>NW_005871056.1:14798159-14868318 GCF_000147115.1 Myotis lucifugus
AGATTCCCAGATCATTCTAATGTGCAGCCAAGGTTGAGAACCACTGCTTTAACCACTCAGAAAGCTCCTATTAGACACCAACTGTGTCTGTCAGGTGCACTGGGGACCTAGAAATGGATGCACAGCCCTCTAGGACATGAATAGCCAAGCCCAGTGGAGGGATCAGTTCACTCTTCCTGGAGAATGGGGTCAGCATAGTGTTCACCGAGGAGGGGCCTTCTGAGTTGGACCCTGCAGGGTGAATAGGAGTCTACCAGACAGAGAGGCAGAAGGGAAGGAAACAGCTTGTGCTAAGGCATGGCAAGTGGTCCACAAGGGAGCTCTGAGTTGATTTTTTTATTAGTAAAGCAAGAAATCCTCCCATAGATATCTCAGCGTCCAGAGGATAACTGGCTGATTCAAGGGCATACACATGCCCATCAAAGTGGGGGTGCCAGGAGTCAGGGAGGCCCCCTTCCCTGGCCTGTCCCAGCATCCAAGACTTAACACAACTGAGCATGTGAAGGCCGCTTGGAAATCATCTAGTCCAACCTCCTCATTTTACTGATGGAGAAACTGAGACCCAAAGAGGGAAAACAGGGGAGCAGGTACAACTAATGGGGGACCTTCTAGCCAGGTTGGAGGTGACCAGCTCTGGAGTTGCATCTTCTGTGCAGGATCTTGAGCCCCCACGTCACTTTGTGAGGATGTCACTCTCTGTGGGACCTGTTATAGGCCCCTGAATCTCTTTAGCCTTAGTTTCCTACCTGTGAAATAGAAAAATTCAGTAGGTTCTCGGTGGCCTTCAAACTGAAGAGCACTTTAGGAACACTCTTATAAAATGCCATTTTGTCATCACTGTCTTTTTGCTCAGGGTGAACCCTACTGGCAGAGTTCCCTGAGAGCTACAGTCATCTGATGGAATGGTTTCTGGGTTTAGAGGTTCGGGACCAGCCTGTAGACAGTCTCAGAGATAGTGGCGAGCCATCTATGACAAGCAGGCTATCCACACCTTATATGTAACCACACATGTGCTCTGCTCTGCCCTGACATGCATAGACACACATCTGTACATGCACAACTGGTTGCACAACCATGCACACATTCTACTCTACATATACACACATATACAGCACACATTTATGCAATCATGGACATGAACTTCCAGTGGAAAAGAGGGAGCAGGGTTGTTCTGCATGAGT
The DNA here is from genome assembly GCF_000147115.1 of Myotis lucifugus. NCBI lineage: Eukaryota > Metazoa > Chordata > Mammalia > Chiroptera > Vespertilionidae > Myotis > Myotis lucifugus. Next base: position 14,799,341 of record NW_005871056.1, read on the forward strand.
CATAAAATGCCCCTTAACTCTGAAATAATAAAAATAGAAGAAAATTTCAGGTCAACCTAAAAAAAACTTTGTAAAACCACCAGCACTGGCACAGATGATTATGGAAGGAGGGAGTGAACCCCTGTCAAGGGAGGCATGCACGCACAGGCAGGACTGGACACGGGTGCAGTGAAGAGGCTTAGGCATCACAGAGATTTTCACCTCTGAGGTCCCTTCTGGTCTCTAGAGTCAAGTGAGCTCGGGGAGTCAGGGCTTCTTCTGCCCTTTTGGTAGCCCTGCATAGACTCGCACTATCTTCCAACAACCCTGTGGGGTAGGAATGATTATTGTCCCCACTTTAGAGGTCTGACAACTGAGGCCAGAGAGCTGCCTTGATTTTCCCACAGTCACTCAGTGATGGCAGAGCAAGGGTTCTAGCCCAGATTTCTATGACTCTAAGCCTTAAACAAAGGGGTTCTAACCCCCACTAAGTTGTGAGTCAAATGAAAAGTGGTTTAAGAATCCAGAGAAGTTAAGTTTCTGGAGTGAAAGGAAATTCCCAAGAGAAGATGGCACTGGCAATGGTAGATGTAGAGACCCAGATATGGGGTGGAACATAATAGGCAAAGAGGAGATGGTAGTCCAGGTAGGGATTCCTGCCATGCAATATATGGAAGTGCAGCTGTCGGGGTGGCCACAATGATGGGGACAGAGGGGTGCCAGGCTGTACATACCCGCCATGGCCTTGCTCACTTTCATTTCTGGGCTCGGGGCCTCAAGATCAGGCCATGGGTCTGCACAGCTTCAGCAAGGCTGGGGTCCCCTGGGTCTGCATCCCCCGGGGTGGTTGCATTTGCATCTGTCTCTGCACAGATGGCTGGTGAGCACAGCTAGCAGCCCTCATCCCCACCCGCACCCCCTTCTGTCGCAGGGACTCGGCTGCACCGGGGAGCGTGGTATGGTTTTATTTTTAGAAGTGGCACCATCTGTTCAAGGTGCCGGGTGGATTCTGTTTGTCTCCGCAGTGGCCGGGACAGCCATGCCAAGTCAGAGGAAAACTGCAGAGCTGGCCGGCGGGGTGGTCACTAATTAGCATGCCGACCTGCTGAATGCAAGAGCCAACGAGATTCCACAGGCCTCAGGGTGTGAGATTCTTGAATCCAGGGGCTGGGGCTGCTAGTGGGGTGGCTCTGGGGCCAGAGCAGCTAACAACTCAAAGGACAAGCTCAGCGTGGGAGGCATCCTGTGTTCCCAGCACCCTGCCTAGTCCCTGGGCCTGAGCCTGGGCCTGCCTCCTGGCAGATTCAGTGTCCTGCCCTGATCTTATCCCTGACCTCCAGCTTTGGGTGGAAAATAGGGAAGAGACATCAGGAGAAAAGAACAGTGGTTAGCCCATAGGGATCCTCTGTGGGACCTAACATTGGGTGTGGCAGAAGACACTGTCGTGAGCAGTTTGGTTCAGAGGGGCTGGCACATCTTCCCACTGGACTCCAAATGCTTCAGTGTATCCCACCGCCTAAGCTACCACCACACTGGGCTTCTGAGTCATCTTGGGGAGGATTTAGGCTGGTGATTCCAAGCAGGCGCTCTGATGGAAGACTGCCTGGGCTCAAATCCAAAAGTTATGTGATCCTAGGCAACTTCCTTAATCTGGCTGAGCCTCCATTTGCTCGTCTGTGGAATGGGATGCTGGTGGCAGCTACCTCATAGGTTCCAGGTGTAGATTTGCCGAGTTGCTGCCTCTAAGGCTGTGGCATGTACCTGGGTGCATTCAGCATCAGCTCCTCCTACCATGTGGCTGACCCGGTTCACTTTTCAAATGCAGACTGCACCCTAACGTTTGTTGTCCTCCGTGTCCTTCCACAATCATATTGCTTTCTCAGGTGTGGAACCAGTACTGGTGGAGGCCTATGCCATGCTGAGGGCCGGGGAGGTCTTGTTCTCAGGAAGTTCATGGTCTAGTGAGGGAGACACGCTGGCAAGACTCACTCCAAGATTGAAGCTGGAGGGTGTGAAATCGAGGAACAAACCACACATGATGGGCTGGCAGTGGGAAGAGGGTTGGAATGTAGAGCCAGGGAATTAGAGACGTTGGTATGCTGGGCCTTGGAGAGGAAAGTTTTGATTAATGGGAAAGCAAGTGTAGACAGTCCTGGATAGAGGGAACAGCGTATGCAAAGGGTGGGAGGCAGAGCATGCATTAGTTGTTCTGGAACTGCAAGAGTTCAGTTAGACCAGAGCTCAGGGAGGCTAGCTCCGAGCCAATCAGGCAGGATCCTGGATGGCAGTGGGGAGCCAGCGGTGGTTTTTAATCCAGAGAGTGGTGTGCGCAATCTGAGAGGCAGCACAATATGGTGGTTTTAGCATCAAAGAGGTCCCATTTCTGCTCCTGCCTCTACCACTTGCTAGCTGTGTGACCCTGCGCATGATGTTATTTTACTTCCCTGAGCTTCAGTTTCCTCGTCATAATAATGCCTGCCTTGTGGGCTTATTGTAGGGTAAGGTGTGTTCAGAGCCTAACACAGCTCCTAGCACATAGACACCACTCAGTAAAGGGCAGTTACTATCAGCGTCACTCTGGAGACAGTGAAAGGACAATCAAGGGGCCACTCAGGAGGCCATGGATGAGGAGCCTGCATTTTCAGCCCACAAAGAATGACTTTCCCCCACATCTTACCTTCCTTCTTCTCTGGTCTGCCCCAAAGGACTCACTAGCTACTCAAAAGTAATCTCCCAACTTGGACTCATCCCCTGGCACACCTGTGGATGAATAGTCCTACTCCAACCCATAGAGGAAAAATTTTAATAAGCTCAGTCAGACTGAGATGCCACCACTTATTAGTAAATATGGTTCTGGCAGGAACCAGAAGGAAATAACCATGCACAGTGCAAAAGAATGGGTCACTAGTGGTGGGTTTCTGGCACTGGTGACAGATGGCACTGATGGACCAAGGTGAGTTCTCTGTGCATGCACTTCAGTGGCCCTGAGTGGCCTTTTGTTTAGTGTCATTTTGTTGGCTCACACCTGTTCACTAGGATACCCCATTGTCTGAGAACCTAGCTTTGAGTGTCAGTACCAAATATCTGAGGTCAGCTCCCCATGCGTATTCACAGAGCTCATGGAACAGGCCCTGTGCCTTCCCCAGTCAACCTACACCCAGCACCTCAGGCTTCCCAACCCCACACTTTGTTGGTGGGCACTGCTATCCTAGACAGCTCTTAGGGGCACTGATAGTCCTTTGCGCTATGTCAGTCAGCACCACCGCTTGTGGACAGCTCCTTGGCACCGGGTTCTTAAAGCCCACCTCATACCCTCAGTCAGCACTGTGTCCTTGGGAACAGCTCCCAGTGAAGACACTTCCCTAGTGCCTGTTTCTTTGTCCTCCCCAGAGGGTATGTCAGTCAGCACCAGGACCACGTGGACAGCACTCACTCCCAGCCACTGCTGGTCCGCCCTGCAGGGAGTGGGGGCCTGCAGTTATCAGGTTCCTTGACCTCAGCCATCCAATCCCTCCTCAGCACCCACCTCCATCCATCAATCAGTACTTTATCCCCAGAGACAGCTCCCTGCACGGTCAGAGGTGAAGCCTGAAAACTCACCAAGTAATCTGTTGTGTGTGCCCAGAGCACTGACACCGTGCTTCACTACAGAAACCAGAGGCAACGGCAGGAGCCTGGTCTTTTGGAGAAAGGGATGTGAGTGAGCATGGGGGGCCCTTAAGCGTATCTCTGTGTGTGTTTGATATCTGGCTCGGCTATCCCCTAACCAAGGACCTTACACCAGTCACTGTACTCTCTTTTTCCCTTTTTTCTCCTCTGTAAAACAAGCTGCCAACAGTTACTGTGTCATAGGGTTGTTGTGAAGGATTAAATGAGATAACAAATGTAAAGTGCATAGGATGGTGCTTGGCACATAGTAGCTGCAGTCTAAGCATTGCCGTTATCATTCTTTGTCCCCTCACCACCACCACCACCCCCTTTCAGGCCTCTGCTTGTAAACCATGGGAGAGCAGGAGGAAGATGAAGGTAGGATGGGACAGTGTCACTGAAACCAGTTAGGATCTAGAGGCTGGGGGCAGTCAGGGCAGCAAAGGGGGCCTCAAGGAGGTCAGTGCAGCTATAGGAATAGATGGGCAGGTGAGAGCTGAGGCCAGAGAGGTTGCCAAGGCTTTTGGCTGAAGCCAGAGGATGAGGTCCAGAGCAGCTTGTTCATCCCAAGCACAGTCACAGTCCACAACCTTCTTAATGCATGTCCCTTTCTTGCAGCCCCAAGTGAAGTCTCCACAACACTTTTCTGTCTCCACTAGGCTTTCTTGCCTCCATCTGCTAGTGACTTTACTATTTTAGCTTCATCAGGAAACTCTCAAAGATTTTTTAAGGAAAGATTTCTAAATAAGGAGCATATCAAGGGTACAAATCTTGGAAAGCACTCATTGCCCTGCCAAGACCAAGAAGGGCAGTGCATGTCAAAGACAGCAGGTGAATTTTGATCAGCTCGTGACTACCGGGTTCTAGGGCATTTCTCCTTCCTTCAGCCTGCAGCCAAACGGGACTTGGCCTGAAATGGGGATGAGTTGGTGGCAAAGAGGCCCAAGGAATTATGTGTGCTCTGAGGAGCAAGTATCAGATGATGGGAGAATCCTTGAGGATGGTGCTACACTGGTCCTTTGAGACTGAGTATTTTTCCAAACTCCCTCTCACTTTACAGAAAAGGAAATTGAGGCACAGTAGAGAAGGCTGTAGTCCAAGGTTATACTACAAGTTGGTGAAGGACAATGGGGCACAGAGGAAAGATGGAGGCCTTGGACTGAAGCAAGTGTATTTAAATTGTGCCAAGTCCTATCTGAATAGCCTTGGCCACCTGTAACCTTTCTGAGTCCCCAGCTTCCTCACCTGTAAGGCAGGGACAGTGATACCACACAGCCCATGGAGGCTTATACTAAGCAAGAGCAATTAATAGTAGTGGTCAAGCCAAGATCAGGACCCAGCAGATCTGGTTCCCAGGCAAGTGCAGTTTGAATTACATCCTTCCAAAATCTGAAGCAAAAGTTGTGCAGGAATCACTCAACTCAGCCTGCAGATCCCTATCTTGGAGTTGTCACGGGGGGTTCTTTATGGCAGAGCGATCAGACCTTAAACCGCAGGGTCTATGTACCTCTCTTGTTCTCCTCGGAATCCTAATGATTTGGGGCAGGGCCTGAGATGCACCTCCTTAGGTTGACTGAATGAGTGGAAAAATTGAGAGATAGACAGATGGACAAATGGATGGACAGCAAATGATGGATGGATAGATGGATGGACAGATAGATAGGTGAGTAGGTGGGTGGATGGATGCATGGATGGATGGACAGATAAATGGATGAATGGATTGACAGGTAGGTAAGTGGGAGGATGAATAGGTATGTAAGATACCTGGAAGACTAGGAATGGGTGTTTCCTACCATCTAACATTGGCAGCTCCTCTGGAGAACAGGGATGGTGGAGGGAGTTGAACATGGTAGGCAGCTAAGGGCTGGATCTCCTCTCCCTTAGGACAGGCATGAGAATAAGAGGGTTCACGAAAAGTCCTACATCCCGAACATCCCACCCTCTGGCCCTGCTTCTGCTATCTGTGCCTTCGGGGCTGATGCATGGCTGTTTCTGTGAGACTTTTTAATTTTTTTTTAGATTTTCCTTTTCTGGTTAGCAAGATAGGAGTTTTCTAAAAATAGCACTAAATTCACCTCTGAGGTATTCGTTTTTCAGTTCCCTTCCTCCTTCCCAGTTCCCTCTCCTAAACTGTGAGAATTCAAAGCTGAGATTCTCATTGTCAGCTTTGATACAAACACACACACACACACACACACACACACACACACACACACACACACACTGTGGGGCTACTTAGACACAGGGGTGAGCACAGACATCTCTGTCTCTCTCACACTCACAGACACACACTCATGCTGGCAGTCCAGTATAACTGTACAGCAAACTTTTTCCTTCAGGGTCACCTCCACTAGGCACAAATCTGCCAAACACACTGGAGGGCCATCACACACACACACACACACACACACACACACACACACACACGACTACAAGACTCACAGGCCCAAATCAACACTAATATTTCACATTCCTTCTGACCCAGGCTTACCCCCAGACCATGGACTAGCCATGATGAACATCTACCATCACACACTCCCACTGACCTTACACATCCACACTGACTCCTACCCTCACACTAACATGCACACTCTCACTCACACTCACATAGTCACTACAGATCCATCAGGCTCTCTACACACACACACACACACACACACACACACACACACACACAGAAAGGGGCATCTAAGGCAGTAGATACAATAGTCTGGCTGAGGCTGAGGGAGGAGCAGTTGTCTGTCTCTGGCTGGTGGCTGAGTCCACCCATTTTCCTGGGTGATAGCCTACATGGAGGTTCCCATTGCTGGGACAGGAGGCCCTACAGAAAGGCCAGAATTTGCATCTAGGAGAGGAAAGAAAATGTCCTACCCCAAAGAAACTAGTTAACCAGGACCAGAGCAGACAGGAAACTAGCCTTGTATGCTGTGTCAAGCTGGGACCCTCCCCAACCTTTTGAGCAGTGCCAGGGGCTTTGTGGGTATGGTCCTGTCAGTCTGAGTTCTGTGCTGAGCACAGTAGTGTGGGGGACTGAGGATAGAGGCATTGAGCTATGATTAGAACAACCACATTTAACAAGTTCTTCCTCTGTGCCAGGAACTGGGCTAAGCTCTAGCTCAGTTAGTCCTCACAAAACCCTGTGAGGTAGGCTGTGAAGTTGGCTTTGTTGGGGAGGAGAAAACCAAGGCACAGGGAGAGGTTAAGAGCCTTGCCCAAATCACAAAACTAACCAATGGCAGCACCAAGCCTCCTCACCCGGGGTCCCTAGACGGGGCCTGTGTCCCCTACATTTATCATGGCTGCCAGAGATCATTCAAAGAGAAGATGACTTTTAAAATACATATTAAGGTGGCATTTAAATTCAGCACATCTTAAAACAGAAGAATTCAGCATTCAGAAGTTATTTTTAGCACATAATTCATTTGCAATTGTCCCAGCTACCATCCTTCAGTAGGATTTAAAAAGCTGTTGGTTTGGATTTTGTTTTCTTTTTTAATCCTTCCTTCGAAAGATAGATTCCTTCTTTGTTAAATTAACTCTAAAAAAAAAACCATTGCTCCTTCCTCTGCAAGCGTCCTTCCTAGCAAAGACTTTTTATTAAGGTGCCCCTAACCTATTCTTGAGTCATTGAAATGTAACAATACAGAGTCATTTAAATGCTAATAAGATGAAATCGAAATGCATAAATCCAATATTGTCAGAATGTTCTCCTGGATTCTGAAGGTCCTGGCACTGTCAGAGCCTAAAGGGACCCTCAGAGAGCACTAGTCCAATCCCTTCACTTTCCACATGGGGAAACTGAGGTCCAGGGAAGAAAGGGGCTTGGTCAAGGTCATGCTGCAGGAGCTTGGAAAACAGGGAGGGGCTTTCAGTGGACTCTGGCCTCAGGTGGCTATGTGACCCCTAGTGTGTTGCTCACCCTCTCTGCACCCAGAACTGGTCCTATGCCCTGCCCAGGTCCCTGTCTCATGCCCCACAGACACTATAACAGAATACCATAGACGGGGTTACTTAAACAACAGAAATTTATTTCTCACAGTTCTGAAGACTGGATAGTTCAGCTCAAGGTGCCGACCAATTGGGTTCCTAGTGAGGGCCCTCTTCCTGTCTCACTATGTCCTCATATGGCCGAGAAAGATCTTCTCTCATGTCATTTTTTATAAGAACACCAATCCCATCATGAGGGCTCCACCCCCATGACCTAATTACCTCCTAAAGGCCCCATCCTCCTAATACCATCACATTGAGAATTAGGGCTTCAACTTGTTAATTGGGGGTAAACACATTCACTCCATAGTAGCCTGTGTGTCTGTTGTTTTTTTTTTAGGGCAGGAGTATGCAGTGTTGAGAACTGGCTGCAAATGAACCTCATCACAACCATCAGAGCTTCACTTCTAATAACAGGGTGAGAGGGGAAGGTACAGGAGCCAGCATTGTTTGGTCTCCATAGGTCCTCATGGCAGCCTGTTAGACAGATGGGTCAACACGTTTGCAGAGAGGCCCACCAGTGAGGTTAGATGACTTCTCCAAGGTCACACCACTCATTAAATGTTTCAGCTATAGAGTGGTAGTTCAGGTGATATTTGGGCAAGGCAGCAGGGATGTCAGAGTCTGGTGAGCTGTGACTGAGGGGACAGTTGCCTGCTCCAGCCTCACACCCATGCCTCATTATGATGAAAGGAACCTGGGACATGGAGGGCAGGGGATGAATTTCAAAGAAAAAAGTATGACTACTGATTGTGATATCTTTCCTTATCTCTAGCAAACCTGTAAGATAGGCAGGGTAGGAATCACTAGTCCATTTTATAAATGAAGAAACTGAGATCCAAGGACTTCCCATGGATGGATGACCCAGGGGCTAATCTAGACATTCATTCATTCATCAAGCATTTATTGAGTGCCTTCTGGATGCCAGGTACCATAATAGGTACAAAAATGACATGACTACTGCCCACTGGGGAAGGGAGACAGCTAAGCAGGCCCAAGCAATAGCGTGTGAAGTGTGGTATGATGCAGGAGGCACCCAGTAGTCAGGAGCATTTACATAGCCCTGCATAGTCAGGGAAGGCTTTCAAGTAAAGGACATTACTGGGCAGAACCGGCCATTGTCAAGGCAGCGAAGACTGGGGGAGTGGAAAGTGTTCCAGTCTAGAGGATTCAGGAAACTGATAGATTCTACACTAACTAGCAGGTCTTTGGCTCTGTCCATCTATCAGAATATCATTTGAGAGGCATCATGTAAGTACTTCTGGGCCAATGGACTTCAAGCTCTCTAAGCAAGGAAATCCCACAGTTAGATCAAATACCAAAGTGAGCTCTGCAACTTAGAAGGAAAAACCAAGATGCCCAGAACAGGGTTGGTCTCATGCATGCACTGGTGACATGTAGGAGCAAGGGGTAATAGGGTTTGGGGACAAGCCACATCAGAAGAGTAACTACAGTGGGAAATCTCAAAGAAGGACGTTTAAGATCAGTCTTCTACAGTGTTAAAATTCTGGTTTTTAACTGATTTTGATATCCCAGCATTTCATTCTTCTATACCTGCTCACACAGGTCCCTTTCTGAACCTTTTACTATGTCCCTCCTGACCTTTTACTAATAGATAATTGTATAGTTCAATTTCTTCCATGTCCATCTTTTGGCTTAAGGCCTACTTAACCTGCAGAGGGAAAAGTATTCCCTACTCATCTTCCCTGATACCCTGGGTCATATCAGATCTTCCTTCTCTGGGTGTCCACAGCACCTGGGACTCGCCATCATGGCAAACCCATCATGTTATATAGAAATCGCCCACTTAATTGTCTTTCTTCTTTACTGTCAGCTCCTGGAAGGCAGGGACCATGTCTGGATTGTTCAGTGCTTGAAACAGAGTAGATGCCCAAAATAGTTATTGGATGGATGGATGGATGGATGGATGGATGGATGGATGGACGGGTAGACAGGTAGATGGGTAGATAGATGGTTGAAGATCATTATTCATCTTAACATAGTAGTCATTAAAATTACCAGTAGGCCATTATTAACTCATGCCTACTATTGTCATCACAAATATAATTACTGCTAACGCTTCTCATAGCTCATGCTGTCAGATGTAATTATGAGTGCCTCTAAGTCACACCACGGGTATCAGAGGGACAGATAGAAAACAGTGCCTAAAGTTTAGAAAGTCCTTCGTGGTTTACAATGCACTTACATTCACATGTGACACTTTATTAAGTATCCTAAGAACCCCAGAAGGGAGTTTCACCAGGGAAGGCAGCAAAGTGTCCTGCTTAAGAGAACGTCTCTGGACCCAGAGAACCTGAGTTTAAATCCCAATTCCGCCGCTCACTAACTGTGTGACCTTGGACAGGTTTTATCACCTCTCTCGGCCTCAGTTTCCTCAGATGTTCTATGGGGATAATAAGACTGTCTATCTCCTAAAGCAGTTATATGGGTTGGTAATAATCGCAATAACTATGGAGTGCTTATTCAGTAATTACTAGGCTCAGTTGTAAATATTTTATGTGAAATAACTAATTTAAACCTCATAACACCTACGAGGTAGATACTATTATTCCCCCTCTCTTTTTAAAGATCATAAAACTAAAGTTAATTTGCCTCCCATCGTGCTGGGAGGTGGAGGAACCAGAATTTGCCAGAAAATTGTGGCTTCTAGAGCTCCTACTGTTAACCTCCACAGCACCTGTACACGCGGGCATCCTTGGTCCCTGCCTTGTCTGTTGGTCTCAGTGTAAAAATAAGGCTTCCGACTGCAGCCTTGGGTAAAAGTGCCCTCCTGGAAGGCATGACCGTTTCCTCTGCAGCTCCAGCACCCCCCCCACACACACACACCCTTAGCTAGGAAGCGCCATACCCCAGAAGGAAACATCAGATTTGAACATGGTTTATAATTAGCTCCCAGTAAATTAGGAGGCAGCAAGAGGAGATTGACTATTGTCTTACATATGAGGAAACCGAGCCTCAGTAAAGCGGAGGGACTTGCCCAGGGTTCCACAGGGTTTGGGAGAACTTGGATGGGAACCCAGATTGCCCTGACTCCATCCTGTGTTCTTCACTGAACTCAGGCACAATCTACCCACCAGCCTCGGCTCTTCGAGAGAAAGGAGAGAGTGCCCCTTAGGGGAAGGGGAGCGAGCACCAGGGTGGGAGTCAGGAAACCAGACACTCAGGCCCCTCTGCTTTAGCTCTTTGTGGTTCTGGACAAGGCCCTTTTCCTCTCTGAACTTCAGGTTCCTCACTGGGGAAAATGAGATTAACTCTAAAATGTCACCAGCTCTGAAATTCTGTGCAAGAGGAAAGGATTGCAAAGGAGAGAGATGGGGCAAGGGAGAGGCGACAAGAGGGAGAAGCTGGGGCTGGAGTGTGGGCTCAATCCCATCTTCCTCCCTCCATTCCCCCTCACTGTCCTGGACCTAAGATGGCCAGCTGTCTGAGACTGCTGGGTGGAGCCGGTCCCTGTGCCAGGCCCAGCCGAGCTCAACAGGGGCCCTTTGTCACCCAACGCTTGCCGGGGCCTTGGCCACTGGTGTTGGGTGTCCAAGCAGATTGGATTCTCTCCTGGCAGCCCTGCAGATGCTGCACTCCTGCAAGGGTGGCCAGGCAGGCAGAGAGAAGCCAGCGCTCCCTCCTTTTCCTGGGCTCCCAGAGGAACGTGGAGGCCACTATCTATGGTGCTGGACTGTGAGAGCCCCCAGGTGAGGTCTCCCTGTTCTCCAGCTCATGCTTTGGGCCAAGCTGTGGGCTCAGTGATGTCCTGGTGAATATGCATGAGCTTGCTCCTCTGGCCCAGCCGAGAGCTTTAATTAATGTGATTGGGGGCTTAGGGTAGACGTGGGTGGCTTTCTCCCATCCCCATGCCTGTAAGACCCAAGTGGAGAGGACAGTGTATATCAGCAGGTGTAGGTGGCATGGACAGGGGTGACATCTGTAGGTGGGGAGTATGCCCCAAATTGTGTGGACATAGGATGTGTGTAAACACGTGGTCATAGTGAGAGAAATAGGGGCCTGTGTGTGCACAGAGGGGCTGTGAACACAGGCGTTTTTGAGGGAAGGAGGTTGGGATGTTAGATGTATCCCAAAAGTGTTACTGCATGTAACACTGTGTGTGGCAGAGAGTGGGGTGTTTACCAGCATGTGTGGGAAGTGGGGCTTGTGAATTGTGTGTGTATGGCAGTGGGGTGGGCCCTAAAAGTAGGTGGATTGGGTGTTGCAGGGCGCCCTGAACCTGTGGGTCTGAAGGTGTGTGTGCACCAGGGTGTGTGTTGTGAAGTCAGCGTGTTACATAGCACAGTGGACAATTAGAGAATTGGGTATTTTATGCCTTGGGGGTGGTATATTGTGGGGTCTCCAGGAGAGTACCGGTATGTTAGGATTTACAGTGTGTGCTGGTGTGTTATGGGGTGTCATACAGAACACCCACATTAGGGTGCCTGGGTGTTATTTTGGGTGGGCACACATACACACATACACTGGGCCTTTCTGAGCACCCATCCCATAATGCCTCCAGTTCCTGATCCTTGTCACCACTCTGTGCTTGCCCCCACAGGAGCCACCGTCCCTGACCATGTAGATGCCAGCTCCGGGAAGCAGCATGGGCCCCACTGAATGGAGACTACTGAGTCTAGAGCCCTGAGCCCCTCCAGCCCCTGGACTTCACCCTGGACCCAGAGGCACCCCTTGGAGTTCACTACTGCTGCTGTCAGCCCACCTCGACTGCGCCCTCCCCCTGGGACCCGGAGTCGGCCACCAGGAGCCGCAGCCATCCAGTGAGGTTGTGCTGAGGACAGCCACACAGAGCCATCACCCAGTAGCCTCTGGTCCAGTGCTGACCCTCGGGCCCACCCTGAGCAGGGACTGTGGCAAACATGGGTGACATGACCAACAGCGACTTTTACTCCAAAAACCAAAGAAATGAGTCAAGCCATGGGGGCGAGTTTGGGTGCACGTTGGAGGAGCTCCGCTCCCTCATGGAGCTGCGGAGCACTGAGGCTGTGGTCAAGATCAAGGAGACTTACGGCGACACCGAAGCCATCTGCCGGCGCCTCAAAACCTCACCTATAGAAGGTAGGTGTGGGGGACTCAGATCCAGGGCTGTCGCCCTGGTGACTACCATTTGTGTTGGCACCAGGAGCAATATGCATATATTTAACCACAGGGATGTCTTGGACAGGGGCTGATATGCCACTGTGGCCATTCTGGTGTATTCTAGCTGAGGGTCAGCCCCTTTGGATAGGCCAGAGGATGGGGCTTCCATTTTCTCCCCATTGTGGGTTGGGGTCTGACCCAAGCCACCTGCAGAGAGAACCACAGGAACAGAGCTGGGTCAAGGGCTATGTTCTGGAAACCAGATGCCAAAATCAAACAGAATGTGCAACTCACATCCACTTCAGGAGTGGGCTCATCAGCCTGGAAATCTAGAAGGCACCCAGTCTCCAAGGCACGGCCAGAAGGGAGGCTGGTGGGGCCAGAAGAGAAGCCATGCCTTGCTTGTCTTCGTCAAAGCTCAGGCGGGGCTCCTGCTTCCCCCTCCCCCATCTACAGTGTTTGGATTCCAGGATTCAGCCACCCAGCCCTTGGCCTCCCTTCCCCAGGCCCCAAAAATCCCCTCTCTGGGCTCCAGCATGGAACCACAGCATTGCTGCAATGCAGCCAATTTCAGCTCCCCAACCCCTGCCTCTGGGCTGGGTCCTCTCCGACTGTCCCAAATCCAGGCTCTGACTTGGGGACTCCTAGGTCTCCAGGCAGCCATAGGCCTTGGAACTGCTGGACAGACAGGGCAGGCAGGAAGATGGGCTATCACGGGAAGGGTGACAGGTGCCATGTATGTCTTGCCCTTGACATGGGTGTGGAACTTTCTTGCAACCGCCAAAATAAGTAGGCCTGCAACTCCAGAGAAAAGATTTCAACCTCCTGGGGTCTTCTCTGGAGGGGGCCAACGCCCAGCCGTCTACCGTGAGACGGAGAGGAAAGAAACCAGTCCAGCTCAGGCACCAGAACTCAGTTTGAGTCTCCATCCCCACATGAAGGAAAAGAGTTCCTCACATGAGCCCCAAAGGCATGGTGTGAGGCTCTTCGCAGGGAATCCCCAATCCCATAACTTTGTGCAAAGAGGCTGCATCAAGCCTCAGTTTCTTTCTCTGGAAAATGGGGCCAGCGCCTACTTCACAGTGCTCAGTGGATGCTTGAGAAGGCAGTAGGTGCTCAACAATTGGAAGCCATATTATTCTAAGGAGAGTGGATGACAATTCCTCCCCCAGGTATAGACCACAACCTGGGAGGCAGGCAGCCTCTGAATCCTTATCCCCATGTGACAGAGAACAAATCTGAGGCCAGAGATCCCTCTCACTCCATCTCCTAACTCCAGTCCCCATGCCTTGTGCATGGCTGGGCACTAACCCTGAATGCATTGCCTATAGAGCAGCAGTTCTCAACCTGTGGGTCGCAACCCCTTTGGGGGTCGAACGACCCTTTCACAGGGGTCGCCTAAGACCATCGGAAAACATATATAATTACATATTGTTTTTGTGATTAATCACTATGCTTTAACTATGTTCAATTTGTAACAATGAAATTGGGGTCACCACAACATGAGGAACTGTATTAAAGGGTCGTAGCATTAGGAAGGTTGAGAACCACTGCTATAGAGGTTGCTTATGGACCTAGATGCTCAGCTGGGACCTGCCAGTCTGTGGTTGCCTGTGCCTGTACCCCACTGCACCCAGTAGCTTGGGGCATCTGAGTCTCTCTTCTTCTGGGGCCCTTTTGAGTCAGGAGGAAGAGCTAAGCCTGGTCCTTCTTTCAAGATTGGCTGCTATCTCTGATGTTGTGCCTATGGGCTGAGCCCAGGCTGAAGTTTAGAAACACCTTTGTATTCTTGGTGTCTGATTGTTTGGGCAGGGAGGGTAGGAATAGAGGAAACATCCTCTCTTCACTTTGTGCTTCTAGCTCAGGTCTTGAGAATGACCACATGCAGCCCTGCAATGGGAGCGGTCTCTGTGTTGGGGCTCCTGAACCCCAGCCTTGTACAGACGCTAGTCTGTGACAGAATGGCCCTGCGCACCTCCGCCATCAGGCTGGCATACCCGGCCTCCTAAGAGACCGGGCTCCCAAGTGGTCTTTGCCTTGTGAATAGGACCAGGAGATTCTCTTGAGTCAGGAATTTTTAAGTGTCTCTGGGATCCAGGCCTGGATGGAAGCTGTGGCCCTTCTCTCCAGAAAAGCAGCCAACTGCATGCAACAGATGTGGCTCATACCATCAGGCCTTCAGAGAGCGCCACGAAGAATTCCATCCTCCCCTCCCACTTGACAGGCTCTCACACCCTGGGACATTGAGTGGCCCATCACCAAGCTCCAGCACTGTGTGGGGCCAATTCCAGTTGGCTCATTGTGTCCTGCGCCTGAGGGCAGGAATCTGTCCTGCTCCTCTCTGTACATTCAACACCTAGTCTGGTGCCTGGCACAGAGGAGAGTAAATAACTGCCCATAAAACCCCGAGACATGGCCATTGAGTCCCTAGCCCACGGGGAGCAAGCAGTTCAAATGCCAGCAACCAAAACAGCAAGTAACCCAGACCAAGTGCAGCACAGGCCCCGGAGCTCATAGGAGAGATGAGGTGGGTGGGCAGTGAAGGTCAGAGCAGACTTCCTGGAGGAGGAGGTGTTGGGCTATGGAGGAAAGAGAAGAGAATAAAGCGTGGAATAAAGCAGCATTTCTTAGAATTCCATAGAATATCAATGTGTTACAAGAGTTAGGCATTCCATGAAAAGTAAAGGGGACTTAGTTTTCTCATCTATAAAATGGAAAGAATAGTGACAGCTCTGACTAGTGCTCTGCCACCTGCCAGCTGTGTGTCTGCCTTTACACCTTTTGTCTGACCTCTCTAAGCTTTGGTTTCCTCATTTGTCACGAGGACCAAATGAGATCTCTGATGGAAAAGGTCTCAGAGGAGGAGGAAAGCCTGTGGTAGGGTTAACCAGAGCCCTGCTGCATTGGTCCCTAGAAGGATCTCCCAGGGTGCAGGTGGCGCTAAAAGAGGCTTGGGGAGGGGCAGAAGAGCATAATACCACAGACCCTAGATTTGGATGCCCTGGGTTCAAATCTCAGTCCTGCCATTTACCTGCTGTGTGACTGTTGACAAGTTACTTGACCTCTCTATGCCTCAGTTTCCTCATTATCTCCTGTAAAATGGGGAAATTGGTAGTGGTTACCTTACAGGGTTGTGGTGAGGACAAAGTGGAACAGCTTGGAACAACACTTGGCACATGGGCAACTAAACACCTCAATTTCCCCATCATTACAATGGGTCGTAAACATTTTTATTCAATGAGATCAGGCCAAGTGCCCAGTATCTAAGTGCTAAATAATGTCAGCTTTTATTGGTCTTCACTGATTATTACTACTCTGGAGGAAGCAGTCACATTCTCCAGAAAGGGTGGAATCTGACTCTTCTGGAACACTGGTCAGTGTCCCCACATGGTGCCTCACTTTGTAGTAGGCTATTCTGCATCCTTATTACATATGTGCCTGGAAGCAGGAGTTGTTATCCCATTTTACAGATGAGGAGCATGAGGGTTTGAGGTCATCACCACAGTTCACATCAAAGCAGACTTTGAACACAGCTCTGATGGCGCCCAGGTATGCCATCAGCCCCGAGCCAGGCATGTGCACCTGGGCACAGTCCTCTAGGTGCTTTCTGTCTGATGAGGGCCTGAGTAGGGTGGGCCACGAGGGAACTTTTTATTCTCTCATGTTTAGCATTTGTCCTGCCCTGTGTGCCCTCTTCTGATTTACAGAAGTGCTTCGCCTCCAGCCCCAGTCCCTAACTTAGAGCCATGTGGTGTGGATCTGTGCCAGCTCCACACAGGGACTCAGGTTGGCCATTCCTGACAGCCCTGCCCCAGTCTGCCCCCAATGAGCAAGCCCTGGCCTCTGAGTCACACTATAGGAAACTGCTCCAGGCCATGCATAAATTAGCCTTCCCATTCATCCAGCTAACTTTAAGCAAAAAGATCTCTGCAAGTGATAGAGAGGGTTTAAAGCCATGGAAATCTATTCCCACCCAGGGCACCGCCTGCTGCCAGCACAGACAAGAGGCTCAGCTCCCACAGCCAGGCAGTGTTGGATTTTCTACCAAAAGGCCCAACTCTGGGGACAACTGTTGTGTAAACCTCGTCCCTGTGAGCTCAAGTCAGGGGTGGTCTCTGCCCCTGGCTTAAGCTTCATTTATTTCCTTTTCCTCTACTAGTTCTGTTCTATTCTGGTAATGCCTTTTCCTCTGCCGTCCACTGCCCCCTTTCCTTCCACACCCTTTCACTCTGGGACATAGGGCCCCAGAGACCCAGGTTCAAAACTTGGCTGGCTTACTCTTACAGGACACTGGGAGAATTTAATGTAACCTCTCTAAGCCTTAGTTGCCTTATCTGTGAAATGGGGATACTGACACTACCTACCTTTCAAATGTTGTCCACATGAAAGGCTTAGTGCAGTCTATGGTAGACCCCAGACACTTACAAAATGGTGATATCAGTGTTATCATTATGCCTAATATTTCTTTTTGAAAACAATATGCATGAGCCCCATCCTTGTGAAAGAATTAGGCAATTAATAAGACAGTGCCCAATGAAGAGTTAATGTGCTGTTAGAGGAGGCTTCCCAGAGGAGGCAGACTCATGATGAGTCTGGAAAGATGAGTAGTGGGTGTTGGGGTGGCTTGTGAGATCCTGGAAGCAGGAGCTGTTTGTCATTCTCCACTGTGTCCCCAGTATGATGCCTGGAGGCTCAGAATTATTCACAGAGGAAGGAAGAGAGGGAAAAAGAAGAGATGAGGAATGCCCTGGTGCCCCTCCCTGTGTAGGCTAGAAGGCTGCAACCTGGGGACAGGACACAGGACACCCTATGTCACCGATGGAACAGTTGGCTTCAGGTCCCCAAACCTAGAGTGGCACTTCCCTAAGCTGCTCCACACACACAGCTCACGTCCTTCACTTCCTGTCACCCACACCTCAGGCTGTCGGAGGGGCAGCTCAAACAAGTTCCATTGGGCACTCTCTATATTGCATGTTTCACAGTGTGGGAGAAAGGGGGACAAAGAAGATGGGGCAGCAGCAGGTGGGGTGGGAACTGGATACTTCAGAGTGTTGTGAAACGGAACCTCCGGTTAATTTTGTATGAATCCTACAGCCTGCCTAAGTGGAGAAGAGAGAGGGGCTGGGGGAGGATAGGAGGGCAGATCATGGGGGCTGGTGCCTCATGATACATAAATACGATGTTAGTGGAGAATGCCCCTCCGACCTGGCAGGGCTCAGGTCATCCACAGAGCTGCCGCCACCAACTGGGCATGGGAGAGTGTGGAAGCAGCATGTGGGGGTCTTCTGTTTGTCATTGTGATGCCATTGTCTATTTCCCCAAGGATCACTGGGCCCTGACAGGTTGACAGGGAAACTGAGGCAGCCACAGATTCAGTTGGGTGCCAGATAGGGTGAAGCTGGGGACTGCTCAGATACAAGGTCCACATAGGGAGTTCACTGCCTGGCCATAGATAACGAGAACAGCTACCTGGGTCTTCATTTAAGGCCCAGGACTCTGTCAGGTGCAAGGCCTGGAGGAGAAAAACATATCAAAGTATTTAAGAGACTGAGAAAACTAGCCACCTTTGCAAGTACATGCATGAGTGGGGAGGGGGAAGCCTGAAGATTGTTGGGGGAGGGGGGTTTCCCAGCCTCATCTGTCACCACAGACAAGATACTTAGGTTCTCATGACCTCACTTTTCTTATTTGTAAAATGGGGATTGTGCTACTTCACTCTTTGCCATTCGGAGTTAGTGAGTTGAAAGTGCTTTGAAAGTTTTCCACAAAAGAATTATCAACTTCCCATATTTATTGAGTATTTCTGTCTATTAGGATTCTGGTTGATAAAAACCCATCTCAAATTGACTTATGCAAAAAAGATATTTTCTGGCTTATGCAACCAAAAAGTCCAGGGACTGTTTGGCCTCTGGTGTGGCTGGACCCAGGGTCTCCAATACTGCAGGAGGACTGTGTCCATCCCTCTCCTAGATCTTTCTTTTCCACTGTCCTCAGGCAGGCCCTCACCCTTTGAGGGCCCCAGCATCTTCAGGCTAACACCTTCCCATCTCAGCCACTCCAGTGCCAACAGGCACCTCTTTCTCAGGGCCTCCCCTTAACTACCAGAACAGACTCTCACTGGCACAAGCAGGAGTCACATGGCCAATCTTGAACCAATCTATGTGTCTGGAGGATGGAATAGGCTAATAGATCAGACCTGGGTCACTTGCTTGCTACAGAGGGGCCAGCCCACCCAGACTACATGGAGACTGGAGGAGAGGGGAATGGAGGCAAAACACACATGCTTGTGGGCCTACTGTGTAGAAGGCTCCTACTGTGTGCTGAGGAGTATGGAGGAAGAGCAGGCATGTTCTGTGCTCTTGAGGGGTGCTCAGCCTGATGGGGAGAAAGGATAGAATTAGGAAGGCAGTTGAGGAGTGAAGGCAGGATTCAGAGCACAAAATATGGAGTGATAATAGCCAAATCACAACACTGTTAATTATTACATCAGGGTAATAGGCATAAGCTGGGTCTGTCCTGGCAAAGTAGCTCTACAACTAGTGTTCCAGCAGTGAAGTGGCCCACTCATGTCATAGTCAAATTCTGGCTCCACTTCTTATCCAGCTGTGGAGCATTGGGCCCATTCTTTAACCTCTCTGTGCTTCAGTTTCCTTATCTGTGACATGGAATAATAACAGTGCCTCTTTCATAGGGTTGTCATGAGGGTCAAAGTCATATGTGTAAAGCACTTAGTGCAGGGGTCCTCAAACTTTTTAAACAGGGGGCCAGTTCACTGTCCCTCAGACCGTTGGAGGACCGGACTATAGTTAAAAAAAAACTATGAACAAATTCCTATGCACACTGCACATATCTTATTTTGAAATAAAAAAACAAAATGGGAACAAATACAATATTTGTATTTGCATGTGGCCCGCGGGCCATAGTTTGAGGACCCCTGAATTAGTGCCTGGCACATGGCAGGTGCTATATCAGGGTCAGCTGTTTTATTATTCTACTAGAGGCCCAGTGCATGAAATCCATGCATGGGTAGGGTCCCTAGGCCTGGCCAGCGATTAGGGCCGATCTGCAGGGCCAATCTATCTATTAGGATTCTGGTTGATAAAAACCCATCTCAAATTGACTTATGCAAAAAAGATATTTTCTGGCTTGTGCAACCAAAAAGTCCAGGGACTGTTTGGCCTCAGGTGTGGCTGGATCCAGGGTCTCCAATACTGCAGGAGGACTGTGTCCATCCCTCTCCTAGATCTTTCTTTTCCACTGTCCTCAGGCAGGCCCTCACCCTTTGAGGGCCCCAGCATCTTCAGGCTAACACCTTCCCATCTCAGCCACTCCAGTGCCAACAGGCACCTCTTTCTCAGGGCCGCTCCTTAACTACCAGATAGATAGGTAGATTGGTGGGGCGATTGGGGGCCCCCGCTGGCACTACCTTGACTGACCTGGGGCCTGTGGGCTGGGGGCAGCTCCTGCGTTGAGCATCTGCCCCCTCGTGGTCAGTGTGTGTCATAGTGACCGGTCGTTCTGCCATTCGATTGATTTGCATATTAGGCTTTTATTATATAGGATACCAGGAACTCTCTGTGTGACTATAAGGGACAAGTTGGGTTTAAATTAGTGGAGCTAAGAAAGGTAGCTTATCTGAGCAGATCAATGGGCTTGAGCAACACATGTGAATCTATGATTTTTTTTTAAATGTCAGCACCATATTTGATTTGCAGTACTTATACACCCCACCCCACCACCACTGCCAGGGGGGAAAATCTTTTAAAAGCACAGCTTTCTATGAAAGTCTGATGAATCATATGTGGACACTTTCCAGAATGCTACTCACACATCTTTCTGAATCATCAATAAAATAAACCCACCTGTTGATTAATATGGCTATCCACTGTCCCAGGGCGGGGGCAGGAGAGTGTGTGCTAGGCAAACAGTTCTGCAGGCCTGGGGGTGGCTGGCAGTGCAGAACAGTTAGGGAAAGAGGCCGACCTGTCACTGACCGAGTGCTTCTAAGTGGATGTCAGCAGGACTAGAGGACCTCCTGTCCCAAGGAAGGCATGCTGGCCAGGTAGGTGCTTTGCACAGTCAGGTACCTACAGGGGGAATAGAAGATATGGGCAGTGAGGGGAGCCTCTCACCCGGCAGACTGACCATGCAAAAAGCCTGAGTCCAAAAGCCACCCAGCGACTATAATGTACTGTGTGCAAACTTATCAGGGTCAGACTCTCTCTCTCTCTCTCTCTCATGTAGTCCTCACAGCAGCCCCTTGAGCAGGAAACAAATGCTTGGAGAGGAAGCCATCTCCTTGGAGGCAGAATGAATATGCACTAAATACTAAGTGCCTAGTACATGCTCAAAAAAGAAGGAATGAGAAGAGCATTAACTCGGAGTCCCAGCTCCAGCACTGAGACCCTTGAGCAAGTCACTCCATCCCTCTGAGCCTGACTTCCCCATCTGTAAATGGCATCATAATAACGCCCACCTTCCAGAACCAGAAGATACAGGTGTTCAGAGAATATCCCATTGCCTCCCCTGCTTCTATCATGCCAAGTGGAGATGTAGTCTGACACATATTCATTTGTTAAACAGATATGTGTGTTCTACTATGTGCAGGCATGGGCCACATTGCTCTTCTGGGAAGAGACTTCTGGGAAGAAGTGTTCCAAACACGTCTCAGGAGCAATTTGTGTGTGGTGTGGCTATACATGAGACAGATGGGAGGCCGGGACAGGGACAGCCTTCCAGGACATTCCCTTTCCATCCAAGGAGCAGAGATAGAGGTCAGACAGGAGACAACCCCAGGGGCACAGAGGCAGGCAGGATCCAGTAGGAAAGATGGCAGCCAGGGGCAGGGGCCAGGGAGGAGCCCCTTCTGACTGCCTTCCTTTCCAGAGCTCCCTAAAGATTCCCAGGAAAGGGGGTGCAGAGTTGGGTTGTACATCACCCCTTTCCTGAAGACTCTCCCCTTCTAGCTGCAATCTTGGCTACTAGCTGTGATATCAGAGACGCATCACCTCATTGAATCTTCACCAACCCCTTTGAAGCAGGAACTGTTCGTATCCCCAGTTTATGGATGGGGAAATCGAGGCTCAGGGCACCACTACTAACAAGAGGCCCAGTCAGGATTGGTACCCAGACAGGCTGGGTCTCGAATGTGCACACATCCTCTTTAATCTACTGCCTCCTGTTCCCAAAGTAACTCTACAACAAGAGGGCGTGTGCTGAAGGTTAAGGAAGGGTCAGCCCTGCCTGGTTGGCGAGGCTTCCAAGGACAGGGAGGAGCTGAACATGCAGAGCCAGGGAGGAGAGCATATTCTTAGTGAGGGCGACAGCCTGAGCGAAGGCCCTGAGGAGAGAACCGAAATGTGCACAGGGAGACGTGAGGAATTCATTGTGCTGGAGCTTCGGATATATCGCAAAAGGCAGAGGACTCCAGCCCACAGACGATGGATTGACTTCTGTAGACTCTAGGTTTTAGTTGGTTTGTTCATGCAGTTTGTGCAGACTGTCAGCTTGGATAACAGTGTTTAGGTTTTTTTGTGCCATCCATGTGAGCGTGGAATGAGCTGTGAGCTCTATGAGGGTAAGGCCCTGAGTATAGTTCCTCTCCAGGGGCCAGGTGAGCCAAAGAACTCACTGAGTGCAGGGAAACTGAAGGTTTGAAGAGCTGATTCTCATACTGGGTTCCTTGGGGTTTCACAGAGGTGCCTTAGGGGACAGGGTGGTGCTGAGTGACCTTTCCTCCCCACCATGTACCAAAGAGGCTCCTTTTTTTAAATCTGTTTTGCATGGTAGGGCATCTGGTAAAATGTTTTAAAGGGGGCGGGGGTGATTTTGTTTTTGTTTTCAAAAGAAAAGAAAAAAAAATTTAAAACTTCTTGTATAGGAAAAAGGAGCTAAATTAGAGTGTCTAAAGCCTGGGTTGGGGCCCAGGTAATTTAAGTTCCCAGTGCCTCCGTTTTTATATCTGTAAAATGGAGCAGGTAATATCCAGTTCCCAGGACCCATACTGATCTGTTGGTTAAATGCGAAAACACACAGAGAGTACCTGGTCCCCAGGGGGCCCTCGGGGAAGGTTCACCTTGCACCACCCCACCCTAGCCATGGTCTGGCCTCGTGTGCTCCAACCACCGGTGTTAGAAGACACGCTGAGCTGGGAAGACTAAAGAGGAGACCAGCCTGACTTTGGCCCTTATTAGCCAAGACTCTCCCCAAGCCCCACGTTAAAAAAAGAGGGTGGGTCTGGCCGTCTCTGCGGCTATTCCAGGCTCAGACATTCTAGAATTGAGGACTCACTGCCGCAGTGCCCCCAGGAGTGCCGACATCAGACTGGCCAAAGGGAGGCTAGCTCACAGCCGGGCCCCAGATTCCTCTTCCCTTGAAAGACTGACTTCAAATCCTTTGGGTATGGCCAAGGCCCCACCACAGTCCAGGCAGGGGCAGTGCCCTTGGCCTCTCGCCCCAAACCCAGGCCCAGCAAACTTTTCCTCCCAGGTGGCTTTGGAGCCCTACCCACACTGGCTTCCAAAGGCCTGTATGTGTTCCCTGGCCGGGCCTCTGGGTCTCTGATTACTTTGCACCCCTGAGTTTCCGTTTTCTTATCTGTCAGGTGGGCTGAGGGGTGAGAGGTGTTGCTCAGTAATGCAGGCTGGACTGTCTCTAGCGTTAGGCAACCTCGAATGTTCACCCAGCCTGGGTCCCACAGAAGTCAAGAGCGCTGAAGCAGCCTCTCCCTCCAGGCCTGCCTGTCACACGAGAGGCCCTGACAGAGCAGGTAACTTATTCATGCAGGCCCCCCTCACCCCACGACGATTATCTTACTCCTCCTGGCACAATCCAAGCCCCTGCTGTGGTTTCAGACCTGCAGTTATTTATAGTCAGTGGAAATTAGCACCTCTGCAGATGGTTCCCTTGTACCCACCTGGCAGCGTCAGCCTCCACCCCAAAGGGAGGCCCCCTGGAAATTTCCATGGTCCCAGCAAATGATCCCAGGGACCATTTCTAAACAGAGAAGATTCGGCTCTTTCTGTGGGATAGCTCTGGACAAGTTGCCATGGAGCTGAGAGGTAGAAGCAAGCTCTTCCAGCTCTATGAAAAGGAAGGGCTGCATGGAAGAGGTGGCATTGAGCAAGAAGTTGAGAGATAGGCAGGGTTTGCAGTGGGGAAAGGCACTCCAGGTAGAGGGAAAAGTATGGACAAAGGCACAGAGGCAAAGAAGGGTATGTAAAAGGAAGAGCCAATCATTTGGTCAGGGCAGGGAGCAACCAGAAGTAGTGATGATAATTAAGAGTAACTGAGCATTATAGATGTTCCAGATACCATTCTAAGAGCTTTACATACACATACCTCATTGAATACCCCCAACCACCTCATGGAGTGGGCACTTGTATTATCCTCATTTTTACACATAGAGAAGTTGAGGCACAGAGAAGTTAAATAACTTGCCCATGGTCACACAGCTAATGAACGGAGGAACTGGGATTCAAACCCTGGCAGGCGACTCCAGAGTCTGTACTGTGACTCTAAATGTTAAGTCAAAAAGTTTGGGCTTAAATTAAGAAGCAAAAGGGAGCCCCAAATGTTCTTGAGCTGAGAACTAGTGTGGCTAAGACAATGGGTCTGGCAGTAGTGAGTTTGGTTTGGAATGGGGAAATAAAGCCAGTGGGGAGGGAGGGACAGACATCTGAAAGAGGGATGATAGGGTTGGACCTGGCCAGGGAGGTGGTGATAGAAAGGAGAAAGCTTCAAGCAGCAGAACTCAGCCTATAATAGGTGACAGAGAGAGGGGTGTCAACGCAGACTCACTTTCAAGATAGCACTAGCTGCTCTTGATAGAGATGAGCCAACAAGGAGAGGAGCAAGGTCGGGGGTGAGATAAAAGGTTTGTGCTGGGCACTGTGCATTCTCAGGGCCTGGGGGATAGGATGGCAGGCCTAGAACCCTAGAGAGACGGTGTGCCTGGAGGTGGAACATCCAGATGACAGAGATATCTATAGAGAAGTCTTGTCTCTACTAACAAGTCCCAAACCTGCATGGGGGAAGTCAACCGTGGGAGGGCAGAGATTTGGGCCTGTGTTGTTCACCACTGTATCCTGGCACCTAGAACAGTGCCCAGCACAGAGTACACTCAATAAATATGCAGGAATGAATTCACCTGGGGGTTCATCAAGCACAGGTCCTCAGGGAGCATCAGCTACTAAGGGAGCAAGCATCAGGCAAAGTAGAAGTCAGAGAACAGAAGGAGAGGGTTGGCTGCAGGTAAGGTATGATCAGGGTGTCTGACACTGGATGAGCAGCCACTTAGACATAGGGGTTGCAGGAGAATTGAAGGAAGGCAATGAAGGAGTAACAGCCTCAAGGACAGACTGCTAGATGAACTCTTGAAAAGATGTCTGCTGGACAAAAAAGCAGAATACAACATTCCCTGGGGCTGCCCTGCCAAACACACACCAGCTCAGTCCAGGCAGGGCAGATGGGACAGGAGCCTGGGGGACTCATGGACCCATGGGACCATAAGTCTAGAATGGCTCTCAGGGACGGTTTCATCCAACAATCCCAGGGTGCACATGAGACTCTGAGGCCCAGGAGGGAAGGGACTTAACCAAGTGCACAGTGGATGAAGACCCGACCCAGGGCTGGGGCCGCAGAATTGCCCCTGCACTTGGTGAAGGGGCAGATGTCCCTCCTCCCTATCCCCATTGCAGCCTCCCCACCTCCCCACAGACCCTCAGCTCTCTCATCTATCCCTGCCCTCCCATGGTGTAGTTTCCAGGGGCCGCCATAATAAAGGACCGAAAACTGAGTGGCTTAAAGAACAGAAATGCATTGTCTCGATGTTCTGGAGGCTGGAAGTCTGAGATCAAGGTGTTGGTGTGGGGTGGGGAGGGAGGGGGGGGGGCGGGACGGACACAATTCAACCCAGAACATTCTAACTTGAGACAGTCACTTCTGTGCTTGCAGCCACAGTTTCTCTCCTATAAAGTGGGGACATGATGGGAACAGATGAGGACTGTGGTGAGAACAAATGAGCTCACTTCTGTATGGACCTGTGTCTCCAAGAGCCCATCACGCAGTGCAGCCTAAGCATTAAGCAGCAGGTGCCCTGGGTCTGAATCCCAGCAAATGACTTCACCTCTCAGAACCAGTTTACTCATCTGTGAAGTAGTGCTGATTCCTGGGCCGTTGTGAGGAATAAATGAGCTGGTACAAGTAAGCACGCACAGCACAGTGCAGGAAGTGCACAGCGAGTGGAGACTGCCATCATTATTATGCAGTGGAAAGACATTGTACATTGAGGCACAATGTACCCGAAGTCAATTGCCAACAGGTTGCCATCATTCTATCATTATCCTCATCATCATGAACATATTTTAGTTGTAAGAAGCTGAGGCCCAGAGAGTGAAAGATCTTATCCAAGCTTGCACAGCCATCTGGCACAAAACCAAATGAGAATCTTTTTTTAACCACATCCTTATGTGATATATTTTTTAAGTAATTCCTAAATGCCCAACATTAGCCCTTTCAGCTGTTCCATGGAACATTACAGAAAGTAGATGTTACAGAGAACATAAAGCAATGTGGATGAGGCTCATGAAATAATGTGGCATGAACAAAGCAGGGCTTGGCATGGTATATGGCAAGAACTCCATAAAAACAAACACAAGGAGAAAAGACTTAAAGGATACATCAGGCTGCTCCTGTGTTGGGGTTGTGGGATGAGATTAGGGGCGATGGTTTTTCAGCTTCTCTTTCTGCACCGGTGAGTAGGTGGGCCAGCGAAGGCATGCTGGTTATAAGCAAAAGAAGCTGTCTTTGTGGGCAGAATGGGGTGGTCTCCCCAAGTTGGAGCAAAGGCTGAAAACCCTAGTTGTGTTTTCCTGAGTGAAACTGGGACATGCAGGGATCTGTGGCAGGACTGGCAGAACAGATGCCCTTTGGGGAATGTGGGGCAGGGGGAAATCCGCTCCCGCTGTTTTGGGCCCTGTGTCACTCAGGATTCCAGGCGGTGCTGTGCTAGTACATGCACATCACCTAGCTCTCTGGGTCAGGAGGGAATCCTCCTTTGCGGTGTGTGCTGATTTTGTAGTGTAAATGCTCCCACCATGTCACCAACACGATAGCATTAATGCAGAGTGGGGAAGAGATGTGCAGTAGCCCACCATTATATAGTATTTCTACCATGCAGATTCCCAAGAGTAGAGCCTCTGTGGCCAGTGTGGCTCAGTGATTGAATATCAACCTATGAACCAGGAGGTCACGGTTCAATTCTTGATCAAAGCACATGCCCAGGTTTCGAGATCAATCCCCAGTACGGGGCGTGCAGGAGGCAGCCAATCAATGATTCCCTCTCATCATTGATGTCTCTATCTGTCTCTCTCCCTTCCTCTCTGAAATCAATAAAAATATATTTAAAATAAATTAAATAAAAGAATCCAGAGCTTAATCCTGAGAACAGCAAGTCAAAGGACCCAGCTAGGAGAGGTACAGGGACTCAGAGCAGCCACAGCCAGCCCACACCCCAACCCCACCTCAGCCCCCACCTTCTCCAGGGAGGAAAGTAAATAAACTAAATCTCTTGTCACAGTGCCTGAGAGCCCACCCTTAGAAATTCTCCCAAGAGGACACAGACACCCCTAGTTGAAGAATGTCCTAGGACAGTCTTCTCAAGTACCCCTAAGGGTAGATGAGAGTGAATGGGGACGCTCAGGGGTTGGGAGTGACCCAGATACGAGGGAAATAGCCCTGAAGGCTTAAGTAGAATCCCACAACCATAGGCAGAGTGGGCGTCCTAAGCCCAGTGAATCCATGATTTGCTAGGAAGCCCCATTGACCCTCAGGAAGATGCTAGGTCTCTCCTGTGACCACACGTCTCTAGCTCGTGGCCACAGTTGACCAAGGTGAAGAAGCAGCCTCCCCCCCCCACCCCCCACCCCCGAGAATCCGAGTATCTCCAGCTCCCTCTTATTGAGGATCATCTGGTGGCCAGCAGAAGGCTTGGCCTAGGACCATGGTCGGCAAACTGCGGCTCGTGAGCCACATGCGGCTCTTTGGCCCCTTGAGTGTGGCTCTTCCTAAGCCTTAGGAGTACCCTAATTAAGTTAATAACAGTGTACCTACCTATATAGTTTAAGTTTAAAATATTTGGCTCTCAAAAGAAATTTCAATCGTTGTACTGTTGATATTTGGCTCTGTTGACTAATGAGTTTGCCGACCACTGGCCTACGACAAGCCAGGTGATCTGATTCAGAAAGGAGCCTGAGGAGAGGTGCTGCCCTGTCCTCCAGTAATAGCTGAGGTGGCGACTACCTTGTACAGAGCAGCAAACCAAAATGACACTATTATCCATCCCTATTTTGAGGAAACAGAGTTGACTAACTTGCCCAAGTCACACAGCTGTTGGAGTAAAACCTGGTCCTGGATGAGGCCATACCTCCTGCGCTTAACCATGTGTCAAGAGGGGAGGAAGAGGTGTCCCAGGACTCCGTGTTCCCCACAGAGTGGTGCTTGGACTCTGGCCCAGAGGCCTGGGAATTTTCAGTTGCTCCAAACACCCTGGAGCACAGGCCCAAATATGAGAAAGAGGGGCGGGGTTGGGGTTAGGCAGACACCTGATCTGTTAATGGGGTAGCCGAGAACTTGATTCTGATTTCCGGGTCTCACGCACTGCCTCCTTGTGCCCAGCAACATCCTCAAGGGCCCCTGGGCCTGGGCCTCATGGACTACAAAAGATGACTTCAGGGATAAATGGTGATAGGAGAGTTGATTTGGGGTGGTGAACACACAATACAATATACAGATGATGTATTATAGAATTGTATACCTGAAACCTATATAATTGTATTAACCAGTGTCACCCCAATAAATTCAGTGGGGGGAAAAGGAAAAAAGGGTGAGTCTGGAATCCCAGACCCAGGGGGTGTAGGCTGTCAGCCCTGGAACCATTTGGCAGGGCCTGGACATGAAATACTGACTGAGGGTCCAATGCTGGCTCCTCTACTCACTTGCTGTGTGATCTCAGGTAAATTACTTGCCCTCTCTGAGCTTCAGTTTTCACATCTGAAAAGTAGGTTTAGATATGCCTGCCTACAGGGTTAAGAAAATTAAATGATAACAATGGATGTATAAGCCCCTCCACTTTTCATCCCCCCCTCCAAATTCTTCTCCCCACAGTGACCAGAGTAAACTTAATTATGAGTCCACTTATGCCACCCCTTACTCAAAACCTAATGGCTCCCACTGCTCTTAGAATGACATCTAAACTTCTCACTGTGGCCTGCAGACCTGGCATGATCCAGCCACCACCCTGTTGCAGGGTCTTCAAGAACAGGCTGCCAGGCCCATAGGAGAGCTAAGTCTCAGAGCTTCCTTTAAAACTATAGAGCTGGACCCTCCATTAATACCACTTGGGATTCCAGAATAAATTAAAGATTGTAATTGAAAATCAATGATAATAATTATAATGTTGAAACTATAGATGCCTTGCTCCTTACTACCCTCCACAAAATTTTCACACATTCTTTGGTGGGGTATGATGCCCCACCCCTTGGCTAAGAGTTATTTCATTCATTTTTTCATTTATACATCCTTTAAAGAAGTCTTTATTGAGCACCTATTTAATACTAGATACCGTCCTAGGTGCTGGGGATAAAGCAGTGAACAAAGATCCCTTTCCTCACAAAGCTTACAGAAACAAATAAGTGAACAAGAAGATATCAGATGGACAAGGGCTTTAAGAGTAACTAGGGGGAGGGACAGTTTAGATGGGCAGTCAAGGGGGGCTTCCCTGTGGAGGTGACAATTAACCTAAGTCTCAGCTGACATGCTGGATGCCTAAGAATTGCTTTCCATGGTTGACGAAGGGTGAGTTCCAGTGGGGCTCTGGATCTTCAGTGTTTTTAGATCCCCTATGTTAATGTCTTGGGCTCTGTCAGGCATTCTGCCAGGCCCTATAACCTTCATGATCTCTTTTTATATCATGGCTACCCTGGGAGATAAGCATCTTCAGCCTCTCATTTTATAGTAAAGAAACTGAGGCTCAGCCCTGGCTGGTGTGGCTCAGTGATTAGAGCATCGGCCCACACACCGAAGGATTGCAGGTTCGATTCCCAGTCCAGGGCATGTACCTGGATTGCAGTTTCGATCCCCAGCCCTGGTTGGGGCTCATGTAGGAGGCAACCAATCGATATGTCTCTTCACATTGATGTTTCTCTTCTCTCCCTCCCTCCCTTCCACTCTCTAAAAAAATCAATGGAAAAAATATCCTTGGGTGAGGATTAATAAAAAAGAAAAAAGAAGAAGAAGAAATTGAAGCTCAGAGAGGACTTGTGTAGGGTCACACACAGTAAGTGGGTAACAGAGTCAGGACTTATCTTTGAGTCTCCTAACTTGGCCAGTACTGTGCCCCTCCCCACACCTCTTTCCTCGCTGAAATGAGTTTGGGGGAATCACGGTATTAGGGGAGAATAAAAGCCTCCTACTCCATTAGAAGCTGGTGTTGTCAGCTAAGGCCGAAGAGGCCAATGGGTGTTCAGTGAGATAAAAGGTCACCAAACTAGTCCAGTCCCAGAGAAACAGGTATGTGGGGAAAATCCTGGGCAAGCCCCACTGCAGGAAAAAAAAAAATCCCTGCCAAGGCCAATTGTTGAGCGATGAGGGTAGCTTTGTAAATTACCACACTTTGGCTCAACTCTTAAAGGACTAAAATGTTTTCTTTCCACTTGAGAGAGGCGTCCGTAGCATATCTTATGGGTAGGCAGGAGCCATTCTATACTTTTGGATTTTGTGCTTTCTGAGGGCAAGGGCAGTTTCATTTACCTCTGAAACCCCAGCACCTAGCAAGGATTCTATATAAGTAAAAACCTGAGTGATGATTGCATGCGTGTGTGCATGTGTGCATGCTGGACTGCCCAGTCCCTACCCCACCTCCCCCAACCAGACCCCACAACCCAGCTCAGCTTAGGGACCACAGAGATAGCAGAGACTCTAACCCTGGCCAAAGCCTCCAGCAGTGTCTTCACCACCTCCCTGTACATGTCCCTTCCCAGCTTCCCTGCATTCCCTCTGCCTGGAAAGGTATGTCCCTTTTATCCCTGCCTAGAGGTTGGGTCCTGGGGGAGGGTACCAGCCTGGGAGGGGCTGCGATCTGACTACCACCCCTTTGCCAGCCTCAAGGACATATGAGCTGGCACAAAGCCACCAGCATCCTCTTGAAGTCCTGGGAGATCTAATTACCCAGAAAGGAGAAAGTGTTGAGCGAATGAGCACAGGGCTCGGCATAATCAGTTTTTGACTGCTGCAGTTAATGCGAGCCCAGGCTGCAAAGCTGTCCCTCTGATGTTCTGATAACAGGCTCCCTCCATGGCTAGCTGTTTGATCTGAAACTGCCAGCTTTTCTGTCACCCCCAAAAGCTTTTCTAAATTGTCCTAAAATTACCATCTCTGGGAGCCAGCCGTGCTTCAGGCCCTGGCTCAGGAATGAATAAAGTACAGCCAAGAGGTGGGAGGCAAAAAAAAAAAAAAGTGGGAGGCTGATGGAGACTTCCCTGAGGGCTGGGGTGAGTCCCAGTCCTGAGGCTAATTCTCAGCACTGGGGTGGGGGGACTTGCATCTCGTTTCAGTATTCTGGCCATTTTACAGATGAGGCAACAGGTACAGTGTACCCGAGGTCACTTGCCAACAGGTTGCAGAGGTGACATTCCCACCTGGCCCAAGCCCCCGTTCCTTCAATGTATTCCAGATGCCCTCAGGTCTTAGATATTTTTCCCTCTCCCTATTTTGTGCATTTGAATTTCAGAGCTCCGTGGGACATATTATGCCAGCTCTGTCCTGAAGTTTTGTCCCCGAAAAGTGCCAGGGATGAGGATTTTCTACAAACGTGTTTCTCAGTTAATCAGTATTTCTACCTTTTGCTATAAATAGCCAAAAAATAATTGCCTTCAGTAGATTTTTGGACCAAGCAGTACAGGGTTTAAGGGTGTCAGCCACTCCCCTTTGCAGAAATGCCTAAAGTTAAACTAACAGTGAAAGGCTTTTGAGCACCTACTAAGCGCTGGGCATTGGGAAAATGCCTTCATTTGCTTATTCACTCCTTCAAAGGGCGTTTCCTGAGCACTTACTGTGTGCTAGATATAGTTCTAGGCCCTGGGGATAGATACAGCCATGAATAAAATCAATGTCACTGCCCTTGTGAGGCGTGCATTGGAGTGTAAATGGCAAATATATAAATAAATAACTTAAATTATCTATTGCAGTAGGTCTATGGAGGATGTAAGCAAGAGCCTGGTATTGGGAATAACAGATCTTCTGAGGTCCTGGGATCAGGAGACAGGGAAGACCTGGATAATGGAAGGGAGGCTGCCACGTGGAATGAGGAGGGAGCATGGGCAAAGGCTCGGAGATGGGACCTGAGGCAACATTTGGCAAGAGGTGAAGCCAGGATGATGGGCAGGAGCTGGACAACAAGAACCTGGAGGAGTGTGGGTTTTTCCTCTAAAGTGAGGCAGCTGCAGGAGAGCCAAGAACAGAAGAGTGACATGATACATTATCCCATTCATTTTCACCAAGGCCCTGCAAAGCAAGTACTTAATCCTCACTCCAGCAGGTGAGCAGTGTCAGAGTCTGAGAAGAGAGATGGCTTAGCCAGTGAGGTGACAAAGCCACTTGTTGAACCCAGACGTGGGTGAGGATCTCTGCATCGCCCAGCCAGCTAAGGGGGGCGGGGCCAAAACCTCAGCTAGGCTTCTACCCAGTACCCTGCCCCCAAATGTCTTGGCACTTTGTTCTGTTCCTTTTAATTTTGTTGCTGAGCCTCAGGCTGAACAAAACTTAATGGGATGTGATTTGAGGGTTCATCGGGAACATTTTGTTTCCCCATAAAATTGCAAGCCTTGGCAGGGATGTGTGTTCCTGGTTGCTGGGCAACCAGGTATGACCCCATGAGTAGTGGGGGCAATGATTCTTCCCAGAGAGAAGTGGCTAGTCCACCCACCTTTCCCTCCCCACAACTCCCTTCCAGATGTAGACCCTCCCATCCAGTCAGGAGAACTCACAATGAGGGGGACAAAACACAAAGTAGATGTAAGCAGGAGAGGGTAACAATTTCAAAGAGACATTAAATGGGCTCAGCCCCACCCCAAAGGAAAAGTAAAGAGAAGGACCTATTCCAATATGTAGGGGAAATCCTTTATGACCACAATAGTGGCCCACACTTTACCATGTGCCAAACACTGTTTTAAGCATGTTAACTATATATTAATTCATCATATCTTCACAAGAACCTTAAGAAGTAGATACTATTATCACCCCCATTTTAAAGATGGGAAAACTGAGGCACCTGAGGCAGTCTGGCCCCAGGCCTGGAACCGAAGCAATCTGATTAGGAGTCAGCAGGGAGAAATAGAACACTTGAGAGATTTACTCAAAAACTGGAGTTGAATCAATTCAACTCTTAACAGGGCCCTGTGGTGTGCTAGACAATTTACTTTCTACAGGAATGAGGTAAAGAACTCAAGCTGGTAGAACAGGAGTAGAGGCAAATAGGCCATATTTACCAGAGTGTGGTAGGTACTATGAGAGAGAAGAAAAGGATGCTGGGAGAAGATGCATTGAGGCAGATCCCAAAGGAGGGGATAGACGTAGGCCTGGGAAAGGAACCAAAGACGAAGGAGAAGCATTTCAGGTGGCATTTTATCACTTTGGATGGGAATTCATTTTTGAGGTGCCTGTCTCTGCTCTACCATCACCACCCCAGCCCGTGAGCAACTCAAAGCAAGGGTCATGTGTAATTTATCTTTGTGTCCTTAGGAGACAACACATATCTGACATTTTGTATACAGCAATCACAAATGTTTGTTTTAAATATATGTAAACACAGAAGAAAGGAAAGGGAAATGAATGAATGAATGAATGAATGAATGAATGAGAATGGGCTTACCTATAGAACAAGGGGTGTTAGACACTGTTTGCTGAGCATTTAGAGCATTTAGAGCCATTGCAAGTTCCAGAGTGGAGAAGGAAAAGTCCACAATGGGCACTTGAGGGAGATCAGAGCAGCATAAATTGTGGGGCAGAAAGTGATGGAACTGGGAGGGAGACCCAGTGAGGAGCCATTGCAGAAATCATTAATTGAGAGATGCTGGGAGCCCAGATTCAGATGATGATCTCAAGAGTGAAGAAGGAAGGTCAAATCCAAGAACCACCAAGGAGGCTGGTCAGTCTGGTCTGAAAGAGGAATAGATTTGAAAGAAACCAAGAGCTTGGTCTTAGATTTGCTGAGTTGGAGATGTGGGCAAAACAATCAAGTGGGGCTACCTGTGGGCCCCAGGAAACCCTGGCCCAGGGACTGAAGGAGAGAGGACAGGATGAGAGACACAGCAAATACCTGGAAGGCAAGTCCCCACTTTCTGGACCCTCATCTGTGGCAGACATCGCTAATCAACCCCAATGCTCAGACACCTCGATCTCAACTCCAGATAGCCCCTATTAATCAATTACAGTTGACTTGCAAGATTAAATGTTTTTGTTCCCCCTATCCTAGGGGCAGCAGGGGGAGCCTTCAGACTGAGCCACTCTCTGACAACCAGAATAAAAGAGGGAAGGGGGCAATGAAGGAGTAGATGTGGGATTGGTGAGTCCTCTAAATTAATGTCAGGTGTAAACCACCTGCGATCCAGGTCAGAATCATGAACTTTTCACTCTATAAGCCTTTAAACTCTTCTTTTAAGAAAGACTTTAAAAGCTTACGGAGTTTATGCGCTAACTGGTTTGGCTCAATGGATAGAGCGTCGGCCTGCGGACTCAAGGGTCCCAGGTTCGATTCCAGTTGAGGGCATGTACCTTGGTTGCAGGCACATACCCAGTAGGGAGTATGCAGGAGGCAGCTGATCGATGTTTCTAACTCTCTATCCCTCTCCCTTCCTCTCTGTAAGAAATCAATAAAATATATATTTTTTAAAAAGCTTACAGAGTTTAAATGTTTAAATTCTTTAAGAGTTAAAAAAAGAACTCTTTTTTTAAGCAAAATCACCCAGCTGTTTTTATTCTTTCATTCCAATTAGTGAAAAAGCATTCATTCTTATAAATAATAATATTCTGAGGGTACAGTTTGATAACTTTCCTGGTAAGCCTAACTATTCTCAACTTATTTCAGTTTTATTACTTGGTGAAGACTTTAGGGAGCATGCTTTTCTCCTACTGAGGGATCTGTAGCATGCCAGCCATTCATTCCATGCCTGTTTGTTGAATACCTACTGTGTGCTGGGCTCTGTTCTAGGTAGCATGACTGTCTCCACCAACCTCCTCATGGAGCTCACAGTCTGGTGAACTAAAACAACAGCCAGCCTTAGAGCCATCTATGGTTTCACAGGTGGCCAGGCCTGGTGACCTTTCCTCCTCACAATCAGCTTATCAACTGAAAAAAGAGAGAGAATGTTCTCAGTCTCCTCCCAATTATCAAGGAAGCATTGAATGTCCCTGCTTTCAAACTGGCAAGAGCAGGGCATGGATGTTCCTTCTCTTTCTAAGAAGGGCAGACTACCTCCCAACAGGCGTGTCACCCAGGGGATGACCAGAGACCTGTGGGTCCTCAGGCATCTCAGGAACCAGATTTCTAAACCAGAGACACACAACTTCTCTAGTGCTTAGAATTAGCAAAACTTCAGGAACAGTTTGCTAAAGAAAGCACACACTCTCCCAAAACAATGCACTTCCAAATAATACCAAGAGAGAATGTGGCAGGTTTCTAGATAGAGACTTCCGTGGGTTTGGCCACAAATCACTAAATTAATGATGACAGTGGATGCTCCAATTGGATTCACTGCGTATGTTTTCTCAGTGGTCACCGTGGCTCTAGTATTAGTGTGAGTCTTGGTCAGTCCGTTACCAACCATCACCACCCCAGGCCCCTGAGGGAGGGGAGTAGCCAGCTTCATGCCAAACAGGAAGTGGCTGGCACATGAAATGAAAGAGGTGATAACCCTTCTCAGTTGCACAGGCAGCAACAGAGGGGCCTTTGTCAAGTTATTGGAGAGACAAACAAAACATTTAAATTGCAAAAGAATCCCCAACAGTGTTCGGTAGACATCAACATGATGGTAGATGTGGGGTGCAATTGCTTAGCCATTTCCGAAAGAGACACCCACAAGCACCAGTGTCATAAGACAACAAGAGCATGGGGTCATGGGGTCTCAAGATCTGGGTTCTTGTCCTTGTTATTCCACTAATAGTTGCATGAGTTCAAACAAGTCACTTCATATCCTGTGCCCTCCTCCATAGAGTGTAGACAAGGCTATTGGCCTTATGTAGTTGAAGTGCTTTAACGGGTAAATTTAGGGCATAATTATCAACGTCCACTCTATGCCAAGCACTGTGTGCTGTGCATTATCTCATATAACCTTCTCATCAGCCCTCTGAGGTCTGCAGGATATCCCCATTTTATAGCTCAAAAAGCCCAGAGAAGTTAACTTGCCTCAGGTCTCCCAGCTGGAAAGTGGTACAGCTATAGCCATTGTTAATCACTGGATGCTGTGACCACACAGTTCAAAGGATATGGTAACTGCATTACAGAGTAAGGCCCCCAAATGGGTGTAGAAAATCCAGGGAGGTTGGGAACTGACATTTCTGCTCACCAGTGTATGACCAGGGAGGTGCACAGTCACAATTTATTGAATGAATGGATGAATGAATGAGGCCAAACACATAGTAGTTCAGAAGAGGACTCAAGTTGGTTTCCCTGGGTTCTGCCACTTACTAATTGTGTGTAAAATGGGATGATGCTAGGCCCTCCCACAGAAGTCACTTCAAGGATTAAATGAGTTTATACATGTGATAGCAGGTAGTGTAGAAGCTGGTACAGAGTAGACGTAAGTGTTGTCTGTAATGGTGAGGATGAGGGATTTAACCAGAGGGTTTTATATGTATGCTGTGATTGAGCTGCCCAGATGTTGTTATAGCCAATGACCCTCCTTCCCTCTCCCCCTTCCTCTCCCCTCCCCATCACTTTCTCCCTCCATCTCCCTCTCCTTTTCCCTCTCTGCCTTTTCTTCATCCGCAAGCACAGTGAGTATTTACTGTGTACAATCTATAACCAAGGACATAAAATGAAATGACACAGGCTGTGCCTTTCAGGAGCTCAAAATTGAGTAATCACAAGAGCCAGTTAAAATACCACTTAATAACTTCTATAGGGGGACAAGGCAGCAGAGATGGGACATCAGATCAGTGTGGGTGGTCAGGGGTGTCTTCTTGAAGAAGGTGCTGTGGGCCATCCCAGAGGATGAGGGTTGGAAGGGCAGCCCTGCAGGTGAACAGCCAGAGCGAGAGAGAGCAGGCATGCTGGAGGGGCAGAGGGGGAAGAGAGAAGAGGTTTGCCACCACACTGACATGGACAGCAGGGCGCCCTGCACCCTCTGCGCTGCACACACACAGCACAGGTTCATCCCCTCAATCGGGAAGCACCCTCCGCTTGGTGTGGAACCATAGCACTGACCCAGCAGCCTTAGAAGGCCCTTCATAAAAGGTTAATGGCTTCATGAATGAATGATGCAGTTACAAGAGAAGTGTGCAAAAGGATCTTGGAATTTTAGAGTAAGAAGAGTCCTTTGAGAGCTAATCCAAGCCCCTCAGTCAAGAGGAAGCGGAACCCAGGAGGTCACATGGCCAGTGATTGGAGGAAGATCAACATGTCTTCATTTGGGTTCCCCCAAAAGCAGGGTGAATTGACAATGGGGTGCAGGTTGTCTATTTAGGAGTGGTCTGAGGAATCAGAGAGTGAGGAGAGAATAACAGAGGAGAGAGAAACACCCATATAAGGTATGCTATTGAGCTGGTTACTGCTGTGAGCAACAGGGCTCAGTCCTACCAGGGCCTTTGCAGCAAGTATGTGGGCTGTGCCTCAGAATTGCCCTTCCCAGGGTACAAGGCTAGAACATTTGTGCTGATTCCCAGCTCCTGCTGCGTATGGACAGTTTGGATAACTCCTAGCACTCCTGGGCCTTGCAGATGATCAGAACCTGCCAGGTGGCCCAGGTGCAAGGAGCATGTCAGAGTTCAAGGCTCTGAAACATTCCCCTTCGAAGGAGGCAGCATGCACGAACAGTCCAGGGCATGGGTCCAGGCACCTTCAGTGATTCACCTTAGGGAGAGGCACTTTCTCCCCTCCCTGTCCTTCAGTTTCCTCTCCATAAGACGGGTCTCCTGTAATGCTTTCCCAGCCTCCTTCATAAGGGTCAGCCTGGGGGAAAGAGCTAGCACAGGTTCTCTGCGGTGAGGGAAACCCAGGTTCATGTTCTCGGGGGTATGGTGCCGTGGACAAGACAGATTCTAGATTCAGATGAGCCTGGAGTTGAAACCCAGATGATACAGCTTTCTTTATATCCCCGTACCTCGGTTTCCCCATCTATGAAATGGGGTAACAAAATGAAGTCACAGGGAAATCATGAGACATACATGAAATAATGCCCATATGGGGCCTAGCACAGAGTAAGTGCTCAAGGGAGCTGTGTGTGTCATCGTTACTTTGACCTTTAGCTATGAAACCTCCCCTGGTCCCTTAACCTCTATGAGTCCAGGTTTCTTCATCTACAGCAAAGACCTCTTAATAGCTGCCTTATAGAGTTGCAAGGCCCACACATGGTAATGGACATGGAAAGTCCTAAAACGACTTTCTCAAGGGAGTTTCTCTCAGCTTTCTGGGATCTTCATGGGTTTTCTGATTTGCTTAATAATTGTCACCACCACCTTCCTTCCCCCATCCCGAGTCTCTCGTCCACCCCCACCCCCCCTAATTCTTTCTTCCTGAGGGAGAATCGATTTCTAAGAGACACCTCCTGGTCCTCAGAGAAGCTGCCTTTTTAAAGAGCTGGAGAAGCTAGTGTTACAGAAATGAAGGCCTCTGCTTTCCTGGCTTTTATTTCTGTTATTGGATCTCACCGACAATTGCCCCCCAGTAATAACTTCAGGCACCTAAGTGGAAAGTGTGAGGGATGCCCCAGGGTGAGGCTGAGGCTAGACATGTGTGCTTCCCCAAGTTCTTTTGTGAGCTGTTTCAGCAACAAAGACAGAGGAGTCCACTGAAGCAGTTGGACACAGAAAAAAAGTGACTTGAGAAGACACCAAGTATCTGCCCCGTCCCCCAATCCTCAGTGTGAAAATGCCTTAGAGCAGACAATGGAGTCGAGCATTGCCCACCCCTTACCTCCTTTCTTCCTATGCAGGTGTGTCTAGGAGAGGCCACATGTTGATTAAATATGTATCAGACCAAGACAATGCAGTCCCTGCCCTCTTGGAGCTTGGAGTCAGCAGGGGAACCAAATATTAAGAAAAATCAATTACATTATTAGTTATTAAAATCATAAGATAAAAGATTTTCTGGGAGCTATAAGAATATTCAAAAAGGGCTCAAACCTATGGGAGGGGAAAGGGGACAGATTCACCTAAAGGAAGCCTGAGTTAGGTGCAAGGTGGGGAGGAGCATTCCAAGCAGAGGGAACAGCACATGCAAAGGCCCTGAGGCAGGAAAGCACTTATATTGAAGCCACAGAAAAGAGGCTGATGTCACTGGAGCATAGTGGTGGCGAAGGGATGTGACGTCAGAAGAAAGCAGGGGCCACACTGTACATGGCCTTTCAGATCTTGGCAAAGAAAGTGGATCTTGGCTCTATGCAGAGGAAGCCACTGTCGCATTTTAAGCAAGGGCCTGACATTAACAGTGCACATTACACTTTTAAAACATCCCTCTAATCGCTGGATATAGACTGGATTGAGGGTGAGAGCAGGGAGACCAGTGAGATGGCTACTGAAGCCATCCTAGACTAATGTGCATGTGGGGAAGGGGAGTGGTCATATCTGAGATAAGTGTTTATTTGGGTGGATGTACACAAGTAGTAGATGACGAAGCCAAGATTTTAACCCAGGAATATTTGTACCCATGTCCACTGCATCCAAAGGATATATGGAAACAAACCTATATTTTCTTACAATATGGACTGATTTCCCCCTTTAAATTATATTTTCAATTATTCAAGTAAAACATGAACACATTCTCTTGGTTAAAATTAAAATAATTCAGTCAAAGCTAAAGTCTCCTTGGCCACTGCAATTAATCGTAGTGCCCTTCCCCCTCCTCAGAATTCCTACCTTCATGTGTTTGGAGCAGATCCTTACAGACCTGTTGCTACACATTTACATATATGTGTACCCATAGAAAATATACACTATTGTTTTGTTAAATTTTCTGTTTTACATAAATGGAATTAAACTATACACATTACTCTGTAACTTGCTTTTTTCACTCAACAGTTTGCCTTGGAAAGCCTTCTATGCTAGTACACATATATGGATCTCTTTTTTTTTTTTAACTGTTGCATAGTATTTTATGGAC
Source organism: Myotis lucifugus (assembly GCF_000147115.1). NCBI lineage: Eukaryota > Metazoa > Chordata > Mammalia > Chiroptera > Vespertilionidae > Myotis > Myotis lucifugus. The sequence continues at coordinate 14,839,425 of NW_005871056.1, forward strand.
TGGATGTACCACAGTTTATTTAGCCCACTCACTTTCCAAAGACAGAAATGCATTTTTGCTATAAATGTTATAGGGTTTGTGGATTTTTTCTTTTAAAATATAAGACTTTTATTTATGCTAATGGAGGAACCCACACCACAGTGACAACACAAATATTTAGCAACACCCAGCCTGGTGACTAAGTTTTCCCATTTCCCTTCAGGTGCTTGGCATCCCTGTGAGCTAGTTCTTGTCCATTGCCAAGTCTCTGATTATAGCAAAAGGCTGTCTTGAGAGCAACAAGGAGAGTGGTAGAATTGTCGGCTTTTATTTCAGTGCTGGGTCCTGAAGCACACACAGTCTGGCATGGTGTGAAAATACAGCTATGGAGCCTTGAAAACCTGGGTTTAAATCCTGGCTTTAGTTGTGTGACCCTGAGCAAGTCACTTTTCCTCTCTGAGCCTCAGTTTGCCCACCCATAAAATGAAGTTTATAATCCCAACCCTATACAATGGCCAGGAGGATTAAATGCAAGTCATGACATGTAAAGTGATAGTCTTATAAGAGCACATACATGTGCATTTAGCACCTGCCCTCCTCACCCCTGCAGCCCCAGTGTAGTGTGTTGGGGAGGTCCTGCATCTCTGAAGGAATCACTCAAGGTCACAGAACACTGCTGCAGATGCAGTGTGGGGGTGGCATTTGAGGAAAGGGATTTTTCTGCCCAGATTCTAGACACCAACTGTATGCCAGACACTGCCCATATTGCACCTCCTTTCATCTTCACCCCAGTGGGCAGAGCTAGGTTGCCCCTCTGTCCCAATTTGGGGATGAAGAAACTGGGAGGGGACACCATTTGCCCAAGGTCTCTTTAGGTGGTAGAGTGAAGACTGGTGCTTCACCCCCTCTGCCTCCACAAGCTGGCCTGGGAGGCTGCAGGCAGCAGCTCTTCAGAGCGCCCCCTCCTGGAGGGATAGGGAAGCTCCCTTCGTGATGACATCTATGTTCAATCAAGACCCCTGCACAGACGGGGAGAAAAACAGTTTTTCTAACGTCCATTTTTCCAGGGGGATGAGATAAAGGCTTCTCAGATGTCAACTAAGGACATTCTGAACCAAATCTCTTTAAAGGGCAGAGAGAGAGCATATGAAATGGCCATAATTTTTGTGCAATAAGGTTCAGTACTTTAAATTCACTTGAGCAAGATGTGTCCCCTCCCTTGGTGAGTCAGGAATCAGGAGTCCAGCCCTGTCACTGGATCACCCTGTATCTGAGCTAAGTCATTCCCCCGCCTCTCAATTTTCCCACCTGTCAAATAGGGTGAGACTACCTGTCTTGCTCTAAGAGTAGGGGAACCAGGAGAAAGGACTGGGGGAGCTTTAAGGTGGGGTTGTCAGATTTAACGAAGAAAAATACAGAATATCCAGTTAAATTTGAATTTCAGATAAAAAATAATTAACGTTTTTATTATTGCTATGTCCCCAATATTACATGGGACACAACTTATACTAAAAAATTGTTTACTGTTTATCTGGAATTCAAAGTTAACTGGACGTCCTATATTTTATCTGGAAAACCTATTCAGGGCCCCCAGCTCCATTGGACATCCCCATTCTTTGGTACAGATAACTGATATTTTCATCACTTCCAAGATGCACCCCGGCCACCCACCTTTCAACCAGGTCCCCACCAGCGGCTTCCATACACACTTCCCTGCCCACATTAAAATTCTGGAACCATGAGCAAAGAGGTCTAAGAATTCCTACAGTGGAAACTGGTGTGGAAATTCAGTCTGACTTGGGGAAAAGACAAGTGATGCGTTTAAATCAGTGGGGAAATTTGTGCCTGTATATGTGTCAAGATGGTTAGAGGGACAGTGTCTGGGATGCTTACAAGCAACTGGTTTCATTCTGTGCCATGTCCATGTGCACATAAACTAGTGGACACCACATCCACACATTTATAGAAAAACCAGCCAGTGCTGTGGCTGTGCACATTCATGCCAATGGTCAAATGCTGTATCCACAGCTGTGTGCTGCATCTGTGTGCACCTGTGCATAGCTAGATGCCGGTTTTGTATGTGAGCAAGTGAACCAATAACACTACCCACATGTGATCACTCATAATGGATCCATAGAAAAGTCCCCTGGGGCCGTGACAGATCAGAGAGACACCCCTGACCCTGCACCCTGCCCTTCAGGAACCATCAACACTGTGAAATGATTGTAAACTCCAGGCACTGACAATGCCCACCGTGCCTGCTGGACAATAGCCATCAGATTTGTTCTGAACTTAGAGCAACTGCCCAGACAGACATAAACCACAGGGAAGCCACACTGCGCTCTTTTCCCACAGCGGAATTGTTGAGCCATGTTTGTTAACTGGCTCTTACAGGTGGCACATGGCCACCCACGTGTACAGGCACCTCTGGGTGGCCTCAGCACCCACATCTCTATGTCTGCTCCCCAGTGAGGCAGGAGAGGGAGGGAGGGAGGATGGGAGGGAGGAAGGAAAGGAGGTTTCCTGAGGGCCTACTGTGTGCTGGCACAAACAGCCTCCTCTAGGGAGTGAAACCAGCATCCAGAAGATAGTCACAACAAAGGGTGGGTCTCAGTCAGTATTTGACCCCCAGAGCCAAAACCTGGCATAGGAAAGATGCTAATGAATGTGTTACCTGGGTGACAAATGCTACCAGGGAAGGACAAGAAGGTTGGGTTGTTCTTTATTTTTTTAATATATTTTTATTGATTTCAGAGAGGAAGGGAGAGGGTGAGAGAGATAGAAACATCAAGGCTGAGAATCATTGATTGGCTGCCTCCTGCATGCCCCCTACTGCAATCCAAGCATGTGCCCTGACTGGGAATCAAACTATGACCTCCGGGTTCATAGATCGACACTCAACCACTGAGCACACAAACCAGGCAGGATGGGTAAATCAAGGAAGGCTTTCAGGAGGTGGTGGTAAATTTTCTTCTGGGTCTCAGAAGACTAAACAGTTCAACAGAGGAGAGAGGTGGGTGTCTTGGTTTAGGACCCAACTGAACCAAGACAGGCAGACAAATGCCAGGTATCTTATGAGGCCTGTTTCTTGGCAGGAAAGTGGGATAAACACAGCCAGACTGAGAGTGAGGCAAGGAGAGTTCTTTGGGACAACCTCAGAGAAGCTATCGTGAGCCCAGGAGTTGGGTGCAGCAGTGAATGGGTTGTAGAGCAGGGCAGGGACACTGTCAGAGAAACCTCGAGTGTGAGCTCCTAACACCCCACGGCCTGATCTCTTCTGGTTTCCTTTATCTCCAACCTTATATTACTAGTTTCTCTTTCTCCAGACCTTTTCAGCTAGCGGAAGACAGGTCTGCGTATGGTCCCGCATCCCCTGTGGCCTCCAGTCTGGGTTTGTCAGCTTTTCAAACTGCAGCACTATTCCCTCCTCTGCTGCCTCAAGGTAGATTGTGAGCCTGGCTGTAGGCAGCTTTCAGGAAGGGAAATTGTCCCTGTGGGAGCTGGCAAGCCCTGCAGAGGAAGACAAAGGTAGACCTGGGCCCTGCCCCCCACCCACTGTGTGTACTAGACAAGCTACTGTCCTCTCGGGGCCTCAGCAGACCCCATGTGCCAGGGTTGTTGGTGTGGCTCAAAGCCCCTGGCAGGTGAGTTCCCTCCCTCCCTCTCCCACGGGGCTGTGGTTCTTCAACCGGAGCCTGCATTCCTGTCCCCAGGGGAGAGCTGTCCCAATGAACAAGCCTGGGCCCCACCTCCAGAAAATCCAAGGCAGGAAGTCAAGGTGTGCCTGATAATTTGTTATTTCTAGCCTGTGTCCAGGTAATGCTGAAGCTGCTGTTCTGGGAACCACAAAGTCTTAGATCCTGGCTGTGTGTCCCTGGGAAGCTCTTAAGACTCCCAAGCCCAGGTCTCACCCCAGCCCATTTTCATGGGAATTTCTAGTTTTGGAGCCCAGACATTAATATTTTTTCAATGCCCTGGTGATTCTAATGTACAATAAAGTCAGGAGCAAGTGGCGGGGGGGGGGGGTAATCAGAGTAACTGCTGATACTTATCAAGCTCTTACCATGTGCCAGGTGTCAGCTCCTGCACATCAGATGTGCTTCCTCCTCCCACTGACTCTATGAGTTATGTGCTATCACTATTCCCAAGTTGCATGTGAGAAAGCTAAGGCCCAGAGAGGGAAAGTCATCTGCCCAAGATCACACAGCTGGGAAGTACCAACTCTCAGACTCCCATTCATTGTTTTGTCTTGAACATTGTGAATTCCCCAAACACCCCGGCAGCGATGCCTTTGTAAACTGCCCATTCTCCCTGGCCTCTGACAGGGTACACACACATCAACTCCCCCTCCCACATACAGCCCCGTGCCACATACCTTCAGGTGTCCAGACCTGCACACGGACGCACAGCCTCGCCCTTAGGTGTGTGCATATCTGCACAGACAGCCTCTCCCATGTACTCCATCACACATCTGCCTTCTGGGGGGCCTCACGGGCACCACCTGATTTGAATCTTGGTTCTGTTTTTTAAATGCACGCAGCAGGGCCATGAAATCACCTCTGGTTTTCATGGGAAAGCATTCGCAGTTCTTTCATCTGAAATGTCCTAAGCTCCCCAGAGTGACAGGATCAGGCTGGTGTGAATTAATGACTCATGTCGGCTTAATCAGGGAGGGTCACTGTAGGGCTTTTGTTCTGAGCAGACACAGGCCAGATCAGGCTGGAGTGGGGCAGATGTGAGCGCTGAGCTCTGTGGCAAGAGGCCTGACTCCGTTGCCTTGCCAACAGTATGACCCTGTGCCTCAGTGTACACACCTGCATAATGGGGTGATCACAATAGAAGAAGAGGGTCTTACAGTTCACAAAGCACTGTCAGAGCCTTGGTTCTGTTTGATCCTCAAGTGAGATAGCCTAAGGCTCCTCCACCCCCAGAGAGAGTGAGGGATGTACTCAAGGTCACACAACAAGTAAAAATGCATCTAAACGAGGTCTCAGGACCAAAGTAGAGGTGTGTTGTGGCTGTGATGGTGGGTTCTGATATATCTAAGACAGGGTAGAAAGTAAGTCATATTTTATGTCCCCATTCTCTCAGAAATATCTGGGTGCCACCTTCCAGGCCCAGAGTAACAGAAGGAGTGGTAGTGTGCTAGTTAGTGGTAGTGTGCTAGTTAGTGGTAGTGTGCTAGTTAGTGGTAGTGTGCTAGTTAATGGTAGTGAGGTAGTTAGTGGTAGTGTAGTAGTTAGTAGGAGTAATGGTAGTTAGTAGTAATAAGCGCATCTATCATTTATGAGGGTCAACTGTGCCAGCCTCTAAGCCTTATCATATTCCTGATCTTCCATCAATCCTAAAAGACACTTGTACTTTTATCCCATTTCACAGAAGTGGAAACTGAGGCTCATAATGGAAAATGATTTGCACAAAGCACCTACTCTGAACCAAAGAGCATCTGGGATTTGAACCCAGTTCTAAAGTCGCTGGAAATAAGGACCTGACCCAACTGGCGTGGCTCAGTGGTTGTGCATCGACCTAGGAACCAGGAGGTCGCACTTCGATTCCAGTCAGGGCACATGCCTGGTTGCAGGCTCGGTCCCCAGTAGGGGGTGAGCATGAGGCAGCCAATCGATGATTCTCTCTCATCATTGATATTTCTACCTCTCTCTCTCCGTCTCCCTTCCTCTCTAAAATCAATAATTTTTTTTTTTAATAAGGGCCTGGTTCCTACACACCCCACCTCTGGAAACAGCCTGCCCTCAGCTCACTTCTACCTCCCCCTCGCCTCTGCCTCTGCAGCCGTGGCCTCCTGCCTCTGGCATCTGAGGGAGCAGTTGGCTTTCACAGTAGCACTCAGCAGCGTGTGGAGAGTCTGAGGGACGTGATTACTGTGCTTACTTTTTACTTGAAATGATTTGCTCAGCAGTGGACAGGTCCACTCAGCCACACAACGCCTCCCAATATCAAACAGCTTCAGTGGGCAAAGTTCATTCCGGCTCCCACCGGGGATTGAAAAAATTCCCCAGGGTCCCTTTGCTGAAAACAAGGATGCTCAGCTTCAGGGGGCCACAGAGTAGGGGAGGAGAGGTCAGGAGTCATCTGGATGGCCTGGAAAACTCACCTGAGCCCCCCGTCCCCCTATAGCCAGGGGCCCCTATTTTTATCCCAGCCTGTTGGCATGAGGTGCTTTGTTTTGGGGCCCCATACCCAGAAAGAACAATGCCCTGTCCCCAGTCAACAGGGCAGAAAGTAAGTCATATCTATGTCCCCATTCTCTCATCATGCCCCTTTATCCTGACACTCTGACCTCTAACCCAGCACCTGTGCCTTTACTTACCTCAGTAGCTTTTTAAAAATTCTGACTAATTATGCATGTCCTGCCTCTAAAGCAGCTTATGAAAGTTTATTTCATACAGAAAGGTTTTATATGACTTAAGTGAGGAAATTCAGGCAAAGGGAAGAAAGGAAAAATAAGATGATGATTCACAGGCATAACACATGCCACTGCAGTACCGCTGCAAGCGGGGAGCTGCAGATTCAGTGCTGAGCTACCAGACAGGCAAGGGGAAGAGGGCAATACATTGAGTTCCATGAGCCAGAGTCTCCATTAGGTCACCCTTCACCCTCACCACAGGGCCTGCATAATGATGGCCCTTTGTGGCACACAATACAGGTGTCCTCTTCTGTGGGGACCATCTGTCCCCTCTCCTGAGGGGCAAACCAGGGAAGCTCCAGCCACATTAGCTTTACTCAAGCCCTTTAAGGTTTCTTAGGCCTTTGCAGACCCCCTCCGCCCCACCCACATCCTTTCACCTGATTAACCCCCACTTTTTCTTCTAAGCTCACCCAATTACACTTCCTACAGGAAACCCTTCCTGGCAGCCAGTCTTCCTCACTGCAGTATCCCCAACATACAGAGCAATGTTTGGCTCATAGTAGGTGCTCAATAAATATTTGTTGGTTGTTTAAATGAGCAAGTAATGATCAGATGCATACCATCCAATACAACCCTAACTACTTTCTCTACCTTGAGAGGGGCTGAATAGAGGAGGAGGAGAAGGAGGAACTCGGGCTTCCTTAAATAAGAGGCTCCCGAGCACTGGGGCCCCCCATCTGGTGCCAGGACACCCATGGCCAGTAGTCCAGCCTCTGCATGCACTCTCCCTTTCCTTCCTCCCTCCAGCACCCATCCACCGTAGCTCGCCTATAAGGAAGAACCCTCTGCCTCCCTCTGCCCCCGAAAGAACCTAAGCCGGCACTCACTATCACCCCCCCCTGCCCCGCCCCAGCTTTCCTTAACTGGAAACATGTCCCCAGAGCCAAGGCAGGATCAATGTTCCGGTCAGAGAACTTTCACAATTTCCAGCTCCCTGAGGTCTGTGAGCCTGCTTTGGAGCCAGATGTCGGGATGTTTATGTGGAATAGCCTGAGTTTTTAATGTTTGTGGCAAATTTCCATTTGTTTAAAGCATAGTGCCAACCAAACAAAACCCCTCTGATGGCCTGAGGCTACCATTTGTAGCACTCAGGGCTGGATCCAGAATGGCTAAGAAGAGAAAGGATGGCCTTCCAAGCAGAGAAATTAGGGAACTGGCAAAGGCAAAGGCTTAAAAGCTGGGGTAAAAATAAAAATAAAAATAAAAATACAGTTTATGTCCAGGTCAGCTGGATATAGATGAACTCTGGGACAAGGATTCCTCAAATATCCAATGACAGCCAGCAGCCATTACAACAAATAATTCCTTTACAACTGAAGTCCCCCACACTCTGCTCTTGGCTCTCTCCTTTTATGTAACAAATAGAACACACAAGTTCTGACTCCAGGCGCTGGGATATTATTTACTGTGAAGGCACTTACTGCATCTTTGCCGTTTAGAGAGCATTCACTCACATTCCCCTCTGAATAGCTCACCACAGTCTAGGAGTTATTTTGCTCCCATTTTATTGATGACAAAACTGAGTCTCTGAAGCAACTGGCCCAAGTTCATCCACAAACCTCTGCCTCTTGCACAAAAAGAAACTCATGTTGAAAACCCACAACCCCACACAGCGTCCAATATCAATTCCCAGGCATTTGTGTTTCTGGATTTTCAGGGCCTGCCTGGTCCTCTCTAGCAATATTTGACACAGTGTATTAATTTTTAATATGCTAAATGGTGAGATGCTCTTTAATCTAACTTGAATCTCCAACACCATTCATCTCTCACACCAGCCTTGGTTATTTCTGCTCCCCAAACTAGGCATGTTCCTTTTCAGCCAGAAGGCAGGGGGACTATGCGATTCCACTCCGGGGTGGGGTTTGGACTCAGATGTCATGGGTTCAAATCTCCATTCTGAGTGACTCTAGGTAAGTGACCCTTATTGCCTCAGTTTCCCCATCTGTAAAATGTGGGCAAACAGCAGGGGATTGGTATCCCAAGCTACAGCTCAGCCTGCCTTCCCCTGAGAAAGAGAGGTGAGCGAGAGGTCATAGCCACCATCTGCCGTTTCAGCTGCCCCACATGGGCCTCAACACTTGAGGTTCCCATCTTGGATTTGCATACTGGGGTGTTTGTTGTTGTGGAAACTGCCTAACAATTTCTACCACGGAAACAGCCCTAGCAGAACACACAAATATTTTTATTCTGTGAGCTGTTATTTCTGAAAAACAGAGGGGCTCACAGAAGCTTGTGAGGAGCAGGACAGGGCCTGATGCTGGGGAGGGAGCAACTCAGGAGAGAAGAGGAAGTGACAGAGAGGCCGTTCTGCTCTGTCCCCTCCCCCTTCCAGCCTCCTCCCCCTTCCCAACCTTGGGTTCTCCAACTAGCAACCTGGGGGGCAAATTCAGCTACAGACGTGTTGTATTTGGCCCAGGAATGATTTTACTGGGAAGATTTTACATCAAATTCCAGGTGTCCAGATTATTTTAGGAGATCTTCCACACGGGGCCCACATTCTCCCACAGGAGCTGAGAAATAACTGCTCTCTTTAGAAGAGCTGAGATTCTTCTTTGTCCCAGTCCCCACCACTCTCTGTTGACTCCCACCCATCTACTTCACTCATTCTTAAAACCTACCTGGCCTGCCCTAATCAGTTTAGCTCAATGGATAGCGCGTCAGCCTGCAGACTCAAGGGTCCCAGGTTTGATTCCGGTCAAGGGCATGTACCTTGGTGTGGGCACATCCCCGGTAGGGAGTGTGCAGGAGGCAGCTGATCGATGTTTCTCTCTCATCGATGTTTCTAACTCTCTATCCCTCTACCTTCCTCTCTGTGAAAAATCAATAAAACATATTTAAAAAAAACAAACCTACCTGGCCCTCACAGCAATTCGAATTTGCAACCCCTGGCCTCTGCTCTGTCCCAGGACCCAGCATCTCAATGTCGGGCCTGTGAACCCCCAGTGTGGCAGAACCCCTGAGCCATGGCCAGATTCCCTGAACTAGAGAACACCCTACATTTTCAACTGGTCACACTGTAGACTCCAGAACATTGGAATCACAGACCCTCAGAAGATTCAGCAATGCACCTTCTCTTTATTTACACTAAGCCTGATGAGGAACCCCAAAATACCAACAGACCCCAGCAGGACCACTTCAGGGCCTGCAGACCTTGGAACCCTGGATCCTTCTATTGAACTCCCCTCTTGTCAAGATGGGGAAACTGAGTCTCGGAGAAAGGAACTGGGTGGCCACAGGCATAGCAAACTGCTACAATAAGCCAATGTTGACTGGTCATAGCCCCCTTCCTCAGAGGCCTACCCACCCTCTTGAATTCTCCCTTCTTCCGTTGATCAAAGCCCACTCCCAGGAGAAAGCCTGAAACTCCTTCAGACCATGGTATCCAGAACTGGTGATGACTTTTGCCTCTCAGGGAATCTAAAGGAACTAGAGCTTTTAGTTAAAGAAATGAAGCCCATGGGAGAATTGCAGGCATTGGCTGTGGATAGAATTAGGCAAAGGAGGAAAAACAAGGAACCTTCCTGCAGTTCCTAGAATCACTCTACGTCATGCGTGATTAGAACAGGGCTGGACTGGGTTCTCAGACCCAAGGCAGCAGCTTGGTCTCATGAAGGCCCCAGTCTCCCCACCTATACAATGGGCATAACCCAGCTCTGAGATCCCTCATTCTCAGTGCACAGGCAGGACATTGGATATCCAGAGCTCCCACTAATAGACCCTGGCCTATCCTGCAGGGTCTCAGCCAGTCTGGCTCTTGGAGGCTCCCAACGGAGGTCTCATTGTCAGCATCAGAGGAGGCTCAGCACCTAAACCCCAGATGGGGACATGCCCATCTCCCTGGATCCCTGAGCCATAGACTGCTGGACACCCAGGACCACTGAGCTTTCTTTACATCACTCTCCCCAGCACCGGCACCAGATTGCACCCACAGTAGAGGTTCAAGAAACATGCACTGAATGAACAAATGGATGAATGAGCCAACAAATGGCAGGTTGTTAGAACCCCGTACCAATGGGATTAGACCCCATGCTCCCTTAACTGTAACAGCAGAATGTTCCATCGCTCTGACCCCAACATTCTAATAATGGTACTGTCCTGGGGATCCCTCTGGATCCCCCCTTCTCACAAGTGGACTGGGGCCAGAGGTCTGATGAGGTGTGTGCCCTCTCTGCCCCCCCTCCCTGTCCATCCCCCAGCTGTCTTCATTAAACCACAGGTGAGCTGGGGTTAATGGCTGGCCTCAGGGACAGGACTGACATTGCCCTGCTGCAGGGGACCATTCCTGCTGCATTTGCCATGATGACACCTCAGGGCAGGCTCATAATACTCGAGCATGTCACCTGTGTCCAGTGGGTGGGAGGAGTCTAAGGTGGTTGGTGGCCTCGAGTGCAGGCCCTGGAAGAATCAGACTGGTCTTTTCAACAAGGCACAGGTTGTACAGGAGTTGGAACACAGGTAAGCCCTGCTGTGGTCAAGGCCATGCTAGGTGATGGCAGGGAGATGCGGTCTGCCCGGGGTAGAGGGCGGGCTTCTCAACAGAGGGCGCTGAGAAGGGGCTCCCCAGTGTAGATGGGAGGAAAGGCTCTTCCTAGCTCACTGTACAGCATGAGCAGGGCAGGAAGTGTGCCAGGGCACTGGTTAGGGAAACATGAAATGGCACCAGTGACTTGGGGTGACACAGGGTAGCATCAGAGGAAAGAAAGAAGCAAGGGGAAGCACTTGCCTTCAAAGGGCCCAGTAAACAGAGAAGCTGGCCCCTCCCACTGGATCTGCCTTTGTCTGTCCCACCCCTGAATTCCCACTGTGAGAGGTTTCTGTTCCAGGCTCCTCTTCTAAGGCACAAATGCACCTGAGGGAGGTGGGGCCATCCACCCAGTTGAGCATCCACCCCTCCCCTCCAGGCACCACTCGAGCATGTCATGTGTGTCCTTGGGGGGTCAGCTCTTCGGGACAGGCACTCTGTCCTTTTTGCCACTCTATCCCAGTGTCAGGCACATAGTAGGTGCTCAACAAACACTGATGACTGCATGAATTATCTCATGAGATGCTCACAAGCACCCATGGGTTAGGCACACTCACCCTCCCACACAGTCTGGGATTCTAACCCAGGCAGGAGCTGCCTAGTCTGTGTTCAACAGGACAGGCAAGTCCAAAGCAGGAGCAAGGGTGCGGGTGCAAGGTGGGCATGATGCTGGGGATTCACTTCCTGTAACAAATGACCATAAACCAGTGGCTTTGAATAAGGGAAATGGATTCTCTCACAGTTCTGGAGGCCAAAAGTCTGAAATCAAGGTGTCGGCAGGGTCATGCTCTTTCCAAAAGTTCCAGGTTACATTCCATTCCTTGACTCTTCCAGCTTCTGTTGGCTCTGGGCTTTCCTTGGCTTGTGGCTGCATCACGACAATCTCCACTCCATCTCCACATGGCCTCCTTCCCTCTGTGTCTGTGTCTTCTCCTCTGTCTCTTACAAGGACACTTGTCATTGGGTTAGGGCCTATCTGGATAATCCAGGGCAATCTCATCTCAAAATCCTTTGTTTTATCTGCAAAGACCATTCTCCCAAATAAGGTCACATTCACAGGTTCTGGGCAGTGCTGGGCTCTAGGCTGGTGTCTGCAAGTTTCCCACTTTGTTCCTCTCTCTGTTCTTTGCCATGTGGCCAGACCCACTTGGGACAATTCCGGGAACATGTGTGTCTCTCCTGGGCCCTCCAGGCCGACCTTTCTGTACTCTGTCCACAGGTTTGCCAGGCACGGCTCCAGACCTAGAAAAGAGAAAGCAGATTTTTGGACAAAACTTTATACCTCCAAAGAAGCCAAAAACCTTCCTGCAGCTCGTGTGGGAAGCGCTGCAAGATGTGACGCTGATCATCCTGGAAATCGCGGCCATCATCTCCCTGGGGCTCTCCTTCTACCACCCACCTGGCGAGAGCCAAGAAGGTAAGACAGGGGGACCCCTGCCCCCCTCCCTGCAACATGTGTGCCCAGCCACACCAGAGGGCACTCGGGCTAACAGCCACTCCTCCTTCCAGGTGAGGAAACCAAGGCCCAAGGGGCTGGGTCTCACCCCCAGCCAATCGGTGGCCGAGCCAACACCCAGCTCAGAGCCCTGCCCCCAGTGTTCCCGAGTGTGAAATGCAAGGGCTGGACCAACAATAGTAATAATTACAATGATCATTTATTGAGCACTTACAGCATGCCAAGATCTGAGCTGAAATGGCCTCCTAACAGCCCCCATAAGGTAGTGCATGATTATGCCCATTTTATTTTTTTCTTAATTTTATTTTATTGTTTAAAGTATTACAAATAGTAGTACATATGTCTCCTTTTTTTCCCCATTGACCTTCCCCCGGCCTCCCCTACCGCCCCCCGCCCCCCAGCACATGCCCTCACCACCCCCCGCACCCCCCAGTGTCTTGTGTCCATTCGATTATGCCCATTTTAAAGACATGGAACCAAGGCACAGAGAAGTGCATTAACTTGCTCAAGGTCTCCCAGCTAATAAAGAGTCCTTAGTTTTTGTAGTGGAGCTTAGAAAGACTGCTGCCAGGCCCCTCTCTGAGAGTCTGGTTTTATTGGATGGAATACAAGTGAGGGTGGCTCTGGACGTATGTCCAGACTGCTCTCTGAGGGCTCCCACTCTCACATCTGAGGACAAAGCCCCCAAATTGCTTACCTGGTGGGCTGCATTCACGATGTTTGATTTGACAGTGCTTCAGCCCATTCACAGAGATGAATGGGTACTGCCCTCTGGGTACTCCAGCCTCTGAGGGACCCTCCTTCAGCTCCAAAGCTGGGCTTCTCCTCAGAACCCCAAGTCACTCATTCCTTGAGGCATGCAACGATGAAAAAATTCATGCACCGAATATTCGAGAACAAGGATTACAAACGATAGCCCACAAGCCAAATCTGGCTCACTTTCCTGTTTTTGTATGGCCCATGAGCTAAGATTGGTTTTTACATTTTTCAAATGGTTGAGAAAAATGAAAATAATATTATTTTGTAACATGTGGCTTTTACATGAAATTCCTACTTCATTGTGTAAAAAGAGTGTTTTATTGGAACACCCCCATTTCTTTTTCATATTGTCTACGCTGCTTTCCTGCTATAATGGCAGAGGTGAGTAGCTGCGACAAAGACTATATGTATGGCCCACAAGGCCTAAAATATTTACTATCTGGCCTTTTACAGAGAAAGTTTGCCAACCTCTTTCCTAGAAGGTCAGAATGTGGAGTTTTGCCTCAAGAAAACCATTCTCCTTCTCCTTAATTCCCTCCACTCTGCGTGTGGAGGTTAACTGCCTCAATTTTATACTTCATATTACCAAGTTGATTTTTTTTTCTCCATGGCATCTCTCCAAAACGGGTTTAAAGACATAATAAAGACATGCCTCATACTATGAGGTAAAATAGAAAGCCAGACAGAAAAAGAATGGAAACAAATAAACTGTGTTTGCTACTATGATTGGGATATAAATTTGATTTTGAGCTTCCTGGCAGCCAAGGCAGAAAGGGAATTAGGATGGTTTGCATCGCTCAGATTATCAACAGGAGGAAACATCGTCCTATAGGAAGAGAGCATACCCCTGACGATGAATTCTGGGATGAACTTTCACATAGGCCATAAGAGATGAATCATGGGCAGCATTCTTTGCAGAAGTTTTATAGAAAATGTTGAAGAAGATTGTGCATGGCTATTTGAATAGGCCTTGAACAGAGCTAAGGGTGCAACACAAAAACGTAATAATTGTTCTTACTATTTTTATAGCTACCACTAGCTGAGAGCTTTTACAGTAGAGGTTCATTTGATCCTCACAACAACCCTGTGGGTAGGTGCTATTATTATCCAGGAAACCGGGGCCCTGAAATAGGAAATGACTTGCTCCGTCACACGCTAGGAAGCACAGAACCATGACTCAGACAGAGACGTTCTGGCTTCTGAGCCCTCGCTCCTATCATTCAGAAAGAGATGGGGTTGAGGCAGTGCCAGCTGAGTAAGTGACCTCATGTGACCCAAGTCAGTGCAAGATTAGAACTCAGAGGGCAAGTGGTGGAGGGGGTGCAGCGGGAGCACGCATAGAGCTCCCAGTGTGTGCCAGGGAGAGCCTTCCAGAGCCCTCCAAACAGATGCCTGTGAACGCCTCCATCTTCAAGAGGTGGAAACCAAGGCCCAGAGTGAGGAAGCACTTGCCTAAGGCCGCACAGCTTGTACACAGTAGGGCTGAATCTGAAACCCAAGTTGTCTGGTTCTTTTCACTGCCCTTCCCTGCCTCCAGCTGAGACACTAGTGCAGACCGTACTCTGGGTCGACGAGTGCAGTTGTGCACACTCTAGCTCCACAGAGTGAAGTTCCAGAACTTTGTGATGATACTTACGCTTCCCTGACCCCCAGACCCTGGCCTGAGCTCTGAGCTCTGGGCTTACCATGTTGCCAGGACCACCCCCTTGCCAAGTCAAACACAGGCTTCATCAGTTAATTAAAAATTGATGCAGGTGATGAACTAAAAGACTATAGAGTGCCTTGCAGCAGCCACAGCCCTTCCCTGTTTTCGTTCTTGGCTCAGAGAGCTCTAGACACTTGTCAGAGGTCACACAGCATAGTTGTGGCAGGGCTGGGATCTACACACCCAGTGCTCCCAACTCCCTGCCCATGACAGTTTCCCTAGTGCTAGAGTGCTAGCAGAGTGACAGGCACATAGTAGGTGCTTAGAAAATGTTTGTGGCTTAACCAGTTTTGAGGGCCTTTATTTGGTAACCACCTAAGAGGTAGCTTCCCCATGTTACTGGTTAACAAACAGAGAGAGGCCCAGAGAGGCCATGTGCATTCTCCGAGGTCACACAGAATGAAGCCACACCTTAGAAAATCTCAGGTCCAGGGAAAGCAGCTGCAGATTCCACAGACTCTGTGGTCACAATCTCTAGGTCCTGTTTCTGCCCCAATCTGAGGGGACCTAGAGGAGATCTCAGCGAGGCCTGCCCACTCTCTTCTTTCTTCCTGTTCCTGGTCTCTTCACCCTAATGCACCAGGGGCAGCAGGAGTTGTTCCGAGTCCAGCGGCTCCCAGTGGCTAAAGACCTAACCCAGAGATCCAGACCCCACTTTCTGGCCATTCCAAGGCACGATATAACCATCTGACAGTTGTCAGAAGGAAATTAAAGCTAATTTGCTGGCAGAGTGAGTGCTCACTCTGATGGGCCCAGAGGGCTCCTTGGTGTCGAATCAGCAAGGGCAGCAGGCAGGACTGGGAGTCAAGGCAATGGGGTGTGAATCCTACTCAACCGCCACGCCTGGTTTCCAGAAGCCAGTCCAAGGAGAGCAGCTCATGAAAAGGGGGAGAGAACCAATACTTATTGTGTGCCATGTGCCAGGCCCTTACTAGGTCCAGGTCGCACAAATTCCCTGGGGTCATCGCACTTTACAGCTGTCCAAACTGAGGCTCAAAGAGGCCAAGTACTTCCTCTTGGTCACACAGCAGAGCCTGGACTTGAAGCCTAGTCTTTCCACTTCTAGAACCTGAAGGCTTTCCATTGTCCTGGGATGTTTCCAAGTGTCTTGAATGCTTCAATAACTAATGGGGTGGGGTGGTGTGGGGAGGTGGGGGGGGGGGCGGGAGGGCATTAACAAGGCACACACAGGGAAAGAACAGCCTTCCCCATGTACAGAGCATGTAGCAGGGACAGGGAATAACAAAAGCCCTGTAAAGTGAAGCACTGGGCTCTGTATCTCAAATCACTCCCCTGAAGTTCAAGAGAATGCATTTCCATATACTGGGTTTCTATTTAGCAAGGTTCACCCGTGTTTTCCAGCTTTTTTTTGCGGCGGGGGGGGGGGAGGGGTAATTGGTGTCATTCATGGTGGTAGAGGGAACTCTAGTTCCCCTCCTCCTGCCATCACGTGGTCTGGAATATAGCTGGATCCCCTCTGTAACGCGGGGCTCGCAGCTCCATTCAGGCTGGCTGTGGGACTGGACTGCAATAATGTGTGCCAATGCTGGGCAACGGGAAGCAGCAGCTTTAACTGAGCCGTTACTGTGTGCTCACTGCAATAGCTGCTTTACATAAAGGCTCACCCTGAGTCCTCCCAACCCCCTAGGAGGGAGCGCCTGTCAGTGCCCTCATTCTGCAGATGAGAAAACCCAGGCACAGTGGTTCAGTAGCTAGCTCCTGGGCACACAGCAGTTAAGTAGTACAGCTGGGATTTGAACTCAGGGCTGGCCCCATGTCCGTTATCCGCACGATAATGAATATCATTACAACCAAAGGCTGATTCAATTAAATAGTTTAAAATAACTAGAAAAGCTTTGAAATTCCCAAAGGAAAAAGGTAGCTTTGAGAACCTCATACAACGATGTGATTGTTAACTAGCCTGTGCAGAACGGCTGGTGACACACACTGCCCGGCCACAATGATTCTGTACCATCCCAGCCTGGACATACCAGCTGAGCCTGGACCCTCCCAGGAGCTGGGAGCTAAAAAAAAAACAAACAAACAACTCCCTGGTACCACTTGGCCTTTCTGTCATGTTGTTTCTGTCCCCTGGCTTTCCCAGAGGCTCCTGCTGGGGTCTCCTAAAACTGCTGTTCTGCCCTGGCCGGTGTGGCTCAGTTAGTTGGGTGTCGTCCCATGCACCAAAAGGTTGCTGGCTCCATTCCCAGTCAAGGGCACATGCCTAAGTTGTGGGCTCAATCGCCGGTAAGGGGCATGCAGAGGTAGCCAATCAATGTTTGGCTTCACATCGATGTTTTTTTTCTCTCTCTCTCCCTCTCCCTTCCTCCCTCTCTAGAAATCAATAAAAAGTATTTTTTAAAAACCTGTTGTTCTCTCGCCCTGGCCAGAGTGACTCAATGGTTAGAGTATTGGCCCGAGCACCAGAGTCACAGGTTTGATTCCCAGTCAAGGGCATGTGCCTGGGTTGCAGGTTTGATCTCTGCCCCCTGTCAGGGCACATGTAGGAGACAACCAATCCATATGTCTCTCTCACATCAATGTTTTTCTCTCTCTACTTTCTCTCTCTCCTCCTCCCCCATCCCTTCCACCCTCTCTAAAAATCAGTGGGAAAAAATATCCTCCCATGAGGATTAACCAAAAACAAAAACTGCTGTTCTCTCTTCCTTGGGATTGAATTGGACTTCCATACAATTGGCCATAGGTCTATGGCAATGTTTTCTACTTTTCCACATGAGACCAGCAAGTGGCAGAGAGGGCACTAGGCTCAGGGACAGTGGGCAAGGCAGGTCCAGTGTCAGATCCTAGGCCCAGGCCTGGATTCAAACTCCAGATCTGCTGTGTGACCCCAGGTGAGTTACTGTCCCTCTCTGAACTGCTTCCCTTTTTTCAGCCAGCTTGATGATTAAAGTGAGTGCTTGGCATATAGCAGGTCTTGCAAATAGCCCAGTCGCCTGCCCAACCCCCATGGGAGAGAACTACCCTGAGTTTTCCAGGAGTAGATGGTCAGACATGGAAAGGGCGTTCTCTACCCCCACCCTCTTCCCCAGTGGAAAAAGGAGCTAGTCCTGGCTGCAGCAATCACCTTGGCTGTGTCACCTCACCGCTCTGGGTCTCAGTTTCCTCAGCTGTTAATGGAAGAACTCACTCTTTGGATCCTGTGGGGAAGCAGAAGACAGAGTGTGTGGAAGGGCTAGGAAAGGCCCTAGCATTCGGCACCATGTGGACAAGACCTGCCTTTGAGTCTGAGGCCTTTGCATTAAATATGTGTGGTATTTTTTCATTTTCTTTTTCACATGGTGGGCCTGGCAGGCCTCAAGCAATTTGAGGGCCCAGACTGGGAGGTTCAACAGAGCAAGGGTGTGAGGTGTAGGTCACACAGAGGCTCCGATGGAATGTGGGTATCCTCACTGTGTGGTTGGGGCTCAGATCCAACAAAGGCCAAGTAAGAACCTCCTGTGACTGAGCACAGGCCGGAGCATCCACCTTCTTTTCCTTGAGCCCAGAAGGTGGTCTCAGTGAACCCCAGTTTGCAGATGGGGATGCTGCAGCTCAGGAAGAACAGTGATTTACCCAGGCTAGTTCAGGGACAGCAGTGCAATTAGAACCAGCTCGTCAGAGGGCAGGTCCAGTGCTCTGGTTCCTACCTCCCAACCTAGAGACCTGCCTCGTGGTTGCTGGGAGAACGGAAGGGAAGGACAACAGCAAAACTGCATTTTAGACCCTAAAGCAAGCACAGTGTTGATTGGTCTCATTCTGTTACATCCTCACTTTTTCTCGTTTCTCGTTAAGCAGGCCTCTCTTTTGTGCCAGGTCTGTGCTGGAGATGCCATGGACCTCACCTCATTAAATTCCAGCCCTCAGAGTGGTCCCCAAGATAAGGAATACATTCCTATTTTATAAATAAGAAAACTGAGGTTCAGAGAGGTGAAGTCATTACCCAAGATCTCACAGCTAGAACAAAGGCAGAAAACCAAAGTAGCTAAGACAGTAGGCTCTGAAATCAGATATCCTAGCTCCCCACTTGCCCTTCCTAGCTTAGACAAGTCATGTGGCTTCTCTAAGAAACCTCAGCTTCCACATCTGTGAAATGGGCAGAGTGAGTGCTCTGAGATGATATGTGTGAAGCCCTTTGCACAGGGCTTGGCACCCAGATGCACGGAATAAATTATTCATGATTATCTGATTATCAACATTTTCTGCTTGGCAGAGCTGGGATTTAAAGCCAGACCACTCGAGGCCCCATCTGCTCAGTGGTCGGCAAACTGCGGCTCGGCAAACCGTGGCTCATGAGCCACATGCGGCTCTTTGTCCCCTTGAGTGTGGCTCTTCCACAACATACTGACTTCTGCACATGGGCCACGAAGTTTCAATCACACTGTACATGCGCGCCTGCACGTGGTATTTTGTGGAAGAGCCACACTCAAGGGGCCAAAGAGCCCCATGTGGCTCAAGAGCCGCGGTTTGCCGACCACGGGCCTAGCTGATCCCACACCATCTGCTTCCTTCTATTCTCTGCAGGATGCGCCACAGCCCAGGCTGGGTCTGAGGATGAAGGGGAGGCAGAGGCAGGCTGGATTGAGGGGGCTGCCATCCTCCTCTCAGTCATCTGTGTGGTCCTGGTCACGGCCTTCAATGATTGGAGCAAAGAGAAGCAGTTCCGGGGCCTGCAGAGCCGCATCGAGCAGGAGCAGAAGTTCACCGTGATCCGGGCTGGCCAGGTGGTCCAGATACCTGTGGCCGAGATTGTGGTTGGAGACATCGCCCAAATAAAATATGGTAAGTGTCCCAGCCACAGAGCTACTTGCTAGAGCTGGAGCAGAGATGGGACAGGCCAAGCAGACCCAAAGAGGCTGGCCCAGAGAAGAGGGTGGGTCCCTGAAGGCTGATTCCAAGCCAAGATGTCTTCTGGGATCCTTTGTAGAAGGCTACTTCCTGGAGGGAGTAGATTTCAGAATTGATTTAACTCAGAAATGGCAAATACTTGGCACATGTGTCACCACTCTCAATACCTTCAGACATTACTAAACAGTCACAGCTCAGGGCCTCCATACAGCCTCAGAAGCCTTCTCAACACAATACTCCAAGGACTACTCATACTCAGAATGGGTTCATGGGATGAAGTCAATTTCCTATTCCTGATTTGGCTATTGATGGATGGTTGTTGGGCCAGTTGCGTGTGATGGGGAGTGGACATAGATGAGTGGACATTCTAAGCCTGTGATACTACCTTGGAGAAAGTGGGCAAGCTGGTGCCAAAGGAGTTTAGATGAGTATGTCCTTGGGAAAGTAGAGGCAGAAGATGGAAGCGAGATTGGAGTATACCCCTCCTCACTTAGCCCTCGGGGGTTTGGTTTCCTCTGATAATGTGACTGTGCTGGAGTCTCCTCTGCCTAGCCCAGATGGACTAGTCCCTTTCAAAAGAATTCCTCAAATCATAGTTGAAACCAGAGAATGAATCATTGAGAAAACTAGGCCTCAAGACCACACCAGGCCAAGAAAAGCACTTAATAAACTAAAGAACATGCCTGCCTGAGCTAGGATTGTTGGGCCCAACCTCAGCCCTCCCAGCCTGTACCATTCACTTCAGCTCCAGTCTTCAGCTGCCTATTGGCCTGTGATGGGCGCCAAGTTGGTTCCTGCACCCTGGGAGCTCTAGGCAGCTGGTCCCAATAGTGAACCTTCCCTTATAATCATAACTTCTGGGGACTATTCCAGCCTCTTCAGCCACCTGAGACCCTGCTGACTCCCTTGACCTTCCTCCCATCAGGTGATCTCCTCCCTGCTGATGGCCTCTTCATCCAGGGCAATGACCTCAAGATCGATGAAAGCTCCTTGACAGGAGAGTCTGACCAGGTGCGCAAGTCCGTGGACAAGGACCCCATGCTGCTGTCAGGTGAGCTGCAGCCCAACAGTGGGCTCACTCCCATTGCTGGTTTTGTCCCCTTCATGAGGCTGGAGGGTCATGGAGACTTTGGTCCTTGGCTCCAGATCTCTGGCCAGCTCAGCTCCAAGTGAGAACTTCCTCTCTTTTCCCCAGCAAACATGCATTGAGCCTCCTGGGCTCTCAGCACTGCTTTAGGGATACCACAGTGAATAGAATCGATAAAGAATCTCTGCCCTCAGGTAAATTACCTTCTAGTGATTTAGTTTTCTGAAAAGTCAAACATTGAAGCCCATTCTTATCAGGATGAGAAAGAATCAGTCAGGTGACAATTGTTTTGTTTTGTTTAATCCTCACCTGAGGATAGTTTTCCATTGATTTTAGAGTGAATGGGAGATAAAGGGGAAGACAGAGAGAAATATCTATGTGAGAGAAACACATCAATTGGTTGACTCCTGCACGCCCCGACCAGGGCCAGGTCAGGAAGGAGCCTGCAACCAAGATGCCCTTGACTGGAATTGAACCCAGGACCCTTCGATTCCAGGACCCTTGGCCCAGGCTCATGGGAAAAGATAGTGAGCCAAACTGGCTAGGGCTGGGTGCTAGACAAATAGGAAGGGATGAGGCAGATGAGGCCTCAGTCCTGAGGAGCTATGGTGTAGTGAGGAGAGATAGGCAATGGGAAAATTCCAGATGGTGGTAGGTGTGTGGCAAAAATAAAGCAGGACAAGGGGAGGCAGGTGGCTGGAGAGGTCAGGGGGGGCCATGTGTGAGCTGAGGTGTGAATGATGAGCAGGAGCTGGCCTTGTGACTATCCAGGGAAAGTATACTAGGCAGAAGGAACAGCAGGTGCAAAGGCCCAATGGCAGGATTGTGCTGGAGGACTGTGAACAAGATGGAGATGTGGAGGGGGCCAGCTGTCAGGCCTCATGGGCATGGTCAGGAGTTTGGAAATGTTTTGTGTGATGAGGATTCTCTGGAATGGTTTTAAACAGTGAAGTGAACACATTTACTTTTTTAAAATCTCACTCTGGCTGCTGCAGGGGGCAAGACAGGGAGCAAGGAGACCATGCAGAGGTAAGGCACCAGCCAGGTGACCACCCTCCCTCCAACAGGAACACCCAAAAGGCCTTAATGTCCAGCAGTGCTCATCAAGTAGCCTCTGATCAGCTACTTTGGGCCTGACCCTGGACTAAGCAGTGGGTCCCACCTCTGGCTTCAGAAGCCTCCAGCCAAGATAGGCTGGGATAAGCAGACCAGCAAACAACTAATTCCACACTGGAGGAGTGAGGAAGGTGTACAAAAGCCAAGAAGGGAACAGAGGGGGAGGTGGAATTGAGCTGGGTTTTAAAGCATGGGTAGCAGCCCACCAAACAGAGTTTTGGATAAAGGGCCCTCCTAGCAGAGGCAAACATTTGAAAGGCACAGAGGTTTGAAGGAGTGTATGTCATCCTCGAAATACAACGTCCCTGCCCTCCTGTAGCTTAGACTCCAAGAGACAGACAATAAAGAAGCAAGCAAGCACATATATAACGTAATTTCATATAGTGATAAATCAGTGATAGTGATAATTCTGCCATGGTAATGAAATAGAGACCCAGAGGAAAGGACAGGAATCTTAGCTGGTCAGGGAAGGCGTTGGAGCTAAAACCAGAACTGTGACAAGAAAGAGCATTATAGGCAGCGGGATAGCAAGTGCAAAGGCCCTGGGGTCTGACTGAGAGATGGAAATCCTCAAATGCTATCTTGGAACTTAGGGCCACATGGCCCTATGGTCCTAGTTCCAACCTCTGGTTAGCAGAGAGGCGAGCATTCTTGGGAGCCATGGCCAGGTGTGTCAAGTGGGTCATCTGGGTCAGTGGAAATTGAGGGGAGGTTCTGGGCCTGAGTGGATGAGTTGTGTCTGTACCTCTAGTCTATGAGAAGCCTCATAATTGGGGAGGGGTAGTAGGTTGTCTCCGAGGGAACTGGATGTCCCAGAGACCATCCAGAGAGCTCAGACCCGTAGGCCCTTGGAGACTTGGCAGTGATCTCTGCCTTCAGTGGGGAAGAACAGGGGACTAGGGACAGACAAAAGCATTCCAGGTCTTAACAAGAATCTGGGAGAGCCCTGTGAAGCTCAAACTGGTGGGATCACAGTGGGGTCAGCACTGGTCCTCAGCTCGGGAATGGGTGGTCTCTGAGCACTGGGACATGAGAGGCTCAAGTTGAACCAACTGCTTTAGTCTCAGCCTGTACAACTGGCTGAAAGCCTAGCTATGAACTTGGCTCTGAGCCTTTGGATGTCAGGAGACAGTAGCCACGGTCTCCCATGATGTCCTTGTGGACAAGATGGAGAAGGCTGTGCCAGAGGCCAGGAGATTTTGGCCAGTTTGTGCTGATTCTTGGATTGCGGTTATCTGGTTTCTAGTGGCCTTCCCTGGAGCTCTGTCCTGTCACAATATGGAAAGTGTGCCGTCAAGTTCACAGAGACCACCAGCCCAGGGAGCATGGCAAAAAGAAAGCAAGAGTCAGGACCCACAGAGATCACCAGAGTGCAAGGCGAATTAGACGGAAGGAAATGGAGCTTGACTGCAAGCAGCAGTGCTCACATTCAGAAACACAATTGCATGGGGGAAGGAGAAGCAAGTGGCTTGGCCCTGGCTCATGGGAAAAGACAGGGAGAAAGTGGCATCATTGGCCCAACAGAAAGTAATCTAACTGGGAAGAGAATTCTGTTGCAGAAGAACCATTCTAGGACAAAAGAGGCTGCCTGTAAGGTAATGAGTTCCCTGTCACTGATTGGAACTTAGGGCCACATGGCCCTGTGGTTCTGGTTCCAACCTCTGGTACCAGAGAGGCGAGCATTCTTGGGAGCAGTGGCCTGGACAGGCTGTGGGTGGGAGTGGTATAGAGAAGGCCCAAGCACTGCATTCAGTGCCCCTCCTAGCCGTGAAAGTCACGGATTCACCACACCCTGCTCACCCTGTAACTCTGCTACAAACCCACCTGGCTCCATTCCTGTGCCCTGCCTCTGCGGAAGCTGTTCCCTCCTCCTAATGGCCCTCCTTCTCCCTTTCACATTGCTCATTTAATTTCTGCCCATCTGCTTGGGCTTACCTCCTTCACAACGTCTGCTCTGAGCACCACCTCTGGCAGTCGCTCCCATACCACCTGGGGTCCTCATGTCAGCCTGTGACATCCACTCTGTGCACAGCCTTGTAATGTTGATTGAGTTTTTTTCTGCACAAACTGTCTCAAATGAAATAAAGAGCAAAACCCATCCACACTCCTGCCACCCAGACAGATCTAATGGGTCTCACTTTTATGGGCTTCTTCCATCTTTGGCCGTACACAGATAGAAGACACCAGGACAGACACACAGGTGGTACACTTCTATTTCGGTCCTCTCACCCGAACAGATCCAAGCAGGCGGGAGCCCAAGCCTGAGGTTATCAGGAGGTCATGCCCAGCTCCACCCCTGGGCCCTGCACACCTCAGGGCTCAGGCACTGCCTGCCAGAGTGAGGAGAGAGGCTGCATTGTAGAAAGAGCAGAGTTGAGCCAGGCTGAGCCAAATCCGGGCTCTGGAATGAACTCTCTGTGTGGCCTCAGGCAAGTTACTTCACTTTTATTGTCCCCTGTGAGGACAATAGGGGTGTCCTGGTGTATGATATAGGTCAGTGATGGCGAACTCATTTTTTTTGGTTGATTTTTCTTTGTTAAATGGCATTTAAATATATAAAATAAATATCAAAAATATAAGTCTTTGTTTTACTATGGTTGCAAATATCAAAAAATTTCTATATGTGACACGGCACCAGAGTTAAGTTAGGGTTTTTCAAAATGCTGACACGCCAAGCTCAAAAGGTTCGCCATCACTGATATAGGTGAAGCCCTACCTAGCATAGCGTTGGTAGGGGGATGCTCATGCTGGGTTGGTTCCCTTTCTGTTCCTAGGATGGAACCTGGACTTGGGGGCAAAATAGTCTTGGATTCCAATCCCGACTCCGCCCTTATTGTCTGGGAGACCCTGGACAAGCTTCTTAGCCTTTCTGAGCCTCCATTTTCTCACTTGTAAAATGGGAGCCTAACCCCAGCTCAAAGATTGTGACAAAGCATCCACTTTCCTCTCTCTCATTCATCTCAACTGTCTACCCTTGCCCTCTCTCTGCACTGTCCACCTTCTCTCCACTATCCACCTCCTCCCACCTTCGGCCTGCAGGAGCCTGCTTCCTCTAGGGGGGTTCCTTGATAGCTCTCTCCCCAGTGCTGTAAATTCTGGATAGCTGCCATTTGGATGCTCATTTTTGCGCATGACCAGACACCTCAGACCCTGTCCCTGTGCTGGGAGGCCTTGCTGGGCCTTCTGGTCAGATGACCCTCAGGGAACACAGAGGGACCAGGATAGGGGTGCCTGCGGGGTCCTTGTGGTAGTGCAGAAGCCCCCTTGTGGTATCTGGCACACTGTGTCAGCCTAGAGCAGCGGTTCTCAACCTGTGGGTCTCGACCCCTTTGGTGGTCGAATGACCCTTTCACAGGGGTCGCCTAAGACCATCCTGCATATCAGATATTTACATTACGATTCATAACAGTAGCAACATTACAGTTATGAAGTAGCAACGAAAATAATTTTATGGTTGGGTCACAACATGAACTGTATTTAAAGGGCCAGAAGGTTGAGAACCACTGGCCTAGAGGAAGGCAAAGGACACTCCGGTTCTGAGTCAGTTGGCCCAGCCATGTCTGGCTTGTGATCCTGGACAGGTCACTTCATCTCTTGGAGCCTCCATGTTTGTGTCCGTACAATGGGGAAGCAGGTGCGCACCCCCCCCCCCCCGCCTACCCAACAGGGTTGTTGTGGAACCCACATGCACAGACGGATGTGACTGTCCCTTGTAAATGGTGCTGTGTGAGGTGCTATGTGAGGAATAAGAGCAGCATTTGGAGACAGAACACTCAGGTTCTAGCCCTCCATCAAGCTTTGGCTTTGACCTCTGCCCCCCAGGACCCCAGTCTCCTCATCTATTACCCAGCAGCATCTACTCTGATGTCCCCAGTGCTCCAGGCACAAAGGAAATCATGAAGGCCTGGAGCTCCTTCCCCAGGACGGCCAGGCAGGCCCCAGCCCATGTCCGGTTCTTCAGACCAGGCAGAGTAGAAACAGTCAGGAATCGCAGGCTCACTGGTCCCTGGGTCCAAGCAGGGGTGTGGGGGCGCCAAACCAGAGCACAGCTGCTTCCAACTGCTGCCTACAGAAGTGCCCCTCAGTGCGACTGCTGAGTTCCCTGTGCAAGTGGAGCCTCCCAATATTTAAATGTTGGCAAGAAATCCCTATTCTTTTCAAGCCTGTGTGGGCCAAGCAACAGATGGGTGGGCCCTAGAGCACAAACTCTGACCTGGGCCCATTTCTTTTGTTTTAATTTTGTATTTTAATGCTGGAGTCCAACCCCAGCGGGTCCAGGGATCCCCAAAGGTGTGGACGGAGTCGGCGAAGAATGAATGACATGGAAACTGGGTTCAGTTCATCAGCATAGCGAGGTTCTCCCTCCAGGATCTCCAGGGAAGTTCTGGCTAGGATCTCCAGTGAAGTTCTGGTCAGGATCTCCAACCAAGTTCTGGTGCCATGTTCTCTCGCTAGGTTCTCCAGCCAGGTTCTCCATGTTCTCCAGCCAGGTTTGATCACCAGGTTCTATAGCCAGGTTCTATCCAGGTTCTTTTGCCATGTTCTGTCTAGGTTCTTTAGTGAAGTTCTGTAGCCAGGTTCTGTCCAGGATCTTTTGCCATGTTCTCTGGCTAGGTTCTGGTTAGGATCTGATGATGATGTGATGAGGATCTGATGATTATTGTCTTGTTACATCCGTATTTATACCAGCCGATTTTAATCCTGTCAATTTCTATTACAAAGGTTAAGGCGTTTCTTATCTCCATTCCAGGGAGTAAAGATTATGTAGCTTAACTACCCGCCTGGCACTTAATTAAGGGGTTGTATCCCCTCCCTAACCTCAGGGAAAAATCCCCACCTGGGGAAACAACCTTTCTCAGAGAGGTGACCTTGGTTAAAACACATGGCGCCAAGAAGGGGAGCAAACATATTAAGAACAGTATGCCATATATGCCAGGTCCCTTGAAACAGCAAGGATGGACCGGCTCCCGGCATTTTAAGATAATATCAAACTTTCAGAAAACTTGCAAGAACAGCACAAAGAATGCCTATGTGCCCTTCCCTCTGATTCCACTGTGATTACGGTTCTGCCCTGTCTGCTCTCTCAGGAGCCTCCCTCTTCCTCATCACGCACGTGATTGCCCTGGGCCCCTTCACATTTCAGTCTCTGCCCTAAGAAAAGGTATTCTCGTGTGTAACCACAGCACAGCTGTCAATTCAGGAAAGTCGACATTGATGCAGTACTGCAACCTAAGATACTGTCCATATTCATGTTTGCCTACTGTCCCCACAGCATTCTCCAACTGGGACCCAGTGCAGGGCACTGTGTGGCATTTAGGTGTCCTGCCCCTTTGGCCTCCTTTAACACGGAGCACCTTTCACGGAAGGCCAGTGGTTTTGAACCCTCCTGGGTCATGAACTCTGGTGACAGTCCCATGGAAACAGTGATCCCTCTTATGAGAAATAAATACCTAGACTTGTGACTTTGCAACTTTTCAGGGGATTTACAGATCCCTAGAGAACCTAGTCTTGTCTTGATTTGCAGCTGGGGAAACTGAGGCCCAGAGCAGTAGTGTAAGGCTCCACAGAGGGGAGGGCCAGAGAGAGACCCCAACCCTCTAGCCCCCCAGCCCTGTACTCCTGCAGCCCCCATGAGTGAGCTTTCCTCCAAGGGCCCCGTGACTTCTATTACCCAGCAGCATGGCCTGTTTGAAATGTCTTATGGTAAATTCCATCGGGAAGCCAACAACTAGGTGCCATCAGTGTGGCCATGGAAGGGCCAGGGGGCCAGGGTGAGGGCTTGTCCTCAAGAGTAGCAGGGTCTGGCTCCAGCAGGCCCATTAGCTCTGCCCCCTCCAGGACCCCCCAGCCTCCTCCATCACCACTGGAGCCAGAGTGTTAACAGCAGGAGGTTGCACAGGACATCAGCAAACCCTCTTGGGCCTGCTGCCCACCCTGCCCATCGAGTGGTAGGCCAAGCATGGAGAGCCACACCTGCCACCACTGCTGCCGCCTCCGGGAGCCTAGGACGATATCATGATGCTGGAAGGCCCAGTCTGCTGCTCGGCCCGTGCTCTCTCCATTACACTACCCTGCCTCTTCTCCATGAGAGGCAGTGGAGTGTAGTGGATAGAGCACGGGTTCAAGTCCCAGCTCCATCGCTCACAGCTGTGTGACCCTGGGCAGAGAGGCCACAGGTGGGTGAAGGGGCTTGGGGTTGTGCTTGCACCAGGACCTACCTCACCAAGCTGTTGTGAGGGAGACAGGCTCACGGGCACTAAAGCACTTTGCCGACTGTCTAGTGCTCTGTAAGTATGCGTTATTACTGTTAGCAACGGGGCTGGGAATCTTATAGTTTGCTTGGTGTTTGTGCCTAGAGGCAGATGATAATCCCCAGAAATGGTTTCCATTCTTTTTTCACATCTCTACCCCCAGAAAGAGACCTTTTGGAAGGTATGACCTCACCCCTCTTCCTGTCCAGAGAGAGGCCTGGGAAGTCAAAACTGGGAGAGCGAAGAGCACTGGGTTCAAGCCCTAACCTATGCCTCAGGTGCTGTGCAACCACAACCAGCCATTTGCCTTTTCTGGGCTCAAAAGCTGCATTTTGTGAAACTAGGCCCCTCCAGCTCTGCAAACAAGGGCTCAGTGTACCCCATTTGCCACTGCATGAGGCTTTGGCCCCAAGACAGCTAACACCTGGACCAGGTCAGGTGGGGGCCATTTCCTACTGCTCATAGCAAGCCTCAGGTAGAGATGAGCTTCGAGCCTGCAGTCGGGAAGGTTGTGGCCTGCCCTCTGCTACCAGGTTAAAGGTAAGGTCCCGGTGGGATAGGACAGGCTGTCCAGTTGGCAGAAGCCACCGTGTTCCCTGGCCCTGAGCTCCTTTCTCTCTCACAGACGGACAGGAGCTGGATGGCTGACCCAGCTCCCCCTCCGCTCTCCTGCCTTCCTCTAGCTTCCTGCCTTCCAACTCTGCCATAAGCCTTCCCGGCAAGGTGGGAAAACAGAGACTAGAGCCC
>NW_005871056.1:14868760-14918140 GCF_000147115.1 Myotis lucifugus
CCATCAGATGAAACGTGTGGCCTGGCAGGAGGCTTCACGTTTGGTCATCTATCCACACAAGCCTCTGATGGCCCCATCTTAACTGAGATCCAAACTTTCCAAGATGTAGCCTTTTAATGGAGGCTGCCCTACCCCGGCCAGGAATAGCCCTAGTCTCCAGGGACCAGGGGGCCCAGACTTCATCACTGAGAGGTGAGACCTAAGCCAGGCCTCCCCATTTTTCAGAGAACAAAGAGAGGAGAGGGCTGGCCTCAGGCCACACAGCAAATCAGAAGCAAACACCAGTCTGGTTCCCAGGTCCCCTACTCCTTAGCCCAGGGCTCACTTCACCCACCCCCACCATGCTTATATATCCCGAAGGGCTCCATGGGAGCTTCGATGAGGTGGGAGCTACAGGATAGTGCCCAAGAGACCACGGACAGTGAAGTCTTGGTGCAAGGCCCTGCGGGGCCCCCACACCCAAAGGGTTCTCACCTTGGCCCCTACCCAAAGACCCTGCAGTTTTCCTTTGAGAGATTTAGTCATCCAACCTTTTATTTGAATGCCTGTGGTTCTGCCATTACAGCCACAGGCTTTGGGGTTAAGCATTGCCCTCTGTAGAGGATCCTGGAGCTGGGGTGGGACAGTGTAGGGGGAGTGACCTGGTACACTCAATTCTTCCTCTGGCAGAAGGAGCAGCAAAGCCCTGAGGTCCTTGTAGGAGAGAGATCCTGGTAGAAGAGAAGGAACCGAGGGGAGGAAGCTTTGGATGAGAAGTAGGGGAAGGGCATTCAGTAACTGTGTGAGCAAAGGGGGTGGGGGACTGGACACAAGGCCCAGTGAGCTATTCACACTCCCAAGGCAGAGGCCACGGGGCAGGAATCAGTGGTCAAGGGCCAGAAGAAGGCCAGGGTCTGACAGAGGGGGTACTGACCAAATTTGGACTTTAGGGCATTTTGCAGGGTGTCTGAGCTGGGGGACAGTGGTCAGAGCTGAAGCTGGAGCACAGAACAAGGGAGGGCCAGAAGGAGAGGTTGATGTCCCATCTGCTGAAGCCTGGAGGACCACCTGGGGCTCATCTGAGGCTGGGCAGGGGGCTGTGCCTTCATGTTGTCCCCTGAGTTATGGCCAGAGGTCACCTCCCTGGCTTCCTCCTCCTTCCCTCCTCCCTGCCTCCCAGTGCAAAGCCGCCAGCTCCCTGCAGTGATGGGAGTGATTAGATTAGAAGGTGATTTTGGGGTCTGATTATCTTGGGTGGAAATTGGCCCCCTGTGTCTTTTTCCATCCCACCTAGAGCTGGGGAGGTGGGGAGCAGTATTTCCATTGCCACCCAGGCAAAACAGACTTTCACAAATGTGTTTGAGACTAGGGTGCGAAGACCTTGTTTCCGGGAGGGACAGATGACAAAGAAGATAGTCTCTATCCACTTCAGACAGGAAAGTTCAAAGCCTGGCTCTGCCCCTCACCAGCTGTGACCCTGGGCAAGCCAGCTTCCTCCTCCATAAACTGAGGGTCAGTGTGAGGACTCAGAAATGACTGCTGTGAGGGGCTTAGCACACTGCCTGCACAGAGCAGGTGTCCTCCAGAAGGTAGTGCTGGTACTGGCAGTGCTGTCTGCACTCTGAATGCATGAAGTGTGTTCCTCCCTCACCTTTAAAGATCTACAATGACCCCACCCCCACATGACCTCTCTGGGCCTCAGTTTCCTTATCTGTCTAACACTGCTGGCATTTAACAACCCCTCCTGACAGCCCACACACAAGCTGAACTGGTGCACCACAAAGCATTTTAGCAACAAGTCATCATATTATCCAGGGACCCGTGACTGGGCCCTGGTTCTCCCTGTTTGTGCTTCTTAGGGGCTAGTTAGGTTGCAGGGTCTGCCTGTGAGAGAAAGACACCAGGCCTGGGATGGTTGGCCTAGAAGCAGTGTCCAAGCTCATTCTGTAGTCCTCACTGTTCCCTGCCCAAAAAAGCACTGTCCTTCTGTCCTGGAATGGGCAAGGAGCCAGCAGAAGAGCTCACATCTGAGGATCTGGGTTCTGTTACAGATTGCCAGGTTTCATGCCCCCCTGGGAATCTCATGACTTAGTTTACCAACTCATGGATGGACAAACTGACTTTTCCCTGCCTTAAAGGAACTTCGTGGAGTGTGTTTGTCTGCACTTTAAGATCCTGAGATTCTGGAAGCCAAGGCTAGAACACCACACACATGCACACACATACGCACATGCACACAGATACACTCACAATCTCACGATTGTTCAGATCCTGGGAGGAAAGGGAAGGAGTGGGTGAAACATCTTGGAAAGTAGAAATAGATTTCCTTGCTTTAAGGGAAGTACTTCCAGTCCTGACTCAGAACTTCTTGACACTTATTTTAGATACAATTCTAATCAATTTGTTGACTTAGACTTCAAATTTGAAGCAAATTGGAAAACAAGGAGAAGGCTGTTAGAGACAAGTTACCCTGATAATGGGGAGATGAGGCAATCAATCTTGAGAGGAAAGAAGGAAAAACTCTAAAAAGCAGAACTGGATTCAAGAAGCAAGTCATCAGGGCTGTGTAGTGTTGGGGGTCAGCATCCATGGTCATCGGGCCCCTCAAACACTGTCTTGCAAACTCAACATAGTTCTTACTGTGCAGCCTGAGGACGGCCCAAGACTGCTCCTGGCCAGGACGGCATTCTGACTTCTCTATTGAAGAAAGAAGTATGTGCTGCATTGTAGAGAGCGTTCTACCCAGAGTGGTAAAAATTAAAATCAGGAAAAAAAATGGGCACCTGACTATTCTTTACCAAAGAGAGTGGCCACTGGCAGGACTGAGGGGGCCTCCCCAGGTGTGTCCTGAGCCTCTGCAGGTGACACCACTCCAGCCCAGTCAGTTGCAGGTGCCAACTCTCTATTTGTGAGTGGCCCATCTGTTCTGAGAAAGCTGCAGGACCCAGTAGCTGTGTGTTTCCAACGCCACTGAGGATAAAGGGCCAGCAGCCTCCGGATATCAGGCCTGGGCTGTTGTAGCTGCTGTTCATTTCCTGTACCGGGTCCCAGTGCCTTCGCTAGGGTCACCTTGTTTCCTCAGCGAGGCCACAGCTTCAGTCGTTTCCTTTTCCCTTCCCCCCCCCATACTTTTCCAATTTTTTGATCGTGGTAAAATACACATAACATAAAATTGGCCATTTTAACAATTTGTGCGTGTACAGTTCCATGACTTCCTAGTGCATTCATATTGTTGTGCAGCCATCACCACCATCCATCTCCAAAACTCTTTTCATCTTGTAAAACTGAAATTGTCCACATTAAACACTATCTCCCCATGCCCCCAGCAACCAGCATCCTACGTCTGAATCTGACTACCCCAGGGGCCTCATGTAAATGGAATCAAACAGTATTTGTCTTTCTGTGACTGGCGTATTTCATTTAGAATTGTGTCCTCTAGGCTGATCCATGTGGTAGCATGTGTCAGAACTCCCTTCCCTTTTAAGACTGAATAATATTTTATTATATAGATATACCACTCTTGCAGGGGGTTTACCTTTGCATTTTATCCTCATTCTGCAGGAGACTTCCTAAGTGGTCTTGGACAAGTTATTCCCTGACCTGTACAGTGGAGGGGCCTGCCTTACACTAGCAACAAGACACTCCAGTCAAACAAAAGCTGACACAGAAACCCCAAAGATAAATGAAAATGGAGACACTCTGACCAAAGGCCTCTCACCCCTCCCCAACAGCTGTTCTTGCTGCCCTCTGAAAAAATTCCAGGGCCCTTTGAAACCCAGTTTAAAAAATCTAAAATTCCAGGAAAGAGGTTCTTAACTTTTCTTGCACCACGGACTCCTGAGGAAGTCTGGTGACATCATGTGCCACCCCCACTCGGAATTATACTTTGAAATGCATAAAGCAAAATATTTTGGGTGACAAAGGAAGACAGTGAGATTGAAGTAGTTAAAGTAATAAAATGTGTGGTATAGTGATGCATGGGTTTCTTCATTAGCACACTGCATAACAAGATCAGCAGTCAGTTTAATAACTGCCTTATTTGTAAAATAAGGGTGAGTATCATGATATCTGCAACAGCTGCCAAGCGATATGAAAAAAACCTGTGATTCTTGTAACATGTATGATGGTGTTGGGGTTTGTTGCCTACATTCATAATGGGAGGAAATGCTACATTTCAGCTAGATGTTTGTAAAACTAAAGATGTCATTATTTTCACCCAATTTTACAGAGCCCTGAATTCTTTTACCAGATCTTTAAAGAGAGGGTGGTGTCCACTTTAAGCAGTCCTGTAAAGGTCTTAGTTGGCATTTCTTTGCTGGTTATAGAATTAAGCAAAATGAGGTCTCATTCTAGATAAATCAATAAGAAAAAAAAGAGAGTGGTCCCTGCTTGGCCTGTAAGGTTGAGGGAGGAGAAGCGAAAGAGAGATAGAGGCAGGAGGGAATCTCCAAGAGAGCGTGGCAGGTGGTAGGCCTGAGCTGTCTGGAGGCCTAAGAACTGAGGTATAACAGTGTCTGGGCACCAAGCCCATCACAGTGCTGTCCCAAAGTGAAATCATCCTAAGAGGTTCATAGTTTGAACCTTGACTATGGGCAGTACCCTTGGACCTCAGCAGGCAAATTGCCAGCAGATTCTGGATGGAATTCCTTCCACTCTTTTGGGGAGGGGACTTGGTTTGTGCAATGGTAACTTGGCTTCCATTCCCTTCTCCAGGGACCCATGTGATGGAGGGCTCTGGACGGATGGTGGTGACCGCTGTGGGTGTGAACTCTCAGACTGGCATTATCTTTACCTTGCTGGGAGCCGGTGGTGAGGAGGAAGAGAAGAAAGACAAGAAAGGTAAGCCCAACCCCCTTGTGGACCAGGAGAGGAGCTCTTAAGGCCACTTTTTTTTGTTGAATCATTCACTCCACAAAATAGTTATTGAGTGCCTTTTATGTCCATGCCCTGTGCCAACAGCCACATCCTGCATCCTCAAGGCCCTGCTCATGCCAGGAGGGCTCTGTCTGTTCCATCTCCAGGGTCTTGTCCCAGTCTCTGTCTTGTCCAGTCATGTCATAGAAGCCCCTCCTTCTCCACCACTGGGCCAGGCCAAGGATGCTGAGCATTTGTTGAGTCTCCAGCCTGAGGTGTAACTTGGTCCCATCTGCACCCCTCTCATCAAGTAGAAATCCCTACCTGGGAATATTTCTCCACTCTTCTCAACTCCACTGAGCAGAGTGGCAAACCCATTCATCATAGATTCTCCCCAGATATGGGCAGAGAAGCTTCTAGGGAAGGTGGTTCCAAGCCAACTACTATGAGCCCCTCTCAGATGCCCCTGTCACATCACCTGGGTTCTGGTTCCTCCTCCCCCTGAAAACAAGAGTCCTTCTTCCCTGGGCCCTCCTCAGAGCACCAGGCTAGCAGCCTGGGCTACAGGTGCCTCTCAGAGGAGAAGAGGAATGCTTAGAAGACATAAGAGCCCAGGCCTCTAGCCCTGGCATGGCCGGCTCCTCACCCAACACTCACACTTGGTCAGAACAGCTCCCTCTCACATCTTTAGTCTTTTGTCTTGTCTCCTTCCCCAAGCTCCAGAGGAGGGTCCCCAACACCCAGACTTTCTGAAGTCCAAGAGAAGGAGATGATAGCAGGTGACCTGTCCTTGGGTTTTAGGGGCAGCCCTGCTACCTCCAGTTCTCAAAGGTCAACCAGGCACAGAGCCTGGGTCACAATCAAAAGTTACTTGTCCCCAAGGGTGAAACCCATTTCCTAGTGGGGTTCCCTTAAGATTATGGCTTCCTCACCAGTAGGGATAATGGAACTAAGGTGTGATCTGTGAAATCCATATCTGCAGAGCAAAAGGAGAGCTGAAGTTGAAACTGAGAACAAAGTCCTGGCCAAGAGGCCCAGAGCATGTCAGAACAGTGTCCATGCAATGACATAGAAGCTGGCCTGCTGTGGCCCCAGGTTACAGGCAGTTGGGTAGATGTGGGCAGTTGGACAGGATACAGCAACCTTTGACGATTCCTTGGCCTCACTGGGGCCTGGGTTAAGGGCAGAAGCTCCTACAGGCCACACCTGTGTTTTTTAAAATGCCAGTAGGAGGACAGGCCTCTCCTGCCCCAAAGCACAGGACAGAGTCTCTCACTCAACATTTACTTACACTCCAACGAAATGAGGGCATCAGTGTAGAGGGAAGAGGTGGGAAGTGGAGGCAACATGGCAGAGGAAGATGGGGACAGACTTGCCCCTTACATCCTCGTGAGCAGCACTGCTAGGGCTGGGGCCCTCAGCACTGCCATCCCATCATCTCCATCAGGGACATTGCTTAAAGCCTGATAACTGTGAGTCCCCATGTCCAGATGACCTTGGTCACGCCAGGGTGTGTGTGTGTGTGTGTGTGTGTGTGTGTGTGTGTACACAGATGAGGCTGTGTGCTTCTCCTTCATTAATATGTCTCAAAAATCATCACACAGGTGTGAAGAAGGGGGATGGCCTTCAGCTACCAGGTACAGTAAGACACCCTTCAGGGTAGATGGGGCTTTTAGAAATAGCAGCAGCCTTTGACCACTGAGCCTGGGCCCTAGACACCAGCACACAGCTGGAGGAGGCTCCCTGACTGCAGGGGCACTGCCAGACCCTCAGCTGTGCCCCCAGGTGATGGCAGTCCCACAGGACAAGCCAGCACCTCATTCTACCTACTTGGTCCTCCAGTGCATCATCCTGTGGGCCAATGCCAATGGCACCGCCAATGTCTCCACCTGGGCCTCAGCCCCACACACATACATTCAGGGGCCCGTCACCATGGGACCCCCCACAATCCTGCTCCCCTGCATATCCCCACAGAGCCTGGCTGGCTTCCCCTGACCCACGGTGTGTTCACTTCACCCAGCAGTCTCTTCCCTCTCCTTCCCACAGAACCTGTTCCCCCACCCCAAGAAAAAAACAACATGAGTGAATTTGACCATCTTGTATCATCTTTTAATTTCTAAATTAAGGGAAACTCGCTAGGACCTTCAAACAGAATGTGACATGTTTGATTTCCCTTTTTAAATGATGGGGACTGCTGATTAGGAAGGAGGAGGTGGCCATGGGTGGTGACCTGAGCTAAGGACGTGAATCCTGCTAAGTCACAGCCCTCAACAGATGTTTTGCTAGAACAAGGGATGGTGATCATAGCAATACCCATTCGGAATGGCCAGGGCCACAGTGCACCAGTTGTTGAATGTCTTGAATTGACTCAGTGCCATTGGCCCCTCTGATGGGAAGCCAGAACCCCTCTCCTCATAGAACTCTCTCTAACGGGGATCCCTACCTGATTGGTTGGGCCAACTGGGTGCATCCGTCTAGACCTCACCACAGAACAGTGCCATCCCGCCTAACCACATTGATCATATTCCATGTTTTATTTCAATGACCCTCCATGCCTGAGTTTTTCCCCCCCTGACTTCTGTGGCATCTCTATGAGAACATTTCACCCCCACCCCTGAATTTGAGTTTCTTGATCTCCAACGGAGATTTTCTTTGAAAACTATAGTCATGTTACTTGCCACAAGTTGGTTCATGTCTTTATTGTTGTTGCTGTTCTGCATTGTTGCTTTTCTCCATTGTGACACACTGCATTTTCCATCCCTCCCACCCCCGCAGCGGCCGATGGTGCGGCAGGTTCAAATGCTGCAGATAGTGCAAATGCCAGCCTAGTCAATGGTACGTCTCCCGTGGCAAGCTCTCGGTCTCGGGTGGATGGGCGTCTTCTCCTCCACCCCCAACTTTGGGCTGGCCTCTCCCTATTCTGGACCGCACAGATCTTGGATGTGCATGGACAGCTCTGGGACAGTCGTCCTCTCACATGGGGCAGGCGCTTAAGAGAGAAGCCACCACCGGGAATCAGCTCCGCGCCCCCTTGCGGCACCAAAATGGCACTGGCTCCTGTGGGGCCTTTGACCCCCAGTGGAGCCTTGAAGAGGAACATGACTTTGGCTTCAGATTTGGCCCCAAGAAGCAATGTCCCACCTGCGTGGCCCTCTCCTAAGTACGTTCCTGGCCCCCGCTTTGGGAAGAAAGCCTGGGGTCAGGACCTGGGCTGAAGCTGGCGTCTGGGTCCTCAGTGAAGGCTCCAGTCCTCAACTCTAAAATTACCTCGAGGCTGGGGGACCCAGGCCCAGTTTCAGCTCTTTGGCCCCACCCCATAGCATGGCTGAGCCACCAGTAGACATTTCTTCCTCTTCTCTTTCATGGAGCGAATGGGCAAGGGGTTTGCTTGGGCTCAGGCCTGGTCTGTCCCTCAGATGTGGACTGGTGTTTCTTGCTGTTGCCTGTGCTGGAGCATTTGTCCTGGGTCTGTGCATTCTGACTGGCCCCCTCGGGGAGGGAGCTGCCACTGTAGCTGGTCTGCATCTTATCTCCTCGCACACAGGCAGGGAGGAGTTCCATGCACTTGCCTCCAAGCCTTTAGATTTTTTATGTCTCTACCCTCTCATCTTCAGAGCGGTGAAGCTTCTATTACTCAGACAAGTTCCTTGTTCCCAAATTAGGTAGCAAGAGAGTCGCCCAGGCTGTTTCTGAACTGCTGAGAGCTGTTAGGGCTCAGTCATGAAGCCAGTGCCCCAGCATCGCTGCATACCAGGCACTTGGCTGTGGGTTTCTCATCCATTGTATCGTTTACTCCTCACCACTCCTGGAAAACATGGAGATCTTGTCCCACCTCATCTTGCCCCAGACCAAAAATGGAAGCACTTCATAGATGTCAGGGGCTGGGCAAGACACTTCTGCAAGCAGCGTCTTGCCAAGAAGGACTAATTTGGGTGTGGGTCTATTTCAGGAGCAGGAGGAGAATGGAAGACAGCTTGGGTTGTGGGAGGTGTCATTCGTCAGGGAGGGGTGGTGAGGGATGACAGAGAGAAACGTAGGCAAACCCAAAGCCTAGGAGGGAAGGAAACAGGATGTGGCATCCTGCCTCCCCCAGGGTAATGAGCCTGCATCTGGGCTGGCCGGTTCCTAAAAAAGGGCACCTTCACTTCCAAACTATAGCAGAAACTCCAAGTACCCCAAGAAAAACTGCAGGAAAGATGGGGAACTGACATTTCTCCGCCAACAAGGCACTCTGCAAGCATTTTATGCTTGCCATCTTATTTAATCCTCATGACAACCCTATGATACAGAGTTTATTATCCCACTTTAAAGATGAGGAAACTGAGGCTCAAGGAGATCAAGACCCTAGCCCAAGGTCACAGACCTAGAAAGTAACATAGTTGGGATTTGAACCCAGGCCTGGCTGGCTCTAAAGTGCGTGTTACTCTGCTTGATCCAGAATTTCCCGATGGAGTGTGTCTTGAAACTTCACAAAGATATTAAGAGATCTTTCCCCTCAAGAAAAAGATCCTGTGGTCAAAGATGTTTAAGAACCTCTGGATAGAACTAGTGTCTTCCCTGGTGGCAGGACTCCTCACTGCCTTCAGTATGCTGGTGTGTAGTGGCGAGTTACAGAGCCATGCAGGAGTTCCCAGTCTGATTTGGCTGGAGGACATTTTCTGACTGAATCTGTGGGATTGTTATGCCTGCATAATATACTTTGGGAAACAGTGCTCTAAGCCATTAAAATGCGATCAGAGGAACAGAAGGCTGGACATCTCCTAGAAGCTTGTTAGAAATGCATAATCTTAGGCCCCACCCCAGACCTACAGAATGAAAATCTGCGTCCTGTCAAGCTCTCCAGGCTATGAGAGAGTCCATAGAGGTTGAGAGGTGCAGGGCTGAGGCGTGGTGAGTGAGAGAATTACTGTCCCTTCTCCCTCCCTCCTCTGAGCCAAATCAGGATAGAAAACAAATTAGAGATAGAAAACAAAACAGTGGCAGTATTCCCCCTGCCTTTACTCTCCCAAACCCCATCCCAACTGAAAGATGGTTGGGCACCATTCATCTTGGAGGCTTATGACTGCCATTATTCTTTTATTTTTTATGATTATAAATGTAATCACTGTTTAATACATCTCTTATAATCGTGATTAATAATACATTACTCTTAACTCCAGACATTTACAGGGCACTTTGAAATTGTTGCCTTTCACAGAGAAAGAAATGGAGAAGCTGGGAAGAGGTCTCCTCATTAGTGGTCTGTCTCCCCAGAGAGTCAGGTCAACCTCTCCATGAATCCTCCACATCCATGCTTTTCACACCCATGTCCCCGATGATACTTGAAGAGAACAGACCCATTTGGCAAAGCTGCATCTGGCATCGGATGCAGAGGGGCCTCCTAGTCTCCACCCAGTTCCTATCTTGGGTCCTGTCCTACATCCCAGCACCCCTGAAACACAATCCATCCCACATGGGGCCAGAGCTGGCTCTCCCGCCACAGTTCAGGGCCAGGCAAGTCCCTGTTTAGCTGAGGAGAACCCCAGTAAGTCCTTTGCTTCTGAGAAACCAGGCCATCTGCACCAGAGCACACCCAGAACACAACTCCCTTCCTCAAGCATATGCATTGCTGATTATATTTCTGGCCACGTGGTCACTGTGGAAATAAAAGAGGAAATTGCTAGCTTAGTTAATGGGCACATGCATGGGCTATTGCCCCTGATAATATGCAATACAAATAAAGGCCCCTTTGTGCCATCTAAAAGCAACTACTGAAGCGGAGTCCTCTGGTGCCCAGTTCATAAAGTTATGTTTTAAAATAAAAATAATTGTGTAGTTCATTTCTGTTTGCTCTTAAAAGGCCTTTTTCTTATTTTGTTTCTTAATTTTGTAGAAAGAATTTTACAATAGAGCAACGGGGCCTTTCTCTTTGATCCCAGCTGGGCCACTGAGCCTTTGCTGTGAGAGGCAGTGGAAAGAGGGGGAGTGGGGTTGAGGTCCGTGAAGGCCACTGTCCCTCCCCCCAAGTCCCTACAGTGGGGTGTGGTGATGGTGATGACACTGTTGATGGAACTAATAACATAGCCCAGGATGTTCTATTTGAGGACTGCCTCTAAACCTTCCCTGGTCTCAGTTTCCTCATCTGTAAAATGAGCGAGAAAAGCCCGCCTTGCAAGGTGTCAGGGAGACTGACGGGAGATGACACTTGCACACTGCAAAAGGCTGAATGGGCCAGTGATTGTTACTCAGGCCCTTTTAGGTTCCGGGGGGGAGGGGTGAACCTTGCACCCCCATTTTACAGAGGTAGAAGCAGAGGCTGGGAGAGGAACGCCACACGGCAAGTTGGTGTCCAACAGGGGCTTCGGGAGCCCAGTCCCCCAGTGCCACCTCAGTGCCCCTCCCCTGGGCTCAGAGGGCTGAGAGGTGCTGTGTTCTCCCCGATTGGGTGGAAACATGCACACACTTTGGAGCCAGCTCTCCATTTACCCACTGAGACTCGGGCAGGCCTCAGTTTCTCATCTGTAAGTGGGTATAAGTATAGGGCGTCCTTGTAGAGATGTGGTGAGGACTAGATGACATCATGGAGGTCATGTATGCGCCTGGCACATGGTGGGTTCTTCCTGAACGTGAGCTGTGGGACTCACCTTTGCAGCAAATGTCCTGGGGTAGCTGACCTCCATAGACTCCTCCAGAGGTGGTGAGGTCTGCATGCAAAGTTCTGGGCGAGCTTAGTGGGCAGGCCTGGGGGAGAGGGTGTTCCTCTCCGCAGTGCCAACAGGTGAAGGCAGGTGTCTCAGCCACCAGATAGGAGCCTCCGGTTTCTCCCACCTGCCAACACAGCCTACACCTCTGGCTGTGGACAGGGCCTCCCAGGCAGCCCTGATTAAGGGGTGGGAAGCTCTAGACTCAGCCTTTCTCCAGCACTAGGCAACATCAGACCCTGGTATTCAGGGCCAGGGGTGGGGCACCCATGGGAGCCCACCAACCCGACTTTTTCTATCTAACGTTGTCTGAGCTGGTCAACCTCAGAATGAAGAGCACACATCCAAACAGAAAGGAAGTTGGCAGCTTCCCCTGGGAGCTGGGGTAGTCCCACCAAGGCCCCTGGACACACTTGGGGTACCTCAGAGCCCACCCTTTGCATGGGTCACTCTCTGTCAAGCTGGGCATGGGGTTGTCCATGCCGTGGTTTCACACCCCTTCAGAAGGAAAAGGAGAAAATAGTATTATTTCTTCTGGAGCCAGGAACCAAGGAACACATTAACCAAACTCTTCCCCATATCCCATTCTAGTCAGTCTCTCTCTCTCTCTCTTTCTCTCTCTCTCTCTCTTTCTTTCTCTCTCTCTCATTTTCCTTTGCCTCCTCTCAGCCCACAAAAAGCACCAAGCAAATTACTCATGGGTAACTGAGAACTCTCACTCCTCTGCTTCCTGCAAGCCAACCCTGGTCCCTTTTACCCTCAAGACTGTCCTTTAACCTGTAAGATGCCTAGGGCCAAAATAATTCCCACAGAAACACTCTCTCCACGCCCCCAGAGAATCAAGACAGACCTGCAGCCAATGCGCTGGCAGCTTTGTTCTTGTCTCTGAGGCATCCCCAGTATCCTGTGTGGAGGGATGGAGTCGGCTTGGCCCTTCCTCCATCTGTGACATGAATGTCCGTGGCCCTGTGGCATCTTTGTGATGACCGATGTGTGTTGTCTGTTCTCTGTTGTCTGTTAAAATTCTTTGTCGTGTAGGTAAAATGCAGGATGGCACTGTGGACACCAGCCAGAGCAAAGGTAACCCTTTTGTATTAACCGGGTCCTGTGGTCCCTGCGGCCCCTCCCCACCGGTTCTGAGGCCTACGCCAGAGGCAGATGCAGCTGCAACTATGGGTGCCTGACGTCTTTGGGGGGTATAGCCATGATTCACGTGGCACCAGGCCAAATGGAGACATCACCTGGTGAGGATGGGACACCTGCAAGCCAGCTTCTCCCGGCCTTTGAGCTGTGCTGCCCGTTTAGCTGAAAACTTGAAGCTGGTTGTTTGAGATCCTTAGGGGATAAGGAGTAAGACCTCAGGCCACTAGTTAGTCCTGATCTGAATGAGGAGAGGGCTTGGCACCCATGGATGGGCACACTCTCTTTTACCTTTTAAGTCTCCTTTTTTGTCCCTGCTGTCTGGTGATTACTTAATATCCCAACAACATGGCCTAAGGACCACTGGGTAAAGCCCAAGCCTATGTCTTGTTTGAATGTGGGAAAAACCAACAGGTCATTGGGAGAAGGCCCAGAGGAGCCTCCAACCCACTCCTGCTGGGAGTCTAGGGTAGAGCCTTGTCACTCCCTGCTGTGTCCTGGATTTCAGGCCCCAGGCAGGCTGTGGCCCTGGTTGCAGTGTCTCTGGCTGGAAGAGACAGGACACCACCCCCATCTCAGGGCTTCTGTGCCGGCCATGCAGGGGCCCAGGCAGGGAAGTGGGTATCTCACCACACTCCCCCAGGCAGGCAGGGTGGGGGCCAGCATCCCCACCCTGCAAGCTGACCTGTGTGTGTGCATGTCTGTGTGTCTGTACGTGTCTGTGTGTACACATGTGTGCTCTGCCACCTGCAGCCAAACAGCAGGATGGGGCCGCCGCCATGGAGATGCAGCCCCTCAAGAGTGCCGAGGGCGGTGATGCTGACGACAAGAAGAAGGCCAACATGCACAAGAAGGAGAAGTCGGTGCTCCAGGGCAAGCTCACCAAGCTGGCTGTGCAGATCGGCAAGGCGGGTGAGTGAGCAGGATGCGAGGGGGGACACACAGTAGGACCCCAGGCAGGGCCCTGCCCCAATCTGGGCCTCAGTTGCCTCATCTGTAAAGTGGTGGATTGCATGAGATGGTCCCTGAGACACACCCTTCTCCATCACAGCAACCAATCTGTGTCCTTACACAGTAGGTGCTCAGTTAGCACTTAGAGAGAAGAGTGAAGCTGAAAGCCTGAGTTGTGGGGCACATGGCCTGTGTTCTTGTCCAGCTAAGGTTGTGAGAACTTAGGCAAGTAACTTCCCCTAGCTCTGAACTCCTGCCTCCTGGTCTGTGAAATTGGGATGCCCAGTGGTCCCTACTTCACTGGTCGCTATGAGGATTAAAGGAGATTATGCACAGAGTTTTTAGCACTTGGCGAGGGTGGTGACTAGAGAGGGGGCGGGTCCTGCAGGGCCTGGAGTTTGCAGGCGTTATCCTGAGGGCAGTGGTAGCCATGGAAGAGGTTTGATCAGGGGATGGCAGGGATGCATTTTGGACTCTATAATGAGCACCCCAGCTTCAGTGCACAGGAAAGATTGAAGAGGTTGGGAGCAGTGCCAGGATCCCCAGCACAACAAGCTGGGCTTCCCAGCTGAGTTGGTAGCTGCAGGTGAAAGCTGGTGACAGCCCCTCTGGCCCAGGAAGCCGAGCCCAGCTGCAAGGTGAGCCCTGCCCATCTGACATGGCCTTGGACTCCCCTTGTGGGTAAGGATGTGGCAAACACCAAGGCCTCCCCACCTGGCTGCTTGCTCCTCCATGGCTGTCTCCCTGCTCTAATTATAGGCACAGCAGTGTGGAGAAGGGAGGCAAATTACAGGCTTGGCTGTCTATATTTAAATTCGGGGTCCTGGTGACAGCTCCGGGCTGCTGGGAGCTTGGCTTCCCGCCCCTGGCGACTGTCAGACAGGGATAGAGCAGGCTCTGAGGCCCTGCAGCTGGAGGGGGTGGGGAACAATGGGCACAGAGATTTCCTCCATCCCCACCATGGAGAAGACTCCCAGGAAACATGGCACTGCGGGGCGGGGCAAAGCGGGGAGAACATTGTGGCTTTCAAAGTCCTCCCTCATCTCCCTCCCCTCCTTGGCCCTGCCAAGGATGGAGTTCAGAGTCAAGCACTTTTGGGTTTGCATCTCACCTCTGCTTCTCTCTTGTGTTAAATCCCCTGAAAGCAGAGCTGAAGATGGGTGGGCTTGGGGAAGGGGTGCACACAGGTGAGACCTGTAAAAAGTAAAGGACGAGATAGGGCCAAGGAAGAAGCCAGATACAGCTGAAGTTTCGGGGCGGGGGGGAAATCCCAGTCTCCACCTGCTCCATGGGGAACGCTGGAGCAGAGGACCTCTGCAGGGTCTGCTCCACTTTGTAGCAAGGAGTAGGTGGTGTTGGACCCCCCAATCAGCCCTTGGGTATTGGTCATCCAGTTGGAGTGAAGTGCATTCCCAGGCACTTCCTGAGAAGGAGACTCCAACACCCAAGAGCAATTCTCCTCTGGCAGAGGCACCTGCACAGCAGCTAAAGCACAGAAATGGCAAAAGGGATCGCAGGGGATCCCAGCAGGCAGCCACCTGCATTTGCTAATCCTACCCTGCCTCCCTGGCTGTGGCCTTGGGCAAGTCACATCCCCTCAGTTTTCTACTGTTTCCTCTGTCAGGAACTCTCTTCACCCAGGTCCTCACCTGACTGCTCCTTCTCATCGTTCACCTGTCTGCTCATCTATCACCTCCTCCAGGAAGTCTTCTCTGGCCACCCTAGCTTAAGTAGCCTCTCCCTCCCTGCCCTTGTCACTCTTTTTTAGCTATATTGAGATATAATTTATACATAAAAAATAACACACATTTAATGTGTACATCTTGATGAGTTTGGACATATGCAAACACCTGTGAGACCATCACCACAATCAAGATATTAAATATATCCACCATCTCCAAACATTTCCTTGTGGTCTTTTCTAGTTTGGGAGTTTTGGGGGGACGTGGGGGTTGGTTTGGGGGTAAAAGCACTTAACTAATCTATCCTCTTAACCAGTTTTGAAGTGTACAATGCCACATTGTCACTACAGGCACCATGTCGTACAGCAGAGCTCTAGAACGCACTCCTCTTGCATAACTGAAACTGTATACCCCCTGAAAAACAACCCCTGCTTCC
This sequence comes from Myotis lucifugus, assembly GCF_000147115.1. Taxonomy (NCBI): domain Eukaryota; kingdom Metazoa; phylum Chordata; class Mammalia; order Chiroptera; family Vespertilionidae; genus Myotis; species Myotis lucifugus. The sequence continues at coordinate 14,884,483 of NW_005871056.1, forward strand.
CCTCTCCCCGCAGCCCCTGGCAGCCACCCTTCTGTTCTCTGCTGCGAGGAGTTTGCCTGTTTTAGGTTCCTCATGCACGTCCTCCTCTGTCTGCCTTATTTCACTCAGCAGCATGTCCTCCAGGTCCATCCATGTTGTCACAAACGGCAGGATTTCCTTCTTTTCAAGGCTGACTAATATTCCATCGTAGGTATGCACCACATTTCCCTGCTCTTCATCCGTCAATGGGCAGTTAGGTTGTTTTCTTATCTTCGGCCCCTGTCAGGATCTAGCATGTCATCTGGAGTCTTCTCCACAGCATTATCCATCTCTGAATTGTCTTGTTCGTGTTTGTTTCCCGTCTGCCTTCACCTCTAGACTGTCAGCTTCCCAAGGACAGGGACTCTGTCTGCTCTACTGCCGTGTCCCTAGTGCCTGAATGAATGAGTCAATACATGGCACTGACTGCACATCATTATTGTGTGAGAGCACCATCCAAGCAGTTCGATTTATCACGTGGTCACTCAGCACACATTTCTTGAGCACCTACTATGTGTTGGGCCCTGTCCTAGGCACTTTACATGCAGTGATCACATTTGATCCTTACAAAACCATGTGAAATAAATATGCATCCCCATTGTATAGAGGAGCAACTGAGGCTCTGTGAGGGTCGAGGACTTGCCCCAGGCTGCAAAGCAAGTAGGTGGCAGAGCTGGGATGTGAGCTAGGCTTGGCCTGACCCCAGAGCCCTTTTGGCCAAGGGTGCGGTCCACCGCTCACTTCCCAGGGCCCCCGACCCCCAGGACTGCCCCTGAGCAGGTCCCTCCCACCCCGTGTTGCAGGCCTGGTGATGTCGGCCATCACGGTGATCATCCTGGTGCTGTACTTCACCGTGGACACCTTCGTGGTCAACAAGAAGCCATGGCTGCCCGAGTGCACGCCCGTCTACGTGCAGTACTTCGTCAAGTTCTTCATCATTGGTGTGACGGTGCTGGTGGTGGCCGTGCCCGAGGGGCTCCCTCTAGCCGTCACCATCTCGCTGGCCTACTCTGTGAAGGTGAGCTGTGGGAAGTAGGACCAGCCAGCTGGGGGGTCTGTGGGGTGCCCAGGGGCCATCGCTGGGGTTGAGAGAAGAGCTAAGAAGAAGGGAATGGACACATGGGAAGCTCACAGAGAAGATGTAAATGGGAACCCAAACTCACCTGCCTTCAGAGGCCTGTGGCAAACTAGAGAGCCACACCCTAGCTAAAGGGACAACCGTTATTCAGCCCAGCCAGTGTCACCTTGTGGGGACACAGGCCCACTGTTGCCAGATCTTTACCTTTTTTTTTTCCAAGAGAAGCCAGAAATCTGGACTTACTATAAACTCTCCTTATTTTTAAACATTGACAATCAATGCAACTTTAAACAAAAAATAAAATGCAGACATCACTGTGCAGGCCCAAATCCATCACACCCACCAAATGGTGGCAGAAGTCCGGCTGTCACAGGCACAGGCCCCACCACAGCCTTAGTGCGTACATGACTACTGATCTCAGTGGTCATTTCCTACAGTTTGAAAGAAATAAGACTAAAACCAAAAGGACGTCTGACTTTAGGAAAGGCCCCTCCTCTCGGGAGTTGGGCTGAAAATATAAGGTTTTAAAAGCAGTTCAATGAGGGCAGGTGGGCCCTTGCGTGCCGACCGCTGGTGAGCCTTCCTAAATGCTGCCCTGATGGCACAGCCCCACCACCCCTGCCCCCAGGCCTATGGCCATCTTCACAGCCTGAGTGCTGAACTGAGCGGGCTAGTATCCCCATGGGCACTGCACGCCCAGCCCTCCGGAGGGCACCTCCAGCCTGGCTCACCCCAGGTCCTCACACCCTGCGCTCATCCTCTCTCCTTTTCACGCTGCGGGCCCAGGGCTGCACTCCCCTTTCCCAGGGCCCCGATGCCAGGGTGACCCTGCGAGGGTGGAGGCCTGAGCGTGTTGATAAGTAAGGCATTCGCTCTGAGACATTGGCAGAGCCGCCGGAGGGCACGGCGAGCGTCAGTTTCCAAGCTGGAATTTGGGCTGGGCTCGCCGATGTAATTTCATACAGAAAAGAGATCTCTAGGCAGGTGCCAGAAAGTGGCAGCGCGGTGTAAAGGATACGGCCCTTATCGCCTCCCTGTTTTCGGGCTCTCGGAGAAACTCCATCCCACAAACCAGAGCCCAAACAGGTCACAACACGATGCTCAAGGGCCAGGGTCCTGGAGATGAAGGTGCTCACACAGCCAGGAGTCAGGACCCTCACAGGAGCCAGCTGAGCTCGGGTGGAAGGGGCGGGGTCTCCTTGAAAGTCCTATGGAGTTGCTTTGGGGGAATTATGCACAGACGTTTTTAGGCCACCGCACCTTCTGCAGTTTGTATCTCTGGCACCTGGTGCCTTTAGCCGTCTTAGATAATGTTACTTATACAGTCGCTTGATAGACTTAGGACAGCACCCCAACCCAGGAAAAGCATACTCTCCCCCTCTGAGCCTGGACTTACCCCCCTAGACTTACCTCAAAAGAAAAGAGATGACCACTTAGATCAGCGCTGTCTAAGAGAGATCTAGTGTAAGCCGCAGGTGTGATTTTAAATTTCCGAGTAGCCACGTTAAAAAGAAAATTTTTAAAGAAACGGGCAAAATTAATTTGAATAACATAATTTACTTAACTCCATATGTCCAAATTATTATCAAACCAACATGTAATCAATATAATGAGTTATTACTTGAGATATATTTTACTTTTTTCACAATAAGTGTTCAAAATTATATATGTATTTTAGACTTACAGCACATTTCAGACCAGCCGCATTCCCAGTGCTCAGTAGCCACATGAGCTGGAATTTGGGCTGGGCTTGCCGATGTATTGGACAGCACAGGCCTAGGCATTTTTAAGCCCAGCAGACAGACCTTCCTCAGTGAGTAGAGATGGAATGATCCAGCTCGGAGGTTAAACAGAGCTAGGCTCTGATCCCAGCTCGAACCCTCACTAGGTGTGTGCGCCTGGTCACGTCACTCTGCCGTGTCTTCTTCAATTGCCAAGAATCCTCCCAGGTTTCACGGATTCTTATAACATCAGAACTACAGCGTGTATTTCTTATAGAAAAAATAAAATCTATAGATTTTTTTAAAAGACAATAAAAATCTCCTATAGGTCTACCACCCAAAGATAATGACATTAATATTTTTATATTTTTCCAGATATTGTCCTATGTCTATAAACACATATATCCCCCAAATGTATTTACTTTTGGTGAAACGAAAGTGACAGTGAAAACCAGGCACCAGTGAAAGATGATACATTTGAGAAAATTCATAATGAATAAAAAATAGTTATATTAGGGTGTAAAAGAAAAATATTTGAAGTAATCAGAGAGGGACCCAATCTTAATTTATCCTTATTTTTCCATAAAGAATGTAGATTACTTCTGTAATCAAAATTAATAGAATCAATTAATCAACTTATTTTTTTAATCCTCACCCAAGGACATGCTTTTATTGATTTTAGAGAGCTAGGAAAAGAGGGGAGGGAGGGAGGGGAGAGAGAGGGAGGGAAGGATGAAGAGAAACATACATCAATGTGAGAGTGAAACATCAATTGGCTGCCTTGACTAGGAATCAAACACACAACCTTTCAATGTATGAGAGGACGCTCCAACCAACTGAGCCAGACTGGCCAGGGCAATCAATTCTTTTAAATGGCTCAGCTAATAAAAGGGAGGAAAGGGTGGTGCACACAAAGGAGCCCAGGTGTCAGAGAATGTAGAAACCATGATCCTTTGCATGTGCAAAAGCAAAGGGACAGACTATGACAGCCCTTCCTCTTTTACTACATGTTCACCCAGTGCCCCCGGCACCCCATTTCCCTCTTCTCACTGTCACCCTCTCACATGCCCCTCCCCCAGAAAATGATGAAGGACAACAACCTGGTACGCCACCTGGATGCCTGTGAGACCATGGGCAATGCCACGGCCATCTGCTCAGACAAGACAGGCACGCTGACCACCAATCGCATGACGGTAGTGCAGGCCTACCTTGGTGATGTCCACTATAAGGAGATCCCGGACCCCAGCTCCATCAATGCCAAGACCATGGAGCTGCTGGTCAATGCCATCGCCATCAACAGCGCCTACACCACCAAGATTCTGGTAAGTGGTATAGTCTCCACTACAGAGAGCCATCTCCATGGGGGATGCAGAGGTACTGGGCAGGTTCAGCACCATGTTTCATATTTTTTTAATCCTGCTGATGTATTTTCAGGTGATCAGATAGTAAGTGACTTGATTCTCTTTGACTTTGTTTTTATGTTTGTATGACCAAAAATACAGGGTGGGGCAAAAGGAAGTTTGCAGTTGTGAGTACATGAAACACAGAGTTTATTCTTGTATTATGTATTAATTAGTGTATTATTTTCCATACAAACAACCGTAAACTACTTTTGCCCCACCTTGTGTATATATATATATATAATTGTCATTTTTATGACAGAGTGTATGTTTATTTTTATAGAATTTATTGGAGTGCCATTGGTTAATAAAACTATATAGGTTTCAAGTGTATAATTCTATAATACATCATCTGTATATTGTATTGTGTGTTCACCACCCAAAGTCACATCTCCTTCCATCATCATTTATTCCCCTTTATTGTCTTTTTAAAATCCTGTCATTGCCCACCCCCTAAAAGAATCGTTTTAAAAAACGTTTTTTATTAGTCAGCTTTGCTACCTAACAAACTACTCCAAGACTTCCTGGCTCAGATCAAAACTATATTTAGCTCACAATTCTCTGAGTCAGCAGTTCAAACTGGGCTTAGCTGGGGGGCTGATCTTGGCAGGACTGGAGGCTGATGAGAATGGCCTCTGCTGGGTGGCTCATCTCTGCTCTTTGTGATCGGTCCCACCTCCTCCAGGCTTGTCTGTTGTTAAATAATATAGATTCAACTGAGTAAAATTTAAATATCTTACTGGTTTATTGAATGGTTCATGAATCGGTCAGTATTCCATCTAGCAAATAGAAAGGAGCTCTGAGGAGCTGTACAAAATGGAAGGCTTTTATAGGTAAAGGGGGAAAGAGTAGGATTGTTTCAGGCGTAGGTAACCTACCTATGGGGGACAGAAGGGGGCTATCAGATGAATTCCCTCACTAGTGCTGACCAGGAAATTCCAGATTGATTGGTTAAGATTAAATTCCTTGGAGAGGCTGAAACTGCCATTAGGTTAAGCATAAAGTATTGGTTTGGTGATGTGGATTTAGCACAAAGGACTCCATTTCGGGCCTCTTACCTCTTTTCTAACAATTCCTCCTTTTGACCAGACTCTCAGCTTAACTGAGAGATGTGATAAAACTTTAGGGCATTAACCACTCTCAGCTACCACTTTGTATTTCTCACAGCTTTTACTGACCCTCTGTGTGATTCAAAGGGCATGCTGAATTTCTGTGATATTCAGGCCACAACTTCAGGTTCACAATTTTGAAGTCAGTCACTCTCGTCATTCCTTTTCTGGTGATCCAGTCTTAGGAATATCATTTGCTTGGTTAGTGGCTGCAAACATGCACTTAAAGCTTTTGAGAGACTACAACATGCCAGGGAGACTACTATGACTATGATAAACAGGGTAATTCACAGTATCTAGAGTACACTTTGGAGCCATGGTCCCCAAGATCTAAAACAATTAAAATCAAATAAGTCAAAGGAATTCCCTACTGAAGGTGTCACCTTTTTAAGCCGAGTAGCCTGTTCAGTGGTCTGATGTAATAGTGTTTCAACTTCCTCAGAAGTGTTAATCCAGGTGCAATAGGTGGTGTTGGCCACAGTTTATAGACAACTTCCTGCTCAGCTAAAAGCTGATAAGGAGACTATTATCAGGAACAACTTTGGCCAGAGAGTCAAAGATTTTTCTTGGGTAGCTATCACCGTAGCGGTGGATTCTGCAATATCCTCAAGAGTTTAGGAGAGGTTTCTAATCATAACCTCATTTATATTTACTCCTAACCAGGGAAGTAGAGCCGTCCCAAAGGAAGTGAACCCTGAGTTATGAACGCCTTCTGGTAGGGCCTTTCTAACTCAACAATGCAAATTCAGTGGAGTTGACCAACGAGGTATCCCACTTTGTTGTGTAAACAGTTAGGGGCTTCATTAGATAACCTAAGAAGTGTTAGCCAGTTGTGTGCCAGCCATCTAAGCATTCGTAGGCCCAAGGAAAATGATGACTGCCACAGACAGAGATAAATCCTGTCAGGGCACAAACCACTTCCACTTCCTAATGGACTCATTCGCAGGGATTGTTATACTTGCCTGTTCAAGCCAGGGGTCACTTAGGTTTTCAGGGTGTTCTGGAAGTAAATCTCCTAGCAGGAAATATAAAGTTGTTTCAAATTCCAGAGGTTACCCCTCTTAGCAATGTCCTGGGAGATATGGATTATGGAGTTATCTTTCCAGGCCAATGCCAGAGTAAAGGAATGAAAGAGAAGAGAGGGTTTCATGCTTCAAGTATGAAGTCTTGACCCAGCCTCTTCAGAGGCAACAGTCTACATGGATGTCAGCTAATTCTCTTCCTAATCAATTTGATGTGGAGTCTCCAGCATTTGTGCAGGACCAGATGTCAGGTGGAGCCTTCTTTAGCTGTGAGATGTGTTTACAAGGCTCGAGGCCCTGAGGTCAGCCTGCAATCTGGATAGTGAGGAGGACCTGGTGTAGTCCCTTCCCAGAAGATTTAAGGGCAGTATTTGTTCTTAGTGATTCCAAATCAGAGGGTGGGAGAAAATTGGAAACATTAGTTTGGATACAGGTAGCCAAATTTGTTTAGAAAACTAGCAGAATTTAAGGTCCAATCCAGTTTATAAGCATATAACAAAACCTCAAAGACAATTGTCTTAGCTTGATTGGTGGCAAGGATTAGAATCTAATACAGACAAAGATGCAAAAAAATTTTCTCCCTACAATTATCCCATTTCTCTTTTCCAAATATAATCACAGCAAAACTAATTTGTTTGCATTAGACTTGGCCTGATTTTTTACATAAGTGCAGCAAGAATAGTGGTTACTTTGCTGGAATCTTGTAAGCAAGGTACCAAGCCAATTTTTCCAAGGGGATTTATTGGCCTTAAAATCATCTGGTCAGCCCTAGCTGGTTTGGCTCAGTGGATAGAGCATAGGCCTGTGGACTGAAGGGTCCCGGGTTTGATTCTGATAAGGGCACATACCTCAATTGCAGGCTTGATCCTGGTCAGGACTGTGCAGGAGACAACCAATCGATGTGTCTCTCTCACGTCGATGTTTCTCTCTCTGTGACTCTCCCCTCCCTTCCGTTCTCTCTAAAAATAAATGGGAAAATATCCTCAGGTGAGGATTAACAAAAAAATAAAAATCATCTGTTCATATCTGAGTCTATGCACTTCTTTCTCAAAGGGGATATTCTCGTCAAAGCCTTGGTAATATAACCAATATTTCCCACTGTATCCTGTTACAAGAACAGACTGTCATTGGACTTAACTATGTTGTCATGAAAAGAATACTCAAGTTTCACAATTCTGGGGAAATAAAGTAGGGAGTAAAAAGTAAATGTTTCATCTTTGTTTACATAGATATATCTTACCAAATTATTGATAGCTAAAGAGAAAAAATTTCCTGCCGGGCTAGCATGGCTTAGTGGTTGAGTGTCAGCCTATGAACTAGGAGGTCACGGTTCGATTCCTCTTCAGGCCACATGCCCAAGTTGCAGGCTCAATCCCCAGTGTAGGGCGTGCAGGAGGCAGCCAATCAATGATTCTTTCTCCTCATTGATGTTTCTATTCTCTCTCCCTCTCCCTTCCTCTCTGAAATCAATAAAAATATATTTTTTTAAAAAGAGAGAAAAAGTTTCCTTAAGTCTGGTAAAGCAAAACATTAGAGAACCATCGATGCTTCAAACAAGAAGTCAAAAATTATAATCTTCCTCCTCAGTTCATTCAGTCCCGTGTTAATAATTCTTAGTTCTGCTTGAATCCAGTTTTTCCAGAAATTCTTACCCAGTTCATTTTAAGATCTTAAAGTCATCAGAGAACTGTACTGGTCAAAGTTCTCTCATGAATCTCCTCGAAGAGGAAGCACTTTTGCAGGAACGCATTTCTAAAAGCACCAGAATAAAACAATAGCTCTCTGTAATGACCAGACTTTTTAAATGCCCTTATTAAAGATCTAATAAGAGCTCATTATAATGGAATTGACAAGGAAACTTGGTTATCTCTGTAATATATAACAATTTAACTTGATAACAGGAATTAAAACTGATGACATCACACCAGGACATATCAGATTTCCAAGAATTTCACACAATTTCTGGAACACTTATAACATATACCCATTCAGATACAACATAAAGAAGGCTTAGTATTACTTCTTCTTTTACAGTGCTTCCCATATGACTTAACATATCAAATAAGCCTAATTAGTTTGTCTCCTTTTTTTATAAGGAGAGAGAACAAATCTTTTGAGATGTTTCGAGGACCCTCTGGAAAATCCCAAAGTTAATTCAAGGTCAAAAAGAACTCATTTAAGATTTGATTTAGGGGAAGTTTGTCAAAAATACCAAAAAAAAAAAAAAAACCATTTCAAACACTGGTTAAATAGAATCACAGCTCACTGTGAAACAATACTTACCTATTTAACCAAAGTGAGAATAAGGACTTTAAAGGCAAATTTATACAGTTCTGAGCAAAACTTAGTTTTTTTAATATGGAGAAGACTACATTAGTTAGGAGATTTACTTAAGTAACCAAACACCTGATAAAGACAACATGGAACATAGGTGATTTTTATTTCAATTACAGTTGACATTCCATATTATACTAGTTTCAGAAGTCTCATTTTAAGTTTTTAGCCATGAGACATGCATAATAATATAAAACTCACTAATTATAAAACAACTAGAAGCCCAATGCACGAAATTCGTGCAAGAGTAAGGCCTTCCTTCCCCCGGCTGCCGGCACCGGCTTCCCTCTGGCACCCGGGACCCTGGCTTCCCTTGCAGCCCTGGCTTCGTCCGGAAGGTCATCCAGAAGGACATCTGGAAGGACGTCTGGTTTAATTAGCATATTACACTTTTATTATTATAGATAGTTGGAATAAATTAAGTTTATCTGCTCAGATGGCTAAAGTTTTTCCTACTAATATTTGTGGAGAAGGCACATGATTTTTTCATTCACCTGAATTCCAAATGACCTTTCCACCTTTCATTTTCTTTCTGATAGGAGTAACCTTTGAAGTCTGTAAAACGTTCTTACCTCAAAGATACAGGGAAGGACTGCGAGTTCCTCCAAGGACTTTGGTTTCCCAAGGCCACTACAAGCCTTTGAGACAAACAGGGGAGGTTTGGGGGTTGCTGAAAGAAATAGGTGAACTTTGAACTGCCTCTAGAGCTTATTTCTCGTTTGGCAAAGATGTATAAGACAAGGACAGTTGCTCTCAACTCCCCCAATGAACTGGTTTGCAATTTAAATGACATCATAGATTGATCTACCCACAAATCCTTTTACAAGGGCTTTAAAAGGTTTTTTATCCCCTCTGGGTACATAGTTTTTATTTGAACTTAGGGGAAAAGGCCTAAACATTTTTCTGTCAGGCTCTGCCATTCGGCCAAATTCTAACCACAGAGCTACTTTGTAGTTTTTAGTCAGGACAAACAGGAAATATTTTTGGCAGCCCTGGCCAGTGTGGCTCAATAGTTAAAGTGTTAGCCCTCAGGTTTGATTCCCAGTCAAGGTCAGGTATCTGGGTTGGGGCACATGCGGGAGGCAACCAATCAATGTGTCTCTCTCACATCAATGTTTCTCTCTCCCCTCCCTCCCTCCCTTCCACTCGCTCTAAAAATCAATGGAAAAAATATCCTCGGGTGAGGATTAACAACAACAAAAATATTTTTGACAGTATTGAACAACCCCTTGGACTCAAGAGGGACCCCAAAGAGGGTGTAAAAGACATTTTATTTTCCTCTCTCTACTGGGGACTGACTACAGACAGAGATCTGGTAGAGCTGACTCTAGTAAGAATTTTCACCTTCAACCGGCTTCTGCCAGTTTTTCCAGGTTCCCACCTGCAGTTCTGAGTGGGGTTTAAAGTAGAGAGTACAGCTTCAATACTGTGTTTGCCAGTATTGGGCAAGGTTGTTTTGTTTGTTTTTAATTAATTTTAAGTTTAGTTCCCCCTTGGCTGTTTTAGGGACTAATGTAGCCGTTTACCAGAGAATTCCTCAGAGGCTCATCAACTCTGGGAGGGGTCCATATGGGGGTCCTCCTTCGAAGGTAGATGCAGGGGTGTCTGTATGGCCCTTACCTTGGCAGAATTTTGTTTACGGTCTGTAGTCTCTCCAGAGAGGAAAGACAATTCAGACAGAGGATTCCTAGGATACTCAAATAAAGGAGGGGTGAGGGGAGCAGTAAGAGTTGTGTCCATTATATAGCATTTTGTTTTAGATACCTCTTGTCTCCTTAATGCTTTTCCTTAACTTTTGCCTGAAACTTTTAGTGGAGCTATTTTGGAATTTTGTAGACTTTTGGAAGTTTCTGCATGCCAATTAAAGCAGGTATCCCATTCTGTTTGTTTAATTTGGGAGCCTTCACTTCAAAGTGCACCTCTTAAATGACCTTATCTCATTGGCACATTCCCCCTAATGGCCATTGTAATACCTCTGAGGGCTCACAGCAGTGTAGTAAGACCCCAGCCCAAATGGAGTACAGCCCACTTTTCTGTCTGGCTGTATTTGGGGTCTCCAACCTGACAGTTACCAAGCCAAGCTCTCAGAACACAAAACAAGCTTAGGGAGATTTTGCCATTTCTGTAGATATTTATAACTTCTGGGACCCTAGTTCTTAGTTATAAAATAAGTAGGTGTGCTGGAAGGTGCTACACTTAAATCTTTAGATTTTAAGGATTCCATCTCTTTTCAGCAGAGTTTTTGGGTCTCTCAAAGCCAAAATAATAACTAAAAGGGACATGTTGCTGGGTTGGGGATTGTGCTGTGTTTTGCAGTGACCTTGTTATACAGAAATTTTCTTAAGGTTGGCAGGCTGACCTAGGGTCAATCTAACCAGATCTGTGACCAATTTATCCTAACATGGGAATCTTTGCAGTAGGTGGTGAGTGTTCTAATAGCTCCTTTTACTTATTTATTTTTAATATTTTTTCAATTACAGTTTACATTCACTATTAGTTAGTATTCGTTCCAGATATACAGCATAGTGGTTAGACAATCATATACTTTACAAAGAGTTCCCCCTGACATTTCTAATAGCTCTTAAATGCTCAACCAATTCCCACCGATTTTTGTGGTTTCCAAGATTCCCATTAGCAACAACCTTTACCTACTGGACCCAGTCCAGCTCAAGTCAGGCGCAGTCCAATCCCAGACCCAGTTCATGTTTTTTTTTAAGTTGGACCCAGTCCAACTGCAGGCAGAACCAAGAGTTTCCTACATGGAATCTGGGGGTTGGGGAAAGGATTGAACCAGCAGACCTCAACAAATAGGGACTGTGGGCTGGGGGCTCCACATAAATGGGGAACTGGGAACTGCCCCTACAGTTCCCACGTGGGTCGTGGGACAGACTCAGGGACTGGGGTTTCTAATCAGACAGGGACCTGTGGAATGCCATTTAGATGAGTAGCACATTGCAAAGAAAGCAGAGCTCAGAAACAAACGGTATTTGCCCACAGCCCTCAGAGATGGCAAGAAAGACAATGAACTCAAAGGCTTTAGAGGGTACCACGCTTATATTTCTCATTGTCCCAGGATGCCTTCAGAAGTTTGCTTTGGATACCATTGATGCTACCAAATTTGTTAAGTAACAAAAATTCAACTGAGTAAAATTTAAATGTCTTATTGGCCTAATTGAGTGATTCATGAGTCAGCATCCCATTTAGCAAGTAGAAGCTGTACAAAATGGAAGGCTTTTACAGGCAGGAGAGAAAAAGGGTGGATTGTTTCAGGCGTAGGTAGCCTACCTATGGGGGACAGAAGGGGACTATCAGGTGAATTCCCTCACTGGTGCTGACCAGGAAATTCCAGATTGACAGGTTAAGATGAAGTCCCTGTGAGAGACTGAAACTGCAATTAGGCTAGGTATTACGTCTTGGTTTAGTGATGTGGGCTGAGCACAAGTGACTCCATTTGGGGCCCATTGTATTTTAATACTGGGCTTGTTCACATGGTCACTGTGCTACATTCTATTGACTAACGCAAGTCAAGAGACCTGCCAGATTCAAGGAGTAGGGAAACAGACTCCATTTCTTAATGGAAGGAAATGCAGATTCACATTGCAAAGGGCATGGATTCGGAGGGGAGACTAATTATGGCCGTTTTCACAACCTACCACCAGTGACACTATGTTGTTAGTGACAGCAGTGGTATTCCTAGCTTTGATAAGAAAAACTCTCATGTTCCTGCCTCCGCTAAGTTGCCATGACTCATCATGCTGTGATCCCTACTTGGTTTAGAAGCACAGGTTGCCTTTTTTGTATCTCACCAGCATTTGAGGATTTGGGGGGAGAGAAACAGAATTGTCCATCCAGAGGTCAGCTGGCACCCCGGAAATGTGGGGCATCTCTACATGTGAGCATCTGGTTGCGCAGCTGAGCTTTTTTGCTAACTCTCCAACTGTGCCCTCGCTCTGCCCTCTCCACTCTGCCCCTGAGACCGCTCGCACCTTCATGAGCAGGTTGGGCTGTGGGAGCTGCCAGCACTTTATTGCTCTGGGGAGAACAAGAATCAGCAGCAAGGGCCGAGGGCTGGTGGCGGGGAGAAGAGGAGGCAGCTCCTGCCTCCATACACTGGGGCTGCAAGAACTGCACCCAGAGCTGCAGGCTGAGGGAGGCAGACCTGACGGAGGGAGAAAAGTAGGTTGAGAGGACGCATGCAGACAGTGAGAGAATCCGGGTGATGCCAGAAATGATGACTTTTTTGTCTTGCCCTTGCACCCCCACCCCCAGGCCCAGTTTGGAATTCAAGGGAGGTGAGCAGTGCTTTATTCCATTCTCCCGGCCTTTCTAAAATAACGGAGGTGCTGTTAATAATCTTATCCTTTAGACATGGCAGACAGGAGAACAGGGTGGGTCCCCGAGCAGGCTTCAGGTGAAGGGGCAGCCACTTGGATTGAGATATATGTTATGCAATTACAGTAAAAGGGAGTTGTGGGACCCACCTGGAGGGCTACAGCAACATCACTGCAGTGATAAATCTCAATTAAGCAGCGTTTCTTAGCCCTGGAGGCGAAGCTAAAATCTCATTCCCAGATGTAGGTTGACAGAGGCTGTGACCAGGTAGCTGAAAGGACAGGGGTCAGTCAGTCTCTGCAGAGAAGGTGTAACTACTGAGACAGGAGAGAGGTTAGGGACCTTGGAACTAGGCAACTTGGTTTAGAGTCAGGCCAAGTCACTTCTGAGGCACCAGTGTCCCCTTCTGTGCCTGGAGCCCTGGCATCCTAGGGCCCCTGTGCCTCTCTCTGGGTGTTTCCTAAAGGAACCCTAGCCATATGGTTCTCCTTGTTGGGGCTGATGGCCTTCAGTGTGAAAGGGACAGCAGAGCCTCCTGGTATGACTGGGTGGTGTTAAAGCTCATCTTCTGGTCCAGGCCAGTTTGGCTAGGTGGATAGAGCATCAGTCCTCGGACAGAAGGGTCCCAGATTCGATTCCAGTACCTCAGTTGCAGGCTCCATCCCTGGTCCTGGTCAGGGCATGTTTAGAGGCAACCAATCTCTATCTCTCCCTCTCCCTTCCACTCTCTCTCTAAAAATCAATGGAAAAATATCCTGGGGTGAGGATTCACACACACACACACACACACACACACACACACACACACACTAGCTCATCTTCTGGAGCCAAATGGCCTGGGTTCAAATCCCATACTAACTGTGAATGTAAACAAATTATTTAACCTTTCTATGCCTCAGTTTCCTGGGGAAATGATAAGATTATTGTGAGGATGAAGTGAGTTTTAAATGGAATATGCTTAGCACAGTGCCAGGCACATAACCAGCATGTGGTACAATCAGTGTTATCTTTAATCAGCAATAAAATATCCAGTAAATAAATAGACAGCAGAGACATCAGGGCTACAGAGGGAAAAGGTCCTGCTCGAAGTCACACACCTTGTGGCAAAGCCAACTTGCAGGTACCCTAAACACAGCTGTTGAGTAGGGTGTCTTGGTCTTATGAAGGAAGCCCTAGGGTCCAGAGGATCCGATTCAGAGCCAGAGGCTAACAGCCATTGGGGGCAAAGGGACTCTTGGGGACCGCCCTTCTAGGCCCCGAGGAAGCCTGAGCAGAGCAGAGGCTGCTCAGTCCAGGGCAGAAATCCAGCCTCTGCCTCACCAGGCTGGGAAAGCTGGACTGCAGGACATCCTAAACCTGCAGGAGGAGACGGGCAGGAAGGACCTGCAGTGTCTTCCCCGATCTTTGGTTGGTAAACAAGCCTGGCCTGGGGAAATAAGACCTGAGTAAGGCTGTCTTTCCCCCTCAATGAAGACACCAATTCTTCTGTGTCTTGCTCTCTGATGGAGGTGGTGGGCTCTTTGAGAGTGAGAGACACAGCTGAGTCATCTATGGCCCCTGGCTTAGGCTCTTAGGAAGTACTGGTTGGGTAGGTGAGGTAAGCGAATTGATTGGTGAATAAATGTGTGTGTGTGTGTGTGTGTGTGTGTGTGTGTGTGTGAGAGAGAGAGAGAGAGAGAGAGAGAGAAAGAAAGAGAGAGAGATCAATGATGGGGATGGATGGATAGATGGATGGGATGGGTAGATGTGGGTGGGTTGGTGGGATGGAAGGGTGGATGAATGGATGAGTAGATGGATGGATGGATGGATGGATGGATGGATGGATGAATATGTAGGTGATGGGTGGATGAATATGAACTAATAAGAAGCTCAGGACATGACTGATATTTCTTCCTCTACTTTCCTGTTCTTGTGGTAGAAAACGGTAGGAGTTAGGCCTAGTCCCAGTCCCATGGTCAACACTAGTGCTTTCTCAGCACCTCCAGCTTATTGAGTTGATTTCTTCTGCAACTGCCCTGAGCTCTCTAGTCTGCATTGATGCATATTTCTCCCAATTAGCTAGTGCCTTTTATTCTTTCAAAAAAAGCACAGTAGATGAATATTTGCAAGGATAGGTTGTGTGGGTGTCATCTACATGGATTCACAGACCTTGTAGACCACCTGGTCCAGCCCCCTCACTTTACTCTGAGGCCCAGGAATGGAAGGACTTTTGCCAAGCCACCCATGGGTTAGTGGAGTTAGAACCCAAATGTCCTGACCCCTAGTCCAGGAAGTGATGGTTAAGAGCTTGGCTCTGAAGTCCATTAGAGCTCCAAAAATCACTGAGTGTGACCTTGGCAAGTTACATAACCTCTTCAAGCCTCTGTTTTCCAGTCTGTAAGCTAATATAAATAATCACTAACATTCACTTAGCCAGGCTCAATGCTGTGTGCTTACACCATATTGCCTTGTACCACAGCCCCATCTTTAATCCATAGTTATGCACACTGAAGCTGGGAGGAGTTATAAAACGTGCCCAGAGTCCCAGAGCAGATAAGAGGCTGAGCCAGGACTAGAACTTGGGTCTATGAGATCTAGAGCCAGTGCACCCCACCACTTCCTGCCCAACTCACCTGGCTGCACCTTTGCCTTAAGGCAGTTCCAGGGCTGCTGTGAAGATCAGATGAGAAATCTGTGTGGAGCTCCCAGCACTTGGTCCACACCGATTCTGACTCTTACTGCCTCTGTGATTCTTTCTGAGCCTTACCCTCTGTAGTTTGCTTTGCCAGCCACTGTCTTGCTTTACCCTCCACACCCCTTCCAGGTAATCAGGCAAATATGAGCATTCCCATCTTGCAGCTTAAAAAACTGAGATGCACAAACATCAAGTAACCTAACCACCAATTGAGAGTTGGGCCCAGAGAATTCTGGAGGAGTTTACCAAGTGGGCAAAGGGGCATAGCCCTGCAAAGGCCCAGAGACCTGAAGATGTATGGCTTATTCAGAAAGTGTAGGGGCCTGTGGCCAGGGCATGTCTCTCTCTAGGCTGGAATAATGAGAGGTGAGGCTGGAAGGGGTGGGGGGAGCTAGGGAGCAGCAGATAAGCCCTTAGTAAGTGTTCAGAACCACTCCAGACATGGGTGGAGGGTGATAGGAGGGCCAGGGCTGTTGGTAGGGAGTCCAGGAGGGCCCTCCAGAGGCCCATCCTCAACCCCAATCCTTCTGAGGATGGCTGCAGCTTTTTTCTTTCCACTCTTATTTCTAATCGTTAGGAACTAAACTTGCCCTCAGAGAAAAGCTGCATGAGTCATCTTCTTGGCAGAAATTGCTTCCCTGTCTCAGAAATCCTGGCACCCGCTCCGATTTCCTTTGCCATCTCCTACTCTTTGAACATCAAGACTTCTACCAGCTTCTTCTCTTCGCCCGGCTGCTTCTGAGAGCACAGCTGAGCGTTAGAGGGAGATAGCTCCTTGCTCAGACTTCCGAGGCACAGGTGCTTTCTTGGGAAAACATTCTCCTTTTCTACCCACATTTATTCTGCGTTCTGAGACCACCTAAGTGACCTCTAATTTCATATTTTATGAGTCCTCTTTAAAGTAGGTTGACACTACTGTTAACATTTGAATTATTAACCTGAGGACGGGTGCTTGTGAAGCTAAGTTGTTGGAAAGTTATGGCATATTTCTGAAAACATAAACTCTTCAGAGAAAGGCAGATCTCCCTGGAGCCCTGGGAGTGTTCTGAGGGAAGGAGCAGGTTGTCCTTCCTGGCAGGATGGTTTTCCTGAATAAATAAGCCACCTTCACCCCGTTAGAAACCCAGGTCCTCGGCATACCCGTCCCTACACTGAGATGGCTACCCAGCCCAGAGAGCCCCAGTCACCCCCAGAAGGTGAGAACACGTTTAAGGGAGAGGAGGTAGTGACTCTGGGAAACAGAGAGACAACTCTTGAACCATATCTCTTGGCTCAACTGAATATTTGAATGAGCCTCAAAGTCCCCCAGTCAAGCCATGTTCTGAGACTGGCTCTGGCCAAGCGAGGGGTGCCAGAGGCATGGAAGACTCTGGAAATGACTTTGCAGGGCACTAAGATGGCAAGGTGGGGTGGGGAGTGGAGGTCTGGTATACAAAATGGCAGGGCCTCTGCATTGAGTTCAGCAACTGTTTGGGGCTGTATGTGGTTTTTTGATTTTGGTTTTGGTTTTGGTTTGATCATTGTTGTTTTGTTTTGTTTTGTTTTGTTTTGCAAACACCATCTCTGGGAGAAGAGTTTAAAGCAAATAACCCCAGTGGGGGAATTCCAATTTTTAACAGAGCTGTTAATCCCTACATCTTACCCCCTCAACCTATACACACACATAACACAACACACCACATATACTCACTACACATACACACTACACACACAAATACATCCATATGCACATACCACACACTATATGCATATACAACACAACACATACATAGATCACACCACACACATACACCAATGTCCACACCTACTCACAGTATACTACACACATACACATACCACACACATCACATACATACACAATACACCATATACACACCACACACATATATGCACAATGTATTGGTGAGCTTGAGAGGATCCCCAAAGACTTTGCTTTCCCCAGGGTTTTAGCCTGTCCCATCCATCACCCTGGACGCCGCACCCACCTTCTCGGGGAAGCCCCTGTGGCTCGCTGGCTCAGTCCTGCCACCTCATGCTCCTCAGAGGGCCTGGCACCTGAGAATCTCCTGAGGAGGTAGGCCTTTACATGACCATTCTAGAGGCAAAAATTCCATCCCATCTGGCCTCCCAAGGGCAGCAGCCCACACACAAACACAAAAGTATCCATTTAGTCATTGGTTATCACACAGTGGAAGGCAGAAATAAGCAAGACAGGCACATACAAACACCCCATTCTCCAACCAGTTACCTAGTCAATGAGCAAATGCTAGTGCAGAGAGGCAGGGCTGCTGGGAGAGCATGTGCCGAGGGCTCAGAGCCAGAACACCTGGGGGCAAATCCTAGCTCGGCTGCTTACTGGCAGGGTGACCTCACTTCTCTGGGCCTCCATGGGGACAACTGTAAAGTGGGAATAACAGCAGCCTGCATCCCACAACCAGATGATGCATGTGAGGAGCTTAATAAAGTGGTGAGCAGAGTCGCTATTCAAAAAATGAACCCTGCTGCTGCTGTGGAGGCTGGCTGGGCCACCCGGTGCCGGGAGCCAGTGGCTGTCTTCGATGGGTGAGGAGGCAAGGCCACCAGACACAGCCAGTGAGCAGAGAGGCGTTTTCAGATGGACTCAGAAGCAGCATCGTGTTGCAGTTGCTGCTGTTTATCATGCTACTGTTGTTGGGTTGTTGGGGGGGGGGGGGGATTTTTTTAGGGCTTTTTAAAATTGTGGTAAAATATACTTAACATAAAATAGTATCATCTTAATTGTTTTTAAGTGTACAGTTCAGTGGTATTAAGTAGATTCACATTGTAACCATCACCACCATCCATCCCAGAACTTTTCATCTCCCAAACTGAAGCTCTGCCCATCAAATACTAACTCCCTATTTCTCCCTCCCCCACAGCCCCTGGCAACCACCATTCTACTTTCTATTTCTATGGATTTGACTATTCTGGGTACCATATAAGTGGGATTATACAGTATCTTTCCTTTGTGACTGGCTTATTTTTTCACTTATCGTAATGTCCTCAGATTTATCCATGTTGTAGCCTGTGTCAGAACTCCCTTCCTTTTTAAGGCTGAATAGTATTGCCTTGTATGTATAAACCAAATTTTCTTTATCCATTATCTGTCAATGGACACTTAGGTTGTTTCCATTGTGAATAATGCTGCTATGAACATGTGTGTACAAATACCTCTTCAAGGCCCTGCTTTCAGTTCTTCCGGGTATATACCCAGAAGTAGAACTGCTGGATCTTAGGGTAATTCCACGTTTAATTTTTTAAGGAACCACCATACGGCTTTTCAAAGCAGCTGCACCATTTTCATTCCCACCCACAGCGTACAGGGTTGCAGTTTCTCCATATTCTTATCAACACTTGTTTTCTGTTTTATTGTTTGTAGTAGCTACCCTAATGATTGTGAGGTGGTACATGCCAGCTACATTTTTTAATCTCACTTTTGCAGATGTTATTTATAACTTGTAGCTCTTCAAGTCATCATTTCTTGATCTTGGATGTATTTACTCCCAAGTATCCCAAAACAGAAACATGAATTGTCCTCTCAAAGTTATAGCTGTGGCTGCACCAAACACTCCTAAAGGGCTCAGCGCCCACACAGGGAACCTGCACAGGGAGTCAGGAGGCTTGGGAAAGCCCCAGGCCTATCCTCAGCAGGTCTGTGACCATGAAAAAGTCACTTCCCTCCTGGGCCTGCTTCCTATCCAAGACGGAATAATACCCACACCTTACCTCCCTACAGTATTGGAGCCCTGGGGATAAAAAGCCTCCTGGAAAGTCTACAGCAATAGCAAAACCTCTGGGTTTGTCAAGATTTAAAAAGCCAAAAGAGAAAAGGGTGGGCCTCTGATTCTTGGTAATGCATGTAGGCAATTTCAGAGCTCAAGTTCATGGCAACAAATTGAATTATGTTGAATTATGGGGGAGGCAGCTCTGCCATTTGCAACCATGGATTGTTTGAGATCCTTTTAGAGGAAAATTAAAATATTTCACAGAGGGTAATAAAATGCCGGGTGTTTTGTAGGCATAATTGCTCAGCTCTCTTGGGCAAATAAGTAATTAGGCATTTTTATTTAAATCCTCTGTGTCGTCATTTTCTTTTATTAGTGGAGGGGGAAAGAAACTATAGTGGAAAATACATAAAATTCTGGAAATCACCAGAAGGTTAATTATAAAATTGTTTTAAGAATAAAATAAAAAGTAAATAAATATATAAATTTTAAAAGCACAACATAACAGCATTCTGCAGAGACAAAGGAGAGGGCCTGGCATTTATTTTCCCGAACATCAGAAATGGAAAGCTGTATCAAAGATTCCTTTGCTTTCACAGCAAATCCCACCAAAGAGCTTGGCAGGGGGAACCCTTCCAAGGAGATGGAGCCAGCATGGCATGGGAGCAGGAAGGGTGTCCTGAGCCTCGTTTCCACGCGCACAGCCCTGCCTTGCCCTGCCGTCCCTCACCCTGATCCGCTTGATGGGCAGGGTTGATTTCTCTCTCAGCTAGAGATCATCTGCTCCAGTCTCTCCATTTACAGATGAGAAACTGAGGGTGAGGGGTTGGAGTCCAAGGCTCAGTCCTCATTATGACTCCTGAGTCTCAGGATGGTCAAGTTATCAATGCCCATGACCCCACAGGTCTCGGGTCAGCTCCCCAGCCTAAGCCCTAAGTGTAGAAGTGAGGGGAGGCAAGACACGTGTCTAGTTGTTGCCTGTCATCCACATAGCTGGTCCATGTGAGCATCTTCTAGAGTCCACCTTCCAGTCTAGGCTGCTCTTTTAAGCAATAAGAGGAAGAATGAGGATGAGGATGCAGAGGGTTTATGCGCAAGGCCGGTCTGAGACCCATGAAAAGCCACTAATGGTATGGGGGAGGGGAGACTCGGGCATGTTCATAGGTAGTTATTCCTCTTCAAATTCTCTCTAAGGTTTGGGTTTATCTGTGGTGGCTTTTACCACTCCCAAAGCCACCTCCACCTGAGTAGCTACATGTTAATTTTGTACAAGTAATATGAGTGGTCATATGCACATGTGTGTGAGTTGTGGGGGAAGTGAGTTTACCTGCAAATAGGAACTTCCCACAGCTTTCTGCTAATTCCACAAGTGCCCAAGGAAGTGCCTTGTTCTAACCTGTTAACCTACACCTCCCCAACCAGAGTGGTCTGCATTGAGCCATCCAGAAACAATTAGTAAGTGCCTACAGTATACTGAGATCTGTGCTGGCCCTAGGAACCCACAGGGAAAAGAATACAACAACTCCTTTATACAGGGCAATTTTCAAAGAGAGATTTCAGCTGGCCCTTAAAGGGCTAGGAGGCGTTTGCCTGGCAGGGAAGGGAAGAAACAGCAGGGGTGCAGGTACAGAGGCATGAAGCAGCCCGGTTCAGGCAGCCACTGCAAAAGTGAGAGGGGCTGGGGCTGTGGTCGTTGGTTCACTGATAGTCTTGGGTCAGAGGCTGTGGTGTTCATGCAGCCCAGCACCTGGGCTGGAGGGCCAGCCCTTCGCCGGTGCCAAATGCTGGAGAAAAGGAAAAAGGAGGGAGCAGGAGAACAGAGAAGTGAATTGTGGTTTATCACAGAATTGAATTCATAGAGCAGTTAAAACTAGCACAATAAACACAGATGACTCTCAAAAATGTAATGGTACATGAGTAAAGCAAGAAGCTTTCAACATGCATAATAGCGTTACACACACACACACACATACACACACATACACACACACACACATACATTAGGTTAAACTACATGAAATTGTCAATGTTTGACCATTTTTACCTACAAAAATAACATTTCATTTGGTTGCACCTGGTGGACAGCTTCAAGCCACACCAGATTACAACTCTCCCACCTCCATGTGTGACACATTCAAGGGGTGGACTCAGCAGGCACCAAAACCCTACTGAAGCAAGTCTTGCTCCATAGGGTTAATTCTTGCACAGCAGCTCCTCCACTGTAGTCATAGCTGGTCCTCACATCCAATCAGCCTGGTGGTCAATCCCTCCCAGTGACATGCCAACAGCAATCAAGGCTCAACTATAGCAGGACAGTGTATACAGCCCACACAGGGGAGGCTGCACCACCAGCCCTACAGCATACTGCTATGTAAGACCACTCTACCAAGCCCAGGAGACATAGCAGTTCTACCTAATACCTAGAAACAAATACACAGAGGCAGCCAAAATGAGGAGATAAAGAAACAGGTCCCAAATGAAAAAAGGGGAAAAATATCCAGAAAAAAAGAATGAAGTGAAATGGAAGCAAGCAAACCACCAGATATAGAGTTCAAAACAATAGTTTTAAGGATGTTCACGGAACTTAGTGAGAACGTCAACAGCATAAAAAAGGACATGGAAACCATACAAAAGAACCTGTCAGAAATGAAAAATATACTAACTGAAGTGAAGAATAAATTACAGGGAATCAAGAGTAGAGTAGATGAAGCAGAGAATCAAATCAGTGATTTGGGATATAAGGAAGCAGAAAACACCTAATCCAAACAGCAAAAAGAGAAAATAATTCAAAAAATGAGCATAGCAGAAGGAACCTCTGGGACAACTTCAAGTGTACCAACATTCACATCATGGAGTGCCAGAAGGAGAAGTGAGAGAGCAAGAAATTGAAAACCTATTTGAAAAAATAATGACAGAAAACTTCCCTAACCTAGTGAAAGAACTAGACCAGTGATGGCCTATGACACGCGTGTCAGGTGACACGCAACTCATTTTTTTGGTGGATTTTTCTTTGTTAAATGGTATTTAAATATATAAAATAAATATCAAAAATATAAGTCTTTGTTTTACTATGGTTGCAAATATCAAAAAATTTCTATATGTGACACGGCACCAGAGTTAAGTTAGGGTTTTTCAAAATGCTGACACACCGAGCTCAAAAGGTTCGCCATCATTGAACTAGACATACAAATCCAGGAAGTGCAGAGTCCAAAATAAGATGAACCCAAAGAAGCCCACACCAAGAAACATCATAATTAAAATGCCAAAGTTGAAGACAAAGAGAGAATCTTAAAGGCAGCAAGAGAAAAACAGTTAGTTACCTACAAGAGAGCTTCTATAAGACTGTTAGCTGATTTCTCAACAGAAACTTTGCAGGTCAGAAAGGATTTGGTACAAAATATTCAAAGAAATAAAAAGCAAGGATCTACAACCAAGATCATTCTACCCAGCTAAGCTATGTATAATTTAGAATCGAAGGACAGAAAAAGAGCTTCCCAGAGAAGAAAAAGCTAAAGGAGTTCATCACCACCAAACCAGTATTACAAGAACTTTTAAAGGGTCTTCTTTAAGAAAAAGAAAAAAATTAAAAATATAAATAATAAATGACCTTGTGACAGCATGGATGAACCTAGGGGGTATTATGCTAAGTGAAATAAGTCAGTCAGAGAAAGACAAATACCATATTATTTCACTTATATGGGGAATCTAAAAAGCAATATAAACAAACAAAACAGAAACAGATTCACAGATGCAGAGAACAGACTGATGGTTGGCAGACAGGAGGGCGGGTGGTTAGGGGTCTGAGTGAAAAAGGTGAAGGAATTGACAGTTACAAAATAGTCATGGGAATGGAAAGTACAGCATAAGGAATATAGTCAATAATATAGTAATAACTATGTATGGCGCCAATTGTGTACTGGAAATATCAGAGGGAACAATATGATTGTCTAACCACTATGCTGTACACCTGAAACCAATACAAATAATATTGAATGTAAACTGTAATTGAAAAAAAAATTTAAGAATTTTTAAAATTTCTTATGTGGTTCTGGGTGCAACCAGGATCACGGGTCTACACGAATACCAGCCTGACTTACTTGCATCAGAACAAAAGAGAGCTACTGGATGTTCCCAGGGAGCAGGGAGGTAAGGAGTGACATTGCTACTGAATGTGAGACAGGCGGGGTAGAGGCAGGAGGAAACCTTTATGGTCAAGTCCCATGACTGCTCTATACTGGTCAGGATCAATACCTATTGGAAAGTGCTGTGAGCTGAATTGTGTCCCCCTAAATTCATATGCTGAAGTTCTAACTCCTAGTACCTCAAAGTGTGACTGTATTTGGAAATAGGGTCTTTAAAGAGGTGCTGAGGGTGAGCGCTCATCCAATGACTGGTGTCCTTATAAGAAGAGGCGATTAGGACATGGACGGGTATAGAGGGAAGGGCATGTGAAGACATGGGAGAAGATAGCCGTCTATAAGCCAAGGAGAGAGGCCTCAGGGGAAAACAATCCTGCTGACACATTGATCTCAGACTTCTGGCCTCCAGAATTGTGGGAAGATAAACTTTCGTTGTTTAAGAAAAAAAAAGACATACAAGGTAATGATTAATGCTAAATTTAAGAGAAGGTTCTTTCTGGAACAAGGAATGGATTATGCCAATGGAAAGAGATACAGAGGGGGATGCAATTTTACCTGTCTTGTTTTCCTTCTTAAAAAATATAAATCTGAAGAAGAAAAGAAGGCATAATGCTAAGGTTTTTATTTTTTTCTATCACTTTTTATGTTTGAAATAGCTTGTAATTTTTTTTTAAAGTTGATCTTGCATAACTCCTTGCAT
Source organism: Myotis lucifugus (assembly GCF_000147115.1). Classification (NCBI taxonomy): domain Eukaryota; kingdom Metazoa; phylum Chordata; class Mammalia; order Chiroptera; family Vespertilionidae; genus Myotis; species Myotis lucifugus. Next base: position 14,908,753 of record NW_005871056.1, read on the forward strand.
CCGAAGCCAGGATTGTGTCTGGGATGCCGAGGGCTGAGGGTGCAGGGGAAGGCAAAGGGCTCCCAGAGCCTGGCCCCCACCCCTCAGACCACAGAGGCAACCCCCTGTGAAACCCCCCACCTCTGTCTTCACAGCCCCCAGAGAAGGAGGGCGCACTGCCTCGGCAGGTGGGCAACAAGACCGAGTGCGGCCTGCTGGGCTTCGTGCTGGACCTGAAGCAGGACTACGATGCCGTGCGCAGCCAGATGCCAGAGGAGAAGCTGTACAAAGTGTACACGTTCAACTCTGTGCGCAAGTCCATGAGCACAGTCATCAAGCTGCCGGACGAGAGCTTCCGCATGTACAGCAAGGGCGCGTCTGAGATCGTGCTCAAGAAGTAAGTGGCACAACGAGCGGGCCATGGCACGGGGAGCCAGGGACCATGGGTGTCACAGCTCCAGCTGTCCAGCCAGAGGAGCCATCTGGCACCCAGAGGCTCAGAGAGGGCCCTGCCCACCTCCAGGTCCCTTGCCCAGTGCTTTTTCCACTATTTCCTCTTTAAAATTTCTATCAAGAGTCCTCCTCCTCTTCCTCCTCCTCCTCCTCTCTTAGTAGGAAGTTCTACACATTATCACTGTTAGATCCCTCTTATTTCACTTCCCTTAGAATAGAGTTGGTTGATGGTAGTGATTTTCACTGTCAGCCAGTCTCCTCTGACTCTAGGTACCAGATCTAAGCCTAGAGAACTAGGCAAGTTACTCCCTGACTCTGGGCCTCAGTTTCCCCACTTGTACCTTGAAGGGATTGGTCTAGTCTAGTGGTTCTGAACCCTGGCTACACCCTAGAATCACCTCAGGGAGCTTTTAAGAAACCATCGATTCCTGGAATTACCCCAGACAAACTGAACTGAAACTTCTGGAGTAAGGCTCACACATGGGTATTTATTTATTGTGTCCCCCGTGCCATTCTAATGTGCAAGCAGGGTCAAGAACCACTAGCCTAAGTTTTATACCCTTTAAAAGCCATTTTAGCTGTGGAACTATTTTTTCAGATGAACCTTGTGAATATAAAACAGATAAAAGTAAACCTGCTCTTGCTGAGTGCGCTGGGGCAGCTATTACAAGGAGGCTGCCTGATTTCTTTTTGGTGGTTCCTATTTCATCCTTGCCTGGGGCCCATGGGATGCACCAGCCCTGGAGCCTTATGGGGGATGGGCTGGACAGGCATTGGATGTCCCACCACAGCCAGCTGGACATCACTGGGGAGAAGGAGGTGACCTTGAGCCAGTCAGAGAAAAGATCCTGGGCCCTTGGCTGGACCTTACCCATCTCCATCCCACCCTCCCCCAGGTGCTGCAAAATCCTCAACGGGTCAGGTGAGCCCCGGGTCTTCCGGCCCCGTGACCGGGATGAGATGGTGAAGAAGGTGATCGAGCCTATGGCCTGTGATGGGCTCCGCACCATCTGTGTGGCCTACCGCGACTTCCCCAGCAGCCCCGAGCCTGACTGGGATAATGAGAACGATATCCTGAACGACCTCACTTGCATCTGTGTGGTGGGCATTGAGGACCCCGTGCGGCCTGAGGTAGGCCCCCCCACCAGCAGATCAGGAAAAAGGGTTGAGGCTAGGAGTCCAGCCAGCTGGGTGACCTGGCATAAGTCACCTCACCTCTCTGAGCCTCAGTTACTCTGTGACACACCTAGGGTCTTCTTACCTTCTCTTAGACATTCAGACTCATCAGACCAGCATAGGCCAAACTTGGCATTGATCTGCTCAGGTTTTAAGGCGGAATCCACACCATGCCGGCAATTCTGGAGCCGTCCACCCAGCCATTCAAGACCTTCCACTGGCCCCTCAAGGGATAGGCGTGAGTGCTGCTGTTTTAGAAGCCTCCTGCTCCACAGGAGCCAGGACCGCCTGTAACAAATTCATAGGCCTAGATTCCTAGGTCCATGAAAAGGAGATGGCCAGTAACAAAAGTCACCAGACTCAGGACAACCCCAAGTGTGGTATTCCTGTCAGCATCTAGAGTTCTCTCCGTCCAGATCCAGTTTACCAATTAGTTCACACTCGCCAGCTTGCCTAGGGTCACAGCCGACAGTCTACCTTGATCAGGTTTCCAGAGGAACAGACCTAGAAAGTTAACAGAAGGTCAGATTCTCAAGCTGAAGGGTAGGGGAATGATGACTAGCACAGCCTTCCCCATGAGGATGGAGGGAGTTGATGTACCAAGTTCATCTAATGCCGTGCTCAGCTTACAGTAGGTCTTCAATCTCCTTTAGCTGAATCTGAGCCAAGAATTCAGGGCTGAGGGTTTGCAGGGTCGGGAAGGATGGGATGTGGGTGGTTAGTCAGGCTGCCCAGGCCAGCGAGAGGCTGTGGGGAGAGGAGAGAGCTACCTCAAGTCTCCAAAATACTGATGTGGACAGGCAGAGGAGTCACCTACCCTGAGGGGCCCAGAGGGCAGAGCCTAGGACACCAGGCAAGGAGAGAGGGGCCAGCCTCTCCTTCCTCCTAGGACTAACACAGCCTGGGGTCTAGACCCGATTTCCTGGCCAGGCCCCAGCTGGGTCCAGGTGGCCACCACTGTAGGATTGGTGACAGTGCTCCAGGGCCCACCCTCCTCCATCAGTGGCAACTTCCTTCTTCCCCACTTGCCCTGACTATTTTCTGGGGCCTCTGGGCATTCCCTGCTCCTCTTAGAGCCTCTGGGCATTCCCTGCTCCTTTTCAAGGGAAAGGGGTAGACAAGATGCTCACCAAGTTTCCAGCCCCAATGATGATTCCAAAGACCAAAAGAAACAAGAAGGTCACAGACATGGACTTTCACGTTTAGGCAGCAGGGAGAGGGATCAAGAGTGTGAGCTCAGGCATCAGACAGACCTGGGATCCTGAGCCCTAGCATTACTGGCTGCGGTGACCTGGGACCAGTTACATAACCTCTCTGAGCCTCCGTTTCCTCATTGTAAATGGGATAATAGTATTCTGCACACGCGCGTTCACACACACACACACACACACACACACACACACGGATACTGAAATCACCAAATCATGTACATACAGGCAATAGGAAAGGTGGCACAAGATAGGTGGTCCGGATCCCCTTCCTTTCTGCCCCTCCCCAATAGATTCATTATTCTGGATCTAATGACACATAACAGCCCCTAATACAGAGCCTCGCTTGCAGAAGATGCTCGATAAGTGTTTGTGAAAGGAATGAATGAGAATGGATAGGACTTGAACCCCAATCTTCTAACACTGTGCCTGGTGTTCATCTTACACTCTCACACACACACACACACACACACACACACACACACAGGCCTCCTCACTCCCACCCAGAGCCTAAAACTGCAAAGACAACTAGTGCCCTGGTGCTTACACCAGAGCCCATATGCGTTTTCCTGCAGACCGCATCTCTCCCTGGACAGACAGGACGTTTTTTCAGCCCCGCTATAGGATGCCTGCTCATTACCAGCTGCTAATGGGTTCAGGCTTCACCGTGATGTGTTATCTCCTCACAAGCCCTGGAGACTTGTCCCTGCACAGCACATGAGGCTGGCCTGCAGCTCCCCTGTCCTTCCCATCCCCAGGATCCCCCTCCAGCCCCACATGCCCAGAGCTCCTGGCTCATCACCCTGCCTCAAAACACCCCTGGGGTGGGTGGAAAGTAGCCATGAGTGCAATGATAAGAAATGTATCTTATGTCATGACTCAGCAGACACACATGCTTAACTGAAATAAGAATCTCACAAAGTCATGTAATGCACTTAAGTATTTCTTATTCTCTTGTATTTCTTTCTTTTTTAAATTCTGGTCACCACCCATTAAACTGACTTCACATTCCACTAAAGAGGCAGGGGGGCGACTCAAGGTTTGCACTGCTGATCTAGTCCAAACACTTCCCCACACCCCCAATATGCAGATAAAAACACTGAGCCCAAACAGGGAGAGTGACATTCCCAAAGTCTCTCCTTGTAAGTGGCCGAGTGAATTCAGATTAGAACAGGTTTTCTGTCTTCCTGCCCCAGGACCTTCTCCTGGGTGCCATAAAAAAAGAAAAGGCACCCTAACCGGTTTGGCTCAGTGGATAGAGCGTCGGCCTGCGAACTGAAGGGTCCCAGGTTCGATTCTGGTCAAGGGCATGTACTTTGGTTGCGGGCACATCCCCAGTAGGGAGTGTGCAGGAGACAGCTGATTGATGTTTCTCTCTCATCGATGTTTCTAACTCTCTATCCCTCTCCCTTTCTCTCTGTAAAAAATCAACAAAATATAGTTTAAAAAGAAAAGAAAAGGCAAGCACCTCAGGAGGGTGAGGAGAGGAGAGAAGATTCCTGAGAGGGGCTGAACTGGGTTCCTGGCATTTTCTGTTGACAGTATGATCATCCAGAGATGTGGCTGCAGGCTCAGGCTGTGGGAAGGGTTGCTGCCCCACCCAGCAGGACGGGTGCACTTTCATCCTGGAGGCCTCTACAGTAAAGAAAGTGGGCCTGGGTCCAAGCCCCAACCCTGCCACTGACAAGCCACTTCCCCTCTCTGTGCCTCAGTCTCCTCCTCTGTAAAATGGGAGGTTGGCCGAGGTGCCCCTCAGGTCGCTTCCAAGCTCTGACATTCTGAGCCAGCTGACTGGAAGGCTTACCTTCACCCCTTTCTTCTCTCCCTTCAGTCAGCACATCCCTGTTGGTGATCTCTCTCACCTTGGCTCACCCCCAGGATGTAGATTTAGAAGTTGTAAATTGTGTTAGAGCGCAGCAACTTACTGAAGTGACAATAGCAGTCAAGGGACATGGGTTCTAATTCTGTGCTGCCACTCCTTCACAGAAGACCTCCCTGCGTCTTTTCCCTGGGCCTTAGTTTCCCCATCTAAACAATGAGAAAGTTGGACATTCAGAGTAGGAGTTACTGATGACACTGCTAGAAGGTATAAAGCTCTTACCTGTTGATTCAGCATCTCCCAGAGAGGGAGGGGGCGGGTAGATATGGGGCCTGAGGAAACTGGCAGGTGTAGTTCTTTTATTCTTGTTCAGGCTAAGTAATTTATGCATGTGGAGCCCAATTCAAACAGTTCAGTGGTTCAGTGGCACAGACAGGGTGAAGTAGCCCCCCTGCAACCCCCGATTCCCCAGTTCCCACCTCAGAGACAGCACCCTCATCCGTGTCTTGGATGGCCTTGGGGAATGTCTCTGCCTGCAGTGAGTGTGTTTGTGTCAAGTTCCCCTGGACAGCCCTGAGGCCGGCCAGGGTGAAAACCTCAGCCTGGACCACCTCTAGGGCCCGATAAGCACGATAAGCACGTTCAGACTCGGTTTGCAGCTGCCACAGGAAAACAAACTCTGGCTCCTTGGTTTCCCCATCTGTCAAGGGGGAGAACCTCATCCCACAAGAAGACCAGGACAGAACAGATAAACACAGGCTTGCCAAGCACTCCACCATAGGACGCTACCGCAGGTACATTTTCTGAGGCTGATTGAGGCCAGTGTGGAGAAAGACATCAGGCGAGTGCCCGTCTGGGATTTGTTGGCTTATCTGGGGGTGTGGGAGCCCTTGGAGTCACAGACAACCGGCTGTCACCAGAAACAGCAGATGTTTAAAAGCCTTTATTTAATGAAAACAGGAAGCACCCATTTCCTGGCTGTTTTTCCTCAGTGAGAAATATTTAGGATAATTTTAGCAAAAGAAGGAATCTTTTTTAAGTGTTATAGCTACTTTATCTATGTACAAAGCATATTTCAAGCAGATTGATGTCCCTGGGGCTTGAGTTTTAATCATCTCTGAATCCTCGGTGCCCAGAACCATTAAACGTTCAATAGCTATTTGCCAAATAAATGAATGAGTGAGCAATAGGAGGTACTGAGAGCAGTTGAAGGAAGTGTGCCCTGGGGTTGGAGAAAGCAAGGATGGCTTATGAGTAGAGAGCACTTCCCATGAAAGATGGGACATCCAGGCAGAGGGCATAGCACAGGCAAAGGCAAGGAGGTGGGAAGGGTTGCTAAGTGTTGGAGGCTAGTGAATACCTCAGTCGGGTTTATAAGAAAAAAGGCTAGAAATGGATCTTGGAGCTAATTTGTGAAGGGTTTGCAAATCCCCATCCAAACGCATTCATCTGGCCGTGCATAAAATCACATGCCCCAGCTCAGACTTAAAGGGACTTAAGCACCGAGCTGGTTCACAATGCGCGGCATTTACAGAGCACCTTCTCTGTGCCAGGCCCTCTGGAGGGTTCCGAGCCATGGGCAGCACCCACCCTCCAGAGCCCAGAGCCTAAGGAAATGTCTGGAGAAGGGGAAATGTAGATGCCCAGCACACAAAAGCATGAAGCAGAACCGGCTGAAGCACAACCAAGGCGTCCAGTTAGGAGGGCCAGTGCCCAGGAAGGAAGTGGAGTATCTCAGGTGCGAGGGAGGCCCCTCAGGTGTTTCCAGGTCTGTCTTGAGTACCCCAACATTTGAGGCAGGTCACAGGCCCCTAAAGTATCTGACCCAAGAATCATGGTGGGGTGCCCATCCATCCCACTACTACCACCGGCTCCTCCTCATGCCCAGATGCCCACTGCACCCCACCCGCCCTGCATCTGCACCCACACCCCCTCGCACCCCTCCCCTCCCCCAGCAGAACAACACAAGCAAGGAAGACTGGGGTGTGGATGCAGATGCATTCTCGTCACCAGCATCTGCAGGCCCTGTGCTTGGTGCTGCTCGGCCCCTGTCACAGGACTCTCCAGCCTCGCTGAAGGGTGGAGACTGTCATCCCCATTTCACAGAAGAGGAAACCAAGGCTGAGGTGGAGCCCAGGGCAAAGCCCTAAGCCCTCTGTCCTGAGGCAGGGAGGCTTCCACTGCACAGAGAAAAGTGTGGGGCCAAATAATTAGCCTCCTCCTCTTTCTCCCCGGTGGACCTATTTGGGGGAGACCCAGAGAATGGGGTTCCAGGTCGGCAGTTTAGCTCCCTGAGACAGTCTTGAAAGCAGAAGTCTTTCTAAAACATGGCACCAATAACCTTCCCAGTTCAGAATGTGCCATGGCTCCCAGGCCTGAGGGAGCAAGGCTCTGGTTCGAGCACCTTTGGACCTCAAGCCCCTCTCCAGCCTCATGGCCCTCCATCAGCCTCAGCCTCAGCCTCCGCCGCTCCAGGCCACCCACAGTGGTTCATTGGCAGCACCCTTCCACCTTCCCTGCCTGTGCACCTCACGGGACAATCTTCTGCAGCCAGGACCACAGCCAAGGCAGCATGCCAGGCACCGGAGCCTCAGTTAGTGTTGGCTGAACAGAAGCAGCTCAAATGTCCTCTCTTCCAGGAAGCTCTCGCAGATTTCTTCTCCCCACCAACTTCCTTCTAAAGTAACAGCATTCTCCCCTGTGCTCCCAGAGCCCTTTATGCAGATCTTTACCAAAGACAAAGACCCTACCTCCATGCAAGAGTACAAGGACAATTATGTGAAATATGTGGAAGGACACGATAGACTTGTTCCGCTGTGGAGCAATCAGCCCGGCAGCAGTGAGCGCCCTGTCATCAGAGGCGTGCAAGCAGAGGCTGGCCGGCCTTCTGTCGGGAACACCTGGGGGGAGATCTAGGCAATGAATATAGGTCAGAGTCACAACCTATAGCTCCTTCCAACTTCAAGACCTCAAGTTTCTTTGAAACAAATATAACCTAAATTATTTCTTTTAGGGCAGGAGCCACATAAGGTATGCGTTCCCAAAAGAACAGTGGCTCCTCCCTATCTTCTGGGACAGGAGACAGCGGGGGCTGCAGCCCCAGCGACAGCCATTGTGAGGACACGATACATTATGTAAACAGGATGTGGACATTCCACATCCCCACTCCCTCCGGCTCCATAAAAAGAGGTCACATTTGCTTATGTGAGCAGCCACTGCGGCACAAGGCAGAAACCTTGCTCATGTGACCCCCATCCCTGAATAGGCCCCAGAAGGCTCCTCCTTGACCCTCACTCCACCACAAGGTGGTCATTCTTAGGAGCCTGGATTTTCTCTACCAGGGGCAGCCCCTGAAGAAGGTGACACAGGCTGAGCTTCAGCAGGTCACGCTCCTGGTGGTCAGGGTAGGGAAAAGAGGGAAGAGGGTCAAGGCCAGAGGCAGGGAGGCTGAGGAGGGGCTGGGCAGTGACCCTGACCTGAGATGATGGTGTAGAAAGGTGTGGACAGAGGCCGGATATTTTCAAGGTCGACCCTTGTTATTAAAATCCTGGGGGCAGAAAGGGACCAGCAGGCAGGAGTCATCAACAGTCAGGTTTGGGACCAACATTCTAACTCTCTGTGTTTGCTAAGGCTGCTGTAACAACCTGGGCAGCTCAGACAACAGAACGGTGCTGTCTCCCAGTCCCCGGACCCTCCCCGGCTTCCGTGCTCGGCTGGCAACCTTCAGCACTCCTTGCCATGGAGCAGCATCGCCCTGACCTCTGCCTTCTTCCTGAGTGAGAGTCGTGTCCAAATGTCCCCTCTTTATGAGGACACCAGTCACATTGGGTGAGGGCCACGCTAATGACCTCGTCTTTTTTAAAAAATATATTTTTTATTGATTTCAGAGAGGAAGGGAGAGGGAGAGAGAGATAGAAACATCAATGATGAGAGAGAATCATTGATCAGCTGCCTCCTGCATGGCCCACACTGGGGATTGAGCCTGCCACCTGGTCATGTGCCCCCGACTGGGAATCGAACTGGGACCTCCTGGTCCATAGGTTGACGCTCAACCAGAGCCACACTGGCCGGGCCCTAATGACCTCATCTTAACCTGATTACCTCTATCAAGACCCTGCCTCCAAATAAGGTCACATTCTGAGGTGCTGAGGGTGAGGATGTCAATGTATCTTGGGGGGCAGGGAGGGCACATTTCAGCCCCAAACAGTCTTCAAACTCTCTCAACAGTGACTTGGCAGATTTAGCTCCCTGAGACACCCCCCGGGTGGACGTGAGCTCCCAGGCACTGAGATGTGCACGAGTGGGATGTGGGACTCAGCCCCTCCAGTCCAGAGGTGCTACAGTGCTTTGGTCTCTTAGTACATAGGGTTTTCTGCCCTTGACATGTCCTCTCCTGCTAAAAAAAATTTTTTGCACCAAATATTGCCTTATTACTTTATTATCTGTCACTGTCCATGGGTAAGAGTTTCATCCAGTTGATCTGTGTTGTCTATAAAGTTGATCTGTGTTCTGACAGCTCCAGGCTGGTTTTTGCAACCTAATTGCTGGCCACATCCACAGTTCTGCATAAGGTTGGGGTCTGGGTGAGGGGATAGGGTGAGGCCTTGCTGGCTTCTGATTGGCTAGCTCTGCCTGGCCTGATTGGCCCAGATACCAGTATTACAGAGAGGGCAGGAGGCAGTTGTTACCCTCACAGGGAAATGTCATACTTTACATGAAACATAATCATTTGCATTTATTATAAGCCAGTGTC
>NW_005871056.1:14923550-14926400 GCF_000147115.1 Myotis lucifugus
AGGCACGCAGGGTGCGAGGAAGGAGGGAGACGGATGGATTAAGCAACTTTGGGCAGTGCAGACTGCATGGCATGACTGCACAGGACGGTATGAATATGTGATCCCGTCTCAGGCAGAGGTGTGGGACGATCCACGCCAGACTGGACAGTGGGAACCTATAGGTGGTTCAATCACTGATGAGTTTTAGCTTCTGCGCTATTCCTTACTTGCCCCAATTTTCTACCATAAAAATGTTATATTTGGAACAATAACTGCTGACATCAAAGTGGGTAAAGGATAAAGAGAAATTGAGTGGTGGTGAGAAGAGGACAGGGTTGGGGCACTGCTGGTAAGGTAGGAGAGACATGAGCCATCAATGGTTGAGGGCAGCGGTTCTCAACCTGTGGGTCGCGACCCCTTTGACGGTCGAACGACCCTTTCGCAGGGGTCACCTAAGACCATCCTGCATATCAGATATTTACATTACGATTCATAACAGTAGCAACATTACAGTTATGAAGTAGCAACGAAAATAATTTTATGGTTGGGTCACAACATGAGGAACTGTATTTAAAGGGCCAGAGGTTGAGAACCACTGGTTGAGGGGAAAGAGGCAGCGGGGAGGGGCAGAGGGAGACAGAGGAGATGGAGTCTGTGCTGGAGATGGTGGGGGACGTGTGGCCTTGCCTGGAGGTGAGACTCATGGGGGGGAAGGGAGGTGGCAGGCAAGGATGTGGCTGTATTTACCAGAGAGCCAGTGGCCATTGGCCCTGGGAGTCCATTTTGTCCTTGAGGGAGAAGACAGCCAAAGTGGGCAAGTCTGGGCTGTCCTCCAGGGACAGCCTCAGCGAACCTGCTCTGTGCCTGCTCAGGAGCCCAGGGGGCAGGCCAGTGAGGGCAGACCCACTGGACAGAGCAGCCTCAAGGCTCCAGCAGGAAGCTGCTGAGCCCCCAGTGATGAGCCCCACACCAGGCACGTGGTGGCAGCAGGTGGGGCTGGTCTCCCCATGACAGCCCTCTCCACGGTTGCTGTCCCCAGGACTCCCCTCTGAAGGCCGTGCAGATGCTCTGGGTGAACCTCATCATGGACACGTTCGCCTCACTGGCGCTGGCCACCGAGCCGCCCACCGAGACCCTGCTTCTGAGGAAGCCGTACGGCCGCAACAAGCCCCTCATCTCGCGGACCATGATGAAGAACATCCTGGGCCACGCCGTCTACCAGCTCACCCTCATCTTCACACTGCTCTTTGTGGGTGAGTCTCCCACCCCACCGCCCGGGGACTGACCCAGCGTTCTGATTGACACCCGCCTTCCTGTTTGCCAGTGGGGGATGGAGGCCCAGGGAGAGGAAGTTAGCTGCTCAGGGTCACAGAGAAAGACTTGGGCAGAGCCAGGCCCTGTCCTGCATCTGGCCAACCCCCAAACCAAGGCTTTTTCCACGGACGCCATCTCTGAACAGAGTACACCCTACGTGAGGTGGTGCCCAAGTGTTGATGAATGCCCCTCACGCCAGCCCCAGAGGAGCCTGAGGCTTTTGGGGAAAATGACTGGCCCCTTCTCTGATGCATTCCCACAGGTGATCCTTGCCCCGTGGAAGGCTCCCTCCGTGAGCTTCCTACACACCTGCCTTCCCACCAGTTATTTCCACAACACTCTCACTTGGGTTGCCAACCACTCCACGAGGCAGGCACCTCTGCCATCACTCCCCATGACAATGCTAACAGCAAGCACAGAGAGGAGGAGCCTGGGCAGAGAACCAGGTCTGAATGGGCTAAGACTGGCCTGGCTTCCAGGGTGCTTCAGAGATGATCCATGCAGAGCCTACCCCCCGGGTGATAGATGAAGAAATAAACACCCGGAGAGGGGAAGAGGCTTGCCCGTGGTCACACAGCCAGTCAGGCCCAGCTGGAGTCCTCACTTGGGCAGGCTCCCCCCATGTGAGCCTCCTTGAGCTGGACTTTCAACACCAAGGAGCACTTGCCTTCAGAGTACAGAGTACAGATGCGGTGGGGCATGGTCCTGTTCCTCAGAGGGCAGGCCTCCTCCAGAAAACTCAAGGGTGGAGTGCTGGCAGGACCATTGTAAAGATCACCTGAGAAGCCGTGGAGGAAGCCACAGGAAGGCAGAAGTGGGAGAGACTCCCAGTAAAAGCTGCAGGCAAGGGAGAGAGGTGGGCCGCCGCTGCCTTATGTGCTGGCTTCCCTATCTGAGCACCTACCCTCGGTGGTCTTGGGTTCATGGGCACACCTCTCACACAGGAAGCCCCACAAGCCCTCCTGGCACCACCTCGCATAGGCATGCCATCAGCGGGTGTCCACACAATACCCGGGGGGCAGTCCACACTGCCCTCCACCGTGTGACAGCTCAGCTATAAGAGAAGCAGCAACATGGGTGGTTCCGAGCCAGTCTGGCCGAGGAGCCCAGCCTCCACACAGGAATTATATCTCTTATAATAGCCCTCTGAGCTTCCAGAGGTCTCAGCAAGGGTCATGCCCAGTTACAAAAAGCAGCACTTTGGGGGAGCCCAAAGCCATGGCCTCCCACCTCCAGTCCTCCCAGTCCAGATGAGTCTGTCATTTTTTATAAGCAATGTCACCTGAGAACACAGCCAGCATTCCACCTTTACCAGATTTCCATGGAAAAGTGGAAGGAAGTTCACCCAAGGTCTTGTTCCCCTAGAGCAGTGGTTCTCCACCTTGGCTGCACGTGAGAATCACCTGGGAATCTTTTTAAAATCCTGATTTCTGGGCCTCATCCTTCGGAAATTCTGTTTCTTTGTTACTAATGTTGGGGCCCCACATCGTAACAAAGAAACAGAATTTCCCGGAGATGAGGGCCCAGAATTCTGGATTTTAAAAAGATTCCCATGTG
>NW_005871056.1:14926500-14963672 GCF_000147115.1 Myotis lucifugus
TCTAATGTGCAGCCAAGGTTGAGAACCACTAGAGGATAAAGAGTTTTGTTACCCCTTCACTCACACTCATGGCCACCCAACGCACAGGCCTACCTACCCCGTGTCTGGGGCGTGCCTCCATGTCTGGGCTGCCCACCCTGCTGCTGGGCCCAGGGTCTTCTCCCACCCCGGCCCCGCCCAGCTCCCGCACTCTCGGCTTGGCAGGTGAGAAGATGTTCGAGATCGACAGCGGGAGGAACGCCCCCCTGCACTCGCCGCCCTCGGAGCACTACACCATCATCTTCAACACCTTCGTCATGATGCAGCTCTTCAACGAGATCAATGCCCGCAAGATCCACGGCGAGCGCAACGTCTTTGACGGCATCTTCCGGAACCCCATCTTCTGCACCATCGTGCTGGGCACCTTTGCCATTCAGGTAGCCAGGCCACCATTTAACCTGGGCCAGGGGGCAGTGGGCAGCTGGAGCCCCCTGCAGTGTCCTGAGAGCCCAGGCCTCCGACCTGGCCCCTGAGGCCCATCTCTCTGTCTGTCTCTGTCTCTGCTCCCTTTGACCTCCAGATAGTGATCGTGCAGTTTGGGGGGAAGCCATTCAGCTGCTCCCCGCTGCAGCTGGACCAGTGGATGTGGTGCATATTCATCGGGTTAGGAGAGCTCGTCTGGGGCCAGGTAAGTTCTGAGTGGGTTACAGAAGTGCCTCTTAGCGGGAGAAGGGAAAGAGCATTGGCCAGGAAATCCGGGAGCCCCAGGAATGGGTCCCAGTTCTGCCAGGGACTTGCTGTGTGGTCCCGGGACAAGGCCTTCCCTGCCACTGGGCATCTGAGCAATGGAAGTTGGCCCAGGACCCAAATGCTGGTCATTTGCGTATCATCGCTGTGATTTTTGCCATATATCTCTGATCATGTTTTTTACTTAATAGTTTCTTTTAATTATATCAGGCTTTTTTTCATTGAAATTTATTTCAAAAGACAACTTTATATTACTAACATGAGTGGGAAATCAATATCACTTGTCATAAATAGAAGCTAACAAAATAATAATGTAATGAGAACAATGGTATTAAACTCTAACTGGATGCCATGGCCCACGGAGGCTCAGGGCCTACAGGCGGCTAGCTGTTAAATGGTGTTACTGAGGGTGCTGATGGGAGATTAGTAGTTGGAGCCACACCTAAGAGAGGCTCCTTCAGAGGCTCCGAGAGAACATAAGGGCAACTCTACCACATGGCAGACCTACTCAGTGCTGTGCCTGTGGGCATCTGAGATCCTCCTGGCTTTGGGCACCCTGGGCTGGATGCTCTGGGGGGGCCTTTCATCTATGACCCCAGAACATCCTCCCGCCAGTTCCCATTCCTACTGTTGCCCATGTTCTTGGGACACACACACACACACATCACAGTGCTCACAGTGCTCACAATTTGCAGCTCAAGGCTCCTGACCAGGACGTGGTGTTTATGAGACGCGCCCGAGCTGGGCCAAAGGGGCTTTATCTCACCAAGGCGGGGGCGGGGGGGTGGGGGGCGCGGGCCCAATGGGCCTGAGACAGTGTTCTTGCCTCCAAGCTGTTCCCAGGCTGGAGTGGGACATGCCTGTGGCAGAGATTAACTAGAAGATAAAGAAGAAAGTTTAGTTTTACTCAAAAGAAACTTTTTTAAACATCAGGGCTTCTTTGGAGAGTTGATAAACTAGATTTGACTCAGCAACCCCATTCCCTGGGCACCCTCAGGGCCAGGCCATCTTTATTCCACTGGGGCCCACCCCTTAGAGAGCTCAGGGTGTCTGGGTGAGCAGACTCCTAATGCCTAAGGACGATGCCAGCAGGCAATGCCCACCTTAAACTCCCAGGGAACCCCTGAGGCTGTGTCCAGGTCAGCCCATCTATCCCTCCAGGGCAGAGGTCCTCAAACTTTTTAAACAGGGGGCCAGTTCACTGTCCCTCAGACATTCCACACATGGGCACTGCGGGCCTGGGACGAGTCGGCTGCTAAGCAGGACAGGCAGCGGCAGCAACAACACCCGGAGGGCCGGATAAATGTTTTCAGCGGGCCGCATGTGGCCCGCGGGCCGTAGTTTGAGGACCCCTGCTCCAGGGGCTACAAGGAGCCTCTGACCTCTGCCACCTCAGGTCCCCCCATAGGGCCTGCCTCTCAAGCCTCGTGGACAAATCCTTTGGAGAAAGAGGAAAAACGAAGGTTTACCCCTTCTCACGTTGCCTCCCCTTGTTAGGAAGGCAACCATTCCCAGAATCCCCAAATTGGCTCTACCCAGGGTATGCAGGCCCTGAGCCCCTCTTGCTCAGGTTGGGTACCCAGGACCCAGTGGCCTCAGGAGGAGGGAGCCCAGGAGCCTGAGGGCCTGCCAGGCTCGTGCATGGCATCTTAGACCCACCATCTCGCTTAACCCTCCAGCCCTGAGAATCGCCTTCGGCTTTACAGGTGGGAAAACCAGAGCTCAGAGAGGTTAAAGGACTTGCCCAAGGTCACATGACCAGTAAGGTCTGGTGTATTCAAAGTCACATCTGCCCAACTCCTAGAAGCCAGGATTTTTCACTATGCCCCCCTGACTCTGGATGAGTGAATGAATTAAAAAGCAAATTAATAGGAGATTTAAAGATTGAATTGGGATGAGTTAATTAGTTGAACCTGCAACGGTAATTGGGTCAGAGAAGCGGGAGATTGGGAGAGCAAGAGGGGGTGGCAGGGAGGGAAGGAGGCTGACTGAGGGACAGCCCCATTGCCCTGACCTTGCCACATCCCCTGCAGGTCATCGCCACCATCCCCACCAGCAGGCTCAAGTTCCTCAAGGAGGCGGGCAGGCTCACGCAGAAGGAGGAGATCCCGGAGGAGGAGCTCAACGAGGACGTGGAGGAGATAGACCACGCCGAGCGAGAGCTGAGGCGGGGCCAGATCCTATGGTTCCGAGGCCTGAATCGGATCCAAACCCAGGTACAGGAGGCTCCCAGGGCTGGGCCCACGCCTGGCTGGGCAGGCAGGTGATGGAGTGAAGTGCTCCATCCACCTCCCAGGGCCCCAGAGGTCAGGGTCCTGCTCTTACCACCTCACCAGCTTTTTGTACACCCACATTCCTCGCACGCACTCTCGAGGGGCTGCTGAAGAAACAGTGGCCTCCTCAGGAACGTTCCACATCAAGGGATCAGACTAGGGTGTCTCGGGTTACCTCTGAGCAGGGGAGGGGTTGACCCAAGAGCTGAGGGGACTGAGGGACTCTAGTCAGGGCTGCTGGGGGGACTGGGATCAGAGCTGCAGGGCAGCTACCAGGAGGGACAGCCCAAGGCTGGAGACTGGTCCCCTGGAGGCCAAGATGGCAGCTTCAGGCCAGGGTTGGCCCCAAATTGCCCCCAGGGCCAGGGGCCTGTGAGCTCCAGGGCTTATGCACATTCGCACATCCTCGTACTCCATAGTGGGTTTCCGAGTTCTCAGGCAGCTCTGGGGAGCAAATCTTGGTTTTCCCTCACAGACACACACATGCACGCCAAAGACACCTGCAGAGCACACGTGTTTCTTCCCCAGCACAGAGACTGCATGGCTGCCACATGCCAGGTGCTACAGTGTGCAGCCCTCCCCACACACGCCGCAGCCTCTCACAGGAGCCAGCCCCTCTGCCTGGGTTGGGGTGATAGTTCACATCATGGTTTCACAGCCTGTGTAACTAAGAGAGGGTCGGTCTCTTACCCAGACCACCTGGGAGAGCTGCTGCATCTGGCAAGTTCATAGCCCCCACCCCATCCCACTCTGGGAAGTATTGCAGAGCCCCTACCTGCATCCTGCCTGGTGGCCTAGCACTTCATTTAATAAACATAACATCCATAGTGCACTGTCCCAAACATCTCACTGGCCTTCACAGCCCCCTGAGAGGTAGGTAGGCCTCCTCCAGTTTTAGAGGGGACTGCGGTTCAGGAGGCAGCACTTTCTGAGAGCTGGGGTGGGGGACAGAGGCAGGTTTCAGACCCAGAGCCACCTGATGGATACAGCCTGGCTCCTCCCAGCAAGAACCCGGCACCCGGCCTGCCAGGGCCGCTCTCAGCACACATGGCCCTGGTGCTGTTACCAACCCACCCAGGGCCTCTCAGAGGTCTCCAGGCTGCAGGACACCGGGACTGTAGTTCCTTGAATGGACACAGTGCCTGTCCAGCTGGGCTCTTAAGGAACGCTAACACGAGCCAAGGGCTTTGCCACTCAGAGAATACCCTGCCAGGTAGGTGGCATTGCCCCTTCAAAAGGATAAGAAACTACACTCAGAGAGGTGACTTGCCCAAAGTCACCGAGCTCGTAAATGGCATAACTGAGATTTGGGCCAAAGTCTGTCCACCCAGGGCCCCCACCATACCCCTCAGGCTCCACCCCTGGCCCCAAGTGGCACTAAGCACCCCTCTTGCTTCCAAACACCATGTTTAATCACCCCCAGCCCAGCTCACTGGCCCCTGAGCCCCTGGAGCAGAGCAAAGGCCGGGCCCTGGGGTCTTCCCTGGGACCCTGGGCCTGCAGATGGGCCGGAACCGAGCAGACATCTTTCAGAGCCTTGGAGTGTGTCTGGTACTTTTTGTTTTGATTTCAGTGACGTCGTCATTGTTGCCGTGGCTGCGGCTGTTCTCGTGGCATTGCGCCTGTCAGTCGTGTAGCTGTTGTGTTCGTTCTTCTCGCAACTTGTCTCGTTCTCTCCTCCATTGCAGATTGAAGTAGTCAATACATTCAAGAGCGGGGCCTCCTTCCAGGGGGCCCTGCGGAGACAGTCCTCCGTCACCAGCCAGAGCCAGGACGTAGCCAATCTCTCTAGCCCTAGTCACGTGTCGTTGTCCAATGCTCTTTCCTCTCCGACCAGCCTTCCTCCTGCTGCAGCTGGGCGTGAGTGTGAATCCTTACCGCCTCGGGCACCACCGACGCTAGCGCCGGGCGGGCAGGCGGGCAGGGGCCGGGGCACCAAGGATATGGGGGGCAGCCAGTCATGGTGAGGCCCAGGGGCTGAGGGCTTCAGTTGGTCAGAAGACCATAGCCAGTGATGGGGGGCAGTCTCTTGGTGGGCCAGAGTCAGCTGGGGTCAGAGTCAGGGGTTACAACCAGTCAGTCAAGGGGTCGTGAGGGTCACAAGTGGTCAAAAAGTCTGGATCAGTCAAAGGATCATCATCGGCCAGGAAGGTTTTGGTAATTAAATGTCCCACTGCACCACAAGGTCGCAGCAGCCAACGAGGAGCAGTCAGCCAGGGGACACAAGGTGTCCCCATCAGTCTAGGTTCGTATCATTGACAAAAAGCCTGGCTCACAAGGACAAGCGTGAGAGTTGGCCAGGAAATCACAGTCTCCAGTCAGTCAGGCAAAGGGTTACCGTGGGTCAAGGCCCTCAGGGGTCACAGTCAGTCACAGTGGGGTCCAGCCAAGGGAGCAGTCACTGTAGGTCAGAGGTCATAGTCCGTCTGGGGTCCCAGGAGATCCCAGCCCAGTGGTTTGGAATCCTCTGCCCTCTCTCCTTGCACACCTAAAGCATCAGCCGCCTTATACCACTTTCCCTGCATGCTCAAGATCTGATGCCTTCCTAGAAGGGACAAGGCCCCTCACCCATTCAGCTTGACCTCAAGTAGAAAACAGTGGGCCAAGCTTCAGGTCTCGAGTGGTGCTGGAGGCCCTGAGGGATCTGGTCTAGCCCTCGGCTTCCTGCCTTCCTTACCTGAGAGACAGCCTGGGGCTCTGACCCCCTCCATCACCTCCCTCCTGCCAAGCTCGTCACCTCTCACCATCACTTTTTACCTGGGTCTCTCATCTCTGGCCTTGTCTAGATCTTTCTGAACCCCTATGTCCTCAGGTCCCAGAGCAAATAAGAAGTCTCAGTTTACCACCTTCCTCCCTTTCCTTGTCTCCAAACTGCAAGGGAGCCCTGTTCTGGTCTTCTCAGATGGCCACGATGGTTCCCTTAGACCAGTGGTCAGCAAACTGTGGCTCGAGAGCCACATGCAGCTCTTTGGCCCCTTGAGCATGGCCACGAAGTTTCAATCGCACTGTACATGCGCACCTGCACATGGTATTTTGTGGAAGAGCCACATTCAAGGGGCCGCAGTTTGCCAACCACTGCCTTAGCCAGCCCTTGGGCTTCTTCGAGGAGCATAGACTCCAGACCGCATCTTTTAATACTTTATGAGGTGCCTCTACCCCCATCCAAACACAGAGCACCCATAACACACATCCCCAGCCACTGCACAGGAGAGCACCTGTGTGCTCGGTGGGAACCACGCCATCTGAGCCCTCTGGCAGGGGGCATGAGCCACAGAGAGCCTGTTAATGGCATATGCTCATGTCCCATGACCTTTCAGTGGATGCAGTCCTGCCAGGTATGCATGATGACAGGAAGGATGCAGAAACGGTGGAAAAGCTCCTCCTTGTTCATTCATTCACTAGCACAGACCACAATAATGAGGAGGCCAGACTAGCCAAGGTGAAGTGCAGACCTATTTGAGCAGATGGTGTCCAGAGTCACATTCCCATGAGGTATCACTAGGGAATCACTGCCAGGCTTTCTCAGGGCAGGAAACCAGAGCCAGTGATGAGGTCCCATCCTCTCCCCTTCGCATTAGAGAGCCCTCCCCTTGGTGAGAGGCCCTCACCCAGCTGACCTACTTCTGCACCAGCTTAGCTCTGACCTTGCTCCGTGACCGGAAGTGTTCTGGCCTAGAGAGCCACTTGAGGAAGACTCCATTTCTTTGGCTTCTGCCACCCTCCCCGTGACACCTGCATCCCTCTAGCTGGGTCTGACCGCCAGAAGCCTAGCTTCTTAGTGCACACTTAGTTCTTTGTCCCATCTTGGTCCAGCCTCCTTCTTGACGTGTGGCACTTTGCACTGGCCACAAGAGAGCCTCTCTGGCATTCCTGCCTCGCAGTCTTTGAAAGTCTTCCCTTGGTCTATCCCCCTCCTCCTAGCTTTCACAGTCTAAAAGAAAGAGCTCAGTCATCTCAAACCTTAGCAATTGGATTCTCATCTTTTCTTCTGTCATTTATAAAGCCATTCAATAAGGCTGGTCTTGGGACAGTCAGTTCTTAGCAATTCTCCTTCAGAGACATGCCCTTTTCTGCCCACCCTCCACTTACTTCCTATCTCTAAGCCAATTTTCTTCCAGGCCAGATTGATCCCCTTTATCCCAGGGTGACTCCAACTTTGGAACAGCCTTTGAAAAGGAGCCTGTGCCATAGCCAGTTTGGCTCAGCGATTAGAGCTTCGGCCTGCGGACCAAAGGGTCCCAGGTTCAATTCTGATCAAGGGTACGTACCTTAGTTGCAGGCTCTTCCCCACCCAGACCCTGGTCCGGGCTCCTGCAGGAGGCAACCAATCGATGTGTTTCTCTCACATCAATGTTTCTCTCTGTCTTTCCCTCTCTCTCCCACTCTCTCTAAAAAAAAAAGGAGCCTTTAAGCCTTGACCCTTCATTCTCTCAGAGACTTCAAAGGGGCTCCGTCCCCCAGCCACCACCTTGCCTCTGCCCCAGGAATCATGCCTCCTTAAGAATCTTGTATTCCTACCCTCTATTGTAGAATCCAGCCTGTAATTCTGGGTCCATTCTTGGACCCTTTCTTGGACATATGGTCTCAAAAAGAGCCTGCCTGTCCCCCTACCCAAGGGTACTGGTTCCAAAGGATTGCAACCTCTGTGGCTTCAGTGCACACACTTTGGTCAACACCGTCACAATGCAAACTCTAAATAATTATCCCCTAGTTCCTCTTTTTGCTGAAATAGTTTCTATAACAATGTCACATCCTTTGGTCTCCAAGGTCTCTGAGGGCCCCCTAGACACCAGGCAAGGTCCCTTCAGAAGCCAAAGGCTTTCTTCCCATGGGGAGGGGTGCAGCAGGTGGCCAGGAGTAGGATTGGGTGAGATGAATCAGTGGCTGCTTCCCGCCTCCTCTCAGCAGGGTCTTCTTCCTGGGGGTTCTCCAGCAGCGGAGGGTGACCATACATTCTGAGGGTGTATGCTGCATGGAAAACGCTGGGGTCTGTGTGCTCTGACAGGAGCCAAACCACTGTGCCCTGGGTTATCAAGAGTTGGCTACACAGGCCAGGGGCAGGGCACTCTAGACTTGGACTGACTTCTGACTCATGACATCGGGGTGAGGAACCTGCTCCCCCCACGACACACATCCCTCCCCCAGCACCACTGTGAGATGGAGGGCCCCAGGCAGACAAATGCATGTGGTGCCAGGACAGTCCCATCCGACTGGCATCTGGAATGTTCAGGAAGGAACTCTGGCCTACTCGCTTGCTTTCTTCTCCTGACTTACTCACAAGCGAGTTTGCTTTTACCCCCAGAAACTTAATAACACTCCCTCCTGACTTATCCTTGAGCCTCACTCAACATCTTCCCAAGCAGTTGCCTACATCCTTTACTTCACATATGCCTCCAACTGAAATAGGACGAGGGAGGATCTGCTAATACATCCACTTACCTGAAAAAGACACTGAGGCTCAGAGAAGTGGACTGACTTGCCCAAGATCACATAGCAAGTGAGTGGCAAGAGGTCAGAGTGCAAAGTCCCTCCTTTCTCCTACCACCCCATAGCACTTCCCAGACAAGCCCACAGACCTGAACCCACAGAGGTTGGATTTCCTTTCTGGAACCGGTACCCACACCCATAGCCTCATCCAGCAAAAAGAGCGAATCCTCGGGGTCCAGAGTCCAGGGGAGTTGTTTCTCTGCTTGGCCCTCCCCAGCCTGGCAGGGACGGGAGAAGGGTGCCTTCCCACTGGTGATCAAGGACAAACCAGCATCCAGCTCTTCCATCCAAGACCAAGTTCCATGACCCCTCTGCCTCATTCCCCTCAAATCCCTAACCCATCTCGAGCCACCTTTGTACGCAGCACGTTTGTAGCAGGCTCCGTGTTCATCAGTGAAAGTCCTGCTTCTTCAAACCAGCCAGGCCACGAACCTCAGACGCCTACCCCAACCAGCCACTCTCTCTGGACGCTGCCCCTGCTAGACAGGGCCACCCCCCACCCCCCACCCCCCACCCCGCCAGACTCCGGGTTCTGAGGACTTCGAGGGCAAGGAATGTGCATCTCTTAGGGGGAGGGATGTAGGAAAGGAAAGGAAGCTGGACCTCGCATTAGCATGTTGGTAACTAGTTTAGTGCAGTCTTGGGTTGATGAGAAAAATGGCTTGCTTCTGGGACGGGGGGACCCTAGACCTCTCTGCTTTCTGAATATTCCATGTGTTTGTTTCCCTAGAGGGCTAGAGAACCCTGGACACAGAGTTCAGCAAGAGAGAGTGAAATTAAAAGAGGTTGTGAGTCTTTAACCTTGAGCCTGAAATGAATGTGAATCAGTCCCAGACTCTTGGCTTCCTTGAAGCCGGGTAAACATTCGAGTATGTCGAACCATCCCAGACCAGGGCCTCTGCATTTCCTCAGAGCCCTCCTGCTCCCTTTGTGCTGATGAAACCAAAATGCCTGAAACCTCTCCCCTCCCCCACGCCCCATGCGGCTCATACCACAAAACCCCATCTTCAGGGTAGGCAGGAAGGGGAGATGGAAGAGCTTTTTTTTCTTCCCATATTTTTTTCCATTTCAGCCGCGGAGAGAACCGAAGTGGAGACTTGAGATGGCCATGGCGGGGTGTCCCAAAAAGTCTTGTCCCCACAGTCTTGTCCAGAGCAGTTCATTCTTTTTGTTGTCTCCATGCCAGGGGGAGGGCGAGGGGCCTGCATCTCATTGTGTGTTGTCCCCTCTGCGTTGTCAGTCACATGACAGGGTCCTGCAACCATCCCTCCTCCTCCACCAGGCGCTCCGGCTGGAATCTTATTACAGTTCAGAGCCTCAGAACATTCTGGGCACTAGGCTGGGCAGCTACTATGATAATTAGTATTCCCATTTTACAGATCAGAAAACTGAGGCCTGCCACACCTTTTTTGTTGTTTGCACTTAATCAAGGGTGTAATGGCCCACTAATCAGGACATCAGAATATTAATAATCTCTACAGAGCCACAAATATGGAGTCCAGGGAGAAAGAAATCTCAGGGCAGCCAGATAGCCATCGCTGAGCACCAGCACTAATGCACCACGTCTGGCTGGCTCTCACTCGGCACCTGAGGCCTCCTATTTAAAGCAGTGGACAGGGTTCCCTGGAGTCCCCAGTCAACAGCATATAGAATATATCCGGATCGACAGAGATGCTTTTGAGAAGACAAGGAAAAATCAGAACTAGTGAGTGATGGCTGACATCAAAGAAGAACTTTTTAAAAATATATACTTTTATTGATTTCAGAGAGGAAAGGAGAAGGGGAGAGAGATCGAAACATCAATAATGAGAGCAAATCATTGGTTGGCTGCCTCCTGCACACCCCACACTGGGAATCCAGCCCACAACCTGGACATGTGCCCTGACCGGGAATTGAACCATAACCTCCTGGTTCATAGGCTGACACTCAACCACTAAGCCACGCCGGCCGGGCAAAGAACTTTTTTTTTCTTTTCTTATTTTGTTTCTTTCTTCTTTCATTTCTAGAACTTAAAAAAAAACACTGTAGGATCTTACACAAGACCAAAAGATTCTTGGCAAAGTCCACTTCTTCTCTGTGTACCCTAAATTAAACGGCAGAGGAGCATATGATGTGCTTTAGAAAGACTCCCCTATGAAATAGCAAAATAAACCCTGAGCTGTGACACTTGAAACCATCAGCCACAGTCATCAAGAGAACTCATTTCCATGGACAGGCTTTCCCCACCTTGCCCACCACCGAGCTGGCCCTGGGTTTACTCGTCCTGTCCTCTGCCCCCGACAGGCCTTTGGTGTGGGAGCAGCTGCTGCTCTGCAGGGAAGGCTATGCAGGGTGCCCTCAGGACCACAGCCACTTCGGCTGAGGCTCTGCTCCTTGGAGGCACTGCTGCTGCCCCCACTGCACTCCCCTTGCTGCTGCTCCACTGTGAGGCGGGCTGGGAAAAGAGAGGGAAGAACTTTGTCCCAAGTCCCCTCAGTTCCTTGAGCTAACACTCATGGCTCCCCCTCCTAGGTGTCCAGAGGAGGGACCCTCTCTTCTAAGTGAGGGTCCTGTTCTCTGCACCCTGCGAGGACAGAGGATGGCCAGGGAGGGAGTATGGCTCGCCCACTGTCAAGCACCAGAAGTGGCAGAGCTAGGACTCAGACTCCAGGTCCAGTGCTCTTCCCACTAGCCCGGCGGATGCAAGGCCCCACCTCCTTCCATTCTTCAGAGAACCACAGGTTCCAACTGAGACACAGAAAACGAAAGAACTTGCTATTTTGAGTTCAGTTCCACACCCCCTTAGAGCCCCACCAGGCGGGGCTTGACCATCTGATTCTGGCCTCATTTTTTGGTTTTGTGTTTTCAAAGCACAAATAAAAAAAATCAAATACCCCAGGAAATAAGGGACCTCAAAGCCAACTACAATGGCTGGCCAGGGCTTTGAGTCAATACTCGAGTGTTTACCTCCCAAATGCATGAAGGAAAGAAACGTTGGGTACAAACGACCTCCGTTCACATTGTCCAGGCTTCCAAGTGTAGCGTGTGTCTGTCTGCGTGTGCCGTGTGGTTCCTGACCCCCCACCGTGGCATGCTCCCCTCCCGAATGTCGCCCGTCCGCCGGCTCCTTCGTGCTTTCTGGCTGCCTCTGCTCTGCACCCCAGAAAGCCCTGGGTTGGCTTTGGTTTGCTTTGCTGCCTTTGTTTTGACGTTCCTGTTCTCTGTTTGGCCCTCGTGTGACTTCTCTCATCCCGGTTTATCCATCTGTCTCTCCTTTCTGTTCCTTTCTGTTTGTGACATGTTATCTGTTCCATGTGGTATGGTTTCTTAACTGCGTGTGGGGGTTTTTTTAAGATTACTTTTTTAAAAAAAATAGCTTCTCCTCCTTCCTATTCTGTTCCCACCTGGCCCCGTCACCCTTCTGCATGGTCGAACCTGCTTTAAAGTTAACAAGGCTCAGTCTCTCCCTAGGTCTGGGTGCCCGCCAGAGTGGCCCATGCTTCCTCTGACCAGTTTCCCATCATCTCTTTGATGGGGCTTGATTTCTCCTATCCTAATATTGTCGTTTTGACCAAAACCAAAGCAATGCTAAAAACCTCATGGATGCATATAACCTGAGCCCCTCTTCCAATCTTCCCTCTCCTGTCCATGCTCATAACACTCCGAGACTATGGATTCCACCCACTTTCTATGCCCTAACCCCTCTCCCACCTGCCCCTCCTCCAAGCCCCCCAGAGCACACACACACACACACACACCAGGGCACTGCTTCTCACCCCTACACTTCCCTTGCAGATCCGCGTCGTGAAGGCGTTCCGTAGCTCTCTCTATGAAGGTCTAGAAAAGCCTGAGTCTCGAACCTCCATCCATAATTTCATGGCTCATCCTGAATTCCGGATCGAAGATTCACAGCCCCACATCCCCCTCATCGATGACACCGACCTGGAAGAAGATGCCGCGCTCAAGCAGAACTCGAGCCCGCCGTCATCGCTCAACAAGAACAACAGCGCCATCGACAGCGGGATCAACCTGACGACCGACACAAGCAAATCAGCTACCTCTTCAAGTCCAGGGAGCCCCATCCACAGCCTGGAGACGTCGCTTTAGCTGAGGACCCCACCGCCACCCACCTCCCGGGCACCCACCCATCCAGACACCCAACTCACTCAAGCAGCAACGAGCAACAACAGGAAACCAAATACTGGCGAGAAAACCAACGTTTCCACCCAACAGACCCTTTTTCTGGCTGTGATGCTGTTTGAACTCTTTCTCACTTTGAGGCAAGGGGCAGGGTCTCCTCCTGGGCTTAAGGGAGTGAGCGATTTTCCCAGAACAAGCCCTTCCTGGCTCCTGCCCACTCATGGACCAGCCATGCGCCCGCCCAGCCGCCATGTCCCCTGCATGAATGTACTGTACACTTCCAGTCCTCCGCTTGTTTGGTTTTGGGGGGCTGGGGAGGGTTTTTGTTTGTTTTCTTAGGCGGGAACTGCAAACAGACTATTTTCTGAGACTATTTATCCAATCCACTGGTCTGTGAATTTTTGAAATGCTTGCAAAGCATGGTCTCAGTTGTATAGGTTAATTTAACAACTTTTTGACATTGCAGAGCTTAACTCGCCTAGTAGATTTGCACCAATGGAACCGAAGAACTTCATAGACACTCACAAGGTTATATCCATTTATTTATATCTATATCAACGTATACTTACTCAAGACTGTATACGTCCATATAGATAGGTAGATATATATATATATATATATAAATATATATACATGGATATATAAAGTTTCTTTGCCGGCATGTTGCCTTGTTTCTGCTTAAATTGCTCTATTTTAACTTATTTATGTTCTAAAAGAAGAATGTAATTTGTTTACAAACCTGTAGATAATGTCTTTGGCTATTTGTATGGTTTAAGAACACTGGTGGCTGAGATGCTATAAAAACAGCTCAGCTCAACAGATACTTCCCTGGGTTGCATCCTTGATGTTTTACGATAGCCATGCTCTGATTTTTGCCTGCTATTTCCGTTCAATAATGTCACTACCACAGGAGGCTCAGGCAGAAGCCAAAAGTTACCAAGTGTCCATCCTGAGGGCTTTAACACCATGCTCCGTAGACAAAGGGAGAGGAGAGAGAAGGCTTCGTGGGCTTGGAGTGCTAAGGGTCATCCCCGCCCAAGGATGACGGGAGCAAAGCATTTTGTTGAAGACTTTTCTCTCAATGAAACTCGCTTGGGTTTACAAAGAGCATTTCGCAAAGGGGTTCTCTTTGGCACTGTCTGCTTAGAGATTGAGGTAGTGTTGCAATATTATAAATGCTATTGTGTTGATTTTTTTTTAGTTAGTAATTTAGAGGTTTATTCCCTTATTAATTGCAGCATTTAAGCTGTTGGTGTATTGGATGAGGATCATTATGGCTTGCTGCTTTTATTTTTATTTTTGAAGAAGAATAGCCTTTTTCTCTGCACTATTTAGATCCGAACAAACCTTATGATGTGTATATTGAGATGTATTCAGTGTGATTTTTAAACCAAACTGTCTTCCTATAGTCGCAATATATACTGTAGCCTTTTAACAGCAAGTCGCTTTCCCGACAGAAAGCCATTCTGAAACCCTACAGTATCACAGGTGAGAAGGGGAGGTGATTTTTCCCTCAAGACAATTACAGCACTAGTAACCCCACGTAATAAGAGCTCAATTAATTGTATGTCAGCCTCCTAACTGCTAAGCACTTTGTGGGTATCAGCTTTTTTCATAAAAGAACTTTTGTATTTAATACAAAGTTTGCTTTGAGACTTTTCAGCATACGATCTTTTTCCATAAACTTGTACAGTGCAAAAGACATTTTGAATACCATGATCGATGACGTCCCATGCTTCAAGGAAAACCAAACACGTCCCGCCTCGCTTGTGAAATTCATTCCTCATAAGGACCCTTCCCACAGTTGCTCTGCATCACCCCGGCCCCTTCCCTTCTCCAGGCCCAGAGAATTCTTCCACGCACAAGATGAGAGCCACGCGGGAAAAGAGCCATAGTCAGCTGGGAGGGCCCACATCTGGAGAAACCTGAGGGTTTGGGACCCGCATCAGCCCATCCCACCTGGCAAAATCTTCCTGGAAGGAGGACCTTCTTCGAGCACGAGCATCGCCTGAATGTCGAGAAGGAATATCTCTGAACGTACCCAGCAGAGGAAACTGCATCCCCAAAGGGGTGACCAGCCCTCAGATAGACTTACTGGATTCCAATACCAACACCACCAAAAGCCAGCCCACTGCTCTCCTGCCTACCGAGAGAGGAAAGACCTGCACACGGAGAATGTTGGGCAGCCTTGGAACGTGGGGATTTTGTAGTTTCCTTTCTCAAGGTTTTCCATCTCCCCCCTTCTTGGTTCCAATCCTGTGCCCCTGACCTCATTCCACAGCCCTGGGAAAGCTGCGCTTGCACACCACGCTCCCTATTTATTTGGGGCCGGGACGCAAGGCAAACAGGAGGGGTTTCTGAGTGGATCATAGCTGGGGGAACAGGGAGCCACACGGGAGCTACCGAAAATGCCCCGCTTTAGGGTTGGTCTTTTCTTGTCAGGAATGATGGATGCTCACGCACACGCACACACGCACACACCCTCCCTCTGACGCTTGCACACACATCCACACACACAGGAAATGATTGGGTTTGTCAAAACTCACTGTAGTACATAAAGCTTGCACTCTGTGTCCTATATCTAGCAGCATGGGGTACGTTTGGCAGTTCACCCCATTAGGGGGTAAATAATTTATGACCATTCATCTGTTTTTATGAATTTTTTTATCTAGACAATAATTGTAAATAAAGAACTCACCGTCTCTGTTCATTTAATACTATGCAATGCTTTCAATTGCTGACTCTTCTTACTCCCGCACTGTGGTTCTGAAATGTCTGTGGTTTAAAAAAAAAAAGGCATAAAAAAAAACATCAAACAGAATATAGTAAATATATATCCTGTAACTAATACTTCTTTCTATAACTGCACCGTCCACTTAGCTTCCTTTCTGTCCTCCGGACAAGGGCTCCAGGAGGAGACTCAGTTCTAGGTCTAAGCTCACCAAGTTGTCTCTCCCCACAGCTGAGGGAGGAGCAGAGGGCCCATCCAATGACCCCTGGGGCTGTAGAGTCCCCCGCCTTTGGAGGCAGGCAGGGCGGAAACCGAGGGGTTTCCTTCCCGCAATTTGGGCAGCCCTTTCCCTGACTCAGA
The DNA here is from genome assembly GCF_000147115.1 of Myotis lucifugus. Classification (NCBI taxonomy): domain Eukaryota; kingdom Metazoa; phylum Chordata; class Mammalia; order Chiroptera; family Vespertilionidae; genus Myotis; species Myotis lucifugus. The sequence continues at coordinate 14,942,197 of NW_005871056.1, forward strand.
AGCAGCCTTGACTGGCCTCTTCACCATGGCCCCTGGGCCCCTTGTCCCAACCAGAGCATAGAGTTGGCAAGAGGGAGGTTGTCCTACTTCTGAGACCAGACCAATGGCAGTGACTGCAATGATGCCAGGACTCTGGACCTGTCTTATCCTGGGTATCCCAGTCAGTGAACAGCCCCTCTTTTCCCCAACCATGTTGAAATGTCACCTTTATGATACTGCTATCTGCTGATAGCAGAGATAGATGTGGGTCTATTTCTGGAATTTACCTTCTATTCCCTTTCTGGGTGTCTCATCTGGCACCAGCCACATAATTTTAATTATTGTTGCTTTATATAATGTGTTATTATATGGTAGGATATAATGTTTTATCATGTGGTAGGATAAGTACTCTTCACTCTTAACAAAATTTCCTGATTATTCTCTCACATCTGTTCTTCCCAGTAAACTAAAATTTTGCAAGTCCTCCACCCACCTCAAATACTGGGCCCTGTCATTCTGTGTGTAAACATCTTCCTGCCATTGTAAGTACTGTCCACTCGGGGTCCCTAAATGGAGTGCTCTGTGAGGAGAAACAGAAGGGGCATCCTGAATCTTGAGGGAAGCCCGACATTCATTTCATACTCCCACTTGCTCCCTCGGCCAGGGTGTCATTAGGAGAGGCCACCAACGCCCCCCCCCCCCCAATCCCAGTTTGGGACCCAAAGTCACCTACTTGATTGTCTAATTCTCCTCCTGGAGAAATGTTTATTCCTGCCTCCCTTTCCTGAACTGCTCTTTTGCTCTTTATTCAAAGTTTCCAGTGGTTGTTTGATACGTCCTTTGGGATGCAGCAATTTCTTGTCTGGACCTTCTCACCACCCTGACTCCCCCTACTGTTGTTCTACTTACAGGAGGCTGTCAGCTGGGCTCACTGTGACATGCCTCCCATCCAAAACTCTCTCCATAGTGTCCAAGACCCCACCATTAGAAGATCTGGGCGGGGCGGGGGGTGGGAGGTGCATTTCTTGAAGGCTTTTGGGTCTTCCAGAGCCAAGACCTAAATTAGACAACAGCAGAAATCCCTAGGTCCTTCCCAAGTTCCAAACCAAGCTCTCCTGGTTTTGATGTAGAGATCCTATTTGCCCAAGTGGGGAGAGGGGGATCCTAGGCCCTGGGTATCAGCCATCACCCTTCTGCTGAAAATAAGATATCTGAGGCTGCCCTTCTCAGCCCCCTAAGTCTGTTTTGTAATGCCTGTGGTGCTTCCCCTCCGAACCTTTCCTCTCGGGGGTCACCACACTTTGCTAACTCTTGTGTGCACATATTTTATAACAGAGTAGCGAGGAAATGGTGCCGCCTCCAGCTTCCACAAGCTGCCCAGGCTCTGGGGGGGTTCTGGGACAATCGGGGCTGGGAAGTGACTGTGCTCTTATTGTACACTCTTTATTTCTCTGTATCTCTGGCTTGTGCTTTTTGTAATTAATGGGATTTGTCTGCCTTTTCAACACTATACTGAGCAATAACAATAAATGCACACGTGGAAACACAGACACCGTACACATCACAAGGCCTTTTTCCAAAGGACAACTGGGTCCCCACCCTCGTGGATCGGAACTCAGGGGGAAACTGAGTCCCTGGGAGGGAAAGGCACTTTGCCCCAGGGTATACAGCTCAGTGGGTGGTCTCTCTCCTTCCAGCAAGTCACACCTTTCCAACATCCACCATTTGAGGGATACAAGTTCAGCCTGCCAGGAGTCATTAACCTTCCATGGGGAGCAGCTGACAGTCTCATACAGCAAGACTTGGGTGAAGAGGCCTAAGGAAGGAGGAGGAGGAGGAAGAGATTCAGGGAGCAGAGACTCTGGGAGGTAGGGGCACAAATTGGGAAAGCTCAGAATGGCCTGATTTTGGGTCTGGTATTAACCAGAGCAAGGTGATTGAAGATATGGACAAAAGATGTAGGTGGCATCCCCTACTGGGGAGGTTAACAGAAGGGGGCCTGGCACCCTAATCCCCAATGTTGGTCCAAAGGTGGAGGGTTGCACATACACACATCACACACATGCACTAAATCCCAGCTCTTTTCAGGGAGAATTGATCCCCAGATCAAGCACCACAGGCCCATCCAACTTCCAAACAGTTTCACATCCAGGATCCATTTAATCCCAATATCAACTTTCAGAGGAGGTATTATTGTAATACCCACTTAACAGAGGAGGAAACAGCAGCTCAGAGAAGTAGAGGGTGTGCCCACCAAGTAATTAGGAGATAGAGTACTGATACAGAGCAGTTTTTATGCCAGAATTGGCACTCAAAACCTCTCTGTTATAATGCCTTTCAGTCCCACCAGCAAATACCTTAATGAGTAAGATAGTTGCATTGCTTGTCCCAAATCCCCAATCTCTCCAACTTCAACGCCCACACCAAGGAATTCTTCTTTTTTTTTTAATATATTTTATTGATTTTTTTACAGAGAGGAAGGGAGGGGGATAGAGAGTTAGAAACATCGATGAGAGAGAAACATCGATCAGCTGCCTCCTACACGCCCCCCAGTGGGGATGTGCCCGCAACCAAGGTACATGCCCTTGACCGGAATCGAACCTGGGACCCTTGAGTCCGCAGGCCGACGCTCTATCCACTGAGCCAAACCGGTTCAGCAAGGAATTCTTCTAATAACAACTATGCCCCTATATTTGTATTATACCTAATATGCTATTGTTCCCATTTTCCACTCAAAGAAAAGTGAGGCTCAGAGAGAAGGATATGACTTAATTTTTTAAATATATTTCTATTGATTTCAGAGAGGAAGTGAAAGGGAGAGAGAGAGAGATAGAAACATGAATGATGAGAAACATTGACTGGCTGCCTCCTGCACACCCCCTACTGGGGATCAAGCCTGCAACTCAAGTATATATCCTGACTGGGAATCAAACCATGACCTCCTGGTTCATAGGTCGATGCTCAACCACTGAGCCACGTAGGCCAGGCAAGGAGATGACTTTATCACCCAGATGGTCAGTGATGCAAATACAGATCCAAGGCCAGGGAGGGCCTATCCCTTGAAAAACAGGAAACCCAAGAGCCCTGCCCCCTTTATTCCCTGCTCCACTCTAAGCACTACCCCCTCACACCCCTGCAATATGTCTTCATTAGAGGGAAATAAGGAGTCTTGAAAGCTGAGGTGGAGGTAAGAAGGTGGGTTGCTGCCCAGAGGCCCAGCCCTGGATTTTGTAAGACCCACTCCCCTCTGCTTCTCCAAAGCTCCTTAATGGTCTGGATCTATCACACTTTCTGAGACTTAACATCTTCCCTCCAGTAGTGACCATCTCCAGCCAGGGTCTCCCCCCCCTCCCCACAACTCCCCTTTATAGAAGAGGGAACTGAGGAACTGTGACTTACCCAAGGGGAGCCCAGGCTCCACCCAAGTCACTACACTCCTTGTCAAGAGGGGCCCAGGGCTGCCAGACCTGAGGGGAGCCCCAGGCTCTATCCAGAGTGCAGCGTTCTCACTGTGCTTGTGGGAAGCCAGGGACCTCCGGATTGGGAACACTAGGGGGTGGATCCTGAGCTCTAGCTGCTGAAGCTTGGCTGAGAGTCCTCTTTGCCTGGGGAAATCTACCTGATGGGCCAGACTCCCCAGGTCCCAGAACTGTGCGAAGAGGCAGTTTAGGGATCCCATGGCTTGGAAAAGGCAGGGCAGAGGGCTCAGCCTCTAGTAGGGGGCATTCCCCCAGCCTTCTCGGCTCCTGGTCCCAGCCTTGGGTCCTGAGAAGGGACTAACAACAAGGAAGCACTAGGACCAGTCTACCCACTCCCCCCAAAATTGATCATCCTTCAGTGTTCATCATAAGGCCCGTCGCACCCAGAATCCCAGGTAAACAGGTGAAGCTGTAGTTAGGAACCCTTTCTATCACGTAAGGATCTGGAGGGGCTGGGGGGTGGGGGGGGGCAGGGTTGGCCAGGAGAGAAGACCGGCTAGCTTCAGTACCTAAAGCCTTGGAAACGAGAGGCCCACTGTGGGTCTCGCGCGCCCCTCACGGAGAGAGGAGGGCCCAGAGGAGGGCGCGGCGCTGCAGCCCGGAACCTTTGTGCGAGCAGAGCGCGTTGCTACCCGGAGGCTCCTGCGCTACAGTCCGGCCGGCCAGCCCGGCGCCGGAAGTGAGGTGTCGGAGGCGCCGCCGGGAGCTGCCACGTCCGAGGCCGGGAGCCACCGCCGCTGCAGCCATGGTGAGTGTTGCGGCCCGGAACGCCGAGCGGGGTCCCCGCCTGGTCTGACCGTCCCCCGCCGACCGCGCTGAGGTTCAAGCTCCAGGCCCGGGCCGTTCAGCTCCCTTCCACCGCGTAGAGGTTGGGGGGCCCCGGCCCTGCCTCTCGGCACCTTTCGCGGGGAGAGGCCCGGAACCTCCGGAACTCTGCCGGCCGCGCCTTTCGCTCCTTCCTTCCCTTCTCTTTCCCCAACAATGGAAAGCAAAACCAGGGACACCGTAGGAACCGCTGTACCATTAGTAAATGCCAAGCGTTGTTCGCAGTCTCAGCCCTCTCACAGCCCTTGCCGTAAAGTAGGCGCTGTTACCGACACTTGACGAGGACGCCGCTCCGAGCGGGAGGTGGCGGAGCCGAGGTCCCAACCCTCTTCACCTTCCTCAGCGGTGTGTGTGGGACGGGGCCGGGCCCCCAGGGATAATGGGCACTGGAAGAAACGTGTCAGGGTGGGCGAGGTGTCTGAGGGCAGGGCCTCGGTGTTTCAAGTCTGTGGAACCCACGGTGTAGGTTCTCTCCACGCTTCCTTGCTGAGGGAGTGGCTGGATGGGAACTGATGGATGAAAGCATCGGCCTGAGCCTGGCACCGAGTGGGGTTTCGGGAACCAGTGCTCCCAGGAACACGCGTGTGCCGGGAGTTTTAGGAAACCCGGGGACCCAGGTGCCAGACTTTGGGTTGAATGTTTGCTCGGCGCGGCGGCTCGGTTTACATCGCTCGTCCGGGCCTCTGATTCTTCCTCTGAGAATTGGCAACCCCTGTGCTCGACGGTCAGTTCTTTCTCATTGGATGTTTCACGCACTGATTCTGAAGAGCGGGTGTGTTTTGAGAGCTGCCGCTTTCTACTTACAACGGCCAGGACACTTCCGGTCCCCACAGCAGCGCTCGCCAGCCTTGGACCTCGGGGACCCCCGGCGGGCGGCCGCTGCTCCAAAGCACTTGGTTCTCCAATCCTGGCTGGTGGTGAGAGTCGTTAAAATAGATGCTGGTTAGCCCTGGCCAGTGTCGTCAGCTCGCACACCAAAGGGTTGTGGGTTCGATCCGGGTCAAGGCCAGGTACCAGGGTTGCAGGTGGGATCCTCAGCCCCAGTTGGGGTGCGTGCGGGAGGCAGTCTCTCTCTCTCTCTCTCTCTCTCTCTCTCTCTCTCTCTCTCTCCCCCCTCCTCTTCTCTCTCCCTCCTTTCTCCCTCCCTCCCTCTCTCACTCTCTCCCCCCTCCTCTTCTCTCTCCCTCCTCTCCCTCTCCCCCCCCTCCCGCCCTCTCTCTACCCGTTCCCTTCCACTCTCTCTAAAAAATCCATAGAAAAAAATATCCTTGGGTGAGGATTAACAAATAAGTGCTGGTTATCTCTAAGGTCCTTTGGTGACCTGATGTGAAGCTACTAGTAAACTTCCTTCCTGGCTTTACTTAGCCCTCAGCCATTAATTTAGGGAATTCAGGGTAACAGCTGCTTTATGTCCTAGGTAGGCAGCCTAATGGATTGGGATGCTTGTGGGCTGGGAGTTCGCAGGTGGAGCTCTTTGCCCAGCCCCACTTTTAACTAGCTCGGTCGCTTTAGTAAGTTCCTCTTCTCCTCTGGGTTTCTTCAGCTCCTTAGTCTGTCAGACAACTCTAATAGACTGCCTTTCATCCTTCCCAGGGCACATGTGAAAGCACTTAGGGACCTGGCTAGCTTGGCCCACAAAGGGGATTTCTTTTTGTCTTGCTTGTCTTTGCGGACCTGGGGGCCCACTCTTTAGGGAGTCCAGAATTTGAATTTGATGAGAGAGCCTGTGCTTACTTGGTGGTACCTTTTGAACTGCTCTGCAGCCATCCTCTTCCAGTGTCCGCCTTTCTGAAAAGTCGAGCTAGATTTTATGCTTGCAGGGTTTGTGCTGGAAAAAGAAGAAATGGGGGAAATGCTACGAAATATCAGTTCCGAACTGAAACCTTTTCAGTCCTTTTCTATCCCACGAGTTTTAAGAGAGTGGAGGTTGAGCAAAGTAAAACTGTTTGTTTTTGTTCATTTACTTATTCATTCAGCAACTAGTCACTGAGTTCCTTCTGGTTGCAAAGCACTTTGCTGGATGATTTGAGAGAATTCAAAACTGCAGACAACACAGACCCTAGCTCCAGGGAGCATGCCTTCTAGTTGGGAGAAGAAACAGCATAAAGGGTTGTAGTCATTTTAGTGCTGAAGATATTCAGAGGAGTACAGCCAGGGGGACCTGGGGATCTCCGAGAAGGGGGGCATAATTTGATCTGGACCTCGAAGAATGGGTGGAAGGGTGACGACTGTGGCAGCTGTGCTCCAGACCTACAAGCTGCTCATTACTCCCTGGGGTCTCTCTTCCCCCTCAGAGGTAGCCAGGACTATTTGCATCTCCCCTCTTCGCTCATGGTATGCCCTGTGCTTGGACTGTACTTTTATTTCCTGTGCCACCTGGCAAATTCCTTATCATCTAAGTCCCAGTTTGTGTCCAGCACCCCCAGCCCTTTGGGCTGCTATAGCACATGTAAACCACTTTTAAAGTCGTTATCTTGCTGTGTTAGGATTACTTGTGTGCAAGCTTGTCAGGGGCAAGAAGCACCTCTTATTTGTATCTGTATCTCCAGTTCCTGGCACAGTGCCTGGCAAAAAGAAGGTCCTGGATTGAATGAGTGAATGGATGCATGAACAAATGCAGTTAAGAACTTTAGAAATGATTGGTGGGTTTAATAAGATGATTGCATTCTAAATGCCATCAGTTCATTTACCAATGATATCTCTGGTTCTAGGTGTCAGTAATTAACACTGTGGACACCTCCCATGAGGACATGATTGTAAGTATTCTTTCAGCCCTCCCTCACGGGCTGTGGATCTGGGCATTTCTGTGGGAGGGAAGCATTCGTGATTCCAGTGTGGCTTTGCAGCCTTTGCCAGTCAGACTGTAGCTTCAGGGGTATAGTCAGTCTCCCAGCAATGCCCTCTCAGTTAGCAGGGCTGTGGCAGTCTGGTCACTCTGGTGGGAGGAAACTGGGACTGGTTTGTAACTCAAGGCCTTCAGTCTTCTGACCAACAAAGTAACTGGGTCTGGGATGCAGGCTGAGTAGGTACAGAGATTGACAACAGTCTTCCTACCTGTCTTTCTCCAGCTGTCACTTCTTAGCCCCATTGAAAAGGGGTTAAAAGAAAAGAGAGTAGGAAGATGACTCAATATGAAGGCAGGGGGCAGGCTTGGCAAAAGCCCAAGGCAGAGTCAGGTAGAACCACCGCAGACAGAGGTGCCAGACAAGGACCTTTGGACCAGAAGTCATTAACTCAGGGTGTTTCCTGAGGCAAACAGGGGCTCAGTATAAGACAACAGGGCTATGGGAGAAGGTTCAAAGATTAAAGTCTCCCACAGCAAAGATGCAGACTCTGCTTCATGAGGGTCAAGCAGTCCAGGCAGCCTTTGAGCAAGACCCAGGTCAGCTTACAGCATTTCCTCCCAGGGTCCCTGCCCACCAGTGGTTCCTTTGGGCCTTCTCAGAGTTGTCTATGTTCCCTGTGGTCTAGCTCTAAGATCTCACCTCCTTGGAGTTAGTGTGGCACCATCAGGAATAAGATCCAATCTGAGACTCCTTAGCCCATCTCGACTCTTCTGAGCCAGCCTTGATTTCCTCATAGTTAAAATGGGAAAAATATGAATGTGATACCTGCTTGTGTGGGTTCGATTTGAGGAACAGATAAGGCAAAATAGTAATGACTAATGTCTGCATGCTCACTAAGTGTCAGATCCCATGCTAAATACTTTCCATTCATTATCTCATTTAACCTTCATAACAACCCTTGAAGTAGCCCCATTTAAAGATAAGGAAACTGAGGTTCAAGGAGACTAGGTAATTTTTCCAAGGTTGTACACAGATAAGCTGAGGAGATAGGATTTAAATCTGTTAGGTACTGCGCCCTACTTCCTCCCAAAGTGCATAATAGCACTCTATAGGAGAAGTGCTTCAGAAGTACATTTACAGAGAAGATCTGTCTTAACACCTGTATTGACTTCCAAGAAGAATCGGGAAGTTTTCTGTAAGTAGGGAGGCGAGGAAAGAATGTTGAAGCACATGGACTGATTGCTTCTGTTGAAAGGGTATAGTTGTTCCTGATGACCACAAGAGTGACAGCTAGTAGTTCTTGAAATCCACAAGGTGGGATAGCTGAAGAAAGTGCCATTGGTTGGAATAGGAAGGGCCAGCAAACAGTGGGGCAGCAGGCGTAGTGACTCAGAGGAGTCACTGCCCCAGATGGGCAAGTAGCTGTGGGCAGAGGTTCTGGATAGCCAGTCAGCATCTCGGAAGTCCATTTATCAGTGGTCGGACGAGTGACATTTAAGATGTATGTGGACAGTCTGGGGTGCTAGGCACATTACTAGGAAAAAATAAAAAGGCCAAGCGGAAACCCAGGAACAAAGGTCCACAACGGATCCAGGGCCATGGATGGAGGAAGGAGCTGTGCTGAATAGAACCCTGTGTCTAGGCCAGATGTGCACCATGGAGTACCTGATTGGGGGCCACACTGATTCCATTTCTTCTCCTTTGGGTCAGCATTAGCCTTTGGTTCTGGGCTGAGCTGAACTCCAAGTGTTGTCCCCAGTAGCTCACAGAGCCTCAAAACATAATGGGGGCTGGGGAAGGAGGAGACTAGGCCAGCTTTTTTTCTCCCATACCCACCCTGCAGAACAGGATGAGAAAGGGCTCCCCATGTATATAAAGGGTCTACAAGTAGCTGGGCATAGTTTGTCTTGTCCTGTTAGGAAAGGTATTGCATGTCAGAGAAGTGAGATTGTTGACATGCTAGCTTCCTGCCTGATAGTGATGATTCTTTGAGGTTAGATTACTTTCAGGTAGAGTCTGGTCCAAACTAGATTCTCTGTCCTGGTAACTGGCCCCCACCCACCCAGCCTGCAGGCTTCCTGAGCTGTCCTCCCTTTGCAGCACGATGCCCAGATGGACTACTATGGCACCCGCCTGGCAACCTGCTCATCAGACAGGTCCGTCAAAATCTTTGATGTACGCAACGGAGGGCAGATCCTCATCGCAGACCTCAGGGGGTGAGTGCAGCCAGCCGTGGGCAAGGACTGACAATGATTGGGCTTTTCAGGGAGGGCAGGGAAGCCTGAGAGCCAGAGGAGAGCAGCCCCGCAGTGCAGTTAGAAGAGAGGACACTCGGGTCCCAGCCAGCCTGCTGCCCTCAGTAGGCATCCTGGGCTGATGGATCCAGGAGTGAATCCAGCTCTGCCACCCCTGTACCCACTAGAAGATCTTGGACAAGAGTCAGTTTATCTGGGAACCTTCACCCGCTCACCCTCAAAATGAGCTGATGCTGCCTGCTCCCAGACTCCCAGCAAGCCTTCAGTAGCTACTTTTGAATGTGGGAAACTTCCTTTTTTGCTTACCCAGCATGATCTAAGTGTCACTGAAAGGTGGTAATGTAAGAATGTAATGGTGAGTATATAAATCCCGTAATTCCGCCTGTTTGTCCACAGCAGATATTAGTTTATATTTACAAATGTTTACCCTTCCTCACCACTGAGATTCTTGAGATCCTGACTGTCATTTTTTTTAAAAAATATATTTTATTGATTTTTCACAGAGAGGAAGGGAGAGGGATAGAGAGTCAGAAACATCGATGAGAGAGAAACATCGATCAGCTGCCTCCTGCACACCTCCTACTGGGGATGTGCCCGCAACCAAGGTACATGCCCTTGACCGGAATTGAACCTGGGACCTTTCAGTCCCCAGGCCGACGCTCTATCCACTGAGCCAAACCAGTTAGGGTCTGGCTGTCATTTTTATGGCCACATCTCTGTTGCTTTCTCTCGGTTCACTGCCTTTCAGATAAATGGGGGTTTTTAACCTGGATCCCATGATCTCCAAGGGTTTCATGGATAGAATTCAGGGGTTGGTGAACTGGGGCAGGAAGAGAGCATCATCTTTATTTTCAGTGACTGATATTTAGCATTTCCTTCCATGAAGGATGTAGGCTGGAAATCACAGTAGTATTCATAGTACCTGTTACCAGTGGAAGTCAGATATTTTCCTATCACATTACAGTTGTAGCTATCTCAAAATAGTGGTTGCTAGACCTGCACACATGTCACTGTATCATATTTGTTCTTTAACGTTTTCATAACTGTATTTCAATATAATTGGGTTTCTTGTCTAATCCTAGCTCTATGTATTTGATCCATTGTTCTAAGAAGGGACCATAACCTTCACCAGACTGTAAGAGAATTTAAAAACCCCTGACAAGTAGGTGCTCAGTACATGCTAGTTATCTGAATTAAAGAAGACACAACTTAGGAGCCATTTGGGGAGACATTCCCTTCTTCCTGAGTGTCCAGAAAAAAGTGAGGAGGCAAGTGCCACTTTCTCTGTGCAGCAGCCCCTGGCTGAGCAGAGAGCTCCTGGGGTGATGCCTGGCTGCCAGCCTGATAGAGGGGGTCGCATCAGCTGCCACTCAGTCCTTTCTGCTGTTTTTCTTATGCTCAGAAGATGTGAAATATTGGAGGGTTAAATTCAGACCTCCAGTATTTTTTTGCCTTGGTTAAATCTTTGCTAGGTGTAGGATATTTGAACCTACTGAGAGTTTCGTTAGCAGCTCCTTTGTAAGGCCTGGGAATGTGCTATTGTTCCAGCCAGAGGGAGGGGGAGACTTTGAGTGCCTGCAGACTTGGGGTGAAGGAGTAAGCAGGGACAGCAGTAATAGTGACAGACATTGAGTGTGGGGCTTTTTTTTGTACAGAGCAAGCTTTTTATGTGAATTATCACAAATATTTCCCTCATGCCCAGCCTATGAAAGAGGTGTTGTTTATCCCTCCATTAAGAGACTAAGCCGTAGAGAAGATGGTCCTTGCCTAAAGTAAAGCAGCCGGTGAGTGGAGAGGGGGTGTGAGAGAACCTGGCCCTGTAAGCCACGCATGTCAAACTCAAAGGCTAACACGGGCCAAATAAGCAAGGTTTAAGTTGATGTGGGCCACAAAAAGACAAAAGCTTCAGTTTTCATAGAAACATAGGTTTATTTCGATAGAGACATGCTGAATACAAAGGGCTGAAATTAATGAGTAACTGTTAACATAAAATAATAGAAAATTTTAATAAAAATATTTTCTCTTGAACATTAACTTACCAGACACTGGATAACTGTACAGATTAATAAGTGTAACGCAAATAAGCCTATTTTTTTTGTTTTCCAAAAGCGAAATATTTCCTGTTACACCAAACAAGTCAGTACAAGACTAATGAGTGGCAATTGGCTGCTAGAATATTCACTGCTAATATGAGTGGAGAGAAATGGTGCACCTGCATGTAAAGCACATAAGGGAGATGAATGCCACACGATTATAGTAATCAGTCATTAGCGAACATTGTAGTTTGTTATTAATAATTGTGTATAACAGGAAATTGTTAAATTACTAAATTTTTATTAAAACGTTTCTTACATACGTTATATTGGCTGGGCCGCAGAAATATTCGCTGTGGGCCGCGAGTTTGACATGCTTGCTGTAAGCAGAGCTACCTCTCGTGTGCTGGGTGCCCACCTCTCCCTGAACCCAGAGATGGCCCCAGCACCAAGCCTGGCACAGGGTACATGCTCAGATGATACTTAACATGTGAACATACAAAGATCAGAAGATAAGAGAGAGACATACCTTTTGAGCAATTTTTTTAAAAGAGTAGCAGAAAATACCAAAACAAAACAGATACTGCTGCCTCAAGAAATTGACCATTTGGGAGGATAAATGATTCACTCTACAGATACTTAGTGCTTGTGGGTGCAAAACCTAGATTGATCAGTGACTCTGCTGATGACGGTAGGTGTTGGAGCAAGTGAGGGTTCTGCTGGGTTGGGACTGAGAGGCTAACTTGGAGTCCTGCCTCACTTTCAGTGCCTCTTTAGTCCTAGCCTGTTTGGCTCAGTGAATAGAACGTGGACCCATGGACTGAAGGGTCCCGGGTTCAATTCCGGTCAAGGGCACATACCTTGATTGCAGGCTCAGTCTCTGGCCCTGGTCAGGGAGTGTATGCAGAGGCAACCAATCGAAGTGTCTCTCTCACATTGATATTTCTCTCTGCGTCTCTCCCTCTCCTTTCCACTCTTTTTAAAAATCAATGGAAAAACATCCTCAGGTGAGGATTAACAACAACAACAAAAGCCTCTCCTGGGTCTCAAGGTCCTCACTGCTCAGTGAGGTCCCTTTTGGCAGTGACATTCCATGTCTCCCTTTGAAATTCGTAGGCAGTTCTGTCCTGAGACACACTCTGCCTGCCATTTAGTTCTGTCCACAGAAGGGGCTGGCAGAGCCCTGTGGGTTCCTTGGCCCATCTGAGCAGCCTCTGACCCTCTCCCCTTGCAGTCATGAGGGACCAGTGTGGCAAGTGGCCTGGGCCCACCCCATGTATGGCAATATCCTGGCATCCTGCTCCTATGACCGGAAAGTCATTATCTGGAAAGAGGAAAACGGCACCTGGGAGAAGACGCATGAGCACACAGGACACGACTCCTCAGGTACACTGAGCGTGGCAGGAGGAGGTGGGAGGGTGGTCCTTGGGTGTGAGAGAGGCCTCTGTTCTGGCTGGTGCTCGATTCTTTCCCTTGTGATGCTTCATGTTGATCCCTTGGGTTTGGGTTGGCTTTTTTGCTGGTCGTCCACATGGGAGATGGGCCCTAAGAAGACTAAAGCCAGTCCAGAGCAAAATGAGAAAAGCAAAGATAATACAGTTCTTGAAGGTTTATTCATTTTAAGTACTGGCCTTTATTCTCAGATAATTGTCCAGCCTACTTTTCGTTAATATAGGCATTAGTTTAGGAAATGATATTAGCAGGTGGTGGGTTTTAAATTTCTTCAATTGACAAAGTTACAATTTCCCTCTGGTGGTCCCTGCAATTGTTTTTAGAAATTTAGCACAATGGTAAATCTGGAAAAATCAAAGTTTGCTCACTGTGCCTCCCTCCTTCCTGCAGTAAATTCTGTGTGCTGGGCCCCCCATGACTACGGCCTAATCCTGGCCTGTGGGAGCTCAGATGGGGCCATCTCCCTGCTGACCTACACTGGGGAAGGCCAGTGGGACGTGAAGAAGATCAACAATGCTCACACTGTAAGTCTGGACCCTGCCTGCCTGCAGAGGGTAGCTCTGCTGACTGGCCATATGTCTCCTGTAGATCCCCTAGAGAGTGGGCCAGGGGAGGGGCTGCTGATCAGACATGCTTGGTAGAGCAGCTTTGACCTTCTTTGCTGTGAAGCCAGACAAAGACTGGGTTAGCACTGGTTCCTCCTCGCCAGCTCCTAAGTTGGAGAAGACCAGGGCACTGGCAAGGCAGCAGCAGCAGCAGCAGCCTGCCTCCCTGCCTCCTTTGCTATGCATGTCAAGTTGACATGCCTTGTGGTGGTCATTGGGACCCCCTGGAACTGAGTGGTGTTACAGAAGCATCATAGGAATTTAGTTTTCTGTACTTCTAGTCAATGGACATTAAGGTTGAAATGGTCAAGAAAACACTGTGGACATAGAGGGGGAGAGGGGGGACTCATATTTTCTTGAGCACCTACTGTGTGTCATGTAATTCATGAATGTTTGTGAACAAAAGAAGCTAACAAATATGCAAGGTATGCAGTCCTAGTCAGATTTTATGTTGAGGCAAGTGAGGCCCAGAAAAAGTAAGTGACTGAGAGAAGGCACTGCCAGAGTAAGAACTCTAGAATCTGCCTGCCTTCTCTCTACTCAGCAATTATGGCTTTGATGGTTCCAAACACTTCTGAAATCTACCCAGATGGAAGGAAACTGAAGTCAATTTCCCCCCATTCATGGATCCACAACCTGCCCAGCCCTCAAGACCCTAGGAACTTATCTCAGGGTCTTATTACTTGGGGACTTCTGATCCCCATCTGCTGACTAATTTGCAAAAATGAATAGGTTGAGGGGCTTCTGGCAAGATATTGGGGAGGGGCATCATAGTTTTTCAATCTTTCTACATCTCTACATAAAACCAGCAGAACAACTAGGTAGCAAAACCAAAATTTCATGAACAACACAACAAAACTGGGTAACAAGCTATTTCCACAAATTTAAATATTAGTGCAGAGGAATCCACCACCAGCAATCCCTGCATAATATTGGTATCTGAACAGGAGGAGAAAGAAAGCAATGGGGTGCCTTCTAAAATAGCTAACAAGTATTCACTGCAAAGCATAGCTGAAACTGGGAGAAGTTTTGTGGTTTTGTTTTTAACTTTTTAAAAAATTAATATCTAAATTCACATACCATTAACACCCCTTTTTTTGTTGCTGACACTATTACAGATGTTCCCCATTTCCCCCCGCTTTGCCCACCTCCACCACTGACCTTCACCACTTTGTTGTCTGTGTCCTTGAACTATGTATATGTGTTCTTTGGTTACTCTCTTCACCTTCTTTGATCCAGTCCCCTCACTTACCTCCCCTCTGAACTCTATGTCTCCAGGTCCATCCGTGCTGCCACAGAGAGTAAGAGAGTTCCTTTGTTTACAGCTGCTTAGTATTCCATTGTGTAAATGTACCACAGCTTTTTTATCCACTCACCTATTGATGGGCACTTCAGATCTTGTTTCCAGATCTGAAATGAGTGGATAAAAAAGCTGTGGTACATTTACACAATGGATATCCTTTCTGAATGGTGTTTATTGGAATCTATCTTAGGATATATTTCCAGAAGTGGGATCGATGGGTCAAACAGCAGTTCCATTCTTAATTTGATGAGGAAACTCCATACTGTTCTCCACAGTGGCTGCACCAGTCTGCATTCCCACCAGCAGTGCACCAGGGTTTGTTTTTCTCCGCGTCCTCACCAGCACTTGTTTGTTGATTTATTGATGGTAACCATTCTGGCAGGTGTGAGGTGATACTTCATTGTAGTTTTAATTTACATCTCTTGAGCATTTTTTTATATGTCTATTGGCCATGTAGTCCTTAGAGAAGTGTCTAGTCAGGACCTTTGCCAATTTTTTAATTGGATTGTTTGCTTCCTGGTGTTCAGTTATATAAATTCTTTGTGTATTTTGGAAATTAACCCCTTATCAGATGTATCATGGCGAATATGTTCTCCCATATAGTAGGTTCCCTTTTCATTTTGTTGGTTTCTTTTGCTGTGTAGAAACTTTTTAGTTTGATGTAGTCTCATTTGTTTATTTTCTTCCTTTGTTTCCCTTGCCCTAGGAGATATGTCAGTAAAATATGGCTATGCCAGATGTCTGAGACTTTATTGCTTATGTCTTCTAGGATTTTTTATGATTTCGTTACTTACATTTAAGCCTTTTATCCATTTTGAGTTTATTCTTGTGTATGGTGTAAGTTGGTGGTCTAGTTTCATTTTTTTTTAAATAAATTTTATTGTTCAGATTATTACAGTTGTTCCTCTTCCCACCCCCCATAGCTCCCCTCCACCCAGTTCCCACCCCACCCTCTGCCCTTACCCCCCCCCACTGTCCTCATCCATAGGTGTACGATTTTTGTCCAGTCTCTTCCCAAACCCCCCACACCCTTTTCCCCCCGAGAATTGTCAGTCCACTCCCTTTCTATGCCCCTGATTCTATTATATTCACCAGTTTACTCTGTTCATCAGATTTTTTATTCACTTGATTTTTAGATTCACTTGATAGATATGTATTTGTTGTTCATAATTTTTATCTTTACCTTTTTCTTCTTCTTCCTCTTCTTAAAGGATACCTTTCAGCATTTCATATAATACTGGTTTGGTGGTGATAAACTCCTTTAGCTTTTTCTTATCAATGAAGCTCTTTATCTGACCTTCAATTCTGAATGGTAGCTTTGCTGGATAAAATAATCTTGGTTGTAGGTTCTTGATATTCATCACTTTGAATATTTCTTGCCACTCCCTTCTGGCCTGCATAGTTTCTGTTGAGAAATCAACTGACAGTCGTATAGGTACTCCCTTGTAGGTAACTAACTGTTTTTCTCTTGCTGCTTTTAAGATTCTCTCTTTGTCTTTTGCCCTTGGCATTTTAATTATGATGTGTCTTGGTGTGGTCCTCTTTGGATTCCTTTTGTTTGGGGTTCTCTGCGCTTCCTGGACTTGGAAGTCTATTTCTTTCACCAGGTAGGGGAAGTTTTCTATCATGATTTCTTCAAATAGGTTTTCAATATCTTGCTCTCTCTCTTCTTCTGGCACCCCTATAATTTGGATGTTGGTACGCTTGAAGTTGTCCCAGAGGCTCCTTACACTATCTTGATATTTTTGGATTCTTTTTTCTTTTTGCTTTTCCGGTTGGGTATCTTTTGCTTCTTCGTATTTCAAATCTTTGACTTGATTCTTGGGATCCTCTTGTCTGCTGTTGGATCTCTGTATATTATTCTTTATTTCAGTCAGTGTATGCTTAATTTCTAGTTGGTCCTTTTTCATATCCTCGAGGGTCTCACTAAATTTATTGGGGGTTTCTAGAAAATTCTTGAAAAACCTTATAAGTGTGGTTTTGAACTCTATATCCAGTAGTTTGCTTTCCTCCATTTCTGTCATTTGTGATCTGTTTCTTTGTCTCCACATTTTTTATGCTTCCCTGTGTTGATAGAGTGGCTTTGTGTGCTAGGTGTCCTATAAGGCCCAGTGGCTCAGCCTCCCCAATGACCTGAGGTGGACACTCTTGGTGCACCCTTTTGTGGGCTGTGTGCACAGTCTTGTTGTAGTTAAGCCTTGATTGTTGTTGGTATCACTGGGAGGAATTGACCTCCAGGCCAATTGGCTGTGAGAATCAGCTATGTCTACAGTGGGAGAACTTCTGTGCTGAAGACACCCTTATGGGGCAAGACTTGCTTCAATGGGGCTTTGGTGTTCACTGAGTCTGCCCCCTGAGTGTGTCCCTTATGGATCTGAGGAGTTGTAATCTGGATGGTCCCACTCTGACCACTGGGTACGCAGGCTCTTGGATCTCTAAGGAGGTGCTAATTTAGCCTCTGTCTGAGGCTACCCAGCAGGAGCTATGGAGAGATCTGCAGATTCCTCTTCCTTGTTTGGGGTTTGGAGGTGCCCAGATCAGGCCCAGCTGTGAAGCAATGCAAGCTCCTGTGGGCCTTGAGCCTTCTTTTGGATGTTCTGGGTCTGTCTGGCCCAGCTGCAGTTTGTTAGGTAATTTTAGATCTCAAAGGGCCAGCCCATTCATATGCAAAAGCCTCTGCTGGCAGCTTGGGTGGGGCGGGGTCTCAGGGAATCAACAGAGTGGAGCAAACAACTATGGCTACTCCTCAGCCCTGCCCTAAGGGGCCCCTGGGTCTCAGTGTCCCGCGGTAATCGCTGCAAGTACCTCTGAGAGAAAGCCACCGAGTTCCGCCCGATGCCAGAGAGTCCAGTTTCTCCCCATATGAGTCTGGGTTCCCAGAGACTCGCCCAGAACTGGAGTTCAGAGCAGTCGGGAGCTTGTGACTCCCTCCCTATTGAAAAAGACACCGGAGTCCTTCGTTGCCAGCCCTTTCCGCACTCGAGCCTCCATACCTCTGCACTTTACTTCCGCAGCTCCTCTGAGTCTCAGTGTGCTTTTCTCTTTCCTTCTAGTTGTAGAATTTCCACTCAGCCCGCCTTCCTGTGGTTCTGGATGATGTCCGTTTTGTCTTTTAGTTGTATTTTTGAAGTGGTTGTGTGAGGCAGCAATTTCAGGTGTTTACCTATGCTGCCATCTTGGTTTCTCCTCTAGTTTCATTTTTGCATCCACCTGTCCAATTTTCCCAATACCATTTGTTAAAGAGATTGTTTTTACTCCCTTGTATGCTCTTGCCTCCTCTGTCAAATATTAATTGTCCATAAAGGTGTAGGTTGATTTCTGGGCTCTGTTTCTGTTCCATTGATCTATAGGCCTGTTCTTAAGCCAATACCAGGCAGTTTTGATTACAGTGGTTTTGTAGTATAGTTTGATATTCAGTATTGTGATCCCTCCAACTTCGTTCTTTCTCAAGATTGTTGAGGTTATTCGAGGTCTTTTTTTGGTTCCATATACATTTTTTGGAATACTTGTTCTAGATCTATGGAACATGTCCTTGATATTTTAATAGGAATTGCATTGAGTCTACAGATTGCCGTGGGTAGTACAGACATTTTTATGATGTTAATTCTTCCAGATCATGAACACAGTATATACTTCCATTTATTTGTATCGTCCTCTATTTATTTCTTCAATGTCCTATAGTTTCCCAGTACAGGTCTTTTACTGTCTTGGTTAAGCTTATTCCTAGGAGCCTTATTTTTTATTTTTTGCTGCAGTAGTAAATGCGATTGTTTCCTTAGTTTCTCTTTCTGAGAGTTCATTATTGGTGTATAAAATGCCACCAATGCGTGTGGCTCGGTGGTTGAGTGCTGACCTCAGAACCAGTAGGTTGCGGTTCAATTTTCTGTCAGGGCACATGCCTGGGTTTTGGGCTCTATTACCAGTGGGGGGCATGCAGGAGGCGGCCAATCAATGATTCTCTTTCATCTCTGATGTTTTTATCTCTCTCCCTCTCCCTTCCTCTCCAAAATCAATAAAAATATTTTTTTAAAGTGTCACCAATTTCTGGGTGTTAATTTTGTATCCTGCTACTTTGCCAAATTCATTTATCACATTTAGCAGTTTTTTGGTGGAGTCTAGGTTTTCTATGTACAATATCATGTCATCTGCAAATAATGACAGTTTTACTTCCTCCTTTCCAGTTTGGATGCCTTTTATGTTTTCTTGTCTGATCGCAGTGGCTAGGTCTTCCATTACTATCCTATATAATAATCCTATATACTAAAAGGGTAATATGCAAATTGTCCCCTTGACTGGGAGTTCGGGGGCGGGGGGAGATGAGGGGAGCTGGCTGGCCAACCGCCCATGGCTCCTCCCCCCCGCCGGCCAACCTCCTGCGTCCCCTCCCCTGGCTGGCCCGATCCCCTGAATTCGTGCACTGGGCCTCTAGTATTGAATAAGAGTGATGAAAGTGGACATCCCTGTCTTGATCTTAAGAGAAACACTTTTAGTTTTTGCCCATTGAATATAATGATGTTGGTTGTAGGTTTGTCGAAATGGCTTTTATTATGTTGAGGTATGATCCTTCTGTTCCCACTTTGCTGAGAGTTTTTATAAATGGCTGCTCGATTTTATCAAATGTTTTTTCTGCATCTTTTGATATGTTCATGTGACTTTTACCTTTCATTTTATGTGATACTAGAGGCCCAATGCACGAATTTCATGCAAGGGGCTGGGCTTCACAGCCGCAGCCCTCACAGCCCCAGCTTGTCCAGAAGGTCATCTGGAAGGACATCCAGAAGGTCGTTCGGCTGTCCAGTCTAATTAGCATATTACGCTTTTATTATTATAGATAACACATTTGCTGATTTGCAAATATTGTACCCTTGCAACCCCAGAGTAAATCCTATTTGAATTTGATCATGGTGTATGATCTCTTTAATGTATTGCTAGATCCAATGTGCTAATATTTTGTTGAGGATCTTAGCATCTATGTTCATCAGAGATATTGGCCTATAATTCTTTATAGTGTCTTTATCTGGTTTTAGAATTAGGAAAATGTTGGCCTTGTAAAAAACGCTTGCAAGTCTTCCCCCCTCTTGAATTTTTTGGAACGGTTTGAAGATAGGTATTAGTTCTCTGAATGTTTGGTAAAATTTGCCTGTGAAGCCATCCCGTCCAGGACTTTTGTTTGCTGGGAGTTTTTTTCATTACTGCTTCAGTTTCATTACTTGTTATTGGTCTCTTCACATTTTCCTGATTCAGTTT
Source organism: Myotis lucifugus (assembly GCF_000147115.1). NCBI lineage: Eukaryota > Metazoa > Chordata > Mammalia > Chiroptera > Vespertilionidae > Myotis > Myotis lucifugus. The sequence continues at coordinate 14,962,161 of NW_005871056.1, forward strand.
TGTGAGATTGTATGTTTCTAGGAATTTGTTCGTTCATCTTTTCAAAGAACCAGCTCTTAGTCTCATTGTCTTTTTAGTCTCTATTTTATAAATCCTTTCTGATTTTTATTTTCTTTCTTCTACTAACTTTTGATTTCATTTGTTTTTATTCTAGTACTTGAGATGTAAAGTTAGTTGTTTGAATATTTTTGTGTCTTGAGGTAGACATTTATCGCTATAAACTTCCCTCTTAGTACTGCTTTTTCTACATCCGTAAATTGTGGTATACTGTATTTCTGTTTGCATTGTTGTTAATCCTCACCTGAGACAAATGGAAATTGCTCTGGATGGTGTGCTCAGTGGTTAGAGAAACATCAATGTGAGAGACGCACATCCATTGGTTGCCTCCCAACCCCCCACACACACACACACCAGGGCTAGGAGTCAAGCCTGCAACCCAGGGGTGCACCCTTGGCCAGGAATTGAGCCCGTGACCCTTTGGTGTGTGGGCCAACACTCTAACCGCTGAACACACTGGCGAAGGCTGTTTCCATTTTCTTAAGGTATTTTTTTCCTCTTTTGATTTCTTCATTAACCAGTGGTTCAGTAGCATGATGTTTAATTTCCATATATTTGTGAATTTTTCAGCTTTCTCATAATTGATTTCTAGTTCATACCATTGTGGTTAGAAAAGATGTTTAATAGGATTTCAATCTTCTTATATTGGACTGGTTTTGCGGCCTAACATATGGTAGGTCCTGGAAAATTTTCCATGTGCATTTGAGTTAAGTCTCTCTGATTGAACATGTTGTTAAGGTTGATTTTTTCTTACTGATTTTCTCTGGGTGATCTATTCATTGATGTATGTGGGGTATTAAAGTCTCCTATTATTATATTGTTTTCTATTTCTCCCTTTGGGTCTGTTATTATTTGCTTATATATTTAGGTGTTTCTATGTTGGGTGCATAAGTATTTACAAATATTATAAACTAGAGGCCCGGTGCACAAAAATTTGTGCACTGGGGCGGGGGCGGGGGTCGTCATCCTTCAGCCCAGCCTTCGCCCATTTGCAGTCCAGGACCTCTTGGGGGATGTCCACCTGTTGACTTAGGCCCACTCCCTGGGGGATCAGGCCTAAGCTTGCAGTCAGACATCCTTCTGGCAGCCAGGGAGCCCTCAGGGGATGTACGACTGAAGGCTTAGGCCCCCAAGGGATCGGGCCTAAACCGTTTGTTGGACATTCTTAGTGCTGCCACGGAGGTGGGAGAGGCTCCTGCCACCACCTCTGCGCTGGCCAGCCATGAGCCAGCTTCTGGCTGAGTGGCACTCCCCATATGGAAGTGCACTGACCACCAGGGGCAGCTTCTGCATTGAGCGTCTGCCCCCTGGTGGCCAGTGCGCATCATAGCAACCGGCCATTCTGCTGTTCAGTCAATTTGCATATTAGCCTTTTATTATTATTATATAGGATGTCCCTATTTCCCGCCTTTTGCCCCTCTACCCAGCTGTTGCCCCCCCACTTGTCTCTGGCAT
>NW_005871056.1:14963774-14965187 GCF_000147115.1 Myotis lucifugus
CATATATTTTCTTTGGCTAATCCCTCCTTTAAATCCCTTCTTTAAATTTTTATTTTTAGATAAGTGCTTATACTGCACTATTATATATTTTCTATTATACCATTTAGAATTAAGATATCTTTTAATTGAACCCTTGTAAATTTTAGCACAATTTAATAAATTATGCTAGAAGCAATTAGGAGATTTTTCATGTAATGCAGATACATTTCAATTAATATTTTATTAATTTTTAATTTTTTAATATTTTAATTTGAAATAAAATATTATATGTACCCGTCACCCAATTTCTTAGGTGTTAATAATTTAAACATAACCATTATACAGTGGGGCCTTGACTTACGAGTGTCCCGACTAATGAGTTTTTCGAGATACTCATTATCGGTCTCTCGGCCGATTTTTTGCTTTGAGTTGCAAGCTAAAATTTGGGTTACGAGCCAGCTTCAGATACCCCATCGCTAGTTGGCGCAGCGAACGTCACAGTGAACGCCACAACATCAGCCCAGCATCATGTGTCATTGTAATGGTGAAAATTGATTTGACATACGAGTAATTTGAGTTACAAGCTCTGTCACGGAACGAATTAAACTCGTAATTTAAGGCCCCACTGTACAACTAACAAAATTTGGAATATATTTTTCTTATAATCTCTTTAATGTTACTTAATCCATTTACTTTGTTTTTGTTAATCTTCACCCAAGGATATTTTTCCATTTAATTTTAGAGAGAGTGAAGGGAAAGGGGGAGACACATTGATTGGTTGCCTCCTGCACATGCTCTGATAGGGACTGGGGATCAAGCCAGCAACTGAGGTACATGTCCTTGACTGGAATCGAACCTGGGACCCTTCAGTCCAAGGGCTAATGCTCTATCCACTGAGCAAAACAGACTGCAGCTTACTTCATTTACTTTTAATCTATATGTGTCTTTATATTTAAAGTGGGTTTTGTTTTTGATTCACCCTCATAATCTGTCTTTTAATTGGTGCATTTATGCCAGTGACTTTCAGAGTGCTTACCGATAGAGTTACTGCCATATCTGGCGACTTCTGGGGCTTGCGGGGCGGGCCTGCCTGCTGCCCGGGACCAGATCATCGGGTCCCGGGCAGCAGGCAGGCAGCTCCTGGGGTCGTCCACGGGGGCCTGGATGGCAGCTCACGCTGGCGGCTCGCGCTGTCCCACCCTGCCTGCAGTATGCAAATTAGCCGCCATCTTTGTTGGCAGTTAATTTGCATATCTCACTGATTAGCCAATGGGAGGTGTAGCAAAGGTATGGTCAATTACCATGTTTGGCTGTTATTAGATAGGATATTTGTTGGGTTGACACCTTTATAATTATGTAATGCCCTTCTTTGTCTCTTATTACAGTCTTCATTTTATTTTTTTTTATTTTTTTTTTAATATATTTTATTGAGTT
>NW_005871056.1:14965287-15018215 GCF_000147115.1 Myotis lucifugus
CCTGGGGTTGCAGGTTTTGACCCCCAGCTTTTTTGGTTTCCATTTTTCCATCCCTTCACTTTCAGTCTGTATTCTTATATCCGAAATTAGCCTCTTGTCAGCGGCATACTCGTGGCTTTTGGTTTTTTATCTATTCAGTTATTCTTTTGTTGAATTTAGTCTGTTTTACAGTTAAAGTAATTATTGATAGCCCTGACCAGTTTGGCTCAGTGGATAGAGCATCGGCCTGTGGACTGAAAGGTCCCAGGTTCGATTCCGGTCAAGGGCATGTACCTTGGTTTCGGGCACATCCCCAGTGGGGGGTGTGTAGGAGGCAGCTGATCGATGTTTCTCTCTCATCGATGTTTCTAACTCTCTATCCCTCTCCCTTCCTCTCTGTAAAAGATCAATAAATTATATTTTTTTAAGTAATTATTGATAGGTATGTGCTTATTGCCATTTAATTGTTTTGTGGCTCTTGTTACTTCCTATGTTCCTTTCTTCTTCTCTTGCTCTCCTCTTACTAGTAGTTGTGGTTTGATGACTTTCTTTGGTGGCATGCTTGGGTCCCTTTCTCATTACCATTTGTGCATCTACTATAGGTGTTTGCTTTGTGGTTTACATGAGGCTTACATATAACAATCTATATTTATGTTTGTTTTAAGTTGGTAGCTTAAGTTTAAATACATTCTAAAGCTCTACATTTTTACTCTCTCCCCACTCGTGTTTTATGTTTTCAATGTAACATTTCACATCTTTTTATCTTTTGTATCCCTTAATTATTGTAGTGATAGTCATTTTTACTATTTTTGTCTTTTAACCTTCATAGTAGCTCGGTAAGTGATTAGTCCACTAATGTTACTATATATTTACTTACCTTTATGATTATACTTTCATGTTTTCTTGTTACTAATTGGCACCCTTTATTTCAGTTTAAAGAAGTCCCTTTAACTTTTTATAAGGCTGATCTAATCATGATGAAGACCTTTAGCTTTTTTTTTTTTTTTTTTTAAGCTGCCCTCTGTGAAAAGGAGTTCTAACTCATCTCCCAGCTCACTTCATCTCAAGCTTTTGCTTGTCTAGAAAAAACTCACTCCTTCGAGTCTGGATAATAACTTTACCAGGTGGAATATTCTTAGTGCTAAGTTTTTTTCTTTCAGCACTTTGTTAAAAATAAGCAAACACGTCTCTCAAAGTTTAGTTTTTTATTGAATGTGTTACAAAAGAAATTTAGTCAAAAGACCAGAGCCCGTGACATCATCAGACTCTGGATTCTTCTTTCTTTGCTTCCACTTTCTCCTCCTCAGCTGGGGCAGCAGTGGTGGAGGGGGCAGGATCTTCTGCTGGGGCAGGTCCATCTGCCCCTCATTGCAGATGAGATTCCCAGTGTTGACATTGGCCAGAGCCTTTGCAAACAAGCCTGGCCAGAAAGGTTCAACGTTTACTCCAGCTGCTTTGATGAGGGCATTGATCTTATCCTCCATCACTGGCTCCGCGTCGTCGTGCAGGAGAAGGGCCATCGTGCAGGATAGTGGCCGGGTAGATGCAGCTCCGAGATGGAGGCCTTGGTGTGGGCAGCTCCTGGGTGGGTGAGCGCTGCCGGGAGTGGTGCTAGTTGCCAGGTGAAGTGAGGGCGGGCCTCCTCCTCAGCTTCCTTGGAAGGACGGAGCACCTTACCAGCAGCTGGGGAAAGGGAGATATGTTTGTTATCTTGATTGTAGTGTTAGTTTTTCAGAGTATATCTATGTCTAAGTTCATCAAATTGTGTACTTTATGTGCAGTTAATGTCAGGTATACCTCAAAGCTGTTTTTAAATTTTTATTTTGGAGAATAAAAAGTTGTTAATATGCAAGAACTCAAGAATTATTGTTTTCATGAGCCCTTCTTGAGGCAACCAATCGATGTGTCTACTAGAAAATAAGCTTCAGACAACAAAAATGACTAGAAAGACATTTATACACGCATACCTCGTTTTATTGCACTTCACTGATGCTGTGCTTTTTACAAATTAAAGGCAAGACTCCACCAGCCAAAAGATTACAACTCACTTTATTTTGATACTTTATAGCAGTGGTCTGAACCACATCTGCAGTATCTCCAAGGTATGCATGTATAAATACACAGTTTATGGTAGAGAACTAGGAGTAAATGAGGGTTAGAAGGCAAAGTACAGGATGTATTGGCTACGTGCTCTGCTAAGGCAGATAGAGTACAACTGTTAAAGTGCTGTATCAGTGGTTAGAGTGTGGGTCCACACACTGAAGGGTTGCAGGTTTGATTCCCGGCCTCGGTTGGGGCGCTTGCAGGAGGCAACCAATCAGTGTTTCTCTCTCACATCGATGTTTCTCTCTGTCTCTCTCTCATTCTACCCCCCTCCCTTCCTTACAATCTTCCCTCCCTTTTAATCTCTCAAATGGAGGAAATATCCTCTGGTTAGATTTAACAAAAACAACAGTGTGGCACATGAGCAGCTAAAGATCCACATATTTTCATGTTGGTACCATTCACACACAAACACCTCCTCCCGACCCCCACAAAAAATAAAATGAAAACAGGGAGAGCCCAGTCAGCGTGGCTCAGTGGTTGAGCATCAGCCTATGAATCAGGAAGTCACTGTTCAATCCCCAGTCAGGGCACATGCCCGGGTTGCAGGCTCGATCCCCGGTGTGGGGCGTGCAGGAGGAAGCTGATCAATGATTTTCTCTCATCATTGATGTTTCTCTCTCCCTCCCTTCTTCTCTGAAATCAATAAGGACATATTTTTTTTAAAAAAAGAACTAGAGGAGAATAGGAAGGACATTGCATACACTTTATTAAAGATTTTAGTAATCATATTGGCAATATTATTATAAGATAAATAATTATGTGGCAGAGAGCATCCCTAGCACCAGATTATGGTCTTGAATACAGCTTCTCACTAAAGGAAACCAGAACTCTTGAGGAAATGGCAATTCCAGATCTGAAGTAGGAAATGTACAAGATGAGCTTGTACGTCTTGTCATACCAGATTGAAAAGAAATAAAGTCATATTTTGACATACTAGGATTATGTCAAAGGAGCCAACTTGGACAGGTTCACGGTGCCAAAGATGGGCAATACGAGTGTCAAAAATGAGAATAATTGCAATGAACTGAACCTACCACATATGCCTAAATCCATGAGTTCATACATTGAAGAGAGAATCAGGCATCTTTGGAGAAAGTTAGGGAACCAATTCTGAAAGAATCAAGCATATTCTGCCTTTCCTATCTGATCTGTACCACTGGGCAACCAAATATTAAGAGGGGAATTGTCCCTATTTAGGGTATCCCATGTAATAAATGACAAAGAAATGAATTACAGTATCACCATTTTGTAACTCTCGGTGAATTAAGAGAGGCATAAATTACTGACAGGTTCTAACAAAATAGAGAGAGACAATGTCACATAATGTGCCTGCTGATGAAAGAATACACCACCACATGTTGTCTTGGCAAAGGGGTCAAACCTGAGTCTGATCCCGTACTGGATCCAGCTCACAATGTAGGAATTCAGAGGAACTTGTTGAACTGAGTATGCAACAGCAAAACCCAGCCTGAGAAACTACAGATCAGATGACACTGATTCTTCAACAGAAAAATTACAAAGAATAAAAGGATCAGAGGAGGAAGCTATAAATTAAGAGATGTGAAAAACAGTAATAAACAAAAAAAAAATTAAACAGCAAGACTAAACTTTAGTGTCAGGATGCACATTTGGGTAACAAAACTAAAACAAATAGATTATAAGTCAGGATAATGGGTACTTATGGGGTGAGAGGGGCTGTGATTCAAGTAGGACATAATGACAGGGCTTCCGGGGTAAATTGCAGTCTTATTTCTTAACTTGGTGATGGTTACAAGAGTGCTTCAGAGTAATTCACGAAGCTGTATATTTACTATGTATGGTTTTCTGAATCTGCCCTCCTTTCATATGTTTGAAAAATGTTCTGTTTCTTAAATTCCTGAGAGTCCCTAATTCTCACTTTAAATGCATACTGCTGAAAAATATACACCCTGGTAGGAATCCTTAATGGAGAATTATGAGTGGCTAATCCTTAGTTCATCAAAACAGCTGTCCTACCTAAGCCAGACCTGAGGACTAGAGGGGAATGAGCAACAGCCTTGGCTCTGCCAAAGCGTGTTCTGTTGCCAGGCAAAAGGGCCAAGTCACAAGTCCCCCTCCTTACAGATCGGCTGCAATGCCGTCAGCTGGGCCCCTGCTGTTGTACCTGGAAGCCTCATAGACCAGCCATCAGGACAGAAGCCCAACTACATCAAGAAATTTGCCTCAGGCGGCTGTGACAACCTCATCAAGCTGTGGAAGTAAGTGGGGTTCGTGGACTTCTCAAGGGGACAGCCTTCTACTCTACCTCCCATGACAGCCACAGTTCACAAAAAAACAGGATCATCTTTTTTCCTCTTGCCCATAGAATACTGTTTTCAATGTCAGAGGACATCCTTTAAAAAACACACAACTTGCTGTTAGCTGAAGCAGTTTCATTCACTCTTTCCCTAATTCCTAATTGCTAGAGCTGACTTGGCTATGGAAAAGCAGTGCATTATAGCTGGTGAATTGGATAAAACTCTGCAGACTCAACAAACGAAATCAGAAAGATGGAATAGTTTCTCAGCCCCTGTGGAGCTTACAATGTGGAGAAGGAATGTGATCCACATGCACAATAGAGGTGTGGGAAAGCTCCTGGGCTGCTACCCGATTCTCTTCTGATCTCCCCTTTAGGGAGGAAGAGGATGGCCAGTGGAAGGAGGAACAGAAGCTGGAAGCACACAGTGACTGGGTTCGAGACGTGGCCTGGGCCCCTTCCATTGGTCTACCCACCAGCACCATCGCCAGTTGTTCCCAGGTCAGCTCAGACCCCTGAGGGCATCCTGTGTTATTTAATCTCTGAGTGAGTCCCATCAGCCCTTACAGTCCCCTTAGGGGAGTCCTTGAAAGGTAAGAGCAGGGCAACAAGTACCTTTGGGCCCGTGCAGATAGCAGAGTGGTGGAGCAGGTCGTCACGCAGTGAACTCTTGATATGAGGCCACAAGTGGCTTGCCTCCACTGAGCCAAGAGCAGGACCAGCTTCCCCTGCTGAAGCTTGTGTGAGTAGAGAATGGAAGTGCTCAGGTACAGTTCTGAGAGAGTGTTCCCAAACAAGTGTTCCCAAACTTAAGGATGTTAAGTTTAAATAAGGATGGGAAAGTCTGAAGACCTGGGCTCACCTACTACCCACTCTTCCCAGGCAGATCATGAAAGTAAGACCAAGGACAAGCCTTTAATTATGGGCTACCCAACACCCCAGGCCAGAATTAAGCCAGGCCTTTTATATATATCATTTGTGCCTGTTTTGTTTGGTCCTATTTTTGAGAGGTTTTTTGTTTTTCTCCCTTCTCATTCTCTGAACTTGGTTTTCAGGCAGCCAGACCCATTCAGTTGAGAAAGTATAGACAGAGCAGAGGGAACTGAAACAAGAAAGTGACTTTGAAGACATGAAAACTGCCCCCATCTCCTGACTCCTGTCTTCCCAGGATGGTCGTGTGTTCATTTGGACCTGTGACGATGCCTCAAGCAATACGTGGTCTCCCAAACTACTGCACAAGTTCAATGATGTTGTGTGGCACGTGAGTTGGTCCATCACAGCCAACATTCTGGCCGTCTCGGGTGGAGATAATAAGGTACACAGCATTTCTATGACCTGGGGGACAGGGCCCCATTTGTCTTTGCCCACTGGAAAATGCAGTTAATGAGGCCTGCATTTTGAGCATGTGTCCTAATTATATCCTTAAATCTTACTGCCCTTTAAGTTTAAATAAGGATGTTAACTTCTGCATATTTTATTACTGTTTGAGTTAATTCCAATTTTCTTGAAATTTAAAGATATTTCTAGCCCACTGGTGTGGCTCGGTGGTTTAGCATTGACTTATGAACCAGGAGGTCACGGTTCGATTGCCCGTCAGAGCACATGCCCAGTTTGTGGGCTCAATCCCCCAGTGTGGGACGTGCAGGAGGCAGCCAATCAATGATTCTATCTCATCATGAATTATCCCTTTGTCCAACGTATCTATGTCATAGTGACTATTGCGATAGCACAGTGCTTATGTTCAGGTAACCCTTTTTGTACTTAATGGCCCCAAAGCACAAGAGTAGTGATGCTGGCAATTCAGTTATGCCAAAGAGAAGCCATAACGTGCTTCCTTTAAATAAAGGAAGAGTGTAGTACAGTAAGATAACTTTGAAAAAGAGACCATATTACATAACTTTTATTATAGTATATTGTTTACAATTGTTCTATTTTGCGTAGGTATAATGTATAGGGTTCAGTACTACTATCCACGTTTCAGGCATCTACTAGGGGAGTCATGGAACATATCCCTTATGGATGGGGGGCTACTATATTGGTGGTGTGTTTTTTTTTTGGGGGGGGGGTTCATTAGGTCCCATAATTCCTGTAGGTTTTCTATACTCTTCTTCATTCTTTTTTCTTGTTCTTATGACTGGATACTTTCAAATGTCCTATCTTCCAGATCATAGTTCTTTCTTGTATACTGTTGAGGCTGCTTTTGAATTCTTAAGTTTGGTTTCTGAATTTTTAAGTTCTAGGATTTGAGTTTTTATTTTTTGATGGTTTCTATTGCTTTGCCAAAGTTCGTGTTATTCATGCATTGTTTTAACTAATCTCATTTATCCTTGTAGTTCACTAAACTTCAAAAGGATTACTCTGAATTCTTTATCTGATAGTTCATAGATCTCCATTTCTTTAGTGTCAGGTACTAGAACTTGATTAGTTTCCTTTGGTGGTGTCATATTTACCTGGTTTTTCATGATCCTTGGTACCTGCACACTGGAGTGTGGTCTCCTCTTCCAGGCTTTACAGGTTCCGTTTGGTTTTCTGGACGTGTCTGTTAGTAATATCTTTGGACAGATGGGGTCCTAATAGCAAAGATAGACCCTTTGCTGTTAGGATATATCTTTGGGTGAGGCAGCTGTTTGAACGCTGAGGTAGGGGATGCGGGGTGTGCTATTGGCTGAGAACAGCTAGATACAATTGCTGGCTTGGTTTCCTGCCCACGTGAGTCTATAGAATGAACTTCACGGTTGCCTGGTCAGACTTACTGCATGGTCAGGACTGAGTATTCTACTCAGCAGTAGGTGGGGCTGTGAATTAGCTTCCCTGCTTTGGTGGGACAGCACCCAGAGCTCATTTGGGGACCCCAATCAGGCAAGAGTGCACTGAATATCGTGGTCAGGTGAGGTCACTTGTTTTGCTCTGGAGACAGGAACAGCCATAGTCGGTGCTTTCTGTTCCAGTGCCCCTAGAAGCAGGGATGTTTGATGGGACCCACCGCTTCACATGTGCTCTGGGAAGGGTGCCTGGTCTGAAGGCTGTTTTCAGCAGGAAGTGTGGTTACAAATTCGTTTCTTTCCTGGGCTCAGCAGGAAAAGCAGCTCTAAGGCCACTAATGTTCTTTAGGGCTTTGACTCAAGCCAGTCCATGCCCCAACGGATGACATGGCCGAACGGGGCCACTGGCTTTGCTCTGGAGGTAATCAGCTCTGCCTGCCTGCCTTCCTCTCAGCTGTACAGTTGGTGGGACGTGTGGATTCGAGGTGTTCTTGCCGGCTCTTCCTGCAGCAGGTAGGGCTGTGACTTAGAAAAGTAGGCAGAACTCTGGTTTGGGGACCTGAATGAGGCGATCTGCACTCACCAAGTTCCCTGGTCAGACTGTTCCCTGGGACTAGCTGGATTCTGCAGGTAGGAACTAGGTCTGCGAAGATCTGAGTGCTGGTTGTTGGAAGCCCCTCTGTGGTGCTGGATGGATGTCATCCTAGTGCTCTCCTCCCTCCGGAAGAACTGCACCTGCCTGGGGGAGAGGTGCAGTTAGCATGGAGCCATCCCTCTTACCTTTCTAATGCAGTCCAGCCTGGTCTCTAGTGCGGGGGTGTCAGCCTCACTCCCTCCCCTGTTCTAGGACTCTCTTAGTGGTGTCTTGTCCATGAATAGTTGTTCTTTTAAGGGGGAGTGAAATTTGGAACTACTCATGTCACCTCCTTTGTGTAGATTTTTCTTCTGTTTTGATGGGATTTCAGTGAGGAAACCAAGATTAGTCCTCTGTTTTCCCACATGGCTGTGAGCCATGGTTCTTCGGGAATTTGGGCAATCATTCAGGGATCCAGTGAGATGAGAGCAGAGGGAAGGGTGCTGACCTGTGTGTGTGCTGGCTTGCAGGTGACCCTGTGGAAGGAGTCAGTCGACGGGCAGTGGGTGTGCATCAGTGACGTCAACAAGGGCCAGGGTTCCGTGTCTGCTTCCGTCACAGAGGGCCAGCAGAACGAGCAGTGACAAGACTGGCGGGGCCCAGCTCCCCACCTGCCAATTCCTGGACCAACTGACCAAACAGCGGCAAGGAAGCGCTCCAACAAGATGACTTTCCCAGGAATAGTTAAAACTGCAACGAGATTGATCATCTGCCTTAACATGATTTGATATGGTTTGTAATTTACAAAGCACTCATTATGAGGGAGAAACTACAAATGATCTATTATTTAAAAATATTTTTTGGCCATTTTTATGTACCTTTTGGGTTCAGGCATTATTTGGGAGTTTTTGTTTCCAAAGTAATTAAACATGATGTTTATAATTCTACATTAATTATCCTCCCTAAAAAAGTTCATTTTGACTCTTGTTGGTCAACATGAACCAAGTCCCTGCTGGTCTGTCACAGTGTGAGCATCCTGGTGATTGAGTTTATACAGAAGGTACCATGTACAAAGCACTGTAAAAGGAGTGCTGGACTTGGTCTTCAGTTACGGGGACTGTAACCCTGGCTCTGCATGCATATCCTCTTCTGTAGAATGAGACTAATAAAGTCTGCTCTACAGAATGGTTGCAAGACTCAAATGAGCTAATACATGTGGGTGATCCACAAAATGCCATGTAAATGCAGGACAGTACTAACCAAATATCAATATAGTTAAGAGACTGGCCGGAAGGGAGGGCACCATTCGTTCAGTTTATTGACCCTGTCAGTGACAGGAGGGGCCTGTGATGGAGACCATGGTTCTGGTCTAAATTGACCCTGAGCCAACTATCACCTCTCAGCAGAGGCCCTGGGACCCTCGCCTGAATCATCAGTCACAACAATAGCTACCATTTCCTGAGACCTGCTGTGAGCTGGCAGTGCATTTGGGTCTTTCACACATTAAGCAGCACAACAAACTATAAGCATATACCCCCAATTTACTGAGAAACTAGCACAGAACTGACCACTGCCAAGTAGGTAAAGCCAGTACTCTCAATGTAGAATGCGGGGGCTCCTCAGCTGTTATCTAGGAGTGGATCACAGTAGTTTGATACGAATGCTCTTAGACAAAAGGTCAAGCCACTCACCTCAGGAGGCTGTGTGCACAGGTAAGTGTGGGTCCCCATTCTTCTGTTTCTCATCCTTCGTTTGTTTTTCTGCAGCAAAACCCCTGTTTTGAAATAAATGTTAGATTGTAATATATAAAATGGGAAGCAGTGAAACTATGTTGATTGAAGTGAGGATAGAGAGGCCATGGCCCAGCCCACCCAGACTTCCAGGTCCTTTGGTAAAATCCAAGCCTTTGAAGAACAATATGAAAACTGCAGGTGATTTCTTTGTGTTTTTTTCTTTCCTGTTAGAGAAAAGAAAGACCCAAGAAGGCACCTTTGCATACTTTTCTCAGTGGACACAGACTACACTGAATTCTAGTTAGCTTTACATACATGTCTGCCTTCCCTAACAAAACTCTGTGCTCCCCAGGGACAAGTCTAGTCTTCCTGATGGTGCCAGGTACTGTCAACAAATGAATGAGAAGGGACTAGTTCCGTGTCACACACTGGGTTAGTAATAGGTCAGTGGTGTCCTGGCCATGTGCTCTGTGTGTAATTTACACCAGGGAGGATCAGTTTAGATAATCTGGAGGTATATAAAATTATCACTTTCAACAGTTTATGCTTAGAGTAGTAACAGATTCACCATTTGGGGCTAAGAAAAATCCCCCAAATTTTTTGACCATAAACTAAGCTAATTAAGTGGAAATGCTATGTTAACCTTCCAGGACAGTTAACACCCAAATGAGATGAATAAAATGATAATTTAAAAGGTATAGAGAGTGCTTGACAAGGCAAAAAGGCAGTAGCAGCCATCGGTTTTTAATCCTTTCACAAAAACAAAGCAACTAGTGTGGCAAAAGAAACCCCCAGACAACATTAAGGTAGTCCCTCAAACCACTGAATCTGGAAGAGTAGGGCCACACCATTCATAGCCATAATACTTGTGTGGGATCTACATAGGGGGTGCGGGGGGGGGGGGGGGGGGTTCTTATGATCTATTGAGCCCAGGTAGCCCCAAAATTACCATCAAATAATTATCCATTCTGAATAGAAAACAGCAAGTCAATGAGAACAATTGTCAAAACTAGAAATTTCACAGGCTTTCGTTATGAGTTCTACAGGAGAGGTCTCCACTTGCGCACATGAAGGATTAACGGCTGTGATGTTCATCACACTGTAAACAACTAGTACATATGACAACAGGCAGTACCAAGGAGAACAAAAACAAGTGAGGGGAACACAATTATCCCAGCCTACTTGCCAGGCCAAAGGACAGGGAGACAGAATCCAATGGTCTCACTGAGTTGAAGAGACAGATCAGAGTTCAGGAAAGCTAAGCCACAACATAGGGGGCAGAATACTAAAAAGGAGACAGCAAGCTCCTGAGATCTGCAAAAGGGGTTCTTAGAATCTTTGACCAAGTGTTAATCTGCATATATCATCATGACTGGAAAGCAATAGACCAAACAATTCCTGGAAATTCACAGCAGTTCATTTTCCCAATAACTAGAGTGCAAAAACTTCATAAACTTAAGACATTGGGTACTAAGGAAGATGCATACCTTAACAGTAAATCTTAATTTAGGCCTAGAGGAAAGGTTGCTCTGGATCTTAAAGTAAGTTTTGAAAAGATCAAACTGATCCAGCAATAATTTCACTTAGTGCCAGATCAAAGCCCAACACTCTTTAAAGGAAAAACAAAATTTACAAAGTCTAGCAGCCAATCCAAAATTACCAGCATGCAAAGAAGCAGGAAAATATTGCCCATAACCAGGAGAGGAGAAAAGAAACCTGACAGTCACAGAAATGAGACCATGTAACTAGCAGAGTAGTACCTTAAAACACTATTATAAATATATTAAAGAACGTAAAGGAAAAGGAACATAAAAATGGAAGATAAAAAAATGTTGCCAACAATTCCTAGAAATGAAAAAGTCAGTATCTAAAGTGAAAACATACTGGATGGGAGTAAGAGCAGATTAAACACTACAGTGAGAAAGGTAACACTAAGTCTGAAGAGAGCAATAGAAACTATACAAATTAGTGCAGAGAAAAAGGAACTCAAAAGATGAACCAAGCAACTGTGGGACAGTATTAAGAGGTCTGAAATGTGTAAAGTGGAGTCCCAAGGAGAAAACAAGTTTAAGGGGGGGTAGGGGAAAAAAGATATTTGAAGAGCCTGGCCAGCAGGAATCAGTGGTTGAGCATCGACCTATAAACCAGGAGGTCATGGGTCAATTCCCAGTCAGGGCACATGCCCGGGGTGCAGGAGGCAGCCGACCAATGATGCTCATCATTGATGTTTCTCTCTTCCTTCCTCTCTGAAATCAAAAATATATTTTAAAATATCTATATATTTGAAGAAAGTCAGACTTTTTCAAATTGGGAAATTATAACCCTACAGATCCAAGAAAATTGGAGACACAAGTAGAAGAATCAATAAACACATACATACCCCATAATAAAATTGCTGAAACTTTAAATTATACACGCAGCCAGAGAAAAAGACCTATTACATAGAGAGAGGAACAAGTACAGTCGGCCCTCCATATCCGCAGGTTTTGCATCTGGGAATTTATCCAACCACAGATGGAAAATATTCAGAAAAAAATTCCAGAAAATTCCAAAAAGCAAAACTTGAATTTGCCACATACCAAACTATGAAAAGCAGTTTGGAGGTCCCTTAAAAATTAATACTAGCCCAAGCCAGTTTGGCTCAGTGGATAGAGCATTGGCCTGCAGACAGAAGGGTCCCAGGTTCGATTCTGGTCAAGGACACATGCCCGGGTTGTGGGCTCAATCCCCAGTAGGGGGCATGCAGGAGGCAGCCAATCAATGATTCTCTCTCATTGATGTTTCTATCTCTCCCTCTCCATCTCTGAAATCAATAAAAATATTTTTAAAAAAATTTTTTTAATTAAAATATCATATGACTCAGCAATTTCTTTTCTGGGTATTTATACAAAGAATATGAAAACATTTAAAAAGCTATATGAACCCCTATGTTCATTGCAACATTATTTACAATAGCCAAGATATGGAAACAACGTTAGCATTCATCAATGCATGAATGGATAAGATGTGCAATATATAGATATAATGAAATACTACCATGACATTAAAAAAAGTTGAAATATTGCCACTTGTAACAGAATAGGTGGATTTGGAGGGTATTATGTTAAGCAAAATTAAGTCCGATGGAAAAGGACAAAAATCGTATGATTTACTCATCTGTAGAATACAAAACAAAAAAGGAACAAGTGAACTAACAAAACAAACTCATAGGTACAACAAAATGGTGGCACCAAAAAGGAAGGGGATGGAAGAGGGCAAAATGGGTAAAGGGGTCAAATATATGCTAATGAATAGAAACTAAACTTTTAGAGATGAGAACACAATAGGGTACACAAATAAATCATAATATTGCACACCTGAAATTTATAGGATGTTAACCAGTTACAATAAAAATTAATTTAAAATATAATGGTGCTAATTTAGTAAGTAATAAATTTTAAAGATAAATAAAATTAAAAGGCGAAATACAGGCTTTAAAAAAGAAAATCTGAAAGAATGAATCACCAGCAGAGCTGTATTACAAGAAATGTAAGGAAGTTCTTCAGGCACAAGAAAAATACTACCAATGAAAATCTGGATCTACACAAAGAAATGAGCACCAGAAATAGTAAATATCTGAGTAAATATAAGACTTTAATTTCTTTAATCTCTCTAAACATATTGACTAAAGTACATTGTGGGCTTATAGCTTATGTAAAAATAAAATATGTAACAACAGTAGCACAAATAATGGAAAAGGGAAATGAAAGTAGCCTATTGTAAGGGTCTAGTATACCTGAAGGGGTGTCATATTTGAAGACATACAGTAATATGTTGAAGGTGTATTTGTAAATCCTAGGTAAACCACTAAAATAATAAAACAGAGGGTAGCTAACAACTTAATAGTGAAGGTAACATATCATAAAAATACTCAATCCAAAAGTGGGCATGAAAAAGAGAAAAATGTGAACAAAAACAGATGGGACAAATGAAAAACAAATACCCATGTTGCAGATTTAAACCAAAGAATATAGGTCATTACAATAAATAAAAAGCCCCTGGTAGAACTATCGGAATAGATTTTTTTAAAGACCCACTATATACTGTTTATATGAAACCCACTTTAAGCCTAAACACACAGATAAATTAAAACAACAGGAATGACTTTTAAAAATATATAACCACCACCCTAGCTTGTTTGGCTCAGTGGATAGAGCATTGCCTGCGGACTGAAGTATCCCAGGTTCGATTCCAGTCAAGGGCACATGCCCGGGTTGTGGGCTGGATCCCCAGTAGGAGGTGTGCAGGAGGCAGCGGATCAATGGTTCTCTCTCATCATTGATGTTTCTATCTCTCTCCTTTCCCTTCCTCTCTGAAATCAATAAAAATGTTATCTATTCTAATAAAAGCCTATGTGGTCATCACGCCGTAACAACGCATCTCCAGCAGCCTGCGTGCGCAGCAGGTGCACGTGGGTGGGCGGGGCTGCATGTGTGGCGAGGCACGCATGGGTGGGCGGGGACTTGACGCTGCGTGCACAGCTCCACGCAGAGCCGGGTCCTGGCGCGTCCACATGGCGAGGCTGGAGGTCCCTGCGGCTCCACGCTGAGCCGCAAAGGCGGAACCCCCAGCTCCGGCCTACCTCTTTGGGGCAATCCATTGAGGAGCCCTCGATGGGTGGCGGGGTCTACCTCTTTGGGGAAATCGATCGCGGGGCTCCCACACTGTGAGAGGGCACAGGCCAGGCTGGGGAAACCCCCCCCACTGAGTGCATGAATTTCGTGCACCAGGCCTCTAGTGTGTGTGTGTGTGTGTGTGTGTGTGTGTGTGTACTAATCAGAAGGTAGCTGAAGTGTCTATACAAGTTTCCCCCAATATCTGAAAGTAGAGCATTCCTGTGAAACTTCACAAGCCAAAATGGCATAAAGCAAAGAAGCAATTACCATTATTTTATATGGAAAAAATGTTGAGCACTCCCAGACCCAAAAGTAACCTACCAAATAACATGTAAAACTTAAAATAACACTACATATAGTAAAAGCAGGAATTATATGATAACATACCATGCTTTAAACACCCATCAATCCACTCAAGCAATAGACTCCATCTTATCCATTACTGGATGCCAACTTAAAGAGACTCCTTTACTACTAGCAGAACCAACAGTAACTTCAACAGCTTTCAAGATTCTGTGTGTAGCCGAAACCGGTTTGGCTCAGTGGATAGAGCGTCGGCCTGCGGACTAAAAGGTCCCAGGTTCGATTTCGGTCAAGGGCGTGTACTTGGGTTGCGGGCACATCCCCAGTAGGAGATGTGCAGGAGGCAGCTGATCGATATAGACTCCATCTTATCCATTACTGGATGCGAACTTAACCTTCCTCTCTGTAAAAAATCAATAAAATACATTTAAAAAAAAAAAGATTCTGTGTGTAAATAGTACAAATGGTGGGCTCAGGAAAGTTCAACACTCATACAATATATTTCATTCACCACAATCAAAATACTTATGTACAGTTTTACACTAAACATGACACCCATATACGCGCTCTCTCAGATTTTTCTGATACCTTGGGACACATATTGCTAATGGATACACAAAAGAAACCGAGATAAAGCACAGACACTCACAGACACAGCTCGAAGCTCTGGTGCCTGGTGCTGAGATGCTGGGTGTCGGTCCTGGGGAGGGAGTTTGGTGGTGCCACTCTTGCTGCTCCGAGTGCACGCTGCCTCTATGATGGCTTGCTGCAAAATAAACAGTGAACACACTTTTTGCTTTTTGACGTTTTCATAAAAATGAAAATCCTCTTCAGATTTCTTTCATTTGGTAAAAACAGATAATGTAGGTCTTTCATAAAAACGAAGCAGCATAACATGAACTTCCAAAGAGCAGGAGATACCTGTATTAATATAAGATAAAAGGACTTCAGAACAAGAAATATCAGGGATAAAGAGTAACATTAAAAAAAGGAACATGAATTCATCAAGATTACATAACAATCCTAAATGTGTATGCACCTAAAATAGAGCTTCAAAATATGTGAAACAAAAACTGACAGAACTGAAGAGAAATAATCCAGTTACAGCTGGAGATCTCAGCACTCCTCTTTCAGTAACAGAACAAGTAGATCCCGCAAAATCAGTAAGTTTATAGAACATAAAAAACCTATCACTCAATGACGTAACTGGCATTTATAGAACATTCTACCCAGTGGCACTTAAATGCATTCTTTTCAAGTGCATCTGGAATAATCATCAAGACAGACTAATTTCTGGACCCTAAAACGAACTTTAACAAATCTAAAGAGAACTGAAATCATATAAAACATATTATCTGACTATAATGAAAGTTAATTAGAAATCAATAATAGAAATACATTTGGAAAATCTTCAAATATTTGGAAATTTAAGCAATACACATAGAGATAATTCATAGGCCAAAGGAAAAAATCACAATAAAAATAGTTACCTTTAGCCCTAGCCGGTTGCCCAGTGGTTACAGCATTGGCCCTCAGACTGAAGGGTCACAGTTCTATTCTGGTCAAGGGCACAAATGTCCTTTGCAAGCTCGATCCTCAGCCAGGGTCCGGGAGTGTGCAGGAGGCAACCAATCAATGTGTCTCACATCAATGTTTCTTTCTGTCTCTCCCCTTTGCTTCCACTCTCTCTAAAAATCAATGGGAAAAAAATATTCTCGGGTGAGGATTAAAAAAATAAAAAATCTACCCAGCTGGTGTCGCTCAGTGGTTGAGCATCAACCCAGGAACCAAGAGGCAACCAGTTAGAATCCTGGTCAGGGCATATGTGGGCTTGATCTGCTCATGGGGGGCATGCAGAAGGGAGCCGATCGATGATGTTTCTCTCTCATCAATGTTTCTATGTCCCTTCCTCTTTCTCTAAAAATCAATTTAAAAAAATATTTTCAAAAAATAAAAAATCCACCCGGCTGGCATGGCTCAGTGGTTGAGCATTGACCTGTGAACTCAAGGGTCCCGGGTTCAATTCCCGGTCAGGGCTCATGCCCGGGTTGCGGGCTCGATCCCCAGTGGGGGGCATGCAGGAGGCAGCTGATCCTTGATTCTCTCTCATGGATGTTTCTTTCTCTCTTCTCTTCTCTTCTCTTCTCTTCTCTCCTCTCCTCTCTCTCTCTCCCATCCTCTCTCTCTAAACAAATCAATTAAAAAAAATTTTTTTAATAAAAAAATAAAAAGACCCTGAGTTTATGATAGAAATAAAATTTTGGAGGTAGCTAGGACACCAAATGTACTTTGAAAATTAGTAAACAAATAGAAAAAAAATCATGTATTTTGCCTTTCCTGTATAAACTATATTAAGGAACAATTTTAAAAATCACCATTTGTAATTCCTAATAAATGATGGATGTAGACAATTATCAATAGAAGATAAATCCATTAAGTGAAAAGTTAACAGGGAACTTTAAAATAGGAACATTTAACAACACTTGAATTCATGGATAAATCTTATTCTTAAAACTTCAGTAAAAGTGGAGGCTTCCAGATATGTATGCCTGTAATGGAATTCAATAATAAGGACACAATCCCACAATGAAGTATTCTCCCCCAAAAGTACAAGTTAAATCCTAATGAAACTTCATCTGAAGATATAACTACCAGTTTACAGAAAGCAGGGGAGAGAGAAACAAGTTAAGTAATACCACAGGAAGCGATCAGCAAAGTCCAGAAGGTGGGAAATTGTACAGGACAAATAACCTGTTTTTGTTTTTTTAATAAATGGCGTGGACCCTGCTGGTGTGGCTCCGTTGGTTGAGCATAGTCCTGTGCACCCGAGTCACAGGCTTGATTCATGGTCAGGGCACTGCTTGATCCCCAGTGCGGGGCATGCAGGAGGCAGCCAATCGATGTTTCTTTCTCCCTCTCCCACTCTAAAATCAATTTAAAAAAATATATTTTTTTAAATATAATAAATGCCTTGGGATGAAAGAGAGGAGGAACAGGTAAGGGAGACTGTTGTAGACTAAGAGAGACTTAAGACATACATCAACCAAATGTGGGTTTTGTTTGGATCCTGATTCAAATAAGGCAACTATGTATTTTACCTGTTAAAGATATATACCTAAGTTTTTAAGACTGAAATTACACAATTACTAGGATTTGCTTTTACATTATTCCCCAAAAAAGACAAAAACAATGTGGGGTTTAAATAGAAGAAGCAAGATGTTAATAAATGTTGAAGTTGATGGTAGATGCTTGGAGACTCATTATATTACTCTACCTTTTTTTTTCATGTTTGAAATTTTCCAAAGTAAGTTAAAATATACATAGAGTTTATCTTCCACATGGCCAAATGTTCTGCTAGGATCAAGCATTATTTTATACTCAGAAATACTAGTACTTGTTAAAATATAGACCCTGGAACCCCCCCGCCCCCAAACATCTGGGTCAGAATCAGAAGATTAGGCATAAAATGATCTGCTTCCCCCATGAGGCCAGTGCAGCTCAGCTAGGTATGCACCCAGCAGTTGACACTGCATGGTCCCTAGGCTAAGGCTGCACCAGCAACTCTGGGTGATGAGAGTCAAGCTATAGGGCTTTGAGGGATCAGTGCACAGTAAGGAATAGGATGCAGAGAAAGGGAATTCTGCCTGAGTGTAGCATGAGAAAGGGGATGGGTGTAAACAGGCTTTTCCAGGATGAGAGACCTGGGCTGAGGGAAGAAGATACTCAAGAGAAAGACTAAAGATACGAAAGAGACAACTTGTTGGGGCTCCAGCCCCACGATGGCAGGAGAACAGGGAAGCCCCGCGGGAGAGGCTTGGTGTGGACAGCAGGGAGATGAAAGAGCGAGCATGGGTCCGGTTACGGAAGTGTGAAGAGTGGCACCATGAGTATCTAGAACTGTTGTCCCGAGCAGTAGCCATAAGCCACATGCAGCTACTGCACACTGAAACGTGGCTGGTCTGACTTGTGTGCTGTACCAATATGATGCACTGGACTTTGAAGATTTAGTAAAAAGAAAGCCAGGGTCCTAGCTGGTTTGGCTCAGTGGATAGAGCATCAGCCTTCGGACTGAAGGGTCCTGGGTTCGATTCCGGTCAAGGGCACGTGTCCGGGTTGCAGGCTCGATCCTCAGTAGGGGGCATGCAAGAGGCAGACAATCAATGATTCTCATCATTGATGTTTCTACCTCTCTCTTCCTCTCTGAAATCAATAAAAATATATTTTTTAAAAAAGAAAGCCAGGGTCAAATACCTCGTTGATTATTGTTATATTTATTACATGTTGAACCAATAATATTGGAATATTTAGAGTTAAAATATTATTAAAGTTTATTTTACCTGTTTCTCTGTTTTTTTAATGAGACTCCTGGGAAATTTAAAATTACATAGAAGCTCTTATTTGAGGCTGACATGATATTTCTATTGAACAATGCTGACCTAGAGGCTATGGGAACCAGAACTAGGAGGAAAAAGCCACCGAAAAGCCCCATCTCAGAAAATAACACCTCTTCCTACAGCCCCCAAACCTGCCTCATTCAGACCAAGGTTCAGCCTAATTAATGAAAAAAGTGCTTGCTAAGCCAACTAATTATTAGTACAAATGAATTACAGTGGAAAGTGTATAAAGATAATTTGTTGTCAGACACCATGTACATATAGCAATTAAAGTGGCGAGTGCTTCTCCACTCATTAAGGCAGGCCCTCGAGGCCCTGCAATGGGAAGAAAATCACCAGCCAGCAAGCTACCCAGAGGAAGCATGCGTAGAGCACCTAAGTTCTGAGGAGGATGCAGGCACAGGGAGGTGCCAATCTGGGCTTGGTATTACCCACCCTGGGAAGGAATGAGGGGGAAGTGAGCCAGGGAAGTTGGCTCTTTCCCCAAGTCGATGGTCTTCCTCCTGGTCCAGATTTGCATGCGTTTCCACCCGGGTCTGTCCCCACTCCCCAGCTGTGAGTGGGCAGAGGTACTTTTCTGGGTGCCGCCTCCCTCCTCCCTCAGTGGTTCTGCCATCCATCAGATCTTCCTTCCTTCCCACCAGCCTCCTCTGTGGTATGTGATCAGGGTGGTTTCCATCACACAAGCCACCTCTCTGTTTCCCAAAGATAACACAATCCGTGTGGGTGTTTGCTCGCTGGTGCTGTTATCTAAGATCAACACAGGGGTTCCTACCTCCAGAGGCCTCCAGGGTCAGGAAAAAGCAGAGGCTTCGTGTCTCGGTTGGTGCCTGGTCACCATAGTTGGGGTTTTGGGTGGTTTCCTTCTGGTGGGGGCGAGGGTGGCTGTGAACAAGCTGTGGGTCTTCTCCCCACCGTCTCCACCTTCAGCCCTCTGGCCCTAAGCTCGGGTGGCTGTCAGGGGGAAGCCCCCGCCGCAGCTGGTGATGAGATGTTTTTCAGCAGGAGGTACTCAGTCCCTCACATTCTACTGAGGGGCTGTCCAGCCCCTCCTGGGCCTCCACTGTCCCGAGAGTCTCTACATGGGTCCTGTGCCCCCTGAAGTCAATCATCAAGTCAGGTGGCATTTAACCATCAGCTGTTCTACTGCCTCAAGACCTCCCCCTAACTGGTTCTCTGCCCCAGGCCCACCCTGCTTGGAGCACACTGACTTTCCTGGAAGCAGGAAGGAGAGAGAGCACTGGATTAGGCTGGGTGGCTTTGGGGGAAGTTATGTTTTTTCTTCCAGTGAAATAAAAGGTCCAGCATCCCAAGTCTTTAAGGCTTTCCAACTCGCTCATGATTCTATGCTCTGTCCCTCCTGTTAAAGACCCTTCAGCGGGCTCCCTCCTGCACATAAAGCCCACACTCCTTGTGCCAGCAGCTTTCGAGGCAGTGCAGAGCCTGACCCCAACTCCTTCGAGGCCTTTCTTTTGGCCTCCTCCCACCACCACCATCCTCCAAGCCACCCAGCCTTCTCACTGTTGTCCCCAACAGTCTACACCATGCCTCTGTTTGCTCCCATCACTCATGCCACTCTGCTTGCAGCGATGCCCTCCCTTCAAAGCCCGCTCCATTGCCACCATCTGCCTCTTGCCCGGAGCCCCAGCCTGAAGTGAGCTCCTCCTGGGACTTTGATACAGACATTGCATTCAACCCTAGGAGTCACTGCTTGGGCATCCAATAGATGAAGCACTCGGACAGGTTAAGGTTAGTTAATCCTTCATCCAAGAACGTGTGACCATCGCACATGCTTGGCACAAGGTCTTGGGCCTGATACAAAAATACTTGTCATCTGTACGCTGCCTTACAGATTATAAGAATCCTCAAAACCACTGAGAGGCAGCCCTGCCACAAGGGGGATTATTAGTGATCTGCCTAACGCCAACCAATTTGAGTAGTTAGTTGTGCCAATAGCAGGTCATAGCCCTTCTGCCTCCAGATCCAATCTGTTCCCTCAGAACTGGGCTGGGGGAGGGGAGGCAAGCCCACAAGAAACACCAAGCCATGCAGAGCCATCATGCCTCACCCAGGGGGAATGACTGAGGTTTAACCACTGATTAAAATGATCCCTACACCTGCTCCTTAGAGGACAGTTAGGAGCTCATGCTGCCGACCCTCCCAGCAGTTTCCTCATCTGTAAAGAGGGACTTCCCTCACTGGGGAGGCAGAATTACATGAGCCAGGCTCCCTTGTGCTCCAGAGGCTTGTGGGAGCCAGAGCAGCATCAGTCACAGAACTGCAGGGGCAGGACTAGAAAGCTTAGAAAGCTAATGATGGTAAACTCGCTCTATCCAGGGCGGAGGGGGGTTCAGAAAGGAGAGAAGTCTACAGTCATGCCACCCAATCTCATCAGAAAGTCGTGAGATCTCACAGAGCAGCAAAGCCAG
Organism: Myotis lucifugus; assembly: GCF_000147115.1. Lineage (NCBI taxonomy): Eukaryota > Metazoa > Chordata > Mammalia > Chiroptera > Vespertilionidae > Myotis > Myotis lucifugus. The sequence goes on from NW_005871056.1 coordinate 14,986,498, forward strand.
CCTGGACACCCCCCGCCCCCCGGCCACTCCTCTCCCTCCCACCGAAACCAGGGCCAGGGCCATCTGTGGACAGCTGGAGCAGATGGCCACCCCAAGCCAACCCAACAATCTCTCTGGGCATTTAACCTCCATTGTTGATTTCTACCCAGAGGACCAAGGAATGTAAATCAGCCCCTGGAAACTAGGCTGCCCTGAGATGAGGTTGCTGGTTTAAAACAAACACAAGGCTTCCTATATAAGGACCAGCCAGCCACCAGGTGTCACCTCCGCCAGGAATCCCAGGTAGGCACCCTCTCTCACTCTGTGGGTTTGCTTATGGGTTTAACTTACTGGCCATTCACAGGCCCATCTGAACCAAGGGGAGGTTGCACAAGCTGGGGCAGCCTGGTTGCTCAGACATAACTGGGCTTAGGTCTCCTGGGGATCTTGCTGGGTCAGCTTCATCACCTGTTAAGAAGCTTGGCGAGGTCTTTGGGGGCTGAGGCAAACACATGGGGAATCCACTGCCAAGGGGTCTGCCCTGAACAGTCTGGGAAGAGAACACAGACATCCTCCAATTCATTCTGCCTTAAGCAGCGGGGAGAGCTGCCATCCCAGGTCAAAGCCCTGTGTGCTAGGCTCCTACCTGCATTCCGAGGCGCTGGGAGGGCAGTGGACGCGAAGGGAGAGGAGGGGGAGCGTGTTAACTGGAGACTCTCTTCTCCAGGCCCATCTGTCCCAAGCCAGCTGAGGCCATGCCTTCCCCGGGGACCATCTGCAGCCTGCTGCTCCTCAGTGTGCTCTGGGTGGACTTGGCCATGGCAGGCTCCAGCTTCCTGAGCCCCGAACACCAGAAAGCGCAGGTGAGATTCTCCCCACGAAGCCCCACATTCTGACGGGGCATCTCATTCCAGCCCTGCCATAGCAGCCAGCTGTGTGACGTGGGCAGTGGCTCAACCTCTCTGGGCAGCCTTCACAGAGAACACAGAGGGCCCTGGGTCTGACTTATAGGCCCCGCCTCTCTCTGCTCTGGAAGGATATGGGGGCTTAGGGCCCTAAAGAAAACTCTCTCTCTCCAGCAGAGAAAGGAGTCCAAGAAGCCACCAGCCAAACTGCAGCCCCGAGAGCGAGAGCTCGAAGGCTGGCTCCGCCCAGAAGACGGAAATCGGGAGGAAGGGGCAGAGGATGAGCTGGAAATTCGGGTTGGTTCCTCTGTAGTTTTATGCTTTTGTGGCGGGGGAGGGGATGAGGGAAGGGAAGGCAGGGGGTGATAGCATGAACAGGGGTCCACTTACCAGCATGAAAATAGTTGACTGCACTGTGCTCTATGAGGTCTGTGCCCATGAAGAGGCAAATATCTAAGAGAAGTAACTTTGCTACCACAGAATGGGAACGTACAGGAACCATGAGCAGAGGAGAGAGAAGGGGACGCTAGCAGGCGCCAGATATTTTCAAAGGGTGCAGCAAACGGGGTGCCCAGAGAAAGATACCCAGGTAGACATAGCTGGTCGTAGACTGAAGGTGTTTCCCCACAGAAAACATTCTGGTTTGCCCAGGGCCTCTCAGACCTCACCTGGGCTGCAGTGCGCCCAGACCGCATCCTGGCCGGCAAGCTGCTGCTGGCGGGGCTGCAGGGCCCACTTGCTGAAGCCCATCTGTGGATGAAGACAGACCAGCCAGGCTTGCCCTGACTCTGGCTAATCTTGCCTGAGATAAGGAAATAGTTTAGAGATAAATGGAGGACTAGGAAGGGGGGGACTGGGAAGGGGGGGACTGGAGGGAGAAATGGGTTTCATAGGGTCATCCAGGTAACTTTCCTGAAAGGCTGGCTGTGTGTGGTTAGCAGACGGTTCTGACAAGATTTCGGTGGCGACAGACACCTCCATGCAGAGAAACCAGAATTCCCTGGATGGTACTTAATACTCAACCATGGCAGTTACTGAGCTGCTGGGAGCTGGTATCATTGCCCTCATTGATTAGAAGTTCAGACAATGTACTTGCCTGAGATGCCACTGCCAGAGGGCGGCAGCGGTAAAACTGAAGGTCAGGGCTGAGTCAGTCCCCAAGTCCTCTCTTCCTCCTTACGGTCTGACAGAGGGAGTGCCTCTCACTCTCTCTGGCCTGAGAGAAGCTGAAGTGTGTCCTGCCTTGGCCTTTCTCTAACCACCCACCAGCCACTTCTCCTGTCAGGGATGAGCTCCCCAACCCATGCTTTCTCTGACCCTCTGTAAACCTAAAGGTGTTCTCAGGCACTTCCTCCGTACCACCTGGGACATCCTCAGCCCACCACATCCGCACTCGAGGCCGTAAATGAAAATCAGGGAACTCTCTTAGTGAGGTTGGCAGCTCCCGCCGGCAGGTACTCACCCAGCTGGGGTCACTCTAAATTAGCCCAGATGGGGAAGCGATTTCAGTGGCGGCTGACTCAAGGCAGGGCTGGAAGTTTCTAGTTTCCACAAAGGCTGGCCTCAGAAGAAACGGCCCGGGCTGCCTCAGCTAGAACCAGAAGTCTGAAATGTCTGGGAGGTGGTGTAGCGGTAGGAGATGGGTGGGGCAGGAGGCCAGCAACACCTTCCGGAAGCCCCTCCCATCCTAGGGCTCCACCTCTTTCATCCCAGGCCCCCCACTTCCTTCAAACATTTTCCTCCTAAAATCTAGTTTCAGGACTTTAATATTTTTCAAACCAAGCCCTTCCCACTCCCCTACCCCACCCATCTCCCACTGAACAGACGAGACGCCGAGGCCAAGGGAGTCTTGTCAGGTCACCTGGAGCTCATCTCCCACCCACCAGTCGCCACGCCGCCTCTCAACTGCCCCTGCCACCCAGTTCCAGCCAGCAAGTCCCTAAGGAGTCTGTTCCAGTGATCTGACCACCCCACATTAGCCACGGGGGGTGGAGGGGATGTATCTTTGAATCTTTACTGAAGGGAGATAACGGGAGGGTCCAAGTTCCCTAAAAAACCAATCATGCCATTCCCCATACTCTCCACCTTCACAGTGAAGACAAGTGGGGAAGGTAAATTGTTTTAAAGGAACAAGTGGGGAAGGTAAATTGTTTTAAAGGAACAAACAGCCATTTGTTGCTTTGATAACTTCTCTGAGCAGTTCGCTCATCTGTAAAATAGGAGTCATAGTGGTACCTGGGCGCTGCCACACCCCTGGGGCTAGCAGAGGTCCTGGGACTGGTGGACTTAAGAATCCTGCATTCTAGTCCTTGGCCACCAACTCTTCTGAGGCCTCAAACAAGTCCTTTAACCTCTCTGGGTCTCAGCTGCTTTATCTGAAAATGGGGGTAACACCTCCTGTCTGGAGTGTAGTGGGCAGAAGGACCAAGGAGCAGGGGTTCTTTCCAACATCAAGAGTCCTCCACTGACCCATGGAGGTGTTCAGACATCTCAGTGACCAACATGGCCAGGTGCTGAGGCAGCTACTGGATGAACAGAGATAAAGATACAGTCTCTGGTCTCAAGGGAGAAAACAATGATGTGGCTGCAAACACAGCTCTTTCCTGTTTCCCCAAAGCTTTTAGTGACAGTAAATCACCTCACAGATTGCCAAGTAGGGAAAATGGTGCTCTCTCCCTGCAGAAGGAAAAAAACAGAAGCCGAGAAAGAAGAAGGAACTTAGCTCTAGGAAAAGGTTAGCTTCCTGCCTGCACTGAACAGAGGCCTGTGCATATGAGACAAAGCACCTGGGAAAGGAGAGGTGGGGGCAGTGGAGGGGGTAGAGACCATCACGTAGGCTAGTGCTATGTACACCAGGTAAGCCCACTTCCCCCAAACCTCCCTGCCAGGGCCTGAAATTCCACCATTGTGATTCAACATTGTCTTCAAAAACTGCACGGCAGGGAGGGGGGCTTGCTAGGGGACACCACAGCTTTTACCTTAGCGGTAAAGGAAGAGTGTCAAGGTTAGCCTCCTAAAGATGGAGGGGGCAAAAAGAATGGGCGTACAAAGAAGAGAACTGAGCTATCCCTCGGTGCACCTGCTGGGCCCACAGGCCCTTTCCCTCTCTGACCCTTTGGGATGAAGTGTTTGGGGCAGGGGTGTGGGAGGCTGGAACCTCTGACATTTCCTGGGTCCTCCCTACTCTCCTCCTAGTTCAACGCCCCCTTTGATGTTGGAATCAAGCTGTCAGGGGCTCAGTCCCACTGGCATGGCCAGGCCCTGGGGAAGTTTCTTCAGGACATGTTTTGGGAAGAAGCCAATGGTAAGTCCCTGCCCGGGTCAGGTCAATTCAGAGTTTTCTCGGAGTCCCAAATGTGAGCCCACATTATGGGTGACACAAGAAAAGTTCTCTTCCCTGACCCCTGCCTCTCAAAGAGCTTCCAATTCCTCGTTCCCAAATAGCGGCAGGAGTGGGCGGGGCTGGTATTTGAGTGGCTCGGAGGGTGTTTTTGTATTCAAAGAGGGTACTAAGTTCTGAGAACTAGCTTTGGAGCCCCAGTGAACCCCAATTTCCGCAACCATAAAATGGAGCTAACACCCCTAATAAAGTATAAAATTATTTGATGTTACAACACCTTTACTGTATAATTTTACTTCACAAACAACAGGAATTAGTGCTACAATTGCATTCAGAAGAATGGGCTCCACAGCCAGTTAAGCAAAGTTTTTTCTGTTTTTATTTGAATCCCCTCTTACCTTGTAAAGAAACCACTCAACTTTCCCCTGATCAAGGCCACTGGAAGCACCTTACAACCTGCAAAGCACTTCTGTCACCAACATGGCATCACCTAACCCACCCACCACTCGAGGCAGACAGAGACTCGCACTCACCCTTCCATGCAGATAAGGAGACCAAGACTCCGAGCTTTTAGTGACTTGCCCAAGTCACAGCCCAAGGCTTCCCCCATTACAAGACACCACCTCACCAGTCACCACTGTGTAAGAAAACCATCTCTGATGGCACTGGCCAGATAGCAGACTCAGAATTTTGACATCTACACCCTTGCTTTTCAGAGGTCCCAGCAGACAAGTGACCATCCACAGGACGGGCCCACCTCTTTGTTCTCCTACTACCCTTAGAAGTGCTCACCGTGGCTTTTAGATTGCTTCTACAACTCCCAGCTCTGAGTGGTACTAGCTTAGGAGCCTAATAAATATTCAAAATGTGTGCTAAGTGTTCGTAATGAGAATTATTTCACCGAAGAGGAAAATGTCACTGGAAAAATAAGTCTTGTTCTATGGTCAATGGAAAGAGAAAAGAAGGATATGTAGCAAGGCAGGTGTGCACACTCAGAAAACCACACTAGACCACCTCATACAAGCAGAGAGACTACTGGGTGTGTGTGCCAGAAGAGGAGTGGAGGGGAGAGAGACAAAGAATAAGTAAGAGGGGAAAGGGAAGAGAGGGGAGAAGAGGATGGGGAGGGGAGAAAGAAAGACACAGTTCCTTTAAATATCAAAGTGCAACGTTGCAATGAGAGCTTATTATCAAGGACTGTGTGGCCCTAGTCCAGGGGTGGGCAAACTTTTTGACTCGAGGGTCACAATGGGTTCTTAAACTGGACCGGAGGGCCGAAACAAAAGCATGGATGGAGTGTTTGTGTGAACTAATATAAATTCAAAGTAAACATCATTACATAAAAGGGTATGGTCTTTTTTTTTTTTTTTTTTTTAGTTTTATTCATTTCAAACGGGCCGCATCCGGCCCACAGGCCGTAGTTTGCCCACAGCTGCCCTAGCTGGTTTGGCTCAGTGGATAGAGCAGTGACCTGTGGACTGAAGAGTCCCGGGTCTGATTCCTGTTAAGGGCACATGCCCCAGTTGAGGGCTCACTCCCCAGTAACGGGCGTGCACGAGACAGATCAATGATACTCTCTCATCATTGATGTTTCTATCTCTCCCTCTCCCTTACTCTCTGAAATCAATATATATATATATATAGGACTGTATGGACAAAGAAAGTACGGGTGACATTATCAGAGCTAAAATCTACTAAACACATTCAAGATCAGAACAGGATTCTGGGGATGCCAAAGCATGAGTCTAAAGTTATCAAGTGGGTGCTAACACTGGCTTCTAGCCACTGCTGGGAAGGGCTTCCTCTTTGTTCACTACTGAGAAGCCCAGCAAAGTAGATACCAACTCACATAGGCAAGGCAGGCCACTGCCTTCATTACTTCACTGATACCTGGTAGTTGTCCCACATTTCCAACTCCAGCTCACAGCTGAATCGAACCTTGGTCCGTAAGTTCCACAATTTAATTCCAGGAAAGACACCAGCCTTCCTAGGAGGAAATGTCACCTATCAGTCATTTACACTTTAGCATAACATGCAAACTGGTTTCTGAAAGCTGGTGATGATGGGTGAATCAATAGGAGAGAAAAGCAAACAAGGAGGGAGATTCCAAAGAGATGCACTGCCAGTCAGACACATGATCCCCTAGAAATATGTAGGGCACCCCTCTGCAGAGTTGGGGTAACACCCACACTGGAAAAAACTACCACAGAGGGCTCGAGAAGCCAAGTATCTTCTTGAGTAAAATTTTGGCCACCTGGCACTCAAGGCACAGCCCTTTAGGTACCAACCACTGGTAGGTGCACTGAAACCCAACTGCCATTGATCATCCAGGAACTCCATGTGATCTGTGGGTCATCCGGGAATTCCTTAGAAATGCCATCTTGGGCCCCATCCCTGCCCTACTATATCAGGATCTGTACTTCAACAAGATCCCAGGTTATTAAATGGCTTCTATAAAGTGGCTTAGAGGGAACTGGACTCTACTCAGACGGCACAGCACACTGCAGCCAGATTGCCCCGCCTGGCATACAATAGGTGTCGATTGTTATAAAACTTAAAAAAAAAACTGAGACCTGGCCAGGTGGGACCCTCAACAGAACTGTGAACACATGAAAAAGGTGTCCTGTTTCTTCTCTCTTACCTTCTTCCCCATCGATTTAGTCCCAGCTCTATTGTAGACTCTGTTGGGCAGATGGCAGACCACACACACACACACACACACACACTCCCATCTCTCAGATGACCAGACACCTGATTATATGACTACACAGTGACCTTACTGAGTCTTTGCTTTCAAAAGCATCGTCATCTAAGCCACAGACTGAAACAGGTTATCACCATTAAAGGAACTTAAGGTATTGGAGAACAGATGAACTAAGTGGGGGTAGTGGAAGAAATAGAAATGGAGGGAAATGATCTTCTACAGCCACCAGATAGCCAGCTCCCTAGTACTGAGGTCTAGACTGACATGCTGCCCTGAAGCTTAGCCACATCCCAGTTCCATTGTTTAGTGGGGGCACAACCCTGATCACCCTAACCACACCCACAGCCCTCTTCTTAACAGCTAGAGAGGATGGAAGGTCCAAGTGTGATCAAATTGACCCAGGAAACCAGCTGCTGACCTGGGGAAGCAGCAGCCATGGATTGGGCTGGGGACGGTGCTTAGGAGGGGGATGTGTGCCAGACCCTGGTGGGAATGCTGGTCAGCTCCATCCCATCAAAAAAAAGAACAAAGACTTACTTCTCTCTCAAAGGACTGACAAGCATTCTCTGCCACTTGCCTGCGTCATTCATTAAAAAAATATATAAAAATTTTTTTTTAACATTTTTTAAGCCCACTCTGGACTGGGCAATCTCACCTGGGGCAGGCCCATGATGTGGTTGAGAGATATGGGCTAGACCAGCCGTGGGCAAACTACGGCCCGTTTGAAATGAATAAAACTAAAAAAAAAAAAAAGACTGTACCCTTTTATGTAATGATGTTTACTTTGAATCTATATTTATTAGTTCACACAAACACTCCATCCATGCTTTTGTTCCAGCCCTCCGGTCCAGTTTAAGAACCCATTGTGACCCTCGAGTCAAAAAGTTTGCCCACCCTTGGGCTAGACTCAGACCTGAACTTGAATACCAGTTCTGATCCAGACCAGAATATTGAATTTCTCAGGTTCCTCAAATTAAAATACCCACCTACCCGGGTTACTATAGAGACTGAACACAGTATCTCCCTCAAGGACACCTGGCACATAATAGGCATTCAACTATTCTAACCATCATCACTTACTTCATCCCTGCAGTGCACCAGGCGTTGTTCTAAATACTTGTAAGTAGTTAATGCAATTTCAGCTAATTTTCACAAGCTACTTCGGAGGGAGGAAACTGAAGTTTGGAGAAATTAACTTTCCAAGGTCACACAGCAAATACATTGCCCACTCATATCCAGAGCTGTAGTGGTTGAGTCCATGCGTTTCAAAGTCTACTGCCTCTCAATGGTATTTTCTTGCCCTGCTGCCTTGGGTCCAAGGGATTTCTTTTATTTTTAAAGTAAAATTAAAAAAAAAATAGTTTATTGACTTTTAGAAAAAGAAGGGAGAGGGAGAGAAACATTGATGTGAGAGTGAAACATCTATACGCTGCCTCTCCTGCATGCCAAACCAACAACCTTTCAGGGCTTGTTTCTGTTTTTTTTATTTTCCTTCATAATACACTGGGTCAACTTCAAGTCAACAACTGGCAGAAATAAAACATCAAAGGAAAGAAGGGACACACTTGAAAAAATGTAGCATTTCAAACAAGGTCCTATGTCACCCTTCTTAGACCTATTCCTCTAACATTATTTAATGATACCACTAACTTAAGGTTCTCTGAATGGGGTGTATTTACCCTTGGGGTGAACAAGAAATTTGTTGAAGGAGTGCTCGCTTCGGCAGCACATATACTAAAAGAAATTTGTTGAAGGAAAAAAATTCTCCTCATAAAAAGCTTATTTTGTGTTTTAGGATATACCTAGTATATCAGTATACTAGCACATGTATTTAACTCATCATACACTTACAGGTGTGTGCTCAGAAATTCCCTTATGGCAACATGTAAACAGAAGAATGGGGACCCATGCTTAGCTACCTTCCTTAATCTGAATCCACTCCAAATGAGCACTGACAGGGACCACAAGGGCTGGCTAGCCACTGATCAGCAGTTCTGCTGCCATCTTTGTTTGAGTTTGTTTAATCACTGAATATTTCAACAGATTTTCAGCCACAAACCGACTATCACTGAGTAGCAGAGTCAACTGTGTTCAACCGGAAAGGAAACTGAACCAAAGTGAAGGAATATGCTGAAAATGCAGTCAATGACTATCTCAAAGATGATGCATTAACAGAGATTTCAAATTTGTTTAACATTCTCGCAGCAGAGCCTTCCTTTTTCCAGGTTTACTTTTGGCTTGTGCGTCTGTGTTCAACAATACCTCCATAAAAATTAGAGGACTGAGTTAAATACATGTGCAAGTAGTGAAATAGAATGTGCTCCAGTCTACCCAGAGGCATCAGTCCACAGTCCAAAAACAGTACAACTGATTCATCAGTACCACACTTGTGTACTCGATATTTCTTCCTCTTACTGCACTGCTCTGGAAAAAGAAAAGAATCTATCTATATAGTTTTCAAAGGCTAGGAAGCAGCAGTATATCTGAGTTCCCAAAGTGTAAGATAAAAGTTAACGCTCAAAGGCAGCAGAACTTTTAAGAAGATACCATGTCTTACTTATCTCATGCAATTTTGCAGAGGCACCTGTATACTCGAGAATGTCAGACCTCTGGGATCGCAGGTTTCGAAGTCGGCCACCAACTGAACCACTGTTCTCATTCTGAGAACTCTAAACAAACGTGGAGAGCATGGGAGTTGGCTGGGAATCTATCCCTTTATTTTCAGAAACTGATGGGTAGGGGTAATACAGAGGCATTCCAGCAGCACAGCAAAAACAATCAAGTCAGCCATCCAACAACAAAAACATTGCCAACCAGCTTTCACACCACAGCACAGAAGTAATCCTAAATCCTAGAGATAAAAGTGTATAGCACCTTGTGCGTTACCTTGGCAGGAAGACTGCATAGGCTCTGAGATATCCATTTAGTCATCCCTTTAACCCTTTAATGCAGGACTAGTTGGTTTCCCATGTAGGCAGTACTGACATACAGGGCTTATGAAGGAGATATATATGCTGCAGTTCATTTGGATGACAATGAAACACTCTGAAATATTTAGCAGTTCCCCAAATCTTCCAAACAGGAGAACGAGCCCCCAGTTCCCCACACTGGCAAACATGAGGCACAAACAACGCACAACTAATCCATGGAAGGTCAACAGGGAATCAAGGCCCACTTCTCAGGCCAGCAACTGTGCACAGGGGCAAAACAGAAATACCATCTAGAAAAAATGTTAAGCCCATTTCCTTTTAACTTACAAGGCTCAAATGCACCTTCCAAAATCACCTAGAGAAATCCAGCATTAAGTGATGGATTTTATGATGTAAGCCACCAGGTTCCAAGAAACACACAAGGAATTCGGTGGCCTGTCTCACTGCAGATTGGGGTAAAGGATCCTTTTGGACAAAGTGCAGTGTCCTTACATTTACCCCGTGACCATTATAACCTTCCAGGGCCTGTAATGAATATACCTTTAGAAGGCACCAGCAGGAAACAGAACACAGCTTAAAATCTGAGTTGACCCCAGATGCTCAAAAGTCAAAGGAGAGGCTCTCATTTCCAACACAGAGAAAGGACACAGAGGAGGCAAAGGCAAGGGAGACCACCCAGAGGGGGAATGAGAGATTTACAGACATCAGGCCTGCTTGTTGGGCAAAGGCAACAGAACATGGCCGAGTGACCCCAGCAGAGCTTTGAAGAAGTAAACTGATTTACCTCTTAACCTGGGAGGGACACACAAGAGGCTGTCATATGCAATGAAAAAGTATGAGTATTTCTGGTCCAGTGTTCCAGGGAAAGAGGGCAAAATGGAACGAAGGGCGGCTGGGACCTCACCAGCAGACTAGCAAGTAGCTTCTGCTACAGGCTGGACCTTGATCAGTTTAACACAGCCGAGTTGCAGCCCTGGGGCATCAGTAAGTAGAAACACCTTCTTTGGGGTCCTCTTCCTCAAGAAGGCCTCTTCCTTGAGTTCCCCCATTCTGTCCAGATCTCCATCAGCCAGGACTTTCCCTGGACAATGCGTGCCTTTCTGCCCCCTCTGTATTGATGGCAATGGAACCAGTGAAACCAGTAGTCGAGTCCTTCCACCTGTGCCGATGCAGAGTTGACACAGCGACAGCCACACTGAAGAGTTATCCATGGAAGAGAAGGGGATGACTCCTTTGGTTGCAGGGGGGTGACTTCACCGGTCTCCAGCAAAGATCCCCCATAGGTTTCTCACTGGGAGCTCATTCTCAGAACTGAGGACCAGGAACCAAGTTACACACCAACATGGGCTTAGACTAGTAGGAGGGTGACTTTATTCGCAGACTGCTCAAAAACACAGGCTGCAGAGAACAGAGATTTGGATTGGCAAACTTGTTGCACCCTTCTACTAGTATTTCTTCCTCCCTGACTGCCCTGGAGCATGTGACCAGGAGGCAACCCCCCTTCCTGCTCCCCACGCCCCCCCCTCCACTGAACCCCCCTACCCATAGCCAAGATCAAAAGCCTGATGATGAAGTTTCAAGGAAAATATCCTGTTTCCTATCTTGGTTTTCTCCTTGTCCTGGACCCAGGCAGAGATGAAACCCAGCCTATGCTGTTAGGTCACTGGTCGTCCTGGAGGGTAGAGAAGAGAAAAGGAAGAAGGTTTCAAACCAAGTTCACTCAAGACAAATCAGGCTACTCTCTACATTAATAAAATGCAGCAAAAAAAGCTTCTGTCCCAATTTTTAAAAACATAAATGTAAATTTTATGACCTTTTATAGAAAACTCCTGCACTCTCTCTGCTTAAAGATTGTAGAGGCGACTGGTGTTCTCACGCAAGGTAGCCAAGGTGCGGGACAGCGGTTGATCTTTGACCCTGGCAATCTCTCGAACTGTATGCAAGGCCAGGCCCGGGTGGGCATACTGGCAAAGACTTTTGGGAACCTGGAAGATATCAAACATTCAGAACATCGCTGTGCTGTCTGCGCACAGTCATTACACAGAGCTCCCTCCCCGGCCCTTCCCCAGTAAGGACCTCTTTGGGGCTGCCCTGTAGAGACCCCTTTACCTGCAGGTGCAGGGAGAGTCCTAGTCATGGGGGGCTCTGGGTGAGCAGGGTCCCACGCTTCCTTGGACTACCCTCTACAGGGTAGGGCTTTGCACTGCCTGGAAGAGAGTGGTTACCCTTCAGCTTCTCAGCCCCCTAGACTTTTGGTTCTGCAGAGCAATACAAGGAGACATCTATATAGCCAAGGGTGGGACCTGGATATCACTGGGGCTCTGGCCCTGCCAACCTTGTCATGGTGACCGCCCACCTCCCCACCCTCTCCTCAGTGCCTCAACTCAGCCTGGAGACACCCCTACCTGTCGAGGCAGGAAGTAGGGGGCATCAGTTTCCACGATGATTCTCTCCAGCGGGATCTGTTTCAGAGCTTCCCGGGCCTCCCAGGCAGAGGAGTACGTCAGGACTGCCGTGAAGCCCACAGACATGTTTGGGAAGTGCTTCAGCAGGGGCTCGATGACCGGGTAGCTGCCAGTGAAGCAATGCCTGAGAGGAGAAGTCCAGATCAGCGCTCTCTCACAATCACCTGGGCAGCAGCCCCAACTCCCTCTAGACATATAACCCCTTTTACATTATTTTCTGTGGATAAATATCCAGAAATGTAAAGCTTGCATCCAAAGGAAGGACTCCACAGTAAACACAGACAAGAGCTGGTTTCAATATAGTAAGACCCAAGATGATTCCTGGTGAGCAATGCTCATCCATCAACCCATTACACCGCAGAATACTATACAGCCACTTAAAATAATTACCAGGAACATACAGCAACAATACAGGGACAGGGTATGCTTATGACACAAAAAGAGAAGCAGAATTTAAAACTGTGGCCCCTTTAATATTACAACTACAGTAGGTAAAAATTATGTCTATGCAGTCAAATGAACTCAAAGGAAACAAAAAAAATACATCAAGGAGTGAGACTATGAATGAATTTTCTTCTCTTAATTTGAAGGCTGTTCACATTCCATGTTCATAATATAATAAATATAATAATAATTAAAATATAGCCCTAAACGGTTTGGCTCAGTAGACAGAGTGTCGGCCTGCGGACTGAAAGGTCCCAGGTTCGATTCCGGTCAAGGGCATGTACCTTGGTTGCAGGCACATCCCCAGCAGGAGGTGTGCAGGAGGCAGCTAATTGATGTTTCTCTCTCATCGATGTTTCTAACTCTCTATCCCTCTCCCTTCCTCTCTGTAAAAAAATCAATAAAATATATTTAAAAAAATAAAATATAATATAATATAATCCTATCCTATATAATAAAAGGCTAATATGCAAATCGACCAAACAGCAGAACAACTGGTGCTATGACGTGCACTGACCACAAGGGGGCAAATGCTCAACACAGGAGCTGCCCCCTGGTGGTCAGTGCACTCCCCACTCAGCCAGAAGCCAGGCTCACGACTGGCGAGCACAGCGAAGGTGGCGGGAGCCTCTCCCACCTCCGCGGCAGCACTAAGGATGTCTGACTGACAGCTAAGGCCCACTCCCCACAGGGATATCCTCCAAAGGCTGCCGGACTGAAAGGGTGCAGGCCAGGCTAAGGGACCACACCCCCCCCACAGTGCACAAATTTCGTGCACCAGGCCTCTAGTATAATGTGTGTGTGTGTGTGTGTGTGTGTGTGTATAAAATCAATCTGGAAATTCAGGCCTTCCTCCAGCCACAACACCTTGTTGGACCATCCTAGCCTCCTTCAACCTACGACCAGTCATTAGAATTCCTTTACAGTCAGCCCAAAATAAAGCAATGAAAAACCAACAAACCAACCAGAAGGGCCAAGTGACTATGCCTCGTCTCTGATGTGTGCCACCAGTCAGAGGTCAGAGACTTCACTCTCTGCTTGGACCCCCAAAAGGCAGCAGCTTAGAGGCCTGACAGGCCCACCCATTTCTACCATCTGTCAAGACCTGGTTTGGATTCTAGACTCCCTGCTTTTTTCAGTTAACTCATCTCACCCATCTTGATAGAACCAGCCCAGGCATTGCCTCCTGATCCCTTTAGAGCTAGGCTTAGCTAATGGCCCCTGATCTGGTTCTCACAGTACCGTATGCCCACCTCAGACCCACACTCTCTACAGTAGAGAAGTAACCAGCTGACTCACCAGTCTCCCACAGCTAAACCAACAGCCAGGACAGGTACACAGTAAGAGATCAGGAAGTATGTCAAAGTGAACTTAAGAACCTCTAGATACTATTCACATCCTGTACTTCAATGAGCTTTCAAATTCAAAAAAGAAAAGAAAATTTCTTTTCAGGTGCCCTGGAATCTTCTGTGTGCTAAGTCACCGGACTCCACAGCAGTCTTTCCCGAAATCAACAGCCCTCATTTCTGAAAACTGAGACTCCATTCTCGCCTGCCACCAGGACAGAGGTCACAAAAGCCCCTTTTTTGCTCACTGATGATTTAGGGTATTAGCTCAAACCATATGAAGTTGCAGTTTAGTAAGTAAAAAATGGTTAAATAACAGAAATTTCATATGGTTCAACCTAATATTTAATCTTTAGTAAAGATACTACATAAAAACATAATAGTATCTATGCTCTCCTACTGAGTTTTCGTTTTTCCAACTAACAGCCTAGACCAGTGGTCGGCAAAATGCAGCTTGCGAGCCACATGTGGCTCTTTGGCCCCTTGAGTGTGGCTCTTCCACAAAATACCAACTTCTGCGCATGGGCCACGAAGTTCAATCGCACTGTACATGCGCGCCCACACATGGTATTTTGTGGAAGAGCCACACTCAAGGGGCCAAAGCGCCGCATGTGGCTCGCAAGCTGCAGTTTGCCGACCACCGGCCTAGACAGAGGAAGCATTCGTTTCATTTGCCCACTGAAGCTCCCGCCTAACCTATGGATCTTGTAGTCTGAGGGCACAAATTTTTTCATGATGCTCAGCAGATCTTCATCAGCTTCTCGGCAGTGAATCACCAAGGGCTTCTTTAGAGACACGGCCAGCCGCAGCTGTCTCTCAAATACCTGGGAGAAGACAAAGTGACAATACGTGCAGGTTAGGGCCACTTCAGAAGTCTGTTACCTCCAGAACACCTAGTCCAATGGGCAGATCCACTGTCTCAAACTCTGTGTTTTTAAACTATAATGTTCAGTAACAGTAAGACTTAATGGGTCTTACTAAAGAGCCAGGTAGTACTCAAAGCACTTAAGGTACATTATGACCTATATCCCTCACAAGCACCCTAAGTTAAGTATTGCTCTTAGCCCATCCTGCAGTTGAAGAAACTGAGGCTCCAAGTGAAGTCAAGTAAGTTGCAGCTGAGAAGCTGTAGTGCCACCAAATCTGAACCCAGGCAGTCCACATAGCAACCACTATACAAGGCTTATTTGGGGTTGCAGGGGCAGAATGGGGCTCAGAAACAGAAAGTACAAGCTAAATGTCCTTCCCCTCATTCTCCCCAGCTCTACTCCCAAGAGGTAATTACCTTCTACACCTTTTCCTATACATACTCAATATCAATGCCTGGCTTTCAGATAAATACTATACATATTTTCTTTATTCAATCAAAATCAGATATTCTTCCAGGTGAATACCTACAGATATGATATATTCTTTTCATAAAACTCTAGCTATTTTTAAACCTTTATTAATAAAATACACATACTGTTAATGATTTCAATGAAAAAGTAGGGCTAAGGCCTTAATTTTTCCTCAAGTCCAGGTTTAGAACAAACGTATTAATTCATTATAAACAAATTACCTCGTCTTAAACTTAATGTTTTCATAAGTAGTTTTTTTCAATTGTGGAATATAATTCATTTTGTATTTTTTACATCAAATAGTACCATGCTTTTGGTAATTTGAGTCAGGTGATACTCACTTGAGAATGACATTTTTGAGTCTAACACTTGTGCTACCTCTTCTCATAACAGAAGCACTGAGCCAGTACCAATTCTAATGTAACTCTTGTTTAACCTGTGTGTTCAACTAAAGGAAAATGACCGAAAGAACCAAAATCACAGAACGCTTGGTAGGCGCTTTAAAGATGGGCTAGTTCCAATATCTATAGCTGGCTGGATGCCCTCCTGAACACATCAGCCCTCCTTGAACCTCTACAGAGGCAGGCGGTTGCAAGAGATTATAATTCCAATGTTGAATTCCTGCTTCCAAAATATAATTCTTTAGGGCAGTAAAACTAGTACAGTTCTTTGGGTGGACTATGACACAAATGATAAAAAGCATATTTTTCAAAGTATATTTAATGAAAGAGAACATGTTCACAAGTGGAAAAATCATTCAAAACGATTACTTTCGCCCAGGCAGCCTGGTTCATCGGTTGAACGTCAATACATGAACCAGGAGGTTATGGTTCGATTCCCAGTCAGGGCACATACCCAGGTTACGGGCTCAATCCCCAGTGTGGTGCATGTAGGAGGCAGCTGATCAATGATTCTCTCTTATCACTGATGTTTCTATATCTCTCCCTCACTCTGAAATCAATAAAAATATATTTTAAAAAAGGAAAATATATTTTTTTAAGTTTCAAAATGATTATTTCTTTCTTTTTAACTTCCTAATTTCTTATTTTAAAAGCATGTACATACAACACATACTTCCTTGATTCTATGACAAGTGCTTATAAAACATGCCACCGGGGGAGGGGGGTTAGAGAGCAACGAAAGGACTTCTTATATGCATGCATATTAGCATAACCAATGGACACAGACACTGGGGCGGTGGGGGCTTGCCCGGGCTGGGAAGGGATAGGGGAGGGGGTCAATTGAGGAAAAAGGAGACATATGTAAAACTTTAGACAATAAATAAATAAATTAAATTAAAAAATAAAACATACCACCAATTTTCCCTTGCAATTCTCCAAGGGACAATGACATTAAAAAGATAATATTTGGCCCTGGCCAGGTAGCTCAGCTGTTTGGAGCATCGTCCCATACACTAAAGGGTGACTGTTAGATTCCTGGTCAGGGCACATACCCAGGTTTTGGGTTTGATCACTGGTCCGGGCACATATGGGAGGCAACCGATCAATGGATGTTTCTTTCTCTCTCTTCCTCTCTCTCTCAAAAAAATAAATTAAATTAAATTAACCAATAAAACCATACCCTCAGGTGAGGATTAAAAATAAATAAATAACGTTTTGTAAAACATCTGAATTTCATAAATGTTAGTTAAGATAGAAGAATTGTTAGTAGGCAGGAGCTTGTGGCTGGACTGGACAAATCTAGAGCATTTGTCCTCAGCAGAAACCTGGCTGAATAAAAAATCAGGAGTGAATGAAGTGCAGATAAATTATTTACCCAGCATAATTACTCTCTTCTGCCTGCATAAGCTCAGGTTCCCACAGATCCATTATTTCCAGCGATTCCAGAGTTAATCAGTCTCTCTTGGGAGTGGTCCTCCCAGCAGTTCTTGCATAATCATTACCTCAATATTTCATTCCAGTCAAACACAAATGCAGACAGAAGCAATCTGGTTCAGCCTGCCCAGCCCAAGAGGGGAGAGACAATCTATTCACCCTGGCTTTCCAACTCCAGAAACCAAGAGATTCTGATAAACATACTGGCTGATATGTGCAACCCACAAACTATCCAGGACCTAATTCTTTGGAATTAAACAGGACAGTAAACAGTTAAATTTATGAACACAGATAAGCAAGGAACGTTAACTAAGGTTTGCTCTGGATAGCAGAATAATTAGTGTGTCGTCGTCCCCTCCCCCAATTCTTTTGCTTTTCTGTACTTTCCAATCTTTCTGGAAAATATTAGGTAAAGGAACCAGACCTAGCTAGCTCCCTCTCACTTGGCTAGATACAGTCCTCCCATAGGCTTTTCTTCTTCCCTTCACAGATAAAATATTCAGCAGGACACATCAAGAACTTGCCAGCTACTCTGCTTGTAGGCAAATGCAACTCAATGCCAACATCCAACTAATACACTTCTAATTTTGGTGCCCAAGTTTAGATTTCCATCAAGAACATGGCATCCTCTTCCTGCAGTGCTCTACAGAAATACCTTATCGTCCTCTCTTCTACACACAGTTCAGCCCTCCCCCTGCCAACAAGTTATTTCCTTGAATTTCCATTTTCCAATCCTGAATCCAATTTCACCAAGCCAAATGATACTTGCAAGATTCTACTTATCACCCTATGCTGTAACTTCAAGTTCAGTCAGCATGCCCTGGATAGCTCTACATGCAGATCTGATACAACGATGATTTAATAAAGGGAAAAGTTACTGTGAAATACTTAGCACATTTCCTGGCACACAGTAGGCATTCAATAAACATCAGCTATAAATCTTATATAATAAAAGGCTAATATGCAAATTGACCGAACCACAGAATGACTGGTAGCTATCACGCACAATGACCACCAGGCGGCAGACACTCAACGCAGGAGCTGCCCCCTGGTGGTCAGTGAGCTCCCACAGGGGGAGCACCATTCAGCCAGAAGCCGAGCTCACAGCTGGTGAGCGCAGCAGTGGTGGCGGGAGCCTCTCCCACCTCCGAGGTAGCGCTAAGGATGTCTGACAGCTTAGGCCCACTCCCCGCAGGCATTCCCTGAGGGCTCCCGGACTGCAAGAGTGTGCAGGCTGGACTGAGGGACCCCTTAAGTGCACGAATTTCATGCACTGGGCCTCTAGTTAAATAAAATGCTTCTCATCCTCTTTCCAGTCACCTCAGTGTACACATTTCTGAACTGTGATTCTCTTTCCATACCACACCTGCCCTGTGCCATAGAAACTAGTTGGGAAAGCAGAATATTAAATCCTTGTCTCACTTTCTTAAACACCTATTTCTTCCTGTTTTCAGGTTTAGCTATTGTTCCATTCATTTTTGGCTAATAAGTCACTGCCTCAAGTCAGAAATTGTAAACGTTTTAGTGTTAGTAACAAAAAGGAACTCTGGCAAGAGATTATTTGAATGTACAAGACAAACCTAATTCTGAATTGAAACCTAATTCTGAACTGAAACACTATACTAGAAAGCCATTCAAATAAAAAACTGAAAACATTCACACACATAAAATCTCACCCACCTGTCTGAATGCAGATCAAGTCAAAATCATGTTGCTCAGAATTTAATAAACTTATCAGGTCCTAGCAAATTCGTCTAAAAGAAAATCCTTTGGAAACATCTTAACACAATGCGTACCGCATAGAAATCTCTAAGACATACGCCAGGGACCGCACGTTTTTGGGCAAACTGCACGTTATTTAAATCATAACTACAGATCATAATGCAGTTTAGGTGTTGTTTTTCAATAATTATAACATTTTTATTTACAAAAACAATTAAACAATTAAAGTTCCTAGTACTTTTTTAACGTATGGTACTGCGTAAAACATTTTCCTCTATGAAGAGGGACCAAACAAAATTTACATAAGTATCTAGATTCCTTTTTCCATGGGTGGCACAAACTCTGCAGGCTCTCGTAGGAAATTTTTTCTTTCCACTCACTGGAATACACGTAGGTTCATGCTGCTTCATATCACCTGACAACCTTTTGGGTGTACAAAGGCACGTGGGGCCACGTGTTCGGACCATAGGTTCAAGCTTACAACCACAGCCGTTGGCTATGATTGTGCTGGGAGGGCCCTGCCCTCCAGCTGGGACTTGCACGTGGCAGTGAGAGGACCCTGTCCTTTCATTAGTCCGAGGCTTGAACCTGGCCAAAACACTGTAACCGCGCCCCACAGTGGACAAGACAGTGTGTTGACATCTAAGGTCCATAACAGATGGCGCGTGAAAAACGAGAACACTCATGAGCGGTCCTTAACAGATGGCGCGCGAAACACGAGAAAACTCCTGAGCGGTACGCAATGTGTTAAGTTGTTTCTTATAGAAATTAACTGTTAAGCCTGGCATGCTTACTGGCTGTCATGGACAACTGTATTCAAACTGAAATCTCTATCTCCTAAAAGTGTACAAAGGTCTAGTCTTCTGCTAGAGCAGAAGGGCACCATACCTTCCTTGAATTTTTTTTTCTTTGATCAAAAGAAAATTAAGAAACCACTGACTCTGAAAATTCCTTCTTTTAATTCAGATGCCAGTATCAATGGTGCACAGCATCAGTGCGCTGCTGAGGATGCCCTCAGTTAGATTGGGGACAGCACCAAAGAGAAAGCTGGTATCAAATTTGCCCAGGCTGGAATCCATACACGTTCACCAAGGCCTGAGCATATTGGGCATGCAGACCCAGACTTAACAGGCATCAACAGAAAGGCAGCACACAACAAATTCAACCTGGCAACATGCATAGTGTGAGGGTCTTTCTCCTTTTCCTGCTCCTGTCTAAATCAGAAACTACTCATACCCTGCCAAATCTCCATGCTAAAAAGATAATGGGAGTAAAAAATATTAAAATGGTAATAGTTGTTATCTCTAGTAGAATGGGAAATTATCACCTTTATACATTTTTGTATTTTCCAAATATTCTACAATTGGGCATACTTAACTTCAAAATCAGAATAAAAATAAATTAAACATGTCCTAACTGGTTTGGCTCAGTGGATAGAGTGTCGGCCTGCAGACTTAAAGGTCCCAGGTTCGATTCTAGGCAAGGGCATATGCCTAGGTTGCAGGCTCAATCCCCAGTAGGGGTCGTGCAGGAGGCAGCTGATCAATGATTCTTTCTCATCATTGATGTTTCTCTCTCTCCCTCTTCCCTTCCTCTCTGAAATGAATAAAAAAATATTTTTTAAAAAAATTAAACAAAATTTGTTCTTCCCCAAAAAAAGAAAAAAAAATGTTTTTGATATATATCATTAGCCATAAGTCCACAAAATTCTCTTATCATTTTCCCCCCCCCCCTTATATAGTAAACCTGAAAGAAATAGCTTGTGAAGAATTTGAGAAATGACATATAGATGGTCTGGATAAGAGCAATTGCATTTTTAGAAAATTCTAAATTCTTTAGTTCTAAAAAGACACCCCCCTCCCCGCCAAGTAGAAAAACCCTATGGTTAGATTTCAACTAAAAGAAGAATTAACACTGTAAACAAGTGGCCCTGGCCAAGTGGCTCAGTTGGTTGGGAATCATCAGGGCACATACCTAGGTTGTGGGTTTGATCCCCAGTGAGGGTGAGTACGGGAGTCAACTGATCATTTCTCTCTCTCTCTCTCTCTCTCTCTGCTCCCTCTCTTCCCCTTCCTCTCTAAAAAAATAAATAAAACATATCCTGGGGTGAGGGTTTAAATTAATTAATTACAATTGTAAGCAAGCTGGTTGCCATCATACATAGTAACTATCTGACCAGGAAGTTCATGACCAATAGACTACTTTAGTGTAAACCAATGGTCACTGACATTCTTCACCCAAGGAAGGCAGCAGTACTTAAGACAGAAATTTGGGAAAAAACTAGCCGAAATGTCTAAGATCACACCAAATATCATCTTTGTATTTGGATTCAAAACCCACTTTGGCAGCCGTAACCAGTTTGGCTCAGTGGATAGAGTGTCAGCCTGCGGACTGAAAGGTCCCAGGTTCAATTCCAGTCAAGGGCATGTACCTTAGTTGCGGGCACATCCCCAGTGGGGGGTGTGCAGGAGGCAGCTGATCAATGTTTCTCTCTCATCGATGTTTCTGACTCTCTATCCCTCTCCTTTCCTCTCTGTAAAAAATCAATAAAATATATATATTTTTTAAAATCCCAAAGAAGTTAATAACTCCAAAGATATCAATCCATTTATAAAAAAAAAAAAAAAAAAACCCACTTTGGCAGTGGCAAGAGTGGCTTTGGCATGATTTATGATTCCTTGTATTATGCAAAAAATAAAAAAAAAGAACCCAAACATAGATTTGCAAGAAAAGCCCATATGAGACTTCAAGAACAGAATGGAAGAAAGTCAGGGGAACTGCAAAGGCCAATGTTGGTGCTGGCAAAAATAGCAAAGATTCTTCAGTGGTTTTATCTGTATATATTTTTCATGAGAGGATTAATAAACTAAGAACTTAAAAAAAACACACAAAATTATAAGCAAACTAAAGAGAACCCCATTACCTTGTGCTGTTCTGGGACAGGTGTGGTGCATTTGTAAGAGTAATCCAAGCCCATTTCCCCAAATGCCACGGCCTTGGGATGCCTTAAGGCTTGCAAAAGATTTCTTTCTTGACTCTCAGTGTAGTAACGAGCAAAATGAGGGTGACAGCCAAAGGCCCCCCAAACCAGATCCTCTTTCAACAAATCCTCCCATAGGGAATCTGTCAGTGTCCTGGGATCACAGAAGTCAGAGATGCAGCCCTGAAATTCCTTAGGGAAGGAGGTGCTATAAATTCTCCTGAACTTGCTAAAGGTCCCTTTGAAAGACAACTTGGAATAGAGCATGTCCAAGTGACAATGGGTATCAATGAAACCCTCCTCTAGGTTTGGCTCTAGATGGCTCCTTGGCAGAGAGCTAGATGCATGTCCTTCATAAGAACGGGGTGGCGTCTCCTCCTGGAATGTTCTTTTCTCCTTCACCTTGTCTTGTAAGCTTCTGGAGAAATTATATGAGCGAGAATTCTGGGATCTGCCTTCCTCTGTCGCCTCCAAATCTCTAGAGGTGTTTTGGGAGCTCACTGTAGAGTTGGGGGAATAATCACTCAGGAGGCCCCGGCTGCTCTTCCCAGCCTGCAATGTGTCACTGCTGCTGCTGCTCATGGAGGGGTAGCTAGAAGGCTTGCGACGGTTGGCCCAATAGCTGGCAAAATCACACCAAGGACTACTGTACAAGTGAGCCGGGTACATGACATAGTCAGTGGGGAAGGCAGAAGGCTCTGGAACTGCTGAGAGCTTCAGTGAGATGGGCTCCTCCTGAGAGAATCTGACTGTGGAGACCTCATCCACATCGGACCAGTCACTTCCTGAAGAGGTGTGCTCTATCACCACCTCCCTTTCTTTAGGCTGCAGAAAAGAAGCAACAAAGGGTTAGCCTTCCTGTGTGAAGACAGCCTCCCACACACTGTCATCTAGAGAACATAAGCTCTGGCTTGTTTTTTGGCCATGGTGAAGGTTTTGCGTTGGCTCATTTAACTTACCTGTCACCTAGATTTCTTATTATTTCCAGAAAGTGAGCCAGGTTATAGCTATGAACAGTCAAATCAAGGATAAACTCATAATGCCATCCCTAAAGGGGATGCTGTATCTGCACTCTTTCTGAATGATCCCTCTTAAGAAAAACTGCTCTGTGTATTGGGGATATTAGAAAAAAACAGTGCCAGGAATCTCATCTCTAACAACACATTTCTAATACATTCAAAATGCAAAACCACACAGTTGAACCTACAACCTGGGAATGTGCCCTGACCAGGAATTGAACCCACCACCTTTTGGCCTATGGGACAACGCTCCAACCAACTGAGCCACACCAGCCAGGGCCATTTTTGTGTTTGTTTGTTTTTAACATTTTTTAATTGATTTGAGAGACAGAAAGGGAGAGAGAAAAAAAATCAACTTGTTGTTCCACTTATTTATGCATTCATTGGTTGATTCTTATATGTGCCCTGACTAAAGATCAAACATGCAACCTTGGCATATCAGGACGATGCTCTAACCGACTGAGCTACCTGATCAGAATTTCAGTTGTGGCAGTTTTAAGATGTGTCTGCAAATTCTGACACTACTCCCCATTGAAAGATGGTGGTCTGTCCTTGAACCTGGGCCTTACTGACTTACTTGTAACCAACCGAGTGCAGTAGTGAAACCTCCAAGGGTAGGTCAAGCTGTAGCTTCCCCTGGTATCTCTCAGCTTGCTCCTCTGGGGGAAGTCAATCACCACATAAGAAATCATACTGCCCGCCCTAACCGGTTTGGCTCAGTGGATAGCGCATCGGCCTGGGAAGGGTGCCAGGTTCGATTCTGATCAAGGGCATGTACCTTGGTTGTGGGCACATCCCCAGTAGGGAGTGTGCAGGAGGCAGCTGATCGATGTTTCTCTCTCATGGATGTTTCTAACTCTCTATCCCACTCCCTTCCTCTCTGTAAAAAAACCAATAAAATATATTTTTTTTTAAAAAGAAAAGAAATCATACTGCCCAAGACCACTGCTAGAGAGGGTCATACATAGGTACCAGCATCAACTGCCCAATGTGTGAGTGAACTTTTTTTTTTTTAATTATTTTTAGAGAGGGAGGAAGGCGGAGAGAGAAACTTCAATGCCTGACTGAGGATCAAATCCACAACCTAGGTATGTGCCCTGACAAGGAATTGAACCCATGACCTTCCAATGCATGGGACTATACTCCAACCAACCAAGCCACACCAGCCAGGGCTTTTTTTTTTTTTTTTTTAATCCTCACCTGAGGATATGTTTTTATTGATTTTTAGAGCGGGAGAGAAAAACATCAATGTGAGAGAAACATCGATGGGTTGCCTCCCATACACACCCCAATCTAAGAATCAAACCCGCAACCTAAGGATCAAACCTGCAACTTAAGAATGTGCCCTGACCGGGAATTGAACCCAAAACCTTTTGGTGTACAGGACAATGCTCCATGGCTAAGCCACCCAGCCATGCTCACTCTCTCCTTAACAGCAATAAAAGTTTATCTGGGTGTAAGTCTGCTCAAATGGAAGTTAATTCTCCAGACTCTCTTGCAGTTAGGTGTTGGCCAGGTTTCTAGATTTTTGTCAGTAGATATGAGCAGATACTATGTGGACAACTTCTGAGCCAAGCTCTTAAAAGGGAGGGTGTGTACTTTCTTCTTCTATTCTTCCTCTTAGCTGGACTGATCAATGTAATGTACTGAGTCCTTTCAGAGCAGTCATCTCAGACCACAGGACGGAAACTGCTGAGGAGCAGCAGAGCATCAAGACAGAAGGCACCAGGGTCCCTGACACGGTGGAGTCATCCTCCTCAAGCCAAACTTCTATTTAATTTAAGCCACTGTTATTTTGGGTTTTGTACAGCAGGCAAATCCATATCTTAACAAACATATAAATTCCAAAAACAGAAGATAGCACTAATCTGAGATTTCTTAATAACTCTAAAAGGTATTTTGGAAGAGAACCATCAATTTGTTGCCTGGAATCCTGAGTAAGTAAAGCATTGCTTTAATGAATAACAATTAGGCTCAAACCAGAAAGAGCAAATACTACATTTAATCAAGAGAACTAAAAACCCCCATTCTTGGCATCAGCAAGACTCACCTTGTGGCTTTCTGAATGAGAGTCAGAATCATCCAAAAATTCTAGGGGTGGAGAGCGCTTGTCAATAACTGTCCTTCGGTCACCAAGTGGCTCCTCACTGGGTTTCTCCTGAGGGTCTATCACCACTCTCCTGTCACAGAAGCTGCTTCTCTCCAGCACAGCCTTTTTTTCCTCTTTCACTCTGACCTCTGGGGTTGCCTCCTTCTCTTTCTGAGGAGTAGACACAGTGACACTCCTGGCTGGTCCTTCTCCACGGTTGGGACGATCTCCTGTGTTTGGTTTTGCCGTAGTGGCAGTCTCGCCCTTCCTTTTTGGCATTGACTTTCCCAGAATGCCCTGGATAGCCTTCAGGTAGATCATTGTAGAGCCTTGGTCTCGAAGTCTATCCCTCTTCTTTTTCTGAACCTTGCTTGGTTCCTCAATTTTATCATTTTGACCCTCAGCTTCAGCTGCAAACTCAGAGTTCGTGGAATTACGAGAACTATCTTTGGAATTAACCTGGAAGAAAGCACAGATCATGAAAAGATCAGTTCATACATGAAGCACTTGGCAAATTAAACACCAGTGGCACTCCACCAATCAAAGGGAAAGTGATAGTGGCCAAGACAAAGATTCTCTTCGAGTGATAGTTTCCATCCCACCCACTGTAAAAGGGACTGAACTGCCGCTATTTCTTTTTCTCTTTTTTTAATCCTCACTCAAGGACATGCTTTTCTATTGATGGGAAGGGGATGGGGAGAGGGAGAGGGAGAGGACATGCTTTTATATTAATGGGAGGGGGAGGGGGAGGAGTGGAGGGAGGAGAGTGACATTGTGAGTGTGAAATATCGATTGGTTGCCTCCCACACACACTCCAACCAGAGATCAAACCTGCAACCCGGGTACGTGCCCTGACCGGGAATCGAACCTGCCACCTTTTGGTGCACAGGTTGACACTCCAACTGAGCCACACCAGTGTGCTGCTATTTCTTAATGTTCACTTTCTCACACTTATCAGACAGCATCCGCATACTGCAGTAGGAAGGCATGAGCTGAGAGAACAGTCTACTAACACTAGCTCCTTAAGAGCAAGGACTACCACATACTTCAGAACATACCCAGGCAAAACAAAAGTTTAACATTTTTGTACTGGAAAGGTCCCCAGAAACCAGATGACCCAATCCCACAACGAAGAGTGAGGGAACCACGGGCCCTGTGAAGAGTGAACGTCAATCTTCTGACTCCTGAGGGCAGTGTGCTTTCTACTATACCCCCGGCCTCCTTGAAGTTCTCTGCAAAATCCTCCCCCCAAATCAAAACCTTGGTTTTGAAAGGTACCTTGGTTCCAGGGTCAATCAAGAGACCTAGCCCCTCACCCCAAATCTCCTCAGAGATGAAAGTAAAGTCTCAGCCCCTTTCTTCTCTTCCTCTCCACATGCAGCCATTACAGAGTCCACATGAAATAAGCTAAATTACTTGCTCACAATATTAATTTGCTGTGACACTCAGACCTAGTCTAATCCCAGCCTGGTGTAAGAATGCTCCATAAATCTTCCCTGAGAACCATCCCCAAAGCAGTGCACTCCAAACACCCCACTTGTGACCTGTCCCAAGGCAGTCTACAGCTCCTACAACTTGTACTTCTAATTCACTTGCATTAAATTCCTCTCAAACAATTAGTAAGAAACTCCACACTAAACTTGCTAGTCCTTTTCCTCTACTGAGGAAAAGTAGAGTCCATGCAAGAAATGTCCATCAATAAGGATTGATTAAAGTAAACAAATACAACTTTTAAAAAGAATGAGGGAGCTCTGATGTCCATGCTATACAGTAACTAACAAGCGCAACATATAAATTCACATTTGAACAAACAAAAATGCCTTATATGTATATATTTGCAAACAAAATCTGAAAGACCAATTGTTTCTTCTAATGGCTATCTTTGGGGATTAAGGGGAAAGAGGAAAAAGGGGCTTTAGCTCTTACTTTATATGCTTCTTGTATTATTTGAATTTTTCCCCCCAAAAAAGCACATATCTTTGTTTAAAAAAAATAAACCTTTGGAAATACAGGGTGTCCCAAAAAATGTATTCACTTTGAATAATTCACTCCAATAGATTAAATCTGAAAGAAAGAACATCAATTGAGCTATCAGCTGTTAATGTGTATACATTTTTGGGACACTCTCTATATAAATCTAAGTATTAGTAGAGGCATAAGATTTTTTTCCCTCAAAGTACTTAAATTGTTGGCAGCCATTAACTTTGGGAAGATGAACAGGAAAGGTGACTTACTTTCATTTTGAATCTCTGAATTTTCTAACACATTAGACATTTTTAAATAATGTCTACAGGGGTTATTTGGGAAAGGAGATTATGGGCCATTTTTGTTTTAATTATACCCTTCCTTATTTAGGAAAATCTAATAATATTAAAAATAAATTTGAAGGTTCCCTGGGCCTACCCTACAGGACACAGCTATACTTCACAGCCCACTTCACTACCAGCTTCTGTGACTGCCACCAATCACTTGCAATCCTGGGTCCATCGTGCCCTTTTATACACTGTCACTGGCACATCTTATTTCCTCTGCTTGCCATACCCTTGCCTCAGTCTCATTTTATGCTTTAAGGCCCCACACCCCTTCTTTGATTGCCCCACCTCTGCCTGTGGGAACAACTGCCCTTTTCTTTCTTTAAAAAAATATTCTATTGATTTTTTTATAGAGGGAGAGGGATAGAGAGTTAGAAACATCGATGAGAGAGAAACATCGATCAGCTAGCTGCCTCCTGCACACCCCCCACTGAGGATGTGCCCGCAACCAAGATACATGCCCTTGACTGGAATCAAACCTGGGACCCTTCAGTCCGCAGGATGCTCTATCCACTGAGCCAAACCGGTTAGGGCACAAGTGCCCTTTTCTTGCCCCCCCAGGCCAGGTGTAAAACAACATGGAAGACGTGGTCTACAGCAAACTGAGGAGCCCCTGTACCTTCTGAATGGCCACAGCTCCTCACCTTAAGCCACCTGTAGCCAGTTGGGAGTACAAACCCAAAGTTATAGATTCTGGTTTTTCAAGAAAAACAAGAAATTTCAATTTAATGTATTTTTCATCCAGTCAACAAGTATCTGTTGAGCACTTACAATGTGCCAGTAGGCACCGTTCTGATCTGGGGTTTAGCCTTCAATAAAACATACCAAAAAATGCCAGCTTCTTGGAGTTTATATTCTAGTTGGTGAGGGAAAGGAAAACCAGAGGAAAAGCAGTATATATTAGAGAGTAAAAAGTGCCAGGGAGAAAAATAAAAGAGGAAAGGAAGTAGAAAGTGGGGAAGGGAAGGTCGTCACTAAGTCTTGAGTTCGAGGCAGAGGTTTGAACTAGAGGCGTGCGTGTGTGCGTTTAAGATTTTTTTATTGGCTTTTAGAAAGAGAGGAAGGGAAAGGGAGAGAGAGTCCTCAAAAAGGCACATTCCCTGACCGGGAATCAAACCAGCAACCTTTTGGTACATGGGACCATGACCAACCAAGCCACACTGGAGCTAAAGGCATATATTTTTAATGTGAACTCCCCAAAATTTTAAAATTTGTGAGGACCTAGCAGGCCACATTCAGCATATGGACCGCCTTTTGCAAACCATGGTAGAGAAGATCAGGATTGTACTTGTGGAAGTAAAAAAAAGGTAAGGGATATAATACCATAGTTTATATTTCCATATACTTAAAATTTACAGAGCTGCCCCAGTTGTTGCCCCTCCTTACAGAGAGGGACAGTGTCACATGAATTTTAAGTGGCAGAAGCAGGATTCAAATTCAAGTTCCCCCTAACACCCTGGAAACCAAGGGAAAATATGAAAGTTTAGAAGCAGTATCAAAGGCTGAGATGTCAAAGGCCATGAGGACCTAAGATCAATGAGGAAGAGTTTCAGCAGTGGATAGGAGGCTATAAAGGTCAAGATTAGGCGGAAAGTACTAGAGCAGAGACAAACACCTGGCTTTGAAAAGGAGAGATTTAGACCTGACTGGGTGGCTCAGTTGGTTGGAGCGTCATCCCATACACCAAAAGGCAAAAGGTTGTGGGTTCAATCCCTGGTTGGGGTGCGTACTGTACAGGAGGCAAATGATTGATGTTTTTCCCTCCCTCTCTCAAATCATATTTTTCTTTATTTTATTTATAAAGTCACAGAAGTAGAAGTGACCTATAGAAAAAAGTGGGCTCAGGAAACAAGTTACTTCTAGAGGCAAAAGAAAAGACCCTTGGAGCTTAGGAGAGAAAAGAGTAAAGGTAAGTAGGGGCGGGGGGCGGGCGGGGGAGACCCAGGAAAGGCTCAGGTGTGCTCCAGCGATGGAGAGTGCCCAGCCTGAACATTTTCAAGAGTTCCTAACAAGCTTCCTGCCTACTACCTCCCATCGTTTCTCTACAATGAGCCAGAAGTTCTAAAACCTGGCAATGTCACACCTCTGCTTAACACCCTTCAATGGTTCTGCCTTTGCCTACAGAATGCACCCCAAACTCCTGAGCATGACATTGGAAGCCCTTCCCAGGCTGCCCCCCAACCTTTCTTTGCCGCATCATTTCCCACCTTTCTTCATATAGCCAGGTGCCTGGGGAATGAAGAAAGATGCTGGAGAAGAGGGGAAGGAGGACCCACAGGAACCAGTAATGTCCCCAAGCACTGCAGACCAGCAGTATTTCCCGACACTTTTTGGACACACATTATTCCTGTTGCCTGAAATAGCCTTTCCTCCTCCTTGTCCACCAGAACTAAAATGATACCTCTTCTACGAGAACTTTCCCTGTGACTTGTCACCCATTCCTTTGACCCTTGGTACTTCAAATATTGCTGTTACAACACTCCATGCACTGCACTATGATGAAGGCTTTTTTCAGTCTGTCTACCATTGCCTTATTCTTTGCACATCTAGCCTCTAAAACAGATTTCCACCCAAGCACTGGACATCTGCTGAGGGAATATGCAGGAAATGGGTCACATGCTAAGAAAGCTTTAGCATTCAAGATCCAAGGTACACAATGGTTTCTTTCTTTTCTTTTTTTTAAAATATATTTTTATTGATTTCAGAGAGGAAGGGAGAGGGAAATAGAAACATCAATGATGAGAGGGAATCTTTGATTGGCTGCCTCCTGCACGCCATCTACTGGGGATCGAACCCGCAACCTGGGCATGTGCCCTTGACTGGAATCGAACCCGGGACCCTTCAGCCCACAGGCCGACGCTGTATCCACAGAGCTAAACCAGCTAGGGCCACAATAGTTTCTTGTGTCTGGGCTGTGTCACCTTGCAGAGAGCACCACAGGAGAAGGATCTTGCCCTCTTCATCTCTCCATCCCTCACATGTAATGCTGGGCCAGGACAGAGCAGATGCTCCAGAGGGCAGCAGTGGAGAGAACCCTGCCTTTTAAGCCAGTCTGATCTGGCATTACACCACAGCTCTGCCGCATACAAGCTGTATGGACCTACTTAAGTTATTTAACCTGAGTCTCATTTTCCCAGTGCCTTCACATAGTAGGTGCTTAAATATTTGTTAATCATATGTAAATATTTGTTAACTAATGTGTAAAGATAACACTACTTCACAAGACTCTGAGAATTATGAGTTTGTAGGACAAACATTGAGAATCATATTTGATCAAAGCCTATCACATTATAAATGCTCAAATTTTCCCTTCCACTCTTCCTTTCCTATTGAATATAAAATTTTATGTCATAACTAAGACTAAATTAAGGTAGGTGAAGGTGTTCATAATAGACACATTTAACTTTCTCTATAAACAAAGATCATCAGCTACCATTAGAATTTGAGAAAACCTCTCAAACCACTGTCCTAGAGGTGACAGGGAACAAACAGTGTGAGGCTGGCAGCAGGACCCTCTACTGATTCCAAATGCCCCAGTCCAGCTATGGTCTGAATGTGCCTCTCCCCCACCCCAAAATTCATATTGAAATCTGACCCCAAGATGATGGTACTAAGTGGAAGAGCCTTTGGAAAAAGATTAAGTCATGAAAGTGAAGCCCTTAGAAATGGGATTAGCCCAGCTGGCATGGTTCAGTGGTGGAGCGTCTACCTATGAACCAGGAGGTCACAATTCAATTCCTGGTCAGGGCATATGCCCTGGGTGCGGGCTTGATCTCCAGTGTGGGGTGTGCAGAAGGCAGCCAATGAATCATTCTCTCTCATCATTGATATTTCTCCCTTCCTCTCTGAAATCAATAAAAATATTTTTTCTTTAAAAATGAAATTAGTGTTCTTACAAAAGAGGCCCCAAAAGAGCTCTTCTGCCATGTGAGAACAAAATGAAAAGTCTGCAACCATGGAGAAAACCATCACCTGACCATGCTGGCACTCTGATCTCAGACTTCCAGTCTCCAGGACTGTAGGAAATACATTTCTGTTGTTTATAAGTTACCCAGTCTGTGGTATTTTGTTATAGCAGCCAGAACAGGCTAAGACAAACATCTTCCCCCGGCTGGGGTGACATGGCTCAGTGGTTGAGCATTGACCTATGAACCAGGTCACAGTTCGATACCTGGTCAGGGCACATGCCTGGGTTGTGGGCTCGATCCCCCAGTGTGGGGGCATGCAGAAAGGCAGCTGGATCAATGATTCTCTCTCATCAGGTAATATTTTCTACCCTCTCCCCCCCACCTCCCCTTCCCTCTTCTA
>NW_005871056.1:15018315-15044592 GCF_000147115.1 Myotis lucifugus
AATCAATAAATATATTTTAAAAAGAATCTTCCCCCTGGATATTCTATGACCTGGCACAGAGATCTCTGTGTTGAGGCCGTGGAAAGGGGGGTAGAGGTAACCACACACAAAGCCAAGTGTGTATCCCTCAAAGGTTACAGAGCAAACAGAAGAGCAGGTAATATGTGGGTAGAAGAGTGTGGAGGGGACCTTGGAAGAACCTAGATAAGAACATGCCATTTCTTGTGTGCCCCTTAGCTTGTACTTACTAGACCAACAAGTTGGTCTGCAGAGAAAAGGGGTAAGAGGTACAGATTGAGGGGGAAGGTAAGAGAGGCATTTTGTAATTCATCAAGATGAGTGAAATACTGTATATGTTGTTTACAAACTCACTCTAGGGAGAGCCCATAGCAGTGCTAGAGACAGACAATTAAGATTGATAATACAGTAAAACCTCAATATAATGGACTAATTCGAGCAAAGGGGGTGTCTGTTAAAGTGAAATTCTATTATAAAATAAAGTTTTCCAAATGCATGTTAAAAAATTGATAAATTAGTTTTTACTTATGTAGACACGTCTGTGTAATTAGAATTAAGTATATATGAAAAGTTAAATTTCACAGAAAAGATTTCTCTATGCATTACTATAATTTTAAATTTATACTCAATAGGTCTAATAGATGCGTGCATTCACCAGTCACCTCGAGTGAACAAATGCACACGACTGAGGCGTGGTTTAGCGCACGTCAGAATATCACCAACATGAATTAAAACTCCTGCACAAAGTCATCCCAAGAGACAACAGAACCGATTACCTCGGGGCAATGCAATGTGATCATGTGCTAATCATTCACCAAACACTGCTTGCAAGCAACTGCTCTTGGATTTATATATGTAGACTACAGTTGTAAATATGTAATATTTATGTCAGCACAACTACTACAGTGTTTTTTCCAACATACGGCCTATTTGCTAAAATTTGTTCAAAATAACTGAATAACAGAGAAATAACTTATTCATATGATTATAACCAAATCTTGGTTAAATGCATTTTAAAATTACCAGGTTGTTAATTTTCACATACAGACTGGACTTTTTTTTAAATTAAATATATTTTTATTGGTTTCAGAGAGGAAGGGAGTACAAACATCAATGATGCCAGAGAATTATTGATCAGCTGCCTCCTGCACACCCCCTTCTAGGGATCGAGCTGGCAACCTGGGCATGTGCCCTTGCTGGAAACGAACCCAGGACCCTTCAGTTCACAGGTGAACACTTTATCCACTGAGCCAAACTGGCTATAGCATTTTTGTCCGTTAAATCCGAAGCCCATTAAGTCAAAGGTCAGAAAAATCAAGAGTTCACTGTACCAACATCCTCTATTCTAACCTCACTCAACATGAGTGATCTTTCAAAATGCAAAGCTGCCTTCCCTCTGTATAGAGTCCTGTATAAACTCTAATGGCTTAGAATAAAATCCAAATTCCCTTGGCTAATAAACCCCTGCAGCAACCTGCCCCCTACCTAGCTCTCCAACCTCCATTCTAGGCTCTTTGCTCCACCATACCACATCATGAGACAGTCTCATGACTTCTCCAACCCTCCCAACAGACTGTGTGCTCCTCAGAAGCCATTTCCTGCTCCAAGACCCAACAGAGTGTTTGGCACACAAAAACTGCAAATGCTTATTGATCGAAAGCAAGGCACTGGTAAACAACCCAAAGACTTCTAGACAGGCCCGGACTACTCATTGCTCCATGGTTAACCATTAAATTGATTTTGGCAAAACAAGCCCCTTAGGGCTAAATGAGAGAAAGGTGGGTCCATACTAGGATTAGATCCACCTGGTTTAGAGGCCACCAGGGATGCAGCATACCTCAAAGACTAATAATAAGCAAAGTTAATTTTCTGCCCCTCCTAACACCAGGCTTCACTCTATCTGTAATTGCCACAGAAGTTAAATTTAATCAATTGAGATACATATAGATATATTTTCTTTGGTTAATCCTCACCTGAGGATATTATTTTCAATGTTTTTAGAGAGAGTGGAAGGGAAGGAGGGAAAGAGGGATAGGGAAAGAGAGAGAGAAACATCGATGTGAGAGAGACACATCAACTGGTTGCCTCCTGCATGAGCGTCCCAACCAGGGCTGGAAATCAAACCTGCAACCCAGGTACCTGCCCTTGACTGGGAACTGAACACAATACCCTTTGGAGTGCAGCTCTTCCACTGAGCCACACCTGTCAGGGCTAATCAATTGATACTATTTTATGTTGTACCAAATCCACAGAAATTACATCAAGAAGGATTAATGACAAGATTAAATTGTATGCACAAAGCCCCATACTCACCTTATTTATAATGAATCATATTTAGCATTTTTTTTCCCTTTATCCTCACCTGAGGACATTTTTTCCATTGATTTTTAGAGAGACTGGAAGGCAGGGAGGAGGAGGAGGAGGAGGGGGAGGGGGGAGGGAGAGGGAGAGAGAGAGAGAGAGAGAGAGAGAGAGAGAGAGAGAGAGAGAGAGAGAGAGGTGGAAACACCAATGTGAGAGAGACACATCGATTGGTTGCCTCCCACAAGCCCCTGACCAGGGCCGGGAGCCTACAACCGAGTACATGCCCTTGACCTGAATCAAACCGGGGACCCTTCAGTGGCCGGCGCCATAGCCACTGAGCCAAACTGACCAGGGCGTATATTCAGTATTCTTATGCCAAAGACAAAGCTTTTAAATTCACCATTAAATTCTGTGAAAGATCCTCATGACCATATAAAGTTCTGCGAGGTCCACACTGAAAACACCTGGCTTGGAGCACTTAGCACAAGAGCTCTCCGGGATAAACAGCCAAATACTACAGCCTCATTGCTCGGCTCCACATAAAAAACCACTGAACAGACTTAAAGACAAACCCAACTTTTCTTGGGGCCTTGTTTTTATTGCTTTTGTAAAATAACTCTTTTCTAGGGACAGCCCACCTTCCCCCCACCCCAAATAAAGACTTTCTCCACTCTTCCACATGCAGACCTCCTCACCTTATAAACCTGAGCTCCAAAACCTAAAATGCAATCTCTTACAGGGCAGTGATCTTTGTTTCTGTTACAGGAGCATCCCAAGCAACTAGAACACCGTCTGACACAAACTAGGCCCTCAATAAATATTTGTTCAAAACCTGATTAAGTAGTGGATGGAGCTTACACAGTATGGCTGGTGAGTGGTATCAGCTAGTGCTGCTTCTACTCTAATGGGGATTGAACTGTATTTGCTTCTATTTCCAACAGACTCATGTTCAACTTTTACACACACACACACACACACACACACAAGCTGGGAAAATTTTATTACCCCTTTCAAAAAAACACACATTAATATAAAATGAATGAGCAGGTGTAAACCTCCTCTATGAAGCACTCCTTAGTCCCCTTGCAAATACTCAAAAACCCACCTGTGTGTTCCCATCGGGGAACTAAATGTTGAAACCTGCGAAACAACCCTTGCCCACCAACCAGAATTCCAACATTCTGGAAGCCATAACTTTAGTGAAAAGCCATAGCAAAACCAAATTCCTATCCCCTGGTTCGGATGCAGAGTGGTCCAACGTACAAGGGCACAATCCCTAAATGTACACAACCAAACTACATACATATGTGTCTCCGGAGCACGCAATCCCTTCGACTGCAGGGCTTCTCCACCCTCGAAGCACAGACCACATCACCACTCCCGCCCCATTAAATCAGGGTGGGTGGGAGGCAGGCCCCAGCGTTTGAAAGCTTTCCAAGTAGTTCCAAGTGCCGCCAAGTTTGAAAGCCACCTCTCCAGGCCACCTCCCCGGACAACTGCTTGCTTGCTCGCTCGTCTGTGTTTGCACGAAGAAGACCTCTGGGAAGAACCCCGAAATCTTAAAGGACATGCTCTTTTTTAGTCTCCTTCCACCCAAACCCCCTCTCCAACATCGCGAGCCACGTGGAAGGGGCCTCCCCGGCGTCTGTCGAGGCGTCGCGGCCACCGACCTACCTTAAGGCTACAGGTTTCCTCCTCTGGAGAAGCCATTTCCTCTAGAGAGGGGCTGGCAGGGCGCGGAGGGGAGCCCCCCGGCGGAAGGAAGGCCCGCGTGCTCCGAATCAGGCAGCCTTTGGCGGCAGCCCCGTCCACACCTGGGCCGGAGGACCGGGAGGAGGCAGAGGAGGAGGAGGAGTCTCGGCGGCGGGTGGCGTCCCAGGACACCTCGGGCGGGCAGGCCACATCGTCTCCCTTCTGGGCTTTCAGGCGCTTGGGGCTGCGGGCCCCGCCGGCACGCGACGCAGAGCTGGGAGCCGGCCGTCTGGAGGGGGCCACATCACCGGCCTCCCGGAGGCAGCTGCGCTTGCGGGGACGCCTTTCCGAAGGGCTGCTCCAGTGGTACTTGACCTTGCGCCGCTCCGACGCCATGGGCACCTGCGAGGGAAAGAGGAGGCCGGGAGTCCCCCACCGCCCCTCCCGGCTGCCCTCCTCCGACGCCCGCCATCCCGGGCCCGCCGGGCCAGGGCAAGCCCGCCGGCCAGCGCCAGGAGACAGCCTTACCGACCTTTCCCCCTTCTTTCCACTGCCCATCACAGTTCTCTCGGTTCCGGAGATGCCAAAGCGCTTCGGAGGAGTCGGACCACTGCAAGGTTTACTGCCGGCTTCGGTTCGGCTTCCAAGCCCACAACGTGTTTCCGCGATCACCAGACGCTTCAGTTTGCACAACGCGACTTCGGAGACGTCAAAGCGCTTCCGGGGCTACTCGGCGCTTTGATTTAGTTTGCAATACAAAGCCTTCGGAGATGTCAAAGCGCTTCAAAGACTACAGGCGCTTGAAGGTGTACACATGGCGGCCGGACCCGCGGCCCTTGGGCGGGCGCGCCGCCCTGAGGCCCCAGAACGCCGACGGCGGTCGCAGGGCAGGGCCGGACCCGGCGCGCAGCCCGCCCTGCTCCCGCGGCCCCGCGGACCAGCCCGGGCCAGAAAGGGGCCCGAGCCGCCCCTCAGGAGCCGGAGACTCCCGGGTCCGCCGCCTCGGAACCACCCCCGACTCGACCGGCCGCCCCTTCCGTCCCTGTGCCGCGCGGCCCAGACGTCGGCCCGCTGCCGCCCGCTCGCCGCCCGCCCCAATACTGCGGCCTCCGCCCGAGATCCGACTCCAAGGGCCTCCGCTGCGCCCGCCTCCCGGAACGAGCCCTGCGGCCCGCAGCCCGGCGTGCGGCGAGGCGGGTCCTGCGCCGAACTGAGGGCGCCTATTGCTCCCATCCACGAGGGGCGGGACTCCGAGCAAGACGGAGCTCGCCTGTTGGCCAGGAGGCTGGAAGGCGGGACCCTACGCCTTATGAAACTCGTCCATTGGTCGGAAGCGAGGTGAGGCGGAGCCACTCACGTGGGTCGGAGGAGCGCGAAGTTGAAGCCAAGGCCGCGCACTTCCTGTGGCCGCCCGCTCAGGAGGCAGGGGGCGGCCGCGGACCGGGATCCCGAGAGCCGCTCCCCGCTGCTCGGCGTGAACCCCTCAGCCCCGCGCGCTCAGATCCGCACATGCTCCTCAAACCTGCATCATCAACATCATCACCCCGTCCATATACAACGCAGGAAACTGGCTCAGAGAGACAAAGTGACCCACCCAGAAAGTAGCAGAATTAGAAGTTAGAAGCCAAGGGGAGAAAAAGAGACTACACGCAAATGTAAAATACCCGTTTGGCAAAAAATACCGAAGTCGAAAGACAAGAAAAATAGTTGAAACATATGACCAAGGTCTGATGGCCTTATTATGTAAAAACTATAGCAATAAGAGAATTCGTATTAAAATGGACAAAGGAATGAACATAAAGAAATTACGAAAGCCTAACAAAATATTTTTTAAATGGCTCTACTTCAGTCATTTAAAAAATACAAATAAAATTGTTTTCACCCATTAGATTGGCAGTGATTAAAAAGCATAAATGTTGCCCTGGCTGGTTAGAGCATCGTCTGGATACACCAAGGCTGTGGATTCAGTCCCCAGTCAGGTCACATACAAGAATCAACCAGTGAATGCAGGAATAAGTGGAACAACAAATCGACGTCTCTGTCTCTCTCTTGCTCTCTCAAGTCAATAAATATATATTTTTTATTTTTTTAAATATATATATTTTAAAAGCATGATAAGATTCTTTGCAACTGAGAATGTGGGGAAATACTACCCCATATGTCACTGAAGGACATGTAAGTTGGCACGAAGGCATCAGTATTTGTAGTGCAAGAATGAAAACAACCTCAGTTTGCAACATGCAAAGCTAGTTATATAAAGTGCAGACTATCCATGCAATGGACGATCAGGCAAAAAGAGTGAAGTGACCCAAATGTACTGTTGAGAAAGAATAGCCAAAAAAAAAACATGAAAAAACACAGAATCCAGAGCAGCGTGAATGAAATAACCCATGTAAAACAAAAAATAATAAAAAGAGAGAGGAGTGGAACCTCAAGATTTTTTTTTTAAATATATTTTATTGATTTTTCACAGAGAGGAAGGGAGAGAGATAGATAGTCAGAAACATCGATGGGAGAGAAACATCGATCAGCCGCCTCCTGCACACCTCCTACTGGGGATGTGCCTGCAACCAAGGTACATGCCCTTGACCAGAATCGAAACTGGGACCTTTCAGTCCGCAGGCCGATGCTCTATCCACTGAGCCAAACCAGTTAGGGCAAGATTTTTTTTTTTAATGCCTAAGATTGACCATTGTGTATTTTTGTGTTTCTAACAACTTTATTGAGATATAATTTATATACCATAAAATTCACCTATATATAGTTTGATGGGTTTTTAACATATTTTTTTAGTATATTTAGAGTTGTGCAACCATCACCATAACTATAATCTACTTTTAGAACAGTTTCATTACCCCCAAATCTTGTGACCATTACTACTTCCCTTCTCAACCTCCCCCACCCCCACTCCTAGTTTCTGTCTCTGTAGATTTGCCTGTTCTGGACAGTTCATAAAAATGGAATCATATATTTTACTTAGCAAAATCATTTCCAGGTTCATCCATGTTGTAGCATGTATCAGTACTTCATTCTTTTTTATGGACAATTT
The DNA here is from genome assembly GCF_000147115.1 of Myotis lucifugus. Lineage (NCBI taxonomy): Eukaryota > Metazoa > Chordata > Mammalia > Chiroptera > Vespertilionidae > Myotis > Myotis lucifugus. The sequence goes on from NW_005871056.1 coordinate 15,025,379, forward strand.
TTAATTAAAAAAATTTTTATTAATAATCTTCCAATGCATGGATATAGCACATTCTGTTTATCCATTCATCTGTTGATGAACATTTGGGTTGTTTCTACTTTCTGCTATTCTGAATATTGCTGTGAACACTGGTGCACAAGCTTTTGTATGGACATATGTTTTCATTTCTTTTAGATAGCTATCTACCAGTGGAATTGCTGGGTCATATGGAAACTACTAGTATATTTAACATTTTGCAGCTGAGAATGTGGGGGGAAGCAGCTCACCATTTTACAATTTCACCACCAAAGCATGAGGGTTCTAATTCCTCCACATTTTTTTTATCATTTTTTAAAATTTTAAACGTTTTTATCAATTTCAGAGAGAGCAGGAGAGAGATAGAAACATTGATGAGAGAGAAAGATCATTGATTGGCTGCCTCCTACACACTCCCTACCGCAACCAGGCATGTGTCCTGACCAGGAACCGAACCATGACCTCCTGGTTCATAGGTAGACACTCAACCACTGAGCCACGCTGGATGGGTATTTCTCCACATTCTTATCAACACTTTATTGCCTGTCTTTTTTATTATGGCCATCCTAGGTGTGAAGTGCTATCTCATTGTGTTTTTTATTTACATTTCCCTAATGACTAATGCTTACCTTAGTTCAGTCATCAATTAAATGGAGACTGCAGCCAAGATCAAAAGGTCAGGAATAAAAGACTTAGGAAAGGTCACCCAGAGCTAAGAAGTGTCATTAGAAACCAAAGCTAAGGTCATCCACACCCTCGTATTTTCAATTAGCATGTATGGATGCAAAAGTTGGACAAAGAAGAAGGCTAATAGGGAAGAAAACAAAAGAGTTAATTTGAATATGATGTTGGAGGAAAGCTCTACGAATACCCTGGACTACCCATGAGAAGCCAGGGTTCCTTGGAAAAGACAATAATGCTGAGAAAAGTAGAAGGCAGCAGGAAGAGAAAAAAGCCAAATATGAGATGGATTAACTCCATTAAAGGAGCCACAGACATGAGTCTACAAGAACTGGCAGGGCTGTTGAGCACAGGATTGTGAACATCACTCATTCATAGAATTGCCAGGAGTCAGAGCCAATTCAACAGCACGTAACACACACAATGACTAATGAAGTCCACCAATTAGATAGAAAGCTTTTTTCTAATCATCTCTGGAACTAGTAATAAATTAGTAACAGTGTTTGCCTTTGGGGAGAAGAAATGAGAGCCTAAGTTCCAATGGTTAAACGGCTTCCTTTCCATCAGGTGACCTTTTGTACTGGTTGGATTTTTCGCTCATATTCATCTTTAAAACGTCAGGCCATTCAACCCTCTGGGGATTCATGGAAAGGCACTGTGGTGCCCAAGAACCCCTGGAATTAATACACATAATTAATGATGTATGTGTATGTCTTTACAGCTTGCTGAAGGGAGTTCTGCAGCTTTAATCAGATTCTCAATGAATCTCTCCAGAAATATATGAAGCCCGAGTCTAGAAATGCAAGTATGTCTGGATAACCACTACCCTATTAGCATCTGCCCTCTATTGCTCAAGGAGCCATGTAAATACCCGGCTCATAATTATAAGGTGCTTTCCACATGCCACCGGAGCTTAAGACGGGGTGTCAGTACAGATCATTGTCCACCTGGGCTGGAGCCCACCTGGCTTTTTACATATCAGTACAAAGCTGACATTGCTGGGGGGCTGCTGAATGCTTTCACCAGCCAGAATCTGACCCTTGCTCTGACAGTAAACCTATGAAACAGGTACTTTTTATTCTCCCCATGGTATAGATGAAACAGAGGCTCAAAGTAATGCCCTAACTTAGCCCAAGGTGACACAGCTATGAACAGCCAGCATTTACAGCAAGCACACAATCTCTTAGCTACCCTACCATACCCCGGCTCATGGATGCAGAGCGACTTCTCCAAACAAATTCATCTGGACACAAAACTAATGACAAGATACAGGTTGACTTTATCAATGTATATTTATTTTATAAAAATAAAAGGGAAAATATCACTATAGTAGGATTATTTAAAATAGGGCACACTGAATATAAAAGAACATTTGTTTCACCAAAAAATCTGCAACATGACTTTTCAGAAATATACCCACTGCATAAACATTAGGTACATGGCAGAAACAGATGTTTAATGTCTTTTTATTTCTTTATTTTATAAAACAGGACAAGTGCATTTTCAAAGTACTTCTATAGCTATGTCTCACCTATTCTTCCCAACAGCCCAAGGAGGGAGAATGAACAGGTGTTACTTACAAGGAAACTGAGGTTCCAGAAATTACATGATTGACTTAATTAGCAGCAGAATCAGAATGAAACCAGTTCTTCTGATTTTTCATCCAGCTATAAATAACACATATTCTCAAAATAAAAGCTCCATCAGAAATATTAGCATTAGTGGGATGGGGGGATAAAGGTGTAGACAGACATTAAATAAATATATGTGGGTTGCAAGATTTCCAAAAAAGAAAGCAGAAAGCCTACAGAGTCCTTTGCCAGGTGTCTGGCCTTTGTGAAACTTGAGACCTTGAGACGTGCATCAAGAACTGCATTGGGACACAAGGTGAAAATCTTTCAGGTCACGGAGGTTTGCAGGCGGTCGTTGGCAAATATGACCCAGAGATTTTAACTTTGGAAAGTGCCGTCAGCATTCAGAACGCTCTGTCAGTTGTTGAGGGGTGAGAACAGGGTAACGGCATCTGCTGGGGCGCTTAACGTCACATCCTCCCCTAAACCACGAACCTGCCCACATCCTGGGCCCATGTACCAGGGTTTCCCCTTCCACCTCCTGATGATACCCAGCTCTGACTAACAAATCCCAGAACGGAAGAGGACTTCATGGATTTTGCTTTCTCTAAAAGCTGAGGTCCCTTCTCCCTACACTTACTCTGGAAATTGGAAGTTTCCCTTCCCCCCAGGTAGGCTGACGTTTGGTTTGTAGTTCCTGGGAGACCTTGGATTTTGCCCCAAATCTTTTTCTTGATTTGACAGTTGTCTTTCCACTAGAGGACAAGGGTCCTCAGCTGTGTTCTGGTAATCAGGGGCCAAAAAGCACGATGCTGTCCAGTTTCTCCTCTTTGTAGAGCAGGATATTCTCCATCAGCTTCCTTTTGGCCTCGTTGATCTCGATTTTCCACGAAGTCTCTGTAGTTGATGTTCAATAGAAAGTTTTTTTTTAAAAAGCCACTTGAACAACACGCATTTGGAAATAGGTACTACTATTCTAATTCTTAGAAAGCCAGGCTTGGTCACAGTTTCTCACTTAAATCAGGTTTCTGAATCTGAGTGTAATGAGCATTTTCATCATTTCTGCCTTTGCAGAAGAGAAGAGGGGGCTCTCATGCGCCTCCCCACGGGGGAAGAGGGTGGGGGTGGAGTGAGCACTTACACCCTCTCTCTTCCTCTCTCTTCCACAAGGGAGGAGGAACAATAGGCATGGTCAGAGCCTGGGACATTCACTGAGCTGTGTTTACTCGGGGACAAGGCATTGAAGAGGCTTTCCAAACTTAATTTCAGAAGGAAGCCTCGTATATTTGGATAGAAGGTATCTTTTTTTTTTTAAATATATTTTATTGATTTTTTACAGAGAGGAAGGGAGAGAGATAGAGAGTTAGAAACATCGATGAGAGAGAAACATCGATCAGCTGCCTCCTGCACACTCCCCACTGGAGATGTGCCCGCAACCAAGGTACATGCCCTTGACCGGAATCGAACCTGGGACCTTTCAGTCCGCAGGCCGACGCTCTATCCACTGAGCCAAACTGGTTACGGCTAGAAGGTATCTTTAGAAGCAGCTGGCGAGGATGGGTTCATATTATGAAGCGAGGATGGAGAAGTGGACAGGGACAAACCACACAGGACCTTGCTGGTCTGGAGGAAGAGTTCCGACTTGGTCCCTAAGTGCAATGGGGAGCTACCCAATGGCTTCAACAAGGAGTGCCATGAGTTGTTTTTAAAAGCCACTTTTTCCAGGTTGACTCCTGGAAGAAGGACTGGTGAGGGGCCAGAGTGGATCAGGGAGGACAAGGGAAGGCGTGCAGCATTCTAGCAAGAGGACAGTAGCACAGATGAGTTAGGGGGATGGGTGCAAAGTAAAGAAGCAGATGGACCCGAGAGATATTTAGATCAGTGGCTAGGACTCGGTGATGGACAACATAGCGGGGCTGGAGAGAGTCTGCAGTCGGATGGCAGGTGAATGGCTGAATAACCAAATGAATGTGTGAATAAGGGCGATGGAAGGAATAAATGGTGGGCTGAGTCAGGGATATATAAATGTGTATAAACATTCAGATCCCCACACACTTACCATCCTGGGGAGGCTCTGGACTGGTACAGGCCTCAGAGGAGGAGTCAGCCTGCATTCCCCCACTGGCCTGCATCCTGCCTTCTCTGTCCTCTGTGGGGGCAGGCGAAGCAGAAACCCCAGACCAGGGTGCTGTCCTCAAGGAGGAGGAGGCATCGAGGCTAGAATTGTCTACATCGTCCGTTTCTTCTGGGATGTTGGAGGAAGAGCCTGTGCTCTCAGAAAGCCCACCCCAAGGAAGCGATGTCTCCTGACCTCTGAGCCGCTCTTCCACAGCAACCACAGTGCCACACACCTTGGAGAGGAGAGAGACAAGAACACTCACCAAGAATTCTTTCTGAAATAAAAAATCTAACAGGTCCCTTAGGCCTCAAAAGAAAAAGACACTGAAGAATCAAATGCTTGTTGCTTTGGCCTTGAAGAACAGCGTCCTTCTTTTGAAAAGAGCTGAAGTTGCCCCCATCTACCCTAGCTATAGATAAGACCACATGACCAGAGTGAACCAATCACAGTATCCCATTCCTCTAACCTCAATGATTGGTTCAGGTTTGGGCACATGACTAGTGCAGGCCAATCAAAACCCTTCTCTGGGATTTTTCCCACCTAAAGCTTTCTAGTGACATAGCCAGATTTTCCACCATGCACAGAAAATCCATTTATAATAGGTGAAAATGAAGCCCTAACACAGAGTAAAGCAGAGGCAAAAGATGGAGAGAAAGAGTCACGGGCACTGACACAGATAGTTGCACATTTTCTGGTTGAGACCCTGATTCTAGCTACCCTAGCAGTGCCTGTCCTGTCTGCAGTTTAGTTAAATGAGCTAATAAATGCATTCATTCATTCACTTGTTCACATCACCCCCATCTCACTCCCTTTCTCCTTCTCTCTCTCTCTCTCTCTCTCTCTCTCTCGTGTGTTTCTAAGAGTTTGAGTAGAGTTTCTATCACTTTCAACTAGAAATGCCCAAAATAATATAGATACCGTCCTTGAGAGCTCTTCTGGTTAGGGAAGTTAGGAAAATTAGAGAAAGGCAGGGAAGGAATGTTTCTTCTTTACACACAAACACACACAATGGGCCTAAAACATACATACCCTTAACAACCCTAACAAATCTCATTTGCTCGGTGCCTTGCAATTTACAAACCACATTTGACACATGATGCACAATGAGTTTTTATAGATAAAAAAAAAAATTAATAGATCAAAGAGGTTAAATTCCCTGCCTAAGGCCACTCAACTAGTAACCGGCAAAGCTGACCACTGAACCCAGTCCTCCTTGTCTTAAAGTCCATGACCCAATTGATCTCTCATCTTAAAGTGCTCTGCCCCCTTTATTCTACATTGCAAATGCCTCCTCAACCTTCAAGGCCCAGTTCAAATGTCACCTCCTGAGAGAAATCTTCAGAGTATATGCCCAATAAATACCTGCCACACTAAAAACTACATTCCTCTGTAGCTAGGTATGGCCATATCACGAGGTTCTAGCCTATGCAGTGTGGGAGAAAGTGACATGTGCATTTCCAGGTCACACCTTTAAAAGGAAGGGGATGTGTTCTCCTCTTCCTTTTAACCCCTTTCAGTTGCTGGCAGATGTGATGACCTGAGCTAGAGCAGCCATCTTGGTCTCTGAAACAGAAGCCACACAGTAAGGACAGCAGAGCAACAATATGGGAGCCTGGGTCCCCAATCCTGTGGCACTGCCACGTCAGCTCTGGACTGCCTACATTCAAACTCGTAAGCTAAAGAGAATAATCTTCTATCTCCAAACTACTGTATTTTGGAGTCTCTTCATTATAGCAGTTTCTTCAAGCACTTTAACTAATACACTGAACAAAAAATAAACCTAACGGAAGGCTGAATGAAAGAATAAGTGGTTGAGGAGAAAAATATTTTTAGAACGTAAATCTTATTATGCCCTGCCCCTGCTTAAGCCCATAGTGACTTCCTCAAAATCCTGACTGTGCTTGCACAACCTCTGTTATTGGCCACTCATCACAGACTCATCACAAGCCACTCTGCCCCAAGTACTTTGTGTTCCAGACTCTCTGACCTTCTTCTCTCTTGACCTTGCCAAGCTCTCTCCCAACTCACGCCACATATTTGCATGAGCTGTTACTTCTGCTTGGACAGCTCTTCATCAGCTTACACTTCCTAGGGAAAGTCCTCTTTGGTGGGGCCCCTGTCATACACTATCCCAGAGCTCACCACACTGTCAATTACTGAGCAATGTCTGTGATTTCCAGGAAAGTAGAACTGGCCTTGTTCACTGATATATCCCCCCGTCCCCAGCACACAACTGCTGAATGAATGACTGAACACTATTGCACTAGAGCAGGGGTCCTCAAACTACGGCCCGCGGGCCACATGCAAATACAAATATTGTATTTGTTCCCGTTTTGTTTTTTTACTTCAAAATAAGATATGTGCAGTGTGCATAGGAATTTGTTCATAGTTTTTTTTAAAACTATAGTCCGGCCCTCCAACGGTCTGAGGGACAGTGAACTGGCCCCCTGTTTAAAAAGTTTGAGGACCCCTGCACTAGAGCATAGAATAGCTCAGGCTTAGAACAATGACTGGGGTCTCTAGTTCCTGCCACATCATGGAGCAAGATGATGATGGACATGAGGCTGAACCAGGAGTCCAGAGAGCTCTGACAGAAACTTACTCTGTGGCCTCATCATCTGCTCTCTCTGGGCCTCTACGTCCCCATCTATAAAATGGGAGGCTTGTGCTATAGCAGTTGTGTTTGATGAAGACTTTTGGCAGCTATCACAAACCCTATCCTATATAATAAAAGGGTAATATGCAAATTGACCCTAACAGCAGAACGACTAGGAATGACTGGTCACTATGACACACACTGACCACCAGGGGGCAGACACTCAATGCAGGAGATGCCCCCTGGTGGTCAGTGCACTCCCACAGGGGGAGCTCTGCTCAGCCACAAGCCAGGCTGATGGCTGCCAGCACAGCAGTGGTGGCGGGATTCTCTCCCACCTCCTCAGCAGCGCTAAGGATGTCCAACTGCAGCTTAGGCCTGCTCCCTGCTGGCAAGTGGACATCCCCTGAGGGCTCCCAGGCTGCCAGAGGGATATCTTTCTGCCAGCTTAGGCCCAATCCCCCGGGGAGTGGGCCTAAGCCAGCAGGTGGACATCCCCCGAGGGGTCCCAGACTGCAAGAGGGCACAGGCCGGGCTGAGGGACCCCCCGAGTGTACAAATTTTTGTGCACTGGGCCTCTAGTATAATTATAAGAAGTTAAAGTGGTATCTGATTGAAGCCACAAGTGGGGCCTACAGCTCCCCATAGTCCTCTTGCTGCCAACAGCAACTCCTGAGGTACTTTCAAGGAGTGCCAGACACCACTTGAAAATCATTCAGCTAGATTATCTCTAAGCCCTCTCAAGCAGTAATTTTGACCTTAAAAAGACCAGGCAACAGTGTCCAAATTTATACCTATTACCATGGAAACCACCTTTACATATCCTAGCCATAAGAATATGTTTTACCTCCTGTGGTGGTTAATTTCTGGGGTGTCTGCCTAGCCCACAAGCTAAAAATGTTCCCTTTCTCTAGGGCCTGGCCCCTTCTCCTTTCAGGAATTGACTTCCCCTGACCGCCAGGTTTATATACCTGAACCTGTGCCCCTCATCTTACCTGACTGGCCAATGGGGCCAGCCTGACCCTAGCTAGATGTTGGAATGGGGACCTGGAGACTTGGTCTCTCCATGGGGCAGAACTATAACATATAAGTGAATATGGCCATATCCCCTAACCAAGAAAATAAAGAAAAAGAGAAAGGGGGCCTACAGAGACAAGAGGAGGAATAAGGCAGGTTCAGCAAGAGCACCAGAGTTCTGTTAATAACCAAGGGTGTGGCCTGGGCCCCTCAGGCCCGCAGCACATGGCCCTCAGGCTCGTAAGACACCCTTATCCATATACGGCCCTGTTTTGCTGATGTAAGTTCCAACATGTTCTGCTACTTCCAACCAAATACAGCCCTGGTTTATGAGATCACATCTCAGTGAAGGGATCAACCCTGAATCTTCACCTAGTCCCTGATAAAGCAAACCCATGCAGCCTTGGAAGTGAGACCCAGCTGACCCAGGACAGAGCTCATGGCTGGGGAAAGGCTGAGAATCAAGCTCACCTCTGCCAGGCTGGCATTCCGCCTCCGCAGGCAGAGGCAGACGGCCGTGGCCAAAGCCTCCGCACAGTCTTCCGGCAGAACCCCTGCTCTCTTCTCCAGGTATTTCTGGCAGATCTCCTTAGCCATCACTTTCTCCACACCTGTCTTCCTGGTGCTACTTGGAATTTCATGGAGGAGTAAATCCTTCTGTGGAAAAATAGTGGAAACACCCGAGTGAGCTTCAGGAGTGTGGGATCCAAACAGCAAAAACTTCTCAGAAAACCAACAGGATTTTAAAAATAAATTCAAGGATCCCAGAAACAAGCTAAATGCCCTGCATGTACAGGGCATTCCATAGCACACTAAAAAATACCACAAATGCAATGGCTTAACCTTTCTAGGTAGGCCTCAGTTGATTCATCAGGGAAATGGGGATAATAGGACTAACAGAAAGATTAAACGACATAATGCATCTAACGCAAAAAGTGTAATACTTGACTAAACATTCAATAGTTTGAGTGATAATAAATAGTAATAATAGCTATCTTTCGTTTATTTTTTAAATATATTTTTATTGATTTCAGAGAGGAAGGGAGAGGGAGAGAAATAGAAACATCATTGATGAGAGAGGATCATGGATCAGCTGCCTCCTGCACGGCCCCTAGTGGGGATCGAGCCTGCGACCCAGGCATGTGCCCTTGACCAGAATCAAACCCGGGACCCTTCAGTCTGCAGGCTGATGCTCTATCCACTGAGCCAAAACCGCCAGGGCTATCTTTCATTTATAAAGTATTTACTACATACTGAAAACTTACATTAATAATTTGATCTTATTAACAATTACAGAGACAGTCTCTTACAATATAAAATAAACATTTTAGGATTTTCACCCATGAGGGTAAAAACTTTACCTTACTCACCTCTGTATCTCCTGCACCAAGAACAGTGCCTGGCACATAGTCAGTGCTTCAGAAATGTTTTCACAAATTACACATAACTTATTTTTTGGCTAAGTTTCATCTTTTAATTTTTATGTAATTTTATTTTATTTATTTTTAATTTATTTTTTGTCAGGGAGGGGGAGAAGAGAGAGAGAGAGAAATATCGATGTGAGAGAGATACATTGATTTGCTGTCTCCCAAACACGACTGAGGATTGAACCTGAAACCCAGGCACATGCCCCTGACTAGGAATAGAACCTGTGACCCTTCAGTTTGTGCAGGCCAATCCTCCAACCACTGGCACTGGCCAGGGCTAATTTATTATTTTTAAGAGAAATTATTCATTAAATATAAAACAATTCATCTTTATTGCTTTATATAGCTTCTCATATAAATACACTTACAATTTAGAAAAAAAGATTATACACATTTGTAATACCTTAACTAATAAAGAATTTTTTAAAAAGATTATATCAGAGATTATTAGACATGGGTTATGATATTTGTATCAAAAATAAAACAAGAGTCCCCACTCTGCCTCAGTTTCCTTCTCCAGAAAATAGGTTATCTGAGGATCCAATAATACTTAAATGCTTGACCCCATCAGAAGCTGAATGCCTAGAGACTAAAAACTTCTCGCTGGCAAGGGCTGCATATTTGAATACCCTTTTGCATAATTCTCTCATGTGAGCTCTGCCTTTTAAATGTTTGTTCCTTTAAAAAGCGTATTGTTTACAGATATGAAGGTGTCCACCGTGTCCAAAGTGAATGCCCTGAAAAGAACGACAGATGGAGATGCTCACCATTTGACTACCCCCAACAAAATCATGGATCTCATCTAGCAACAGTCATCAAGAGAAGCTGAGAACACTCGGTGGCAGGGTGCTGGAGGAACTTAGTAAGGAAGGAATCAGCACATCCACCTGAACCTACTGATGAAGCTCAGCACTGAAAGTAGGACCACCTGTGACGTGCCTCGTGTTGCCATGCTACGGGAAGTACACAGCACCACCCAGGAAGTAGCACTGACCATGAATCTGACCTAGTCTCAGAACTGACTACAATGTACAGGAAACATGAGGAATAGAGAAACAAGGATACCGCAAGGACGTAATCACCTAAAGCTGGGCGTAGAGAGTCCATAGGAAGAATGACCCACTTTCTGCAGAAATGCAATGATACACACAAAGGAAAGGGGGGAGAGGTACAGTTAGAGAATAAAAATGTCTTAAGGAACATAACCAAAGGCAAATATGGAGCTTGCCTGGATCCGTTTCAAACAAAACAACTTTTAAAAAGCAATTTTTGAGGGGGGTGGGAACGGTCGGGGAGAGGTCAATGGGGGGAAAAGGAGACATGTAATACTTTAAACAATAAAAAATTTTAAAAATAAAATAGAAAGCAATTTTTGAGATGATTTGGGAATTCTAAATATAGAATGGGTATTAAATAATATTTAAAAATTTAGAAAACTATTATATGGATGCAATAACACAATATCTGAAATTTACTTTAAAGTACACACACAACAGTCCTAGCCGGTTTGGCTCAGTGGATAGAGCAGTGATGGCGAACCTATGACATGCGTGTCACACTCATTTTTTTGGTTGATTTTTCTTTGTTAAATGGCATTTAAATATATAAAATAAATATCAAAAATATAAATCTTTGTTTTACTATGGTTGCAAATATCAAAAAATTTCTATATGTGACACGGCACCAGAGTTAAGTTAGGGGTTTTCAAAATGCTGACATGCTGAGCTCAAAAGGTTCGCCATCACTGGGATAGAGCGTCAGCCTGGGACCTTAAAGGTCCCAGGTTCGATTCCAGTCAAGGGCACATGCCCGGGTTGTGGGCTCAATCCCCAGTGGGGGACTTGCGGGAGGCAGCCAATCCGTGATTCTCTCTCATCATGGATGTTTCTATCTCTCTCTCCCTCTTCCTTCCTCTCTGAAATCAATAAAAATATATTACAAATGAATAAATAAAGTACACACACACAAAGTTTTGGGCGGTGCAAAGAAATAAGAACAGCATGATTTGATAACTGATGGGATGGATACACAAATATTCTTTATATTCTTTTCTTTACATTTGAAATTGTCCATAATAAAAAGGGCTTTTAGGAACTAGCCATGCCTACCCATAGAATGGAATGGGAGTGGGGGGAGAGAGAAACATCAATTGGTGGCCTCCTGTCAACCAACATCAAGTCAGAACCCGCAACCTGGGCATGCGCCCTGACTAGGAATCAAATTCACCACCTTTTTGCCCTAACGGGTTTGGCTCAGTGGACAGAGCATCAGCCTGCCGACTCAAGGGTCCCAGGTTCAATTCCGGTCAAGGGCATGTACCTTGGTTGCGGGCACAACCGCAGTGGGGGGTGTGCAGGAGGCAGCTGATAGATGTTGATGTTTCTAACACTCTAACCCTCTCCCTTCCTCTCTGTAAAAAATCAATAAAATATATTTTAAAAAACTTTAAAAAAAACACACACAAAAAAAAAACTCATCACCTTTCTGTGTGTGGGATGACACTCCAAACAACTGAGCCACACCAGCCAGGGCAAAACTAGGTTTTTTAATCAGTGATATCCTTCACATTTTAGAAACCATTAACAGAAAAAACCTTCTAGCAAATTTCATAGAAATGCCTACAAAGCCTCTTTCTCCTATGACATTCACCCGGGAGCCCCAGAGGGCTGCTGAGAAATCCATCTTGAGAAAACTGTCAGGAGATGAGAAATTGCCCCAAACTACCCAAACCACATCCAAGCTGCTTAAACTGACCTCTTTGTGGTATCTGGAGCTCGGTGCCCAAAGGGGCGGAGCTCAGAGAGCTCAGTAGAGGGACAAGTTGTGACTTTCTGTGTATAGGGGAGGCCTTCAGCTCTCCACCCTAAAGCTCAGGGAATGCTATTGGGGCCCAGTCACAAAGAGCCAGCTGCTCCACTGGCCTCAACATCAAGTCAGAAAAGGGGTTCCCCTCGCAAACTGATGCAGAGGGCCAGAGCTTGCCAGAATTTCGATCTCTGCCAAAGACATGGGTTCAAATCTGTTTGACCACCGATCTCACTGAGGAGCATGAGACAAGTCTCTTCACCTTGGCCTTGGTTTTTTTCATCCGTAAAATGGGGATGATGATACTACTGAATTCATATGGTTGGACTTCCATGGGAATTAAACAGTCAAAAGTGTCAGGGTTGAGAACTCCAGGATCTGCAATCCAGAAGACCTGACTCGGAATTCCTGCTCTGGCATTCAGTACAGCTGAGATTTCAGGCAAACCGCAGAGCTGGCTTTCCTCATCTACAGGTGAACATAATGCCTCTATCAATCTCATAGGGATTCTGAGATGACTTAGAAAGGTAATTTATGGGCCTGGCCTGCGTGGCTCAGTAGTTGAGCGTCGATCCAGGAACCAAGAAGTTGCTCATCAGCAATCAATGATTCTCTCTCATCACTGATGTTTCTATATTTCCCTCTCCCTTCCTCTCTCTGAAATCAATAAAAACATATCTTTAAAAAAAAAAAGGAAGATAATTTATGGAAGGTGCTAGAGTCAAGCTGTGTTGTTATATTTTTGAAATGACACTATACCTATGATAGTTCTTTGAACCTACCAAATATGGAAGTTATTGAATTTATTATAGAAACCCATTTAAAAAGCCTGAAACTAACTTACCAATTTGAGGACAACCCTATTTGATTGCCTGATGTGTAGAGAGAAGAAATGAGTTTTCCTTAAACATTCTCAATTCTATTATATCATGAAAAAGTAATTGTTAGCTGGCAGGTGGGTGTGGGAGATTAAAGCTACTTTGCACGGATGCAAATCAAACCCTGGTCTGAGACCTCATTAGCATCTGTAAAATGGGTCCCCTCCTGACCCCTCGTGGCTGTGAGGCCCAAACATACCAACCAGCCAGAAGTGACTGGTTTCCTTACCAGGTAAACTGGGCTTCGGTCGTGATCCATCGCAGGGATGCCAGTGAGGACCTCAGCTAACACCTGCAGAGAACATGGAGTTAGCACAGTTCACACACTCATGTACATGTCAAGAGAGAAGCTTCTTCTCAATAATACAGTCTGAGCTCCAGGCTCAGCTCTGCCATTTGCCAGCAGAGACACATGCCCAAAGTCTGGAACATGAGACCCAGTGCTTATAGAAGGTTCGAATTAACTGATAGCAAGGTAGGGAGGATGGAAACCAAATGTGTGTGTATTATCATCAATTATACATATATATACACACACACACATATATATGCACACTTATATATATGTATACATAAACTATATGCATATACACATACAGGGTGGGGAAAAAGTATGTTTATGGTTTTTTTGTATGGAAAATAATACAATAATTAATAAATAATAATACAAGAATAAACTCTGTTTCACATACAACTGTAAACCTACCTTTTCCCTACCCTGTATAATATACACACAATATATATATATACACATGCATATATCTCTATATTTATCTACATACACACATACATATGCACACACTATATTTTAAAGATAATTTCATTTTTAAAAAAATCAGAAATGGTAAGCAGGCATTGCTACATCAATCTCAAGAAAGGGGAATCCATGTGCATATATGTATTCTACGCAGAAAATCTCAGCAATATTTATAGCATGTTTCATCCATATGCCTTTTTTAAAAAACATGTTTTTACTGATTTTAGAGAAAGAGGAAGGGAGAGGAGAGAGATAGAAACATCAAAGATGACAGAGAAAATCAATTGGCTGCCTCCTGCAAGGCCCCCTATTGGGGATTATGTCCTGACCAGGAATCGAACCATTGACCTCTTGGTGCACGGGACGACCCTCAACCAACTGAGCTACACTGGACAGACCCATTATGCCTTTCTTAACATTATTTGTTCATTAAATCATCCACTCACAAAAGGAGCAGAGACCCGAGCCAGTGTAAGCCACCAAAAATTGATTAACAGCGGTATGTGTTTTAGTAAATGGGAAGCCTGCTTTGAACAGAAATTCTTGGCAGAGATAGCAGCATGGTGGTTAAGGACTCTACAGTCAGACAGACCTGGCTTCAAATTACTTTGTTCCTTATACGTGCAGGTGATTTTTAGGCAAGTGACTAAAATGAGTCTGTGTCCTCATCTGGTAAATGAGGATCTAGCAGTAGTGAATATAAGGGACTGAGTGTCAAATCTCTCTTCCACAGCCCCTCTAGAAGCAACTTATAATAGGTTCCCTTTTATGCCAAGAAATCCTCTACTCCAGAGAAAAGGCCACTAGGTTAATAACAGAAAGGCAGTGGCCAGGAGGGGGCAGTAGTGGGCATCCCTGCAGCCAGTGGACAGGAGACCATTGAAAAGACTCCCACCAGCAGTGTCAGAAAAGAAGAGGAAATAAATACACAAACATTTCCTCTGTCTCCCCTACATGCAGGCTCTACGCAAGGCTCTTTATAGAGGTCACTGAGTGCTCACCAAAAAACACATACAAAACACTGAGAAATGCAGTGTTCCCAATAAGAGAAACCAAAGTTCAAAATCATACTGTTAGTCAATGGCAGGGCTGAGAAAGAGTGCAGGGAGCCAGTGGGCACTGAATGAATGATTGAATGAATGAATGAATGAACGAATAAGGAAGTCAATTGCTACATTAAGAGCTGAGTTAAAAAGTCAAGAGTAAACAGAAATCAGGAATGATGGTACAAAGGTAGGAATAATAAAACAAACCACTATCATCATCATCATCATCTTGATATTTGTAAAGTACTATGCTAACCAGGTATATATATTACCTTATTAATCTTCATATATATAATTTACTCCCCATTTTACAGAGGGCAAAACTGAGGTCCAGAGTTATAGGTGATGTGCCCTAGGTCACACAGCTGAAAGTAACTGAGCTGGGACCCAAATCCATGCTCTTAACCTCTGCACTACAGTGCCTGGTGGTTTTGGGGTTCAGTCCCCCTAGGTCTTACAGAAGCAGGAGCCTGGGGGAGCCCTGATGAGCTTCACTGAACCACCCAGTGAGGCTGACAGGGGCAAGGAAACCAGAAGAGCCCATGAGCTAGGAGACAGAAGGAAGCAAAATCTTACATGTGTTTGTCAGGCTAAGGGCAGAAGGTGGCTCAGGGGGAGGGCACTAGTTAGTAGGAGAGGTGGACAGCCAGGGGGTTGGGGTCAGAGAGAGGAAGTATAGAGTTGAAGGCTGGAGAGGAAGAGAGAAGGCAAGGTCCAAAATGCAGTTTGCTTGTTCTTGGCAGATGTCAACCAGGGACTGTCACTTTTCTCAGCCAGTATTTCCTAGACCAGTTTCCATGGGACATGGATGCTGAGAGATACTGAAAAAATAAGGTTCAGTTATCAAAATAATTTGGGAAACACAGCATACTGCTTGCCCAGCTGTGGTAAATCCACAATGATCAGATTAAGAGCTCATTATCATATTAAAGGCTCTGATTAATTTTGTGGTAAAGAAATCTGCTTGACTTTGATTAACCCAGATTTCTCAAACATATTTGCCCCCAAAACCTTTAAACACACCAAACCTACAGAGATCTCAAGGAATTGGTGTTCTGTAGAAATATACACTGGAGACTATTTTCAGACCATGAACTCCTGGGGGAGGGATTGTGTTTAAGTTACATTGGTAGTCTACACAAATTCTACACATAGTAATACAGTAATGCCAGACAGATGGTGGTGAGGATGAGTATATGGATAATGAATAGATGCATAACTGATGGATGGATGGATGGATGGATGAGTGGATAAATGTTGAATGAATGATGATTGGAAAGATGGATGGACAGATGGACAAAAAAGATGAATGAATAAACAAGGACAAACACAACTGGATAGAAAATTAGACGGCTGGCTGGGTGGGAATCAGGGAAGTCAGGAGATGATATCTATAGCTTACTACAATTTGGACACTCATGAGGGGCTTTACTTCAAGGGTTGGCAGATTTTTTTCTTTAACAGGCTAGAGAGTAAATATCCTATATAATAAAAGCCTAATATGCAAATCGACTGAACGGCGGAACAACCGGCAGAACAACCGGTCACTATGATGCACACTAATCACCAGGGGGCAGACGCTCAATGCAGGAGCTGCCCCCAGCCCGCAGGCCCCAGGCCAGCCAAGGCGGGTGCCAGCAAGGGCCCCCCAATCGCCCTGCCAGTTGCCCCACAGATCAGCCCTGATCGCCAGTCAGGCCTAGGGACCCTACCCATGCATGAATTTCATGCACCAGGCCTTTAGTTTTAAATATATTTTTATTGATTTCAGAGAGAGAAAGGGAGAGGGATGGAGAGAGAGATAGAAACATCAATGATAAGAGAGAATCCCACTGGGGATCGAGCCTGCAACCCAGGCATGTGCCCTGACCAGTAACTGAACTGCGACCTCCTAGTTCATAGGTTGACGCTCAACCACCAAGCCACGTCAGCTGGGTGAGAGTATATATTTTAGGTTTTATGGGCCACAAATCAAGTCTCTGTCACATATTCTTCCTTTTTTTAAAAAAAATTATTATTTAACTGAGGCCCGGTGCACAAAATTCGTGCACGGGGGGTGGGTCCCTCAGTCCAGCCTGCACCCTCTCCAATCTGGGACCCCTCGGGGGATGTTCGACTGCTGGTTTAGGCCTGATCCCTGTGGGCAATCCGGGACTGCTGGCTCTAACTGCTCACCTGCCTGTCTGCCTAATTGCCCCTAACCACTCTGCCTGCCTGCCTGATTGCCCCTAACCACTCTGCCTTCCAGCCTGATCGCCCCTAACCGCTCTCCCCTGCTGGCCTGATCGCCCCTAACCGCTCTCCCCTGCTGGCCTGATCACCCCTAACTGCTCTCCCCTGCCAGCCTGATCGCCCCTAACTGCCTCTGCCTCAGCCCCTGCCACTGTGGCTTTGTCCAGAAGACGTCCAGTCTAATTAGCATATTACCCTTTTATTAGTATAGATCTTTTATGAATATAAAAACTATTCTTAGCTGTGGGCCATAGTTAGCCAACCCCTACTGTACTTTGATGTAACATATCTATGAGCCTCTATCATAGCCTGTGCTTACACAGGAGTCAGGGAAAAGACAAATGAGTATAGGCCCCCCTCAGCAGAGAAGGAAACTCTTACTATTCCACAGCTAAAGATGTCCACTCGCTTTGTCAACTGCCCCACTTTGATGAAATCTTCTGGCAGATATGCAGCTGAGGCCTGGAAAAGATGGGTCTTCATCCTGGTATATTTTGACCTTTTATTGTCAGGACACAGGTGAGACTTTGGATGAGCCAGCATGGGGGTGAAGTTTTGATCTAGCAAAACATTGGAGCTGTGGAAAAGAAAACAGAGAGAACCTTTTCATTTGGGGCTGGACAAGAAGAGGTTGCCATGGAGACGCTTTTGGGAAACAACTCAGCAGTGAGCTGCAGTAAGTTAGGGTGACTGAAACCCTCAACATAGAGTTTCTGAGAGAGGAGCCCACTCCGACAAGCCAATGAAGATGGAGCTAAGATTAATCCTGCTGCCTTGAGAATGGCATTCAGTGTGGTCAAAGAGGTGCAGCCATCCTGATCCCCACAGATGTCCACCCCAATCACCCCAGCTGGCCAAGCCCATATAGGCTGTGTTGGCTCAGTCCCTCTGAGGCTGTTCCAACCCCCAGCTCTGGCCCAGCTGACTCAAGTCTAAGGGCCAGCATCCTTCGTGACTGAACCTGTCCAGATTGTAGAAAATAAGAGCAATAAAAATATTCTTGAACCTAGTCATCTAAACCATGGGAGTGAACTCTCAGAAAGTACTCCAAAAGGGAGGGGGGACAAAAAACTCAGCTATGTGTACAAATATTCAATACAGAACTAACCCTCTGATAGTTTTTTAAAAAGTAGACACCAATTCTAATGTCCACTATTAGGAGTGGGTAAGTAAATTATGGGTAATCCGTGCAATGGAAGACTAAGAAGTCACTGGAAATGTTGACATGCAATGTGGGAAAATGTTTACCATATTTAAGTGAAGCAGGGGAAGAGAATATGAAATGGTAACCAGGTAACTGGGCTACCTTAGGGCCAAGACTTCTGTGTGGGAAGGGGCTGAGAAAAGAAACAGAAAAATGGGGGCCAACTGATGAGTCAGGGACGTGAGCCAGGACGACCCGAGTCCTTCTGTTTCCTGTCTTGCTATTACTGTTGTTTGTGCAACCAAATAAGAATCAATGGGGAGAGACAAAAAAGGGGCTTCCCCTTGTCAAATGGAGAGAGGACTTTTGGGGAAGTGTGGGTTCTATGGTTTCAAGCTCAATTTTGCCGAATTCTCTGATATCTTCTGGAATCTCTTCCCATGTTGCCAGTCCCCAAATGCGGAACTCTTGCTCTTGGATGGTTGGGACGTGATAGCTGGGGTGTACACTAACCAGCAGGAAGCTCCCTAACACGAGTTACTTTCACCAACAGGTATACAAGCGGGGGAGGGGGTCTCCAAGAAGACCCTGAGCACAGAGCTCAAAATCCCAGGGGAATTGGCAGATATGACACAGACTTCAAGGACCAGGTGCAGACCAGCTGGACAGGTGGAAAGTAAACTACATCGTGGGTGTGGGATGCGTGTTGGGGAAACACCAGCTTAGAAAGACAAATGTGGTGACAGGTAGGCAGTTTGTGCTGACAGCAGCCAGAAACACTGATTTTTGAGGATGTAACAAAGAAAGGGAGACCCAAAGGAGGTGAGGTGGGGAGAGAAAGGCAAAGAGAAGAGACACAGAGGGAGAGGAAGGGGGCCCTGGAATCTGCTACCGGTCTCATCCCTGCAGCCAGAGCCCTTGGGAGG
>NW_005871056.1:15044741-15048245 GCF_000147115.1 Myotis lucifugus
CGATGCTGATGCGCTGGGGCCAGAGGAGGGGATCTGAGCCACCCTGAGAGGAAAGAAAGGAGGTGAAACAGTGACACCTGCTCCTTTTAAAGTCCCAATGGCAGGGTCCCGGGCTCCTGTCTCTCCTCCCAGCCCTTCCTGTCCTCTGCAACAGCGCTCGACCCGCATGGTCTACTGGCAGGGGACCAGTTTTGACATCTGACGGATCTGGGTGGAAATCCCAGCTCAGACGTGCACTAGCTGTGTGACTTGGGAAAAGACACAGCCTCTCTGAGCCTCGCTTCCTTCAGATTAAAATGGAAATGTTCATCCCTATGCTTTAGGGTTGTTGAAAGGATTCAAAGAAGTGTGCGGTATGTCCCTAGCATACGGTCTGCCACACAGTGGGTGCTCAACAAACTTTATCATGACTGTTACAGTGGCAGCTCTGGAGTTTTTCTCTAGGTGGGGCTGGTTGGGAAAGGAGCTAGGGAGCTTGTGTTAGCACACCAGGCCCTGGACCTTATGCCCATTTTATGTATATATATTTGGGGAGACTTCACAAGGGATAATGGACATTGTGGGGTGGGCTAAATTCTGCTCCCTTTCCTCAGGTGCTACCACTGTTTTTCTAAGACTGAATCTCCAAGCTAAATCACCACTTATTTCTCAAGTCCTGTCTTAGGTCCCACATCCTCTAAGAACTGGCCTTGCTCATTGATTTCTTCTCAAAAACTCTGAAATATGGAGACACGAAGAAATAAAGGGCATCAAAATTGGAAATGAAGAAGTAAAACTGTCCTTATTCACGGATGACATGATATTGTACATAAAAAACCCTAAAGACTCCATCAAAAAACTATTAGTCTTAATAAATGAATTCGGCAAAGTAGCAGGATACAAAATTAATGCCAAGAAATCTATGGCATTTCTATACACCAATAATGAACTTACAGAAAGAGAGACTAAAAAAGTAATCCCATTTACCATCACACCAAAAAAATTAAGATACCTAGGAATAAACTTAACTAAAGAGGTAAAAGACCTCTACTCAGAAAACTACAGGACGTTGAAAAAAGAGATAGAGGAAGACATAAACAGATGGAAGAACATACCATGTTCATGGATTGGTAGAATCAACACCATTAAAATGTCCATTCTACCCAAAGCAATCTATAAATTCAATGCACTCCCCATTAAAATACCAATTACATATTTCACAGACCTAGAACGAACTCTCCAAAAATTCATCTGGAATAAAAAAAGACCCCAAATAGCTGCAGCGATCCTGAGAAAGAAGAACAAAGTAGGTGGGATCTCAATACCAGATATCAAGCTGTATTACAAAGCCACTGTTCTCAAAACTGCCTGGTACTGGCACAAGAACAGACATATAGATCAATGGAATAGAATAGAGAACCCAGAAATCAACCCGAACCAATATGCTCAATTAATATTTGACAAAGGAAGCAAGAACATGCAATGGAGCCAAGATAGTCTCTTCAATAAATGGTGCTGGGAAAATTGGACAGATACATGCAAAAAAATGAAACTAGACCACCAACTTACACCATACACAAAAATAAACTCAAGATGGATAAAGGACTTAAATGTAAGACGAGAAACCATAAAAATACTAGAGGAATCCAAAGGCAACAAAATCTCAGACATATGCCGAAGCAATTTCTTCACTGATACATCTCCTAGGACATTGGAAACTAAAGAGAAAATAAACAAATGGGACTACATCAAAATGAAATATGGAGCCACATGAAACCAGTTCAAACCCTAGCCCTGACACCTGTCAGCTGTGTTCTTTTGGGCAAATTGCTTTGCCTCTCTGTGCCGGACACTCCTCTTTTAGAAAATGGAAAAACCTGTTGGGTTTTGGCAAGGCCTGGAGGAGACATGTGTAAAGCCCTTGTCACAGTGTCTTGCACACAGGAAGAGCTCAGCAAAACTAATGATCATTATCATACCATGAATAACTGCTTTACTTGGACCCTGCCAAAGGAAGTAATAATTCCATGTGGAATAATTTTATTTCCCTCTGAGGATTTTATGGGAGGGATGTTTGCTTTTAAAATTGTAATTTTGCCCAGCAAGCGTGGCTCAGCAGTTGAGCATTGACCTATGAACCAGGAGGTCACGGTTCAGTTTCTGGTCAGGGCACATGCCTGGATTGTACGCTCAATTCCCAGTGTGGGGTGTACAGGAGGCAGCCAATCAATGATTCTCTCATCTTGATGTTTCTATCTCTCTCCCTTCCTCTCTGAAATCAATAAAAATAGATTTTAAATAAATAAAATAAAAGTGTGATTTCATCACTTCTCAGCCTTTTGGCTAAGATCAAGTGATAAAACTGTAATTTTTGTTGTTGTGTTGTTAATCCTCACCCAAGAATATTTTTTCCATTGATCTTTAGAGAGAGTGGAAGGGAGAGGAAGAGACAAAGAGAGAGAAACATCGCTGTGAGAGAGACACATTGGTTGCTTCCCACATGCGCCCCAACCAGGGATTGAGCCTATAGCTGAGATACATGCCCTTGACCAGAATCGAACCACGACCCTTCAGTCTGTGGGCTGACACTCTAACCACTGAGCAAACCAGCTAGGGCTAAAATTGAAATTTTAATAAGTATTTATTTTGAAATAAAATTTTGCCTCCACTTTCCCATACTTTGTATCTTTTAATTATTTTTCTTGTCCTATTGCATTGGCTATCACCTCCAGAACAAGTTGAATAAATTTAGTGCTATGGGATACTTTATCTTGCTCTTGACTTAAATGAAATGCCTGTTGTCAAATAAAATTTTTATAGGATTTTACCTGAAGATGTTTAGCCAGATCTTATGTATCCTGGACCAACTTCTCTTAAACGGCCTCTCTCTCTCAGGACTCTTATGTGTCCTTAACCACTGATTCTCTAACTGGGTACTGCCTGGTTCTGTTCTCTGACCATGACCCAGCCTCTTACCTGGCACCGGAGTCTGTCTTGTAAAGAACCATTTGCCATGTAGGGGTAGATCAAGCTGTAAAACTGTTTTCCAGTGCAGACGCCCAGCAGAGGTAAGACATTGGGGTGGCAGCATCTGAAATCAGGCATTAGTGCAGAGGCGAGGAGTCAGACAGAAAGCGTAATCAAAGACTGCTCCAAGTCCTCACCTCCCACACCTCTTATGCCCTCTCCACTGCCCTGAGGGCCCAGCACCAGAGCAGAAAGATGGAAACTGTGTGCCTTCAAGGAGCTGGAAGCCAAGTTGCTTGAACTTATCCTGCCTCCCTGCTCTGCAGCATATGACACCTTAACCACTCCGTCTTCTGGAAGCAGAGGCTTAGAGACTAAAGGAACTTGCCAAGGTTATAGCTAGCAAGCAGTGAAGCCAGGATAAGATTGCAAGTCTGCTTGACTCCCAGGACTGGAGCTCTTCCCCAAAATCCTCTTCCGCTGAGTCTGTCACCCATTCCTTCTGTCTCTTCCTACCCTCTTAACCACTCTTTCTTGGCCGTTCCCCAAGACCCTCCT
>NW_005871056.1:15048345-15053631 GCF_000147115.1 Myotis lucifugus
ACCTTCTGGCCCTTTAAATACAGTTCCTCATGTTGTGACCCAACCATAAAATTATTTTCGTTGCTACTTCATAACTGTAATGTTGCTACTGTTATGAATCGTAATGTAAATACCTGATATGCAGGATGGTCTTAGGCGACCCCTGTGAAAGGGTCGTTCGACCACCAAAGGAGTCGCGACCCACAGGTTGAGAACCGCTGCTCTAGGTATATCCTGCCTCTATATCTCCATACTCTAGGTGAACAATCTAAACTCGTCAAGTCCCAAACCCGCTTCTCCACCCATAGTTATTACCTTAGCAAAGGGCACCACCATCCATCTAATTTCCTAGAAACTCTCTTACTGCCCCCATCTAATTATTATGGACACTGAAATTTGAATTTTTTATACTTATGTCATGAAATAGTCTTTTTATTTTTTTCAAACCATTCTTAGCTCTCGGGCCATACAGCACAGGCAGGGCCAGATTTAGCTTATGGGTCATCATTTGCCAGATCCTGCTCTAGATCTGGATTTTAAGATGGATTCACTCTTAGAATTGGAATCAGTAAGTCCCTGCCCATCTCAAAAAAATGATAGGTCCAGCCAGTGTGATTCAGTGGTTGAGCGTCAACCTATGAACCAGGAAATCACAGCTCAATTCCTGGTTGGGGTTGCAGGCTGGATCCCAGTAGGGGGCGTGCAGGAGGCAGTGATTGATGATTCTCTCTCATCATTGATGCTTCTATCTCTCTATCCCTCTACCTTCCTCTCTGAAATCAATAAACAAAACAAAAAAACAAAACACATATTTTTTTAAAAGAGAGATAAAAATGGCTTTCTTTCCCCCTGGATGAAAGGAGTTGGGCCAAGTGAGCCAAGGTTCTTTTATAATTCTAATCTATACTTATAGCTGTTAAACAGAAAAAGCATGGACTATGGTGCCAGAGCAACCTACGTTCAAATCCTGGCTCTGTCACCTACTTGCTGTGTGATCTTGGACAAGACACTTGACCTCTTTGTGCCTCAATTTGCCCGTATGTAAAATACTGTGCTAACAGTAGCTACATCACAGGGTTCTTGTGAGGATAAAGTGAGTTTGTACACACACAGTGCTGAAAGCATGCCTGCCACATAGGAAGCACTAGGTAAGGATTAGCTGTCATCATTCTTAAACAAAGTTTAATAATTCTCTATAGGGGAGGCTTACCTATGACAAATTCGTATCTCTGCTTGGAAGAAATTTTCAATTGATCCTGGACCTGAGCAGGCCATCTGTGGGAAAAGACTCCGAAACATTAAAATCCTGCCTCACCCAGGCAGCTGCCCCCAACACACACACTACAAACAAGTGCTTACCTCTCTGAGCTTCTTAAAGACGAATGGTATGCTCTGCCTTTGTCCTCTGTAGATGTCAGCAAAGGTCCCCTCACTGATTTTGTGGGTTTGGTTGAAATTATCGGTTGCCTGAACCACATCCACCTCATTCCAGAAAAGGCTGTCTACAGCCAGGCTCAGAAGGGTTTCTTGCTTAGGAATGGAGGTGCTGACATCCTGGGGATTTAGAGAAGAGAAGGAGATTAACATGAAATTAACATGGAAAATATTATTTTCCCTACTATCTCAGGGATCTTAGAACACCAGAGCTGAAGGGATAGAGAGGATCATCTTATCCAGTGAGGAGAAATGATAAAAAAGGGACATGAGTCCTGCAGCTCAGTTGAAGTGCCTTCCTCTACACCAAAAGGTTGGGGGTTCGATTCCTGGTCAGGGCACATACCTAGGTTGTGGATTCGATCCCATCGGGAAGCATAGGGTAGGCAACTGATCAATGTTTCTCTCTCACAACAATGTTTCTCTCTCACAACGATGTTTCTCTATCTCTCTCAAAATCAATAAAAACATATCCTCAGGTGAGGATTTTAAAAAAAAGACATGAATAGGGCCAGCTCAAATCCAAGCTCGGGCACTACTTTGCTCTGTGACCTTGGACAAGTTACTTAACCTCTATGAGCTTTAACTGCATCAGCAAAAGTGAACATAACAATCCTTGTACCCTGGAGAGAAATGTTGAAGATCAACTAAAATGTGAATATTGCTAGCAAATGGTTGATGGTTGCTTTTTGTTTGTTTTTCAATTTACAAAGGTAGCACCAAGGGGGTCAAAGAGCTGAGGTGAGATTACACAGCTGGTCAATGGCCAAGCTGGTTCCCTGGTCCTATACTTGGCACATGTGCTGGGAAGCAGGATATAGGTTCACATAACCAAAGACGCTTCTGTCATCAGAGCTTCGACACTGCTTGTGTGGGTAAGCCTATGAAAAGCAGCTCTGCTTCAACCATTTCCCTTCTTAAAAATAGGTGTGCAGCCCTGATCGGTTTGGCTCAGTGGATAGAGCGTCGGCCTGCAGACTGAAGGGTCCCAGGTTCGATTCTGGTCAAGGGCATGTACCTTGGTTGCGGGCGCATCCCCAGTAGGGGGCGTGCAGGAGGCAGCTGATGGATCTTTCTCTCTGATCGATGTTTCTAACTCTCTATCCCTCTCCCTTCCTCTCTGTAAAAAAACAATAAAATATATTTTAAAAATAAAATAAAATAAAAATTTTTAAAAATCAATGAAATATATTTTTTTAAAAATACGTGTGCATAAACTTATATTTTTACACTTTTTATGCTCTTTTAAACAGTTTTAGAAAATTAGTGGTGGTGCTGGGGATCCCATTATCCACTTAACTGCTATTCAAGTGTAGTGAGTTTCTTGCAGACTAGATATATAGGAATTTATTTCACAAACTAGAATCATGGTGCACACATTATTTTGATATTTGGTGTTTTCACTTAACATTACACTATGATCATTCTCCCAAGAATCTTTGGGCATGATTAATTTTCAAAGAAAACTAAAACCCTGTTTAAGTGAGTCTGCATTTTGGCACAGCTTCATGAATCAGCCCTGCAGTGCTAGCTGCTTCACCAGGCACCCTGCCCACACACTTTTAGGGGCCAATGAATATGTTTTAATTTCCTGTAAAATCAGAAGAACAAAAACAAACTTTTAAAGTCAGAGAAAATGTTTTCGTTTTTAATCTAGCTTGAATTATACTCACTTTTATATCAATGGAATTATAAAATATAAATTATTTTTAATGAAAGAAAGGGCCCGTGAAGGCACAAGTGCCTAAGACCCATGAAACTCATATGTGGCCTGGACCCAAGTCATTGAAAATTCAGAATAACACAAACATATTTTGGGTTGGAAAAAAAAAAAACTGGACGGGAGGCAGTTTGTAAGCAAATACTACTACAACCAATATATTTATGTATAAATGAGTCCTGCCAATTATCAGGTCTCATTTATACACAAATAATGGAAAAGCTCATTAAAAATGCTTATTCACTAGTGCATGAACCCCCTCACCCCCAACCCCATCCCAGTTGTATTAACTGTCAGTACTTACACCTTAAAAGCTCAGAGTAATTCAATTGGTCTCCTTCCCCCCGCCCCTCACCCCACTCTAACCCCCAAACTGGTCTCAGGGAATAAATGCACTGCTGTTCTGAGAAAGAGTGCCTCAAACTGGAAATATGGCTTTCAGATGGGGATTTACCTTTGAATCAGATGAAGCAGGAAGGTCAGTGTTTAAGGAAGGAGGGGCATCTTCAGGAGGAGGCAGGAGGCTGGCTCTGGCTGGAGCAGGCCCTGGAAAGAAGGGACTGTGGGTCAGAAAGTGGCCCCCCTGAGGAAAGAGGGAGGGGCCCCTGTCAGCCCCCAGGCCAAACCAGGCTCTGATTGTTGTCCAGAAGGACAGCTACTATTTCCTGACAGCCCCAGGCACCAGACTACACCA
The DNA here is from genome assembly GCF_000147115.1 of Myotis lucifugus. Classification (NCBI taxonomy): domain Eukaryota; kingdom Metazoa; phylum Chordata; class Mammalia; order Chiroptera; family Vespertilionidae; genus Myotis; species Myotis lucifugus. Next base: position 15,052,173 of record NW_005871056.1, read on the forward strand.
TCCTCTTGCCGTACCTAAATGAATCCTTAGGACAACCCTATGGATTGGTCCCCATTGGGCAGGTGGAGAAGCAGAGGCACTGGAGGTGGCCACTTACTCAGGGCCACATAGTAAGTGGCAGAGCCAGCCTTCAAATGGAGTATCACCTGTGTGACATCTAATCCCTACACTGTCACACCTCCCTCACAAGGATCCGAGAACACAGGACAATTAGCTACGACGCCTGCCTTCCAGAAACCTCCACCATGGCAGGAATGGCCATGACGAGCCTCTGAGTCAGAGCAGGAGAGGCTGGCCGTAGCAGGCTGGGGGATCAAGGAGGGTTTCACAGAGGAAGGAGCATTGGACCTGGGCTTGAGAGATGGGGAAACGTTTCTGAAAAGTGGGTACGAGGTGGGAGGGCACCGAGGCAGTGCAACTGGACTGTGTGAAGGGAAAGTCCAGGCGTGCGGTAAATATTCCAGGCACTTAATCAGCAAACACTGACATCAGCGACAGCTCTAAATGCCTCACTGTTTTAACTCATTTAACGCTCACAACAATCCTGGGAGATAGGTACCATTATCATCGACTCCTTACAGATGCTGGAAATGAGGCCTCTGAGTAACTGGGGGCCGCCCTTCCAAGGAAACCTGGCCTTGACCCAGGGGGGCAGGTCAAATTCACCTGCTTCCCATATTTCTGGTTGATATCAGGAAAGGAATGATTAATCTGGACTTTTGGCCATAAAATAACGCAGAAGACTGAAAATAGAACCCAGGTGAAACGACAATGAGCCTTGTAAACTATTAACCTGGGCAGCTGATACAACTCATCTGATACAAAGCCTGAGGTTCTTTCCTCCCCACAGAGCCCAACAGGAGGCCACCCTAAGCCTCTCCCCTGGGTCTGCTACGGCTTCCAGAGTTGCCAGGGCTTTTTTTGTTTTTGTTTTTGTTTTCCACATTTTCCAGTATTGGCTATATTTGAAAGAACAACACTTGAGAAGGTACCATATTTGAACACTCACAATGCATCAGAGAACCCCAAAATGGGACACTACAAATACACACACACACACACACACACACACACACACACACACACCCCTCAGTCCATCAGTGCACTATAACCGTAAACTAAGCTTCGGGGTAAGAGCTATAGCTCAGGCACTGGAAGTAAACCTTTGGCAAATACACAGATTAATTAATCCAGGTTGAAAACAAAAAAATAATACCAGCTATGTGCTGCAGACCAGCTGCTGGCAGCACAACTGATGAGAGCGCTTGCGCTGCTGCTCACCCACATCCATCCCCCATCCGCACCCAGGCCAAGCTTCCCGCTGGCTCCTCTCTCCCCGAAGTGAAGGAGTGAAGAGGGGAGACTAAGAGGAGACCCAAGACTCTGATGGCTGGGGACTCTGGTCTCCCAAGGACACTCTGAGCCTGCCTTAGACTTCAAGCAGGACACTCCCTCCCAA
>NW_005871056.1:15053943-15098584 GCF_000147115.1 Myotis lucifugus
GTTCTTTGGGCAGGGTTAATTATATATATATATATATTTATTTACTTATATATAGCCCCGCATTCATATATATTTTTTCCAGGATCCAATGTTCTCATGTACCACTGGGTACAGGCTCCACATTCTGGGAACTGCTGCCCCAGCCCAACTCGATCTCCCTCCTGCTTCTCCCCTCTCCCCGACCCAGCGCTGGCTTCTGAGCAGAGCTACACCCATAGTCCCTTGTCCTCTTCCTTTGCCCTGTGACTCCAAGGTCAGCACTGGCCTCACACAGCCAGAATTTTCTGGTCTGACTTGATGCCTGGGGTTCACTCTGGGGGCTGCACCAGGTCTCTTGGGTTGGGGGGGTCACTGAGGTCCACTCTTGTGACCTATGAGGAGAGGCTGAGTCTATGTATCCCTCTGGTTTTGTAAATAAACAGGAATGGGATTTGGGCCACTACTACAAGGCTGACACACCAGATAAGGACTAGCCCTTGCTTTGTAAATGCTCATGGAAGGACTGGGTCAGGGAAGACACTGGGCTACATAAATCTCATTTCAAAAACACTAAGAGTTAACCTTTAATGTGCCAAAACGTTTACAAAAAAACCAACCAAAAACACAACAACAAACATTTCCTATGAAAATCTTTCTAGAATGTCTGCTTTCCCAAACGGAATGCAGCAAATCCCGTCCTGCCGTGTGGCACCATTGTGGGCCTGAGTATAGAACACACGGCAGTGCTGGCATTTGGGGTCTTCTGTCCGCTGCCCTGTGGCTGGCAGTGGGTCTGCCTCTGCAGCCTCCCTGCCTCCTTTCTGTTTATCAGACAGAACTGGGCTCACGTCCTGCCTCTAACATGAACTTGGTGAGTTGCGCTTCACTTCTTCAGCTTCCTCAAATGTCAAAAGAGCAGTAACAGACCATTCCTATGGAGTTCTTGTGCAGATTAAAAGATATGACAGTTTTAAAGCACAAAGATCAGTCTCTGTCTGCTATGTATGTATGGAGCACCACGGCTGGTAAAACTGTGTAGAATAAGAGTAAATAAATTCTTATTGACAGCCCAGTGGCCTCTCCCACAGCAAAGGCTTTTTGAGTTATTTCAGCTACTCAGAGCCCTTTTATCTGGATTCTGGCTTTGAGAATTTGTTTAATCAAGTGCTCAGAACGTGTCTGTGGCTCACCTACTCAAGTATTTCCCTCTTCCACGTATCTCCCTCACTTCCTCCTCACCTACTGCAAGGGGGTTAGTATATACAGGGGTTAAGAGGTGGGCTCTGGCCCTGGACGGTGTGGCTCAGGTGGTTAGAGTGTCTTCCTGCACACCAAAGGTGGCAGGTTGGATCCTCTGGTTGAGGCATGAGGATCCTCTCTCTAAAATATCAAAATTTTTTTAATTAAAAAAAAAACAAAAGTGGGTTCTGGGCAACTCACCTGAGCTGAATCCTGACCCCACCACTCATTCAGCCAGGAAGCTCTGGCAGGTTATGCATCCTTCCCCAGTTACCACGGTGAGGGGTAGGAGCAACAGGGGCCCTCACCTCCCTGGCTGTCAGTGTGACTCACCAGGCAGTACCTAGAACAGTGGTTCTCAACCTGTGGGTCGCGACCCCTTTGGGGGTCGAACGACCCTTTCACAGGGGTCACCTAAGACCATCGGAAAACACATATATAATTACATATTGTTTTTGTGACTAATCACTATGCTTTAATTATGTTCAATTTCTAACAATGAAATTGGGGGTCACCACAACATGAGGAACTGTATTAAAGGGTCGCGGCATTAGGAAGGTTGAGAACCACTGACCTAGAACCTCCCGGCTGGTGTCTCCTGCACGTAATCTTTGTTCCCACTTACCATACCCTCCCCAGCCTTCGCTGCCTCCGCATTCTCCATTCCTACAAGATAATCAGCCTAAACTTTGGGGCCCAAAGGAAGTTTGGGGCTTTCCCAAGAGAGGACAAGCTTTGGGTTATTTGATGATTACTCTCTTATTTTCAGTTTGGGCAAAGATAAACAATCAACTTCCTGTCTCTGTCTATAGATTGTATTTATCATCTCCACCAGCCAGGGCACATGTGCTTCTGAGGGCCATTCAAGAAACTGAAGGGTGCAGAAGCTGGCAGAAACATGTCATGCTTGTGTTTGCAGTCACCTAGATAAGGAACAACTGGAGTGGCTACACCTGTCACCTCCTCCATCCTGACCAGCCCTCCCCTAGAATGTCCTTATTTTATTACCATGTTTCCTATTGACCATCAACTAGTATCACATTCGATTTATGACTATTTCCCCTTATCTTTAATTGCTGATCAAAGTTCTGCACTCTTTTTTTTTTTTTTCCCCTTTAGCTACAGGAAATAACTCAGACTCCTTGGCCTAGAATTAATTTTCCAGACTTGAACTATCTGGGGTGTCTGGAATGTTCCTAACATTGACGAACATTTAAAAAAAATTTTTTTTAGCCCTAGCCGGTTTGACTTAGTGGAAAGAATGTTGGCCTGCGGACTGAAAGGTCCCGGGTTCGATTCTGGTCCAGGGCACATACCTCAGTTGCAGGCTCCTCCCTGGCCCAGGCCCTGTCTGGGGCTCCTGTAGGAGGCAACTAATCAATGTGTTTCTCTAACATCAATATTTCTCTCTGTCTTTCCCTCTTCCACTCTCTAAAAATCAATAGAAAAATATCCTCAGGTGAAGACTAAAAAAAATAAAAAATAATAAAATAATTTTTAAAAAACTTTAATTGATTTTTGAGAGAAGGGAGAGGGAGAAACATAAATGTGATCAGCTGCCTCCTACACGCCCCCTACCGGGGATGGAGCCCACAACCCAGGCCTGTGCCCTGACCAGGAATCAAACCGGTAACTGACTGTGCCCTGGATGAGCCCAACCGAGCCACATCAGCCAGGGTGACATCAGCTAATATTTAATGAGCACTTACATGGGGCAAACCTGTGGTGTACGATTCGTTACCACAACATGATGATGTAGGTATTATTATTATGCCCATGTTATAGATGATAACACTGAGGCACAGAGAGGCTAAATAATTCTGTTAGAAAGTGGCAAAGTTGGAATTCAAATGCGGGTCTGCCTAATGCAAAAGCCTATGCATGCTCCTCTCAGTCCATGCTGCCCTTGGCTTCAGGATCCGCATTAGTGAACTGAGGCTTCATGGGTTTGGGATCTTTGGCTCACATTCGGGAGGCTGCAGGAGAAAGGAAGGGAGGCTGGACTCCAGGGGAGAGATGGTGACAATGGAGATGTGGGCGTGAGTAGCAATTCCCCTCAGGGAAGTTATAGCTGAGTCCTGCCATCATGGGGTAAACTGTCCCTGAGCCCTTTCCTGGGCTTTCTTTTCTTTAGCTACAGGAAATAACTCAGAATGGAGACAAATCTGAAGTGGTTTGAAAGGCTTCGGGATAGCAGTGTGTGCAGAGGTTAGGGACACAAGTGTTCAAATGACACTGCTCAGATGCTACTTCCTACTCATGTGACCGTAAGCAAATCACTTTCCTCTCGGTGCTTCAGGTGCCATAGAACAAAGCAAAAGATCTGTGACTGGCAAAGAGGACCCGGTGGCGGGGCATGTAGCGCCCACCACATGGCTGTGAAGGCCAGGCCCCGGGCCTGTGGGACACAGACAGAGAGGTCACTAGGCTCCGAATCCTGGAGCCGGCGTGCAGGGCCAGTCCGTGCGGGGGGCGTGGGAAACCACAGGTAAGATACTTGGGTCCCATGCACATGACCCTGGCGGGCTGTTTAACGCTCTGCACTCACAGTTTCTCATCGGTGGAATGGGACAATCACCAAGCTCACAGCTAAGAAGGATTAAATAAGTTAACATCATTGCAGTGCTTAGAACAGTGTCCGGCACACAGCCCTCATTCACTGAGTTCTTTCTTTCCATAAAAATGGTAAAGAACGGTATATTCTTTTATTATCTGACTTTTTTTATTTAATATATTGTCAGCATGTTTCCATGTATGCATACATATCCAAATCATTGTTAACAGCACTGTTATGTTAATACTGTTAACAGTATTATGTTAGGCTAACATGATTGCAATGACCTGCCATTAATTTTACCATTCCCACTGTTGTTTCTAATTTTCTGCCATTATATACTGAGCTGAATATCCTTATAGATAAATCATTTCCTTAAGTATTCTTTAAATTTAAAAATTTAACTTAATTAAAAATACCTGGGTCGGGAAGGGCAGCTGGCCTCACAGGCTGCCCCTTTTTCTGTTCATCCTCCGTGTTTCTTACAGAAGCTGCCCAGGGCCTTCCTGGCTTCTCGGCACCCGGGAAGTCTGGGACAGAAGGCCTGATTTCAGGAACTGGTTTCCCTGAAACAAGGTGGAAGGGAAGAAAGGTGTTATCATCCAGTGAAGTGGGACAGCCATCGGAGGCTGGTCTAGTCCAGGTTCTGCCTCGAACGCACAGCGTGCCCCAGCGAGTTCTCTCCCTCGGAGCCTCGGACGCTCTGTCTGTAAAATGTAGTGGTTGGTCAGGACAATCTCCTGTGATCGCTCCAGCTCTGACATTCTGAGTCAGAACACCTGGTTTCTAATCCTACTAGCTGTGCCCTGGCCAGGTGGCTCAGTTGGTTGGGGTGTCATCCTATACACGAAAAGGTTTCGGGCTCGATTCCCGGTCAGGGCACATACCACGGTTTCGGGTTTGATCCCCAGTCAGGGTGCATTCCAGAGGCAACTCATCGATGTTTCTCTCCCACATCAATGTTTCTCTCTCTCTCTCTCTCTCTCTCTCTCTCTCTCTCTCTTTCTCTCTCTCTCTCTCTCCCTTCCTTTCTCTAAAATAAATAAACATATCCTCAGGTGAGGATTTTAAAAAAATGTAATCCTACTAGTTGTGTGACAGACAAGTCACTTTTTTTAAAAAAAATATGTTTTTATTGATTTTTAGAGAGAGAGGAAAGGAGAGGGAGAAGGGAGAGATAGAAGCATTGGTCAGCTGCCTCCTGCACTCCCCCTACTGGGGATCAAGCCTGAAACCGGGTCATTTGTGCATGGGTAGATGCTCGACCACTAAGCAACACCAGCCGAGTAAAAAGTCACTTTCATTCCAAGGGCCTGTTTCCTCACCTATAAAAGGAAGATTGTGTTAATATCTGCTTGCCTACCTCACAGACTGTTGGGAGGGAAATATGAGAACACAGGCATGAAAGGGCTCTATAGCCCAGCTGGTGTGGCTCAGTGGTTGAACATCGACCTATGAACCATGAGGTAACGGTTCCATTCCTGGTCAGGGCACATGCCCAGGTTTCGGGCTCCATCCCCAGTGGGGGGCATGTAGGAGGCAGCCAATCAATGATTCTGTTTCATCATTGATGTTTCTTTCTCTTTCTGCCTTCCTCTCTCTGAAATCAATAAAAACATATTTGAAAGAAAAATGAAAGGGTTCTATAAATTATACATTTCCCTGAACACGTGGGGTAGTTAAATTATCCATCCTGCTAAGTCCCTAGTTGATCCCCTGAATATAAAAGTTCTGGCCAGTCCTACAGCTTCCCCTTCCACAAGCAGTGGGAACATATGCATCCTTCCCTGTTCTATAGACGGGGACTCTGAAAATAGCAGCTACGTCAACTGAGTACCAACACTGTGACACCCAGGCCCAGCTTTGCATACATCAAATCCGCACAAGGATTTTCCATTTTATCCCAGTTAGAGATGAGGAAACTGAGGCCTGGGCGGGTTAAGTGACTTCCCCAAGATCACACAGCTGGGCAGACAGGGCTGGCCAAAGGAGCCTGGGTGGAGGTCACCTGCCTTCTGTAATCACTTCCCCTTTGCATCGATTTGGGAAACCCCAAGGTACTGCCAGGGTGTCTACACTGGCTTCCACCCAGCTTCTCTATGTCAGGCAGCTTCCTCCATTGCTGCCCTGGTGTCATCTCTCCCCGCAGCCGCTGCCTCCAGCTCAGAGGCCTTCAGATCCCTCCCTGGCTGCATCTCACTAAAATACAGATCTGGCCTCATCACTCCTCTGCTGAAAGCCTTCATGACCCCATCATCCAGATAAAGAATATACTCTTCACCTGACTCCTGATAGCTCCCCATTGCCTCCAGATCAAATCCAAATTCTGCAGCCCTGCATGCATGGCCCCTCACTCTCTGGTGGTTTTCAGTAGACCCATATTTGGAAACCACAAAAATGGGGGCACCAAAGTCCCAGGGAAGGCTTCTGCCTTGTTAGCTCTCACACCTGCATCATCAGGTGGAGCTGAGGCAATCCCCCTCCAGCCTTTGAGTCCCCAGTAGCATCCATTCATTCCAAAGGTAAACTGTCTCTCTCTAAACAAAACTGATTGTTACCATGGAGCCAAAGCACCTCAAACACAAGCTTTGGGACTAGAACAATATTAATGGTGCCTAAATGCCTGGCACTACACTTGTATGGCACCAAGCAGGTTTATTTGACTTTCATGACAATCTCTGCTGGTCAACAATTATCTGCATTTGTTTTTTCTGAGCACATGGAGGCTCTCAGAGGCAAAATTATTTTCCCCTGAATCAAACAGCTGATAAGATTCAAACCTAGGACTGGTTTCACTGTCCCTTCCCATTGGTTAGGACAGAACTACTCAAATACCAAGGTCATTACCATCACCTGCAGATGGCACTGCCCTGGACCCCACTTGCTTAAAAAGCAGGAAAACAGGGTGGGAACTGAAGAAAGGCTCGAGGGAATGCACAGAAGTAACAAGAAGGCTGAATGGGGGATAAAAAGTGACTTTTTCTTTGACTGTCACTGATATAGTATTCTTTTAAATAAAACCAACTTATAAAAGAAGTAGCAGAGCTTAGCTGTTTAGAGTTCAGGCCCTGGAATGGAAACCAACCAGTTTTCATCATTTCCCAGTTGTGTTTACTCTGGACGACTTTCACCAGAACTAAGAGAAAACACTGCGTGTCAATGGCTTAGCTCAAAACACAGGAACCTCATTAAAACATTGGTTAGCTCTTCTACAGCCCACATAGTGAGTATAAAGAGTAGGGTGGGAGTCTTCATTTTCATCTAAATTGTTTACACTTTTTTTTAGTTTTAGTATATTTATTTTTTAATTATAGTAAAATACACATAACATAAATTTACCATCATATCCATTTTTAAGTGTTTAGTTCAGTGGCATTAAGTATATTCACGTTGTTGTGCAACTACCATCACCATCCATCTCCAGAAATTCTATCCCCATCAAACACTAACTCCCCATTCCCCCTCACGCAGCCCCTGGCAACCAACATCCTACTTTCTGTCTCTATGTATTTTACTACTCATTAATTTTTTTTTTTTTTAGTAAATGCGCTTCTATTTTATTTTATTCACCATATAATACCAGGCCTTAGGCACCTCTTCCTCTAGAGGGGTTCTACAGGTTCTTAAGTAAAACAGTTCATTAACTCAATTACCAACATAGCCATCGAGGGCATGAGAAACTACATCCTTCGAGGCTTCTCATAAACCAAGTCTGGGAGGCATTATGGAGAACTCCATCCAGCTTGAACAACCAGCCTGTCTGCTGGTTACCGACAACTCCTGGATATCATGTTTTTTTGTTTCATCCTCCCCGGAGGAAGGCAAAGGGGGAGAGAGAGAGAGAGAGAGAGAGAGAGAGAGAGAGAGAGGTGAGACAGAAACACTGGCTGCCTCCAGCATGAGCCCCAACCAGGGATCAAACCTTAAACCTGGGTATGTGCCTTGACTGGGAATCGAACCCGAGACCTTTTGGTAAATGGGACAACGCTCCAACCAACTGAGCCACACCAGCCAGGGCTCTGAGTATCTTCTTTTAAGTGAATATTAATGGTTTTGTTTTCATCTGCGTATCTGGTTATTTCATGAGCAAAGACATCAATAGGTTTGACAAGGACAAACACATGAACTTTTTCCTAGTGCCTATTCTAGTAAAATAATGCTTCTTAGCGTTCTTACACCACATCATCTGAGTGGGTTTCAGCTCCCAAATTAAATTACAAGCTGCTTGAGGGATAGAACTGTGCCTTTTATCTCTTTTGAATCCACCCCAATGTCCAGAATGATGCCCAGCACAGAGTAGGTGCTCAAGAAATGATGGTGATGGTCTTTGTTGGAAGTCAGAGAGTGGCTGAATCTCCTTAGGTGGCTCCATCTTCCGTCACCACCCCCATGCCAGACCCACGTGGAGTCTGGGAGGCAGAGGCCTTAGGACCTGGCCCTTCCTGCCCTTCTCTGGAGCAGCTTCCTCATCGCTCGGGAGGCAGCCGCCCCACTGCAGCCCAACCACTGCCACTGCCACGACGGACAACCAGTGTGCGTGGCAGCTGGGCTCCCTCACTTAATTTTTTAACTTGTGTGTTTTTCACACTTTAGTAGTAAATAAAAAGATGTTATGTGTATATCCATTGACGTGGAAAGGCGTTAATATATTGAGTGAACAAAAAAGGATACATATGTTACCAGTGTTTTGGTAAAATATGTGTAAAAATAGAGAAGACATCTATGTATGGAGAGAAAAAGAGCCTCAGAACATACACAAAATGTTAACAGTGGTTATTTCTAGGTGGTGTAATTATCAATAAATTTATACTCTGGGTTTGGGGAGGTTTTCATTTTTCAGTTTCTTCACATTATAGAATTTTTCAACAGTGATCATGGATTTGTTGCATAGGAAAGTATGTTTCTTTTTTTAAAAATAGTTTCATTGATTTCAGAGAGGGAGGGAGAGAGAAATAGAAACATCAATGATGAGAGAGAACCATTGATCGGCCACCTCCCGCACATACCCCACTGGGGATCGGGCCTGCAACCCGGCATGTGCCCTGACTGGGAATCAAACCATGACCGACGGTTCACAGGTCAACGCTCAACCAGAGGTGGGGGAGCATCACTGGCCGGGCAAAACGTATGTTTCTTAAGAAACAAAATCAATATGCAAGCTAACTAAATTAATGACTGAACTGAGTCTTCTGAACTAGAGTTACCAAAAACCGTGTGCCCTGGAAAATCCATCGGGCCCAGATTAGTAAGCAGGTGGTCACTAAATTCAGATCCAACTCACTTCTGACATTTGCTACCAAGTGTCTAAGGTGCACTGATATTTAGCAAGGAAGGAAACTGGGACGCGGGGAGGTGAGGAGACCCGCCTGAGGAGAAAACTAAACAAAGGGGCACTGAGGCAGGAAGGTGGGGTCCCCTCCCAGAACAAATGTGAAGAGGCAGGGCCGGGTCCCTGGAGAATACGCACTCCACATCTCCCCACCTGGGTCCTCAGGCATCTCAGAAGGGTGGCCATGGACCACACCGCCCTCTCTCCAACTCCCATCAGGTGGAGGCCCTTCTGGCCAAAACTGGGAGCCCAGAAGCTGGTTACTCACCAACGGCAGCCCTGCAGGCAGGACCCCTGGAATCACGGGGCTGTGTCTTAGGGAACACGGCTGCCTTCCCCAGGCAGGGAGAGCACAGTCCCTTGTACAAAACGCAGCAGTGAACCACCACCACGGTGAGTGCTGATTCACGAGTTGACTGATCCCGGGGGTGTACAGATATGGACACTGTGCCCCTGCCAGGAAGGGGCCACCCCATGCCACTTGGTGTCCTTGTGTCTATCTTCCCTGACAACTTTTAGAAGATGGCCTCTTTCCCGGCACCCTCCCTCCACAAACTGCCTAGGGTAGGATCCCATGTTCCTCAAAGGGCCACATGAGTGGCGTCCTCATACATCTGTGTATGCGGCAAAAAGGCAGAGGTGGCCCCAGCTCCCCTGGTGACCCCAGGCTGCCATTTCCTGCAGAGCCAGGCCACAAGAATAGGAGCTGCTCACCACTGCTTCAGCTTCCTGCAGGTCTCACCTGCACCCCTAACTGCCTGTGGCCCCAGAAGAAGCACTGTGCCCCTGTCAGAGGCCCGGCTGAGTCTGTCTCCAATCTGTCAAACTGGGGTAAGGGTGACCACCTGGCCCAACCTGAGCTCTGGGTCTATTCCTGTTGACTCTGTTCCCCTTTCTGCACAGGTCTTTTTGTCTCAGTCAAGACACATTTGCCAGAAACGCCCATTTCCCTGGTATGGCTGCCCACCCATTTATGGCTGCCCTCTATGGCCTCTTACCCATGGGGAATATAAAAGGCGTTATTGTGTTTTCATCCTAAGGAGAGTCCGGTTTCTCTCTTGTTTATCTTGTTCTTTCTCAGTGACTTGCAGTGGCCTACAGCTGGGAGTGGGGGGGCTCACACGGCAGAGATTTTAATGCCCTGTGGCTGAGCCTGTCAGCACCTTTCAGGCTGGCTCGTCACACTCCTCACACTCGTCACACTCGGAGGGCCACACCCACAGCGCTCAGCTGACAGGAGACAATCTGATGAGAGGTCTGGTTTCCTGTGAAACCCCCGTCTCCGCATGCTATGGGTTTTCAGATGTCTTTTAGATGCCGACAATAAATAAGATGTTTAAACACCTTCATTTCTACTCTTGAGTTGCTGCCACCTGATCTGATTTGGAAGGTACAGGGCAGGACTTTTCTTGCCTCCTTTCCCCCCACAGAAAGCAGAAGAGGGAGAAGGTGTGGCGCTCTGCCCTTCGTGCCTGGAAACCTGGTCTCTGATAGCCGAGCAGATACAACACCCACGCTACCCGGAGGGTACACCAGAGTGTCATGGAAATAAAAATAGAACCTCGAGGGCAAGACAGGGTAAAGGAGGCCCAAGTGTTCATGAGAAGGGGTGGTGATGAGCTTCAAATCTCACTTTGGGTTTCCTGTCTGTGAAGGCCAAGCTGGTTATATCATTACTATGACAGGAGAACCTCAGGCTTCCAGGACAACATTTTCCCCCTGGGATTATAGTCTCAAAAAGATTCCACACAAACTTGACTGCAGTATTAATCCAAAAATATAAATTGTGATTTAAAAAAAAAAAAATAGAACCGAGGTGCCCTGGCCAGTGTGGCTCAGCTGGTTGGGGCATTGTCCCGTATACCAAAAGGTCGACGGTTCAATTCCCAGTCAGGGCACATACTCAGATTGCAGGTTCAACCTCCCCCCTACCCATCAGAGTATGTATGGGAGGCAACCAATCAATGTTTCTCTCTTTGTCTCCCTCTCTCTTCCTCTCTCTCTGAAATCAATGAGAGCATGTCCTTGGGTGAGGATTTAAAAAAAAAAAAATAGTCCTAGCCAGTTTGGCTCATTGGAAAGAGCGTCTGCCTGCGAACCGAATGGTTCCGGTTTCGATTCCGGTCAAGGGCATGTACCTCGGTTGCAGGCTCCCTGGCCTGGGCCCTGGTCAGGGCTCATGCAGAAGGCAACCAATCGTTGTATTTCTCTCACATCAATATTCTCTCTATCTTTCCCTCTCTCTTCCACTCTCTATAAAAAATCAATGGGAAAATATCCTCAGATGAGAATAAAAAAAAAAGAAAAAATAGAACCAAGGCCTGCCCAGATAGCTCAGTTGGTTAAAGTGTTTCCCCAATACACCAAGGTTGTGGGTTCAATCCCCAGTCAGGGTACATACGAGAAGCAAGCAATGAATGCATAAATAAGCGAAACTACAAATTGATGTTTCTCGCCCTAGCTGGTTTGGCTTAGTGGATAGAGCGTCGGCCTGTGGACTGAAGGGTCCTGGGTTCGATTCCAGTCAAGGGCCCATGCCTGGGTTGTGGGCTAGATCCCCAATGGGGGGGCGTGCAGGAGGCAGCCAATCAGTGATTCTTTCTCATCATTGATGTTTCTATCTCTCCCTCTCCCTTCCTCTCTGAAATCAATAAAAATATTTTTTTAAAAAATTTAATGTTTCTCTCTCTCTCTGTCTCTCTCTCTCAAATCAATCAATCAATAAATAATTTTTAAAAGAACAGAACCGACAGTAAATGTGGGGGAGCTCCCATTTCCAGATCCAGGCTCTAAAATTCTTAGCTGTGTCCAAGAGCAAATTTCTTAATCCTCTGAGCATCATTTGTATTTTCTGTGGAGCCAGAATAAATAATATACGACTATCCCAGGACTTAGTGGGACAAGATATGTAAAGTGGTTGGTCCGAGGCCAGGGACAAACTATATATCAATGGTCATCCTCTGAACTCTGTCCTCTCTCCCGGCCTGAATGCAAACACACACACACACACACACACACAGACACACACACACACACACACACACACAAATCCTCTGATCCCCAAGTTAGGGTCTCTGAAGGAAGCATTTGGGGTGAACGACCATTTTCAACATTTCCGACATTTTAAACCCTCTAATGAAAAACTGTGACTCAGTGAGCCGTGGCTCAGTGGTGGGGGGCAGCACAATACAGGAGCCAGCCAGAGGAGAGATGGGACCTGCTTGTGCCTGCCTGCACCACTGGGGGCCAGCCTTGCCGCACACAGGAGGACAGGCAGCCAGGGGCCCTTCTCCCTGCTGGACCCTCAGGGACAGGGAGGGAATGCCAGTGATGGAAGTTACGGCTTTGGTGGCTGGGTGCTGAGGCTTAACTATCGGTTCTCAGACCAAGTACATCAGAGTCTGGATATTTCTGAAAGTTCCCTAGGTATTGAAGGTTGAGTTTCAGGTACCAGGGGGACAGAGGTGGGGGAGCAGAAGCGTCTCTCTCTGTCCGCTTTGAGGTTCACAGGTGATGGGCCTGCCTTCTTTTCCACGCTGCTTTGTGTTCTCAGGATATCCCACACTCTCTAAGGCGCATGCATCCCTAAGGCATCACTTACGCAGCACAGCCGAATGAACTCACGGCACTCCTGCATGCTTCCAACCAGTTGTGCAAGCCACGGTCAGGCTCGCTGGCAAGGGAAGCTTTCTAAGTCTCGTGGGACAAATGAGAGGAGAAGCTGTCCCCACACCTGAGAGCTGCCATGAGCAGGAGATAAGGCAGTGCTCCACCGTCATACGCTATTACTGTTACTTACTACTGTTACCATCATCCCTACCAATAAGTCTAGATCAGGCTTTGTCCTAGGTGCTCTCCTGTATTTAATTCCGATAACAGCTCTGGGGAAGAGGTCCAATTGCTCTCCCTGCTTTATACCTCAATGAAGCGAAACCTAGGACAGTTATTTTGTTTGTTTATGCCCCATTTCCCTCCGTTGAAAGGCTTATGCATGGTGGGCCCTTGGCAGGGGGGCCTGGGGTCTCCTCCCCGGCTGCCCAGGAACACTTAACACAACAGCAAACCCAGGCACCACACACGTGAGCAGAAGGGCCTCTAGCTGCTGACAAGGTCTTTCCCCTGTGGGCACACTCTGGAAATCCCCTCCTCCTTCACAGCCCCCACGTTAAACAGTGAGGTAATATTTATACATTTGTTTTTATTCTTCAGCTGACTCAGATGGTTGAAATGAACAAATGAAAGTGGTTCAGCCATAACTAAAGAACCCTGATGCTAATTGGCCATGCATAGCTTTCTAGGCCTTTTCTTTTCCTTTCCTACTCCTTGGGCTCACTCAACCCTCCTGGGTACTCAAAGTTCTGTCCCCCCTACACACACGCCACTCAAAATTACCAATTCAAACTAGAGACAAAATTAGGCAAATCTGAGGGCATGATCTGTTTTCCTTCTCTCTCTCTCTTTCTCTCTCTCCCCAATGGACCTGTACTGCAACAGCTGCTAAAATGACTCATCCTTCCCCATTCATTCATTTGTTATGTTAGGGACTAGGGATTTCATTTGTTATAAAAACTGACATGACCTTGCCATTAAGCTAGCTAAACAAGAGATATCTAATTATAAACTGGGATGAGTTTATATTTTTCAGAGGGGGGAAGGGAGACTTGATGCCATCTAGTGACCTACCCCAGTAAGGGTTAAGGTCAAGTGGGCCTGAGTTCCCATCCCGCACGTTACTCAATCTCTGAGCCTCAGTTTCCCCATTATAACACGGGGATAACAAGATTTGTGCGATAAGATGCTTTGCCGGGTATATCTTAGGTGCTAAATCCAAGTTATATTGCTAGAACCCAGACATACTTACTCCTAACCTGGGAGGTCTTGGCCCAATGCTACCAGCTCCACTGGCAAGCCCCTAGTGGCCATAGGGTCTGACTCCTCATGTTTGGTTCTTTTTAATCCTCACCTGAGGATATGTTTGCATTACTTTTAAAGAGTGTGGAAGGGAGGGGGAAACAAAACATCCGTTGTGAGAAAATCAATCGGCTGCCTCCCGCATGCTCCCACTCTTGTCCTGACCAGAGCTGGGGACCGAGCCTGCAACTGAGGTACTTGCTCTTGACTAGAATTTAACCTGGGACCCTTCAGTTTGCAGGCCGACACTTCATCCATTGCGCCAAACCGGCTGGGGCCCTATTCATGTTTCATTGTTCCCTGGTAGTTGGAAAGGGGCGGATGCTGGGAAAGCTTCCAAGAGAGCAAACACGAGCCCTGTCTGACCTTGCAACACCTCAGCCTCTTCGGGATAAAAAGAGTTCATTCTCTTGTTTTATTTTAGGCAGCAGCCAAAAATTCCCCACTCAGTGAGAGCTCAGCTCCAGGAAGGAAATGACTTTGAATGAGATGCCAAACCAAAAGTTAGAAGCTGTCAAGGTTGCACAACCAAGGAGAGACCACACCAAAATCAGGAAACTTAAGACTCCCAGGAGGAGGTAGCAGCAGATGAGAAGCTAAACTTTGGTCTCTTCCCCAATCCTTTCAGGTTCCAGAAGCTCCTCGCTCTCCTACTCAGCTGATACCTGGAACCACCCAGGCCCCCATTCCACACAGTGGCCAGAACAGTGGGATACCCCCAGGGACAAGCCCTCCAAAATCTTCCCTGGGCTCCAGGCGAAAGCAAATGGCCACAACTGTGAAACTGGGTAGCCTGACCCTGCCCTCTCCAGTCTCAGCCCCCACTCTCCCATTGTCCTCCAGCTAAGGGAGGCGCCATGGCCTCTCTTTGGGTCCTCAAACATCGCTCCCTCCTACCACCAGGCCTTTGCAGGTGCTGTCCCCTTTGCCTAGAAATGCCTGTGTGGTCTCTCACTTCCGCTGGCCCACTCATCCTTTGAATGGAGACTTCAGTTTCACTTCCTCGGGGAAGCCTCCCTCCCCGATGAGATAAATCTTCCCCTCTTCCCCTCTCCTACCTATCTGCCTACCCTACCTACACTTCTCCTTTGAGCCCTCACACTGTGGTTGGTTATGCGTCTCCATGTCATCATCCACACTGGTCTGCAAGCTCCTTGAGGTCTAGGACCTTGTCTGTAATCTCATTGCTGTGTCCCCCGTGCCTAGCACAGAGCAGGCACCTGATAAATATTTCTTTAGTTCATCACTGAGTCTCCTTCCCAGCTCTGTGTATCTAACTCCCCATGGGGAGGAACGAGGGAGAGTTTCAACTCACAGGTGAGGCACACCTGGTTTCTAGCCTCCAACCTCAGAGCTACAGCCATCTCAGGATCCCAACCATCAACAGGCTCAGCTCCTAGGCCTGCTTTTGGTAGCATTCAACTAGCTCCAGAGCTCAGCAGTGATGGCAGACAAACCGTCTTTAGCCGGAAGCCGCAGCTCTGACACTTTGGCCTCTCCTCTCATCCCTGTTCCTAAGCCTCCAAGATGATGACACAGGCTCTGATGCCTGGCTCACAGGCCCCTCCTAAGCCTGGCAGTCAGGAAAAGTTACTTTTTAGGATTAGGACTCTTAACTTCCCACTTCAGATGAGGCCACAGAGAATAATGAACAGGAGAGCCTCCCCTGCCACACACACCTCCCCACCCAATGCCCAACCCTTCCCCAACCCTTCCCCAACCCTCCGGGACAAAGCTAGGAGGTAGAGAACCAGGAGTTAGAGCAGTGGTTCTTTTTGTTGTTGTTGTTAATCCTCACCCAAGGATATTTTTCCATTGATTTTTAGAAAGAGTGAGAGACAGAGAGAAACATGAAAACATCAATGTGGTCAATAACATCGATTGATTGCCTCCCGAACTCTTCAGTCCTCGGGCCAAGGCTCTATCCACTGAACCAAACCAGCTAGGGCAGGGGTGGGCAAACTTTTTGACTCGAGGGCCACATGGGTTCTTAAACTGGACCGGAGGGCCGGAACAAAAGCATGGATGGAGTGTTTGTGTGAACTAATATAAATTCAAAGTAAACATCATTCCATAAAAGGGTACGGTCTTTTTTTTTTTTAGTTTTATTCATTTCAATCCGGCCCGCGGGCCGTAGTTTGCCCACGGCTGAGCTAGGGAGAGCAGTGGTTCTTAAACCTTCATCTGCATCAGAACCAGCCCCACCCTGGAACTTCTGAATCAGCAGATTAGGTGAGGCTCAGGAATTTGCATTCTAACAAGTTCCCAGGTGCTGATGATGACTAGAAATCTGGGACACACATTTGAGAATCACTGGCTTCCTGAGAACAAGGGGCTGCCACATGGACCAAGCAAAGGACTTGCTCCCCTAGCAGGAGGGACCTTTTACAGTTCCTGTCTGCCGGACTTGTCAACTACTTTAACAAGTATTTCAGACGAGAGTTTTAATTGGCTTCCTGTTCAGATTCCACCACTGATAGAGACTACAAATCACCACAGATCCTGGGCCCTGAGTTAAAAGAACTGATTAGGACTTCAGGCCTGTCTCCCTTGCATGTTTTCTGTGTGGGAAGACACTTGGATGGCCCAAAGGGGAGGGTTGTAGGGAGACTGCTGTCCCTCCAATATTTATTACTTCCTCTCCTAGAGTAATAGAAGCTTTAGTTGTGCACATAACCTCCCAGCTAAAGATTACATTTCCCAGCCTCCCTTGCAACTAGGTGTAATCATGTGACTAGGTCCTGACCAGTGACTTGTGAAGAGAAGCTAGGTGTGCAGCTTCCTGTACACACCCTTCTTGCTGGCTGGAATGTGCTTGTGGGGACACGGGGCAGCCATCTCAAGTATGAGTCAGCCACCAGATGTCCAAGATGACAGAGCAATAAAGAAGCAAGAACCTGGTCCTCCACACCATTGAGCTGCCCCATTGAAGCAGGTTAGTAAGAAGCTAGGAAGCCTTGGCCATTGTGGCTCAGTGGTTGGAGTGGCAGCCTGCACACCTACGAGTCTCAGGTTTGATTCCCAGTCAAGGGCACATGCCTGGGTTGAGGCAACCAGTCAATGTGTGTCTCTCACATCCATCTTTCTCTGTCCCTCCCTTCTACTCTGAAAAGCAATGGAAAAAATATCCACTGGTAAGGTTTAACAAAACAAAAAAAGGCTAGGGAAATTCCTTGGAAAGTGGAATTGGGCAACTGTGACAGAGAACTAAACAAACTGGCCGAGAAATTTACAGCCAGATACAAAAGGTCACCAGAATGGAAAGCTCTCGGTGCCTAGCAATGGGTAAAACTGGTGCTGGACCTTGCCCCCAGGGTGGCCTTTCCTCCGCTGGCACACGGCTGGCCATGTGGTTTAGACCCCCTGACCCTTCATATCACTGGTCATGTGGTTTTAGACCCCCACCCTGACTTTTCCTCCTTAGAAATAACATCTAGGCCTCAGTTGTATTTCAGCTCCAGAAAAGAAACAAGATCAGCTGTGACAACTAATAACCCCTGCCCTGGTGTCAACCAATCAGTGGAGACCAGGACCCTGAACCGATAGACCTAGAAAGTTGATGAATATTCTTTTGAGATCCTTTCCTAAGCCCTCCCCTAATTCCCAGGCTTTAAAACTCTCAAGACAAAGGACCCAGCGCACTCCCTCCCTCCAGGAAGCCAGCCCATGCCCTTCCCTTCCTTCCTTTCTTCCCTCACAAGCGTGCATCTCCTAAACTCTAAGGGACCCCAGGAGACTTGCAACCAGGGGAGCAATGGGTAGCGGCGGTTCATCCCAGGCTAACGCCCTGAACCTGTCCCCAAGGCCCACTTTTCTCGGACTTTCCAGTGAGCTGACAGCAGACTGGCTTTGGCTCACTTCTTTCCCATAATGCTTCTAGAGAGCCAACGCAGCCCAGCCTGGTCTCCTGTTGTTTCTTCTGTCCTAGGCCCTTCCTTGTTTCACTGTCCCCAGCTTCAATAAACGTACTCTCAAAATCACCTGGACTCACAATTGCAAATCTTTCCTGCATGAAGTCAAGAACCCACACACCACAGGCTGGCCAGAGGTAGACCTACTCGGGGTGAACCTGGAATGCTAATACAGGAGACCACCCAGGAGTGGCTACAAGAGTGAAAAGGAGCTGACACAGGCAGATTTGCTGGAGGACAGATTGGGTAGCTGGGTAATAAGCCTGTACTAATTTATTCTAATTCTTATGACACTTAATGTTTGACAAATTGAATGAAACAATGGTCTCAGCAATTAAGGTCAAGGAAATATCAAGGAGCAGAGAGAGACCTACATACCCAGCTCTTCGCACAATCAGACCAGCAACCACCCACAATACATTTCAAAAGACTTGATGCCTGTGTGAACCCCGACGTGTGGTTTACCACACATCACCTTTCAGTTCAGGCCCAACCTTCAGAAGGCCTCTGTTAAATACAAATAATATTACCTGGAGCCAGAGGAAGCCACTTCAGGACTTTTGGTATGTGTGATTGCCAAACACCAGTTTTATTCAAATCTATCCAAAGCCCTTTAAGTGGTAGGCAGAAGTCAGGTTCTCAAAATGCCAGAGGCTGAGCAAGGTCATAAGCAATCTTCAACAAGTACATGCAAAATAAGGTTTAATTAATGCTACTGTTACCGGAAAGGGGACCTGGCCCTTGATGGTAGTGTGTGGGTTCTTGACTTCATGCAGGAAATATTTCACAACAGGAGTCCAGGTGAACTTTAGAGGACATTTGTTGAAGCTGGGGACAGTGAAACAAGAAAGGGCCTAGGACCGTGGTCGGCAAACTGTGCGGGCGTGCACATTCAGTGCCACTGAAACTTCGTGGCCCACGCGCAGAAGTCGGTATTTTGTGGAAGAGCCACACTGAACGGGCCAAAGAGCCGCATGTGGCTCTCGAGCCGCGGTTTGCCGAGCCGCAGTTTGCCGACCACTGGCCTAGGATAACAGAAGGACTAGGTGGGAAAATGAGCCTAGGCTGGTCTGCTTTGGCTCACTAAGAAAACAGAGAGAAGGGGGTCCTTAGAAACAGGTTCGGGGGGTTTGCCCCAGATGAACTGCCACTGACCATTGCTGCCCTGGTTGCAAGCCTCATGGGGTCCCTTAGAGTTTAGGAGGTGCATGCCTGTGGGGGAAAAAGGAAGGAAGCATAGGTGTGCTCCTGGGAGGGAGAGAGGAAGAGCGTGAGCTGGGACCTTGTTTTGAGGGTTTTAAAGGCTGGTTGTTACCCAGCCGGTGTGGCCCAGTGGTTGAGCATCAACCTATGAACCAGGAGGTCACAGTTCAATTCCCAGTCAGGGCACATGCCTGGGTTGTGGGCTCAATCCTGGGGATCATACAAGAGGCAGACGATCAATGATTCTCTCTCATAATTGATGTTTCTATCTCTCTCTCTTTCTCTCTGAAATCAATAAAAATATATTTAAAAAATAAAATAAAGGCTGGTTATTTAGGGGAGGATTTCAATAGAATATTCATCAACTTTATGCTGATGTACCAAAATGAGATTTATTCTCTTCATCTGTCCTTGGCAGTGGCTGGCAAACGGCACTAATTGGATTTCTACCATCTCCCTGAGTAGGGTGACTTAAGCTATTTACCCTCTGGTTGTGGAAAAGTGCAAACCATTTACTTTTTTAAAAAAGTATTTTTTAATTAATTTTTTAGAGAGAAAGGGAGAGAAACATCAATGTGAGAGAGATCTGATTGGTTGCCTCCTGCACGCCCCCTACTGGGAATCGAGCCTTTTGGTGCATGGGAGGACGCTCAACCAACTGAGCTACACTGGCCAGGGCCAAACCATTTACTCTGAACTGCGCTTGGTTTAGGGAAGATGGGATTTTCTCGATGGCTGCAAATTGCTATTTACTAGTAACTATCTGTCTCAGTTTCCCTATTCCACTTGCCAAGAATTTTTCCTAGCTTCTTCCTATCCTGCCTCACTACAGTCAGGGAAGGGAAATCTGCTTTGACCAACTGGAATACAGAAACTTAAAATGCTTTTCGCATACCCTCTTTACTCACCTCCAAAAAGTAACAGAAATTGATAGCACTTTTTTTTTCCCCTCTGGAAAATAAAAAGGTACAGAAAGTGGCACTATCTTGCCCGAGGACTCAAAGCACCAGTAAAAACACAACCTAACTCCCAAAACAAAAGAACAGCCAGGGGATTTGTGGATGTGGAAACAAACAGGCTTTACTCTCTCTTCCTCACGCAATTTTAATCAGCAAGGCCAAGGGGAAGAGAAAGAGGGTTGGGTAGCCAAGGTAGACTCTCACAGCCCTGAGAGGACAGGGGCAGTTGGAACAGGAGAGCAGGGGTCTGAGTAAAGTTCTACGCAGAAGAGAAGGGGGCAGGCAAAATTTCACTGTTTCCTGGAAACCCAAACACTTCGTTCTTTGATGTTCCCATGAGAAAAGCTAAGAATAAAGGCTCTGGATCCAGGCGGCTGGGTGTGACCCCATCTCCACCCATGACCAGAGATAAGCTGTGACTAATTTCTTAGTTGGATGGTAAACTCTTTCACTCAAACTTTTTTTTTCCATTCAAAAACTTTTCATCGCTAATGCTGACTATTTTAAACTGTCATATCGGAGAATTGGGAAAAGTTTCCAATTAGTAATAATCGTGCCTCAGATAAACCTCATTAGCTATGATACTGCCAATGCACAAAGCTCATTTAATTTTTTAAAAGATTCACAAAGGTTTAAAGGCCAGAGAGTACATGCAGCTCCTGCTCAGGGGCCGGCCGCACAGGGCCCTCTTGGTGACTCACAGTTCAGGATGATCTGGGCGGCACGGTACAGCTCCAGGTGGCACAGGAGGTCCAGCAGCTGTTGGACGGTGGCCTGACGCATCCCCCACCACCACAGCAGCTCCCGGGTAATGCTGACGCCCTGCACCCGCTCCATGGACTTGATCTTCCGCAGCTGGGTCAGGTCCGTGATCACATAGGAGGCTAGAAGGCGAGTGAGAGGATCCACTTAGAGTTAGCAAAGCAGTGCCTCCATGAGAGGGCCAGTGTATTAGCCAGGCTTTGTCCATAATTTTTTCCCCATCTGCCCCCTACCACACCAGAAATTCCTCCATCACCTGGGGGTCCACAGGCAGCCCAAGTTATAATGCTGATTCCATTTCATACCCATGGGGACCAGCACATCAACACTTGAACCTAAATATCAACGTCTCGCCCTAACCGGTTTGGCTCAGTGGATAGAGCGTCGGCCTGTGGACTCAAGGGTCCTGGGTTCGATTCTGGTCAAGGGCATGTACCTTGGTTGCAGGCACATACCCAGTGGGGAGTGTGCAGGAGGCAGCTGATTGATGTTTCTTTCTCATCGATGTTTCTGACTCTCTATCCCTATCCCTTCCTCTCTGTAAAAAAAACAATAAAATATATTTTTAAAAAATAAATAAATAAATATCAACGTCGATACCACACAAGACTTTGGAGAAAGACCACTGGGTGTGAGGGTCAGGGGCCTCAAGCTTTAGCTGCTTATTTGCTTTGAGCAAGGCACTTCCCCCAGGGAGCCTGTTTCCTCCACTGTAATAGCGGGACAACAACTTTGCCTGTCTCCCCTTCTAGAATAGAAGCCTGTGAAGGAGTTCTACGTGTTCTGTTCACCATTAGATCCCCATAACAGAGAACAGTGCCTGGCACAGAGTGGGGCCTGGGCCAGGACTAGGATGAGGCAGGGGAGGGCACCAGGGGGCAAAACTTAAGGAAGGGCTCATTCTTAGGGCTGATGATGCACTTGAGACAGGCTAGTAAGCCAGACCAAGTAGAATAGGGAAACTGGGACAGTTTACAGCCATCTAGGAAACTGCCATTAAAGTACCTGGTTTACACTTTCCCCCAACCAGAGGGTAAATAACTTAAATCACCCTACTCAGGGAAATAGAGAACAGAAAATCCAATTAGTGCCATTTGTGCCAACCACTCCAAGGATGGGAGTCAGGGAAATAAAGCTCATTTTGGTGCATCAGCATAAAGCTGATAAATATTCTAGAGAGCCTCCCCTAAAACCTCCCCAGTCTGCACCCCTGTACCTTTCCTTCCCCCCTCTTTTTCCCTCCCTCTGCCCCTACCTGTTAGCTTTGCCTTTCTCTCTCCTAAGCTCCAAACAGGGGCCTTCCTTTGTTTCTGTAACTTGTTTGCTGAGCCTACGCAGCCCAGCTGGCTCACTTCTACTACCTCTATAACTTTCTAGATAAACTTTCTCTTTTAATTTTAGTTCCTGGTTCTGAATTCTTTCTTTGCCGAACTCAAGAACCAAGGTCCAGCCCGACCGGTATCAGTGGTTGAGCATCGACCTATGAATCAGGAGGTCACAGCTTGATTCCCAGTCAGGGCCCATGCCTGGGTTGCAGGCTCCATCCCCAATGGGGGGTGTGCAGGCTCTCATCATGGATATTTCTATCTCTCTCTCCCTCTTATATAAATATATATATATATATATATATATATATATATATATATATATATATGAAGGAAGCTGAGGTCCAACTTAGCCAGTAATAACTGGTGCTGTTTTGCCATCAATATCGCCGGTAACACTTGCAGCAACTGAAGATTAGGTGTCTCCTTATGCCTCCTTAAATATTACCCTCACCTCTAAGTCCCAGCCCTGGCAGGGGAAATATGAATGAATGAATGAATGAATGAATGAATGAGCCAGCCCACCATGGCCCATCATCTTCAAAGAATAGTTAGAAGGATCAAAAGAGCCTGTGGATCCAAAAGCATTTTGCCAACTCTGAAGCACTACAAAATTTGCAGGGGGCTACCATTTACAATACTAAAAATAATGTATTCCTTCTTTTCATTTTCTATTATAAAATTAACTAGAGGCCCGGTGCATAAAATTTGTGCAGTGGGGGGGGGGGGTCCCCTCAGCCTGCCCTGCACCCTCTTGCAATCCAGGTCCTCTTGGGGGATGTCCGACTGCTGGTTTAGGCCCGATCCCTGTGGGCCTAAACCAACAGTCGGACATCCCTCTCACAATGTGGGACTGCTGGCTCCTAACTGCTCACCTGCCTGCCTGCCTGATCGCCCCTAACCACTCTGCCTGCCTGCCTGATCGCCCCTAACCACTCTGCCTGCCTGCCTGATTGCCCCTAACCACCACTGCCTGCCTACCTGATCACCCCTAACTACTTGCCTGCCTGCCTGATCGCTCCTAACCACTCTGCCTGCCTGCCTGATTGCCCCTAAGTGCCTTCGCCTGCCTGCCTGATCGCCCCTAACCTCTCTGCCTGCCTGATCACCCCTAACCACTCTGCCTACCTGCCTGATGGCCCTAACTGCTTGTCTGCCTGCCTGATCGCCCCTAACTGTTCACATGCCTGCCGGATCACCCCTAACCACTCTGCCTGCCTGCCTGATCGCCCCTAACCACCTCTGCCTGCCTGCCTGATCGCCCCTAACCACCTCTGCCTCGGTCCCCCACTGCTGTGGCTTCATCTGGAAGGACGTCTGGAATGACATCCAGAAGGTCCTTTGGCTGTCCGATCTAATTAGCATATTATGCTTCTATTAATATAGATAGTTGTTCACTAAAGAAAACGTAGGAAATAATGGGGGGAAACTAAGAAAACAAGTTACATAGCATCCTATTAGGGTACTTTCTCTTCTAACTAACCCCCCGTCCCCCCCTCCACACACACACCACACACACACACAGGTGTGGTTCTGTAAGACTGTAAGATTTTGCAGCTTGTTCTTGTTTAACTTTACAGCATAAGCATTTTCCCAGTTGTTAAAACTCTTCATAAATGGCTTTTTGAATGGTCATAAAGCATTCCACTGAGTTTACGGAAGTGAGAAAGGCATTTTAGTTAACTAGAAATAAAATAATCACGCTTTAGCTCTAGGGTTTCAGAAATCACAGAGCAAGAATCTCTGTGAACCTCAAGTCATTCATTCATTCAACAAAAAATGATTGAGCACTACTGTGCTCCAGGTCCGCAGCAAGCTCTGGGGATCCTGTGGTGAGTAAACCAGAAGCCCATGGCACTTCTCTGTTTGAAAAATACAAACATAACTGGACTGAGTGAGGAAGGGGAGACAAGAGATGAAGGCCAGGAAAATATAGCTAAGGGCCTCGAACGCTGGGCTTGGGGTTTGGACTTGAATCTAACAGCCACGGATTCCACGGAGTCCACGTTAGACCTCCGAGCCATGTTGCACAATCCCCTCTGCTCTGAAGGAATGGGGAAGGTTGTGACAGCTTCCTGCAGGGAGAAAGCCTCCAGGAAAGGGCCCTGCTCGGATGGAAAGTTCCCCGAGTTGCAACTTTAGTCACTGGAAACCCCAGGCCAGACTCCAGGACAATAGGATGTGATGTCAGCAGGGTCAGGTGCTGCTTCCAGCCTCAGAGAGAAAAGAGCAGAGAGAAGCGACTGTGACTCCTCCCACTCCGGAGGCAGCATGATTTCATGAGAAAACAGAACCGCAAGGCTGCCCTGGAGCTCTGCGGCTGTGTGAACTCTCAGCCATGTCCTTAGTCTCTGTGGGTTGCATTTCCTCATAGGCAATGCAGGAGAAATAGGAATTAAGCTCTAAGGTGCCTTGTAGTTTGGACATCTTAGCTCCATGAAAGAGATGTTTTTGTTTTTTGTGTTTTTATATTTTTTATTGATTTCAGAGAGGAAAGGAGAGTGAGAGAGGGATAGAAACATCAACGATGAGAGAATCATTGATTGGCTGCCTCCTGCACACCCCCTACTGGGGATGGAGCTCGCAACCCAAGCATGTGCCCTGACCAGGAATAGAACCGTGACCTCCTGATTCATAGGTTGACGCTCAACCACTGAGCCATGCTGGCCAGGCTGTATCTTTTCTTAAAATATATTTTTATTGATTTCAGAGAGGAAGGGAGAGGAAGAGATAGAAACATCAATGAAGAGAGAGAATCATTGATTGGCTGCCTCCTGCAGGCCCCCTACTGGGGATTGAGCCTACAACCCGGGCATATGCCCTTGATCGGAATCGAACCTGGGACCCTTCAGTCTGCAGGCTGATGCTTTATCCACTGAGCCAAAACGGCTAGGGCAAAAGTGATGTATCTTAAGGTATTGACCTAGCAGCATCTAACTATACCATTAAAACAGGGTTCAAACAAGATAGGGATCTTGGGGGGATAAGGCACTGCCGAGGGCCCTGTTACATCCACACCTCTTTTCTCCACATACACAGGTAATAGAACATTTGGAAAATGGAAGGAAATCAAAGTTCCCATGACATCCCACTTGGAAGATCCCAAGAAAAGCACTGCTTATATACTTTTTGCTTCTAAACTTCCAGATTTTTCTATAAATATAAAAATACATGCTTATGTCAGCAGGACAGTACACTGATGGTTCAGGCCCAGATTTTGGATTCAGAGATCTGGGTTCAAATCCTGTCTCTGCTACTTACTTGCTGTGTGCTTGGGGAAGGCCCTTCACCTCTCCCTGTGCCTCAGTTTCCTTATCTGCTAATGAGGATAACAAGCGTGCCTGCCTCAGAGACTGTTGAGAGGATTAGATTAGTTTTAAATCTAGAAGCACTTGGAATACTGGTCGGCACATGGTAAATGAGCTATGAATGTTAGCTGTAATTGTTAAACCATCCACACTCTATGTTTTTAGCCCCGCTGGTTAACACCCTGTGGAGACTATCCCTCCAGGTCTGAGTTCCTGAATCCTGCTGGAGTTCACCTGATATGGTAGAAAAGCTCGCCCTTCTTCAAAGCCCTCTGGAGCGGGCACAGCCTCCTGAAATGACCCACCCTGGGGTCAAATGCCTCTTGTCTGCTTGAGAGAAGGGGAAAGTGCTAAGGATCTTCCCCACCATCGTGTCCCCTAAGCAGCAACTCCATCCCATTTTACAGCCGAGAAAACGAAAGGTTTAAAGCAAGGCAGTCACTTGCCTGAAGTCACACAGCTGGGCAGGGACAAAGCAGGGCTGTGCACAAAGGCTGGCACCTGCCTGAGTGATCGAGATGGGGAGCGGTCCAACAAAGGAACCCTGTCCCTGGGTCCCTCAAAATACACCTCGGGTGCGTGAAGTTGTAAGAAGCCTGTTTTTTCCCCAAGGGCAAACATGGATGCAGCTGCAATAATAGGGAAATGAACAGGAGGCAAACGTTATCTGCCAAGAACCGTCAAATTCAAAAAGCAGCATATTTGTGGCTGTGTGACTTTGAGTCACTTTAAGGATCTTCCTACCCCTGTCCACCAGGACCACAATCAGCCCGGGCCACAATCAGCCCTAAGAGACTATCTTTTCTAAAATGATTTGCAGCCCTGGCCAGGTGGCTCAGTTGGTTGGAGCATTGTCCCCCGTGCACCAAAAGGTTGCAGGTTTGATTCCCGGTCAGGGCATGTACCTAGGTTGTGGTTTGATCCCAGTCAGGGCACATGCAGGAGGCAACCAATCCACGTTTCTCTCTTCCCCCCTCTCTCTCTTTTCCTCTCCAAATTCAATAAAAACAGCCCTCGCCTGTTTGGCTCAGTGAATAGAGCATGGGCATACAGACTGAAGGGTCTCGGGTTCAATTCGGTCAAGGGCATATGCCCAGCTTGCGGGCTCGATCCCCAGTAGGAGGCATACAAGAGACAGCCAATCAATGATTCTCTCTCATCATTGATGTTTCTATCTCTCTCCCCCTCTCCCTTCCTTTCTGAAATCAATAAAAACAAACAAATAAATAAACAAAAAACAAGACATATCCTCAGGTGAGGTTTTAAGGCAATGGTTCTCAACCTTCCTAATGCCACGACCCTTTAATACAGTTCCTCATGTTGCGGTGACCCCCAACCATAAAATTATTTTCATTGTTACTTCATAACTGTAATTTTGCTACTGCTATGAATCGTAATGTAAATATCTGATATGCAGGATGTATTTTCATTGTTACAAATTGAACATAATTAAAGCATAGTGATTAATCACAAAAACAATATGTAATTATATGTGTTTTCCGATGGTCTGAGGCGACCCCTGTGAAAGGGTCGTTTGACCCCCAAAGGGGTCGCGACCCACAGGTTGAGAACCGCTGCTTTAAGAAAATTTTTTTTGAAGCATCAACTAATTGAGCCAGTCCAGCAGGGCAATTAAGGGTTTTTAAATGAGGTTATCTTGGATTATCTGAGTGGGCCCAATGTAATCACAAGGGTTCTTTCTTTTTTTTCTTCCCCTTTTTATGGAATTTCCTGGGTTAACAAAATTATACAGCAAGTATGTCAAACTCGAGGCCCATAGGCCGCATGCAGCCCACAAGAAATATTTTTGCGGCCCAGCCAATATAACAGCATGTAAGGAACATCTTAGTAAACATTTCATAAGTTAATTTTTACAATATCCTGTTATACATAATTATTAATAACGAACTACAATGTTCACTAATGACTGATTACTATAATCGCGTTGCATTCATTTCCCTTACTCGCCTTACACGCAGGCGCACCATTTCTCTCCACTAATACTAGCAGCGTATATTTTAGCAGCCTATTGCCATGTCATTAGTCTTGTACTGACTTGTTTGGCATGCACAACAGGAAATATTTTGCTTTCGAAGAACAAGAAAAATAGGTTTACTTGCATTACACTTATGAATTTGTGCAGTTATTCAGTTTCTGGTAAGTTAATGTTCAAGGAAAAATATTAATTTGTATTAAAATTTTCTATTATTTTATGTTAACAATTACTCAATTATTTCAGCCCTTTGTATTCAGCATGTCTCTATCGAAATAAACCTACGTTTCTATGAAAATTGAAGCTTTTGTTTTTTTGTGGCCCACATCATCTTAAACCTTATTTGGCCTGTGTTAGCCTCTGAGTTTGACATGCTTGTTACACAGCTACAAGGGTCCTTCTAAAAGGGAAGCAGGAGTGTCAGATTCAGAAAATATATGATAGAAGCAGAGATCAGACAAAGAGAGCTGACAATGCTATGCTGTTGGCTTTGAAGGAAAGGGCCATGAGCCATGAGATGCAGGCAGCCTCGCTAGGAAAGGCAAGGAAATGGATTCTTCCTCAGAACCTCCACAAAGAATGCAGCCCAGCCAACACCTTGGTTTTAGTTCTTCTGACCTCCAGAATTGTAACATAATGCATTTGTGCAGTTCTTTTTTTTTTTGAAAATATATTTTATTGATTTTTTTACAGAGAGGAAGGGAGAGGGATAGAGAGTTAGAAACATCGATGAGAGAAACATCGACCAGCTGCCTCCTGCACACCCCCTACTGGGGATGTGCATGCAACCTAGGTACATGCCCTTGACCAGAATCGAACCTGGGACCCTTCAGTCTGCAGGCGGACGCTCTATCCACTGAGCCAAACCAGTTAGGGCCATTTATGCAGTTCTTAAGCCATTAAATTGATGGTACTTTGTTACAGCAGCAAGAGGAAACTAATACAGACTAGACAGCTAGTCATGGAGAACATAGGTGGAAGAATGTCCTAAGCCAATGATGGCGAACCTTTTGAGCTCAGCGTGTCAGCATTTTGAAAAACCCTAACTTAACTCTGGTGCCGTGTCACATAGAAATTTTTTTATATTTGCAACCATAGTAAAACAAAGTTATATTTTTGATATTTATTTTATGTATTTAAATGCCATTTAACAAAGAAAAATCAACCAAAAAAATGAGTTCGCGTGTCACCTCTGACACGCGTGTCATAGGTTCGCCATCACTGTCCTAGGCAGAGGACACAGCAAGTGCAAAGGCCCTGAGTCTGGACCAAGGAGGCCAGTGTGGTTGGAGCAGGTTGAGCAAGAGAGTATGAGAGGAGAGGTCAGAATCAGTGGGGTCAGATTGTGTCAGACTGGGCAGGTCTAGTGACGAGTTTGGATTATATTATAAACCACAATGAGAAGCCTATTAGGACTTTGAGCAATTCTGGTGTCTCCAGGGTCTAAAGAATTAGAGGCCCAAAGAGGATGTTCAAAGGGCCAATATGCACATGAAAGACGCTCCACTTCTTAGTCATTAGGGAAATACAAATCAAACCACAATAACATACCACATCACACCCGCTCCAATGGCTAGAATAAAAAAGACAGTAACAAGTGTTGGTGAAGATGTGAAGAAACTAACCCTCATACACTGATGGTGGGAATGTAAAATGGTACAGTCACTTTGGAAAAATCTGGTAGTTCCTCAAAATGTTAAACATAGAGTTACCCTATGACTCAGTAATTCCACTCCCAAGATATCTACCCAAGGGAAATGAAAACATGTCCACACAAAAACTTGCACATTAATGTGCACAGGAGCATTATTCACAATAGTCAAAAAGTGGAAAGAACCCAAATGTCCATCAACTGATAACTGGGTAGATAAAATGCAGTATATCCGTACCATGGAATATAATTCAGCAATAAAAAGAAATTAAGCACTGATCATGCTACAACATGATGCACCTTGAAAACATGCTAAAGGAAAAAAGTCATTCACAGAGAACCACATATTGTATGATTACACTTATATAAAATGTCCAGATTAAACAATGCCTAAAGCAGGGGGAAGCAATAGGGATGTGGGGATGTGGGCGAGACAATGAAGGGGAACAGGGTTTCTATTGAGGGTAATTAAAATGTTCTAAGATTGATTGTGGAGAGGGATGTACAACTCTGCAAATACTAAATGCCACCGAACTGTACACTTTATTTTTTTTACTACTATCTCCCACATTGATATTTATTAAATTAACATGTCTAACAAAAACAAGTAACAAGTTCAGTAACTGATTCATATTAACAAAGTTTCATTTTGATCCTTTAGCCAATTTGAAAAAAAAGCCATTATCGATCAAAGGAATTAAAAGGAAAAAGCACCTTTTCCTTGTTACATATAGTATTTTTTAACACAATGGCTCTAAACTCCAAACAGATATCAGATGCAAAATCCAACTGTAGGACTCTCATTTTAATTAAGATTACAAAATGGACCTCTCTTACAATTTTTACTGTATTTATAGTTATTTTAAAAAACATGTTTTAACTATTGGGCTGAAACTGAAAATACATCTGTGAGAAGTACTCTTCACAGTAAATACTTTTTGGAAATAACTTTTGGTACTTCAATCAAGCGCTGAAGGGATTTTATTCTAAAATCTCGGGCTAGAAATTAAACTTCAACACTTCCATCCTTGGGTAATACAATTATGAATATTCAGAAATCCAGATACCTCTTACTTATCAGCATTTCAGAACTATGTCTGATAAGTGACATTTGAAAAAGACTGATACAGAATTAGAAGCACTTATACGATTGAAACCATCTCAGCTCATCTTTAGGTTTTATATTTACAGTATTGTCCAGGAGAAATTAAAGATGAACTGTACACTTTATTTTTCTTTTAAATATTGAATGCTTCACGCGTTTGAGTGTCATCCTTGCAGAAGGGCCATGCTAACCTTCTCTATAGCGTTTCAATTTTACTACTAGTATAAGTGCCTTCTAAATGAGTGTCCTAGAAAACAGAAGTTGTTCTGGCATTCACAATTGAGGCCAACATGGAAAAAACCAGAGGGAGTCTCTTACACAAAACTTGTCCACTGCCCGGGAAACATTCAAAGCCGCTAAATTACAGAGCATCCAAGCAAAGAAAATCAGGTAGTAACAGACATTCTCAGAGTTGCCCTGACAAGGTACCACTGACTGTCTCTAGGGAGAACAGGGAGGGTGAGGACCAGGAAGTGGAAAGATATTTACCTTCTTCTATCACAGGTATATTATTTACATCATTTAACTTAGTGCATGTGTTACTTCCATTCATTAAAAATAATTAATAAAAATACACACTGAAAAAAAAATCCATGCTGCTAAAGAATATTGCTTGGCAAAGAGAAATAATTGTAATGTATTTTAAGTGAAAAAGCAGGCTATTACAATCTTCAAAATGACATGATTTTTGAAAAATGTATACACATAAATAAATATGTTTAGAAAGAAGGCTAGACTGCATAAAACACCTACCACTCTGGTGGTACATGGTAAGAAGCCAATAAAAGTTAGCTACTGTTGTTGTTGCTTCATTATTATTGGTATCCAATATTAAAAATGGGCATCCCTGAGTGGTGGAATTTGAACTCAGTTTCCCACTGTATTTGGCAACAAACATTTATTATTTTTGTTACTGGTTTAAAACAGTTTCTGAATCTTAGTATTATTGACACTCTGGGCTAGAAAATTCTTTATCTTTTTAAGATTTTAAAAAAATTAACTTAGAGAGAGAGAGAGAGAGAGAAACATTGATGTGAGAGTGGAACATCTATCTGCTGCCTGCTGCTACCAGGGATCAAGCCCACAATGACCGGAATCAAACCAGCAACCTTTCCTTGCACAGGATGATACCCAGCCAACTGGACCACACTGGCAGAGCAGGCTGGATCATTCTTATGGACAGGATGTCCTGTACATTGCAGGATGTTTAGCAACATACCTGGCCTCTACCCACTGCACTTCCCAAGTTCTATCAACCAAAAATGTCTTCAGACATTGGCAAATGTTCCTAGGGGGCAACATCACCCATGTTTGAGAACCACTAGGTTAAAATATATATTATTTGCTCAAACTGGATGAGTAACACACACATGTTCATTTCTCTCAACTGTACATATATATTATATACTCTTGTATAAAGGGTATATGTTATAATCTAAATTTTAAAGAACAGATAGGTATTATTTTAAAAATAAAGTGGCATGAGTTACACTGATTAAAACATAAAACTAAGATGATCATTGTTAATACTTCTTTATTATTACAAGAATCTCTAGAATTTCTGACACTTAGGTGTCAGGTGCTTTTTAGACAATCTTTTATTCCTTGGCCCTGGCCGGGTAGCTCAGTTAGTTAGTGTCAACCCGATACACCAAGATTTCCAGTTAGATCTCAGGTCAGGGCACATACAAGAAGCAACCAAAGAATGCATACATAAGTGGAACAACAAATCTCTCTCTCTCTCTCCCCCTTCCTCCCTCCCTCCCTCCTCTCCTTTCCCTCTCTAAAATCAATTAAAAATTTTTTCATTCCTCACAACCTCCAGTTTACAGATTAAGAAGCTGAGGCTCAGAGAAGTTAAGCAACTCACCCAAAATCACCAGCTGAATTGCAGACCTCTACTTGGGAACCTGAGGACCACAAGCCCAGCCTCCCCCTGGATGCCGAGTGCTCTCAGCCAATCATCAGGCACAAAGAAACAAAACACACCAAGGAGTTACAATGTCCTGGTGGGGCCTGACACGGCATTCAAACACCATTCTGCCACTTAGCAAGGCCATGGTCCCTGGCAAGCGACTCTACCTTTCTAAACCCGTTTCCTCCTCTGTAAAATGGGGGAAGAGAAATACGCACTTTATAGGCTGTAGGACTAAAGCAGATAACCCCTGTCGCGTGCTGACATCAGAGCCCGGCACACTGGTCACTTACAGTAACTGCTCACAGCTCTTACACGCCTGGCCGTAAAGAGCACAGTCGGCGGTCATTACTTTGCGAAGGACTGAGTGACAGCAGGAAACCTCAAAGATACAAAGCGCCTTCCAGATGATCGCACTGGGTCCCGAGAGGGGTCAGCAGCCTGCCTGCGGGCACTCAGCGAGACGTGGGTCCAGATGGCAGCACGCAGAGCCCCGCGGATCAGGACCCACCAAACAGGCCAGGAGGGGGCTTCCAGGCCGCCCGCGCGGGGTCGCCAGGGGCCCACTCACCGAAATGATTCCAGTCCCACTCGCTGAGCGTGTCCATGTTGCGGCACAAGTCGTCCAGCACCCAGGAGGGCAGCTGGTAGATGTAGCAGGACATGGCGGGACCGAAAGTGCCAGGCGGAGAGCTCCCGGGAGACTGAACCCGACGCCGCGGGACTCGGCTTCTTTACTCCGGGGCTGGCCCTCCCACCTCGCCCCGCCTCCCGGGGGTGGGCGGAGCCAGCGCTGGACACCACTGCCCTCCAGCGGCGATGTGGGGCGCGGCGCCGTCAGGCGGCTGGACCGGAGCTGCTGGGAAACCAAAAGGGTAAGAGCTGGGAGGGGAAACTGAGGCCCAGAGTGGAGACACGGTTAAGGCCATCCGAGAATTCCGAGTCAGTCCTAGGAGACCTGACTTTACTGCCTGTGCTTGTGGCGCTCTGCCACATATAATTCAGGAATTCTTCTAGGTGTTGGAGATGTGTAAGTAGAGAAAACCTATAAGTCTGGCAGGTGTGGGTCAATGATTCTCTCATCATTGATGTTTCTCTCTCTCTCTCTCCCTCTCCCTTCTTCTCTCTGAAATCAATCAATAAAAAAAAGTCCTTGCTTTCACGGTACTTACACTCTAGATGGGGGTGACGAGGAGGAAACAGCAATAACTAATCAACATACTGAATAAGTATGTTACATGGTTTGTTAAAACATAATAAGTGCTATTGCCAAAAAGCAAAAGGGAAGTTGACTAAGGGAAATTAGGAATTCAGAGCTATTAGGGGGAGGACTAGTCAAGATAGACTTTATCACAATAATGGCTAATTTTTATTTGAGCAGCCACTATGTGCCAGGCACTGTTCTAGGTGCTGGGGATACCTCTGAACAAAATCCCTGCCAGGGAGAGAGACAGACAGTAAGCAATAAAAATGCAAAATAAATAGGGGAGGAAGGGGGACATATGTAATACTTTCAACAATAAAGATTTAATTTAAAATTTTTAAATGCAAAATAATAACAGCATTATAGATGATAGGTAATGTTAGAGAACAAAAGTAGAGTATGATGAAAGGGAGTGGGGTGGCTAATTGCATATTCATTATCTTTTTTTCATATTCATTATCTTTGAATGTGATCAATATTATCAGAGGAATGTGGTAAGAGGGACCGTGAGGCAAATTGAATTATCAAATAGGGTATAAGGAGAACTTATATTAACAATGACTAAAATTTATTGAACAGACTTCACCTGGGTTATTTCACTTAATCCTCACAACGACTCCATAAGGTAGGCAGGTGTGGTTATTATCCCCATTCTACAGATGAGGAAACTGAGGCACAGAGAGGTTAAATAACTTGTTTAAACTCATACAAGTACTAAGAGGCAGAGCTGAGACTTGAAACCTAGCAGTCTGACCACTGGCTACAAACAACCTCTTTAATAAAATAACTACTATAATAACACTACAACTTTATAGTGTGCTTTGCCTAAATTATTTTATATAATTCTCATAAGCCTATACTACAGATATTATTATTCCATTTTTACACAGAAGTAAATAGGTTCCAAGAGCTTAGGCAACATCATCGAGGGCAGATAAACAACTAAGAGTACCACTTGGCAGCTGTAAACATCAGCAATGGAGTATGGCTACAGAAGAAGGAAACTGAAATGAAAATGAGAAGTCCTAAGGCCAAGTTCCAGTTCTGTGACCAACAGGCTTTGTGACCCTGGACAATGCATCTCACTTCTCTAGCCTTGCTTTCCACATCTATAAAATGGGACTAATCATCCCTACTGCTTAGAGTTGTGAAGTGGATTGACAGCCATGTAGAACACCTACTCGAGGGTCTTCCTTGCATAGACAATGTACTTAAAAAATGGTAGCTGCCACTGAAAACATTGAAAAGTTTACAGGAAAGAGTGCTCCACTGCTTGTAAGGCACTGTACTCCACCGATACATAGATGGTTTTCCCTTGAGTGAAGGACATCAAATTCATTTAAAATAGAAAAGAGCATATTGACCAGTTGGCTCCTGTACACACGCTGACTGGGGATTGAACCCAAAACCCAGGCATGTTCCCTGACCAGGAATTGAACCCTGGACTTTAATGGGAAACAATGACATGGTATTAGGCAGCACCGTGACTACCACAGAGTAGCACTGAGGTGCTAAGAATGCTAAGACAGCCCTAGCTGGTTCGGCTCAGTGGATAGAGCATTGGCCTGTGGACTGAAGGGTCCCAGGTTCGATTCTGGTCAAGGGCACATGCCGGGGTTGTGGGCTCGATCCCCGGTAGGGGACATGCAGGAGGCAGTCAATCAATGATTCTCTCTGATCATTGATGTTTCTATCTCTCTCTCCCTCTCCCTTACTCTCTGAAATCAATAAAAATATATTTTTTAAAAAAGAATGCTAATACACAGAAGTCTAGTATTAAGTATCTGGAAAGCTCTCACTGGTATTCCTAAGGCCAGAGTGCAAAACATTAATACCTATTTCATATCCTCAGTGCACACTGATTTCTAGCCCAGTGCTCTGACCTTTTATTACCTTTTCAATATAAGCACTGGTGAAATGTTAACCACTTATCTTGTTTTTTGCTTCTTTTTAAAACAGACTTTTTTTTTTAATATATTTTATTGATTTTTTACAGAGAGGAAGGGAGAGAGATAGAGAGTTAGAAACATCGATGAGAGAGAAACATTAATCAGCTGCCTCCTGCACATCTCCCACTGGGGATGTGCCCGCAACCCAGGTACATGCCCTTGACCAGAATCGAACCTGGAACCTTTCAGTCCGCAGGCCAACGCTCTATCCACTGAGCCAAACCAGTTTCGGCTTAAAACAGACTTTTAAAGAGCAGTTTTAGGTTTACAACATAATTGAGAGGAACAGGGATTTCCCATATACCTCTTGCCCCCACACACAATCTCCCCTATTATCAACATGCCCCACCAGAGTGATACATTTGTGGTAATTAATGAACCAACTATGACACATCATTATTACCCAAAGTCCATAGTTTAGAGTTCCCTCTTGGTGTTGAACATTCTATGGGCTTGGACAAATGTATAATGTCATAGATCATGTAGTGTAGTGCATAGTATAGCATATATATAGAAACATACAGAATAGTTTCACTGCCCTAAAAAATCCTGTGATCTGCCTAGTCATTCCTCTCTCCCCTCAAACCCTGGCAACCACTGATGTTTTTACATCATAATTTTGTCTTTTCCAGAATATCGTATAGTTGGAATCATACAGTATGTGACTTTTTTATATTGGCTTCTTTCATTTAGTATTAAACATGTTTTCTCCATGTCTTTTCATGGTTGACAGCTCATTTCTCTTCAGTGCTGAAGAATTCACTGTGTGCCCTGGCTGGGTAGCTGTTGGTTAGAGCATTGAACCAATACGGCAAGGTTGCTGGTTCCATCCCTAGTCAGGGCACTTACAAGAATGAGTGCATAAGTAAGTGGAACAACAAATCGGTTTCTCTCGCTCTCCCTTTCTCTAAAATCAACTTTTGAAAAAATATATTGTCTGGATGTACCACATTTTATTTATCTATCACCTACTGAAGGACATCTTAGTTGCTTCCAAGTTTTGGCAATTATGAATGAAGCTGTTATAAATATCCATGTGCAGTGTTTTCAATGTTAAGTTTTGAACTCCTGTGAGTAAATACTAAGGAGCACAATCGGTGAATCGTATGGTAAGAGTATGTTTACCCTTGCCAGCATTTGGTGTTGTCAGTATCACAGAGTGTGGCCTTCTTTTTTTTTTTTTTTTTTTAATATTTTATTGATTTTTTACAGAGAGGAAGGGAGAGGGATAGAGAGTTAGAAACATCGATGAGAGAGAAACATCGATCAGCTGCCTCCTCACACTCCCCACTGGGGATGTGCCCGAAACCAAGGTACATGCCCTTGACCAGAATCGAGCCTGGGACCCTTGAGTCTGCAGACTGATGCTTTATCCACTGAGCCAAACCGGGTAGGGCAAGTGTGGCCTTCTTAATAGTGCCTTACGGTATCTCATTTCCATTTTCATTTCCCTGATAACACATGATGTGAAGCATCTTTTCACATGCTTAGTTGCTATCTGTGTATCTTCTTTTTATTTATTTATTTTTTAAGTTGATTTTAGAGAGACAGGAAGGGGAGAAACATCGACTTGTTGTTCCACTCACTTATGCATTCATTGACTGATGCTCGTATGTTACCTGATCAGAGATGTAATCTTCAACCGTGGCATATCGGGAAGACACAACCAACTGAGCTACCCGGCCAGAGCTGTGTATCTTCTTCAGTGAGGAATCTGTTAAGGTTGGTTCTGTTTTCATGAAAAAAACAACAACAACAACAAAAAACCTACAGAAAACTTTGTTCCAACGTAAGTATTTTTCTTAATACTTTTTAGTAGTGCTTAACATTTTTTAGTGATATATCATATTTATGAGAAAAATAAAGTTAAAAGAAACAATAGTTTCAAAAAAAACAACAGTGTTGGAAAGAGAAGGAACTGAGAATGAAGTGAGCTGCTTGTGTCTGCTACTCCCTCCCCACCTTAAGCCTTTAAAAAAAACCTGGCTTTTAGGCCTCTCCAAGAGAGAAGAGCCTAGTTAAAATAACACTAAGCACACCCTTCCTATTTCCTTTACTCAGCACCATTTAATGAATTAAAAAGTTTTTTTAAACTCAAAATAGGAAACAGCACAGTCTTTTAATACATTTAATACATTCATAAGACTTCAAACAAAAAACATATTATTCATGCTACAGATTTTCAATCTTCCTTGGACAACACAAAAACCACAGTACTCAAATTGCATGTTTTAACAACTGGAACATGAAATCTCATTTTGACACAAAGACAGGTTAGAAATAAAATAACACCAACATTGAACTAATCCAGCACCAGCAGACTTCCTTAAATCCCCATCCTATCCAACTATGGAACTCGCATTGCTACCTTCTGTACCAGCATTCCTTCTTCCCTCCCTAAAAAATTAGATATTTACAGCTATATCACTGAATGAGTGCTACAACAGGCTCTTTTCTCTCAGAGCGGCCTACAAGCCAACTATTTTGCTGAATGTTGAAGAGGGGAACCAGACTGGGTGAAACAACGTGTAGTGAGACAACTTCGGGGTGTTTGTTTCATTCACTTCATTCTGCAGAGCACAGGAATTGTGCTCAAAGGTTAGCACAGGAACTAAAGAAATTTCCCAACATTATTTTACAAGACAAAGATTGCACTAATGTCTATGGAGAGCTTATAAAGATGCCATAGAAGATATTTAAGTTATAAAGTTAAATGAGAAAAAATACAAAATTGTATGTACAATATAACCTCAACTATGTAAAAACAAACTAACCAAAAGTTGCCCTAAAAGGGGCTGAAAATTCAAAATGTTAAGTTAGTGATTGTGTTTAAGTAGTTTATCTGTAGTGATCTTTTTCTTCCTTTTACTTTTCTGTCTTTTCCAAAAATTTATCTACTGATTTTTTTAAAACTGTTACACAAAAGGAAGCCTGATAGAAGTACTGAATGAATTTAAGTCCAGCCTATAAGTATAAAACTATAAAACATTCCAGGCTACTCTTTGAATCCACTGTGTGGGAGCAGTAACTTCCCAGAGCTGCGAGGGCTTCGTCCTCTCCTCCAGCCAGGTGCTAAGTGTCACCATATCCTGCCGGATGGAAAATGTTGAACCAAACAGAAATGTCATGGATTTACAAAAAGAAACAGAAATACCCACACTTGCCAGAGACCTATTTACAGTATGGTAGTATCTCCTTCATATTAAACAAGAGGACAGCTCTTTTCTCCTATCTCTGGGTAGATGTCAAGTTTCAAAAGAGCTAGCATCACAGTAACTGTAAAAAGCTAATCCTGGTTTAGAAACAGTAATAAAATAGCACTGGAACAATAGTGAACAGAAAAAAACCACAAAATTTATAAAATTATAAAAAGTGCTTTCTATAAAAATGATTCCCTTTAAAACATTTATTTACTGTACACACTTTAAGGTCCCCTATTTTCCCCCTGCAAAAAAGGGCAAACCTTCCAAATACTTTCTACCAAAATATCCACTGGTTTGTTCATTCAACAAACACTGATGAAGGCTCATAATGTGAGAGGCACTGGGGTCTCCAAGAGCAGACAGATTTGTCCCTGCCTCAAGGACATCTCAGTCTTCTCAAAGCAGGAGGCAGACATATCACCAACCACAACACAGCAATTAAAAGCAGACACCACTGCTTTCTTACAATCAAAGAATATGCTACAATTCTCACTGAATTACTTACACTTTCCTGACTTCCAAGGAGGCAACTACTTTCCCTTCATAAACACTTCTAGAGGGCAGACATTACATTTTGTGATATTGGCCCCTAAACATCACAATACCTAGTGAAGTCAGATAACTTTCTTTTAAGCAATGGAGCATTTTTTACTCTAAGAATGAGACCTTGACACTGAGCATAAGTGACCAGTCCTGTATCTAGATTACGACTAGCCCGTTCCATCAACGGCTGAGACTTAGGAGTGCAAATTTCAGTTAAAATCTTCAGTCTCCTCTCCCATCCGCTGGTTTTCAATATGCTCCTGTGTCAGCCGCTCCAGGTCTTTCTTCACATTTGGGTGGTCTTCCAGGTCTTCGTAGAGTGACCTCACAATGTCCAGTCTCCTGTAATTCTCAGGCTTGACTAGGCTTCGGACAACCTGCAGGCATCGCTCTTTTAGGGTATACACTGTAAGGGCAGAAAACCGAATCTTCAGCAGCAAAATTCAGGCAGGCCTTCAGACAAGGGGTGAGCAAGAGCCTTTGCCAACTATGGCAATTACATTTACTACAGATGGACCTCATTTTGGGCAAAAAAAAAGTGAGTACATGTACTGTGGCAGAATGTAATATGATGGCCCCAATCAACATTTCATGGCATTCATAAACTTGTGTACTAACTTCCCCTTGAAAGTGGACGGCTTGTGATGTGCTTTAATAACTGAAGTGACACTGTGGCAATTTTGGGTCTAAGCCTTAAGCAACTTCAACTTTTACCCTCTCAGAAGCCCTGAGTTACCCTATAGGAGAGGCCATACAAAGAGGGATAGGCACTGAGACTACATGGGAGAGAAGACTAGCCCTCAGCCAACATGCCAGGAGAAGGCAGACACACCAATGACCACCCATGAGCAGAATAACCACCTAGCTGAACTCAGTCCAGACTGCAGAATTATGAACAAATCAAATGGTTGTTGTTAGTTTTGGGGTAGTTGTCACACAGCAATAAGTAATCAAAATAGTATATAACTGAATTTGGGGTAACTGAAATCTGATTTTACTTACTCTCTAAGGGTACTCCATTTAATTTATCAATGATCATTTTTGTATACCCATTTTTTAAAAACAGGATCTCTATATTAGCTTGAACCTTATAAAGATGCAAATACTTAGTATGGTGTGTTTTTTAAATCCCATAAGAACATCAGTTTCTTTTTTTTTAAATATATTTTTATTGATTTTAGAGAGAGGAAGGGAGAGGGAGAGAGAGCTAGAAACATCAATGAGAGAGAATCACTGATCGGCTACCTCCTGCACACCCCCTAATGGGGATCAAGCCCACAACCGGGGCATGTGCCCTGACTGGGAATTGAATGGTGACCTCCTGGTTCACAGGATGATGCTCAACCACTGAGCCACACCGGCAGGTTCAACTTAATCACTGTGGGCTAATGTTCAATTCAGTTATCTTTTTAAAACCCCTGACTGGCACTGAGTTTGACTGGGTTAAATAATATTTAAAAATACAATACTAGCACTTGGGTTGCGGGAAACGAGTTAAGTCGGCTCGCGTGAATTGCGCGTACTCCGCGGGAGCCGTCTTAAACTCGGTTCATATAGATTTGCGGTGGAGTGCGGGAAACGTGTAAACTCGGGCCGATTGTAACTGCGTATTACCAAATATTTCATTTCAATCGAACCCATACTTCAAAAGATATAGGCATTTTAACGCGCCATCTTATATTTTGGCGGGAAATTCACCCGACACCGAAGTGCTAGAAGTCATATAAACAAGCCATAATATCAATCCCCTATACTTTGTTCTTCTGAAACTCCAAGGCATAATTCTGCTCCAAGACCAGGGTAACAAAATGCATTAATAAGTCTACAATCAGATATTTTAATTTAGCCCAACTCTGACAAGCCCAAAGATATTATTATTTTTTTAGAGAGAGAGGAAGAGAGAGAGAAACATCGATGCGATAGCAAAACATAGACTGGCTGTCTCCTCATACCCCCTCCTGGGGATGGAACCTGAAACCCAGCATTTGCCCTGACTGGCAATCGAAAGAGCAACCTTTGGGTGCACAGGATGATGCCCAACCAACTGAGCCACACTGGCCAGGGCCCAAAGAGCTTTTCTAAATACATATATATTTTTTATTGATTTCAGAGAAGAGAGAGGGAGAGAGAGATTGAAACATCAATGATGAGAGAGGATCACTGATCAGCTGCCTCCTGCACATCCCCTACTGGGGATCAAGCCCACAATCCAAGCATGTTCCCTGATGGGGAACCAAACCATGACCTCGTGTTTCATAGGTCAATTTCTGAGCCACACCGGCCTGTCCCAAAGAACTTTCGAAACATCACAACACCTTTGCTCAATACAGAGCCTACAAACACATTACTTCCATTTTAATTGTGGTAGAGAATAAGACACAGAAAGGTTGAATACCTGGTTGAGCATCAGGCAAAAATCAGTAAGGGCTTGGCTCCTGTAAGTGGCCTTTCCCCTACTTGTAACAGCCTTATCTTTTTAAAAAGTAAGATGGGGGGGCGGGGGGAGTAAGATGGCACAACAGTACCTGGTAGTGTGATGTTGGCAAAAATCGGCTGTCCATCAACATTGAGAGATGGCACAAATAGTTCCGTTTGGTTAACCAGAAGCCCATCATATGTCCCAGCATCTCGGAAGAGCCAAAGGTGACCTGTTAATACAAGCAGAAGCTGTTAAGTAGGCACACACCCATTTCCTTCATCATCCTGGACTGACAATGAAATACTTGCCATTCTGCTTAAGTGTCATGCAAAATATCATAATACAGTATTAGCTTACTCAATCCTACAATAGATGCATTTACCGATGAGGAAATAGGTCTGAAAAAGCCAAGTAAGTGACTTGCTCAAGGCAAAAGGGCCAGTAAATAGAAGGGCATGTACCTGAGGCTCCAATCCTATCTCTGTCTTCTGCCATGGAGGAAAAGCAAATCACAACACTGCAAACTAAAAGAGTGGAGGTCACTGACTTCTCAAATCTGTGTTTCTCAAAAACAAGAAGATGCAGTCCTGGCCGGTGTGGCTCAGTGGTAGAACATTAGCCTGCACACCAGAGGGTTGAGGATTCTATTCCAGTCAAGGGCACATACCTGGATTACAGGTCTGATCCTCAGCCCACCCCTAATCCTCTCGGAACCCCCTCCCACTCACCCCCCACCCCTCACCCCCATCAGAAGCATGTGGGAGGCAACCAATTGATTTGTCTCTCTCACATCCATGTTTCTCTCTCCCCCTCCTATTCCCTCCCATTTTCTCTAGAAAATCAATGGAATAATATCCTCACTCCTCAGGTGAAGATTGAAAAAAAAAAGTTGCTAAAACCCCATGTTGAGAGAAAGAAGCCAGACAGAAAGTGTACATTTTGCAGGATCAGATGAAACCAATCTATGACACAAAAAATCAGAAGAGTAGTTGCCTCTGGGAGGGAAGGGGCAAGAGGGTACTTTCTGGGGTGATAGACATGTTTAATCTATAACTTGATTTAGGTGTTGCTACATTTGTCAAAACACATCAAACCCTAAGATCTATACATTTATACTCTATGTAATTTACTCCTGAATAGGAGAAACAAATAATCACATGCAAGAGAGAGAAAGAGAGAGAGGCGGAGGCAAACCTCTAGGCTTAATTCTGTTTAAGGAGGGAGGAGGTGTCTCTCAGAAAAAATACAGCACGTGTTTCTGGGATATAAACTTACCTGAAGATTTGATGGGAAAATTTAAGAAATATAAACTGGTCATTTTTTTGTTGTGGTAAAATATACATAACATAAAATTGACCATTTAAACCATTTTAAGTGTATAGTTCAGTGACATTAAGTATACTCACCTGGTAATATATATATTTATACATATATTAATCCTCACCCAAGGATATGTTTTTATTGATTTTTTTTTTTTTTGAGAGAGAGAGGAAGGGAGGAAGAGATGGAGAGAGACAGAGAGAGAGAGAGAGAGAGAGAGAGAGAGAGAGAAACATCGATTAGTTGCCTCCTACACACTCCAACAGGGGATCAAACCTGAAACCCGGGTAT
The DNA here is from genome assembly GCF_000147115.1 of Myotis lucifugus. Taxonomy (NCBI): domain Eukaryota; kingdom Metazoa; phylum Chordata; class Mammalia; order Chiroptera; family Vespertilionidae; genus Myotis; species Myotis lucifugus. The sequence continues at coordinate 15,097,017 of NW_005871056.1, forward strand.
ATGCCCTGACTTGGAATCGAACCTTGACCCTTTGGTGCACAGGAGATGCTTGCTCCAACCATCTGAGCCATACCAGCCACCTGGCACAATACATAGTTATTACAATACTAGAGGCCTGGTGCACAAAATTCGTGCATGGTGGGGTCCCTAGGCCTGGCTGGCAATCAGGGCCGATCAGGTTCCCCGCCTCCCCACCTCCCCCCCTCTTCCTTCCCTCACCGCCTGGTCTGCTGCCACCCATCCCCTGGTTCCCTGTCCCAAACCAGGGCCCAGCCTGATCAGGCAATCAGGACCTGCCGGCTGGGGGGGAGGGACCGGGAGGTTGGGCGTGATAGGGGCCTGCAGCCCAAGGGGGAGGGGGGGTAGCTGCCACCGTGGGCCTGGACCGATTGGGGCCTGCTGGCGGGGGGAGGGACAAGGGGAGGGACTCAAGTGATTGGCCGCCGGCGAGCTGGCCCTGGGGGGGGGGAGGGGCTGGGAAATGGGCTGCATCTGCCACCACCTACCCCCAGTTCCCTGTCCAAGACCGGGGCCTGGCCCTGATTGGGCAATTGGGGCCTGCCGGCTGCAGGGAGGTACCAGGAGGTTGGCCAGCAGGCCCCATCAGTGATCCGGCCTGTGGGCTGGGGAAGCTCCTGTGTTAAGCATCTGCCCCCTGGTGATCAGTGTGTGTCATAGCGACAGGTCATTCCATTGTAACAGTTGCTTAGGCTTTTGTATTTATAGATTATTGACTACTAGAGGCCAGGTGCATGAATTCGTGCACGGGTGGGGTCCGGCCAGCACCCCCCAATTGGGACCAATCGGGCGGGCCAGCCAGGAGAAGGGGCTGCAGTGGGTTGGCCAGCCAGCCCCGCCCCCTGGTCAACCGCCTCCTTGAACTCCTGGTGGAAAGGACAATTTGTATATTAGCCTTTTATTATATAGGATAGGATATTCCCTATGCCAGCCGTGGGCAAACTACGGCCTGCGGGCCGGATCTGACCCATTTGAAATGAATAAAACTAAAAAAAAAAAAGACCATACCCTTTTATGTAATGATGTTTACTTTGAATTTATATTAGTTCACACAAACACTCCATCCATGCTTTTGTTCCGGCCCTCCGGTCCAGTTTAAGAACCCATTGTGGCCCTCAAGTCAAAAAGTTTGCCCACCCCTGCCCTATGCTGTACTTTGCATCCCTGTGACTATTTTGTAACTGACAACTTGTACTTCTAAACCCCTTCAACTTTTTTCACCCAGCCCCCCAACTCGCCTCCCTTCTGTTCTCTGTATCTATGAGTCTATTTTCTATGGTTGTGAGATTGAAGGGCGCCTAGGACTACTTTTCTTCTTGAAAGTCATTTGGGGGATTACTACCTCCTTTAAGCAATAAGACCTAATCTCCCCCCTCGGTTATTGCAAAAGCTTCCTAACTGGTTCCTCAGCAGCAGTCTTCGCGGGCCAACCACTTTGCAACCCAACCAGAGTGAGCTTTTCAGAATGTCAATCTGACAATGTCGTGTCCCTGCTAGAAAACCTTCAATGGCCCCGCTTCCCTAGGGGTAAAATCCGCCTTAGGGCTTCC
>NW_005871056.1:15098684-15211661 GCF_000147115.1 Myotis lucifugus
TAAAAAACGGGGGGTCGGTGGCCGGGGGTGGAAGAGGAGAGGCGGGACAAGAGAGAGTGGAATAGTATATATATTTAAATGATATTTGAAATTGGTGGGTGATTACTACCCAAATAAAAAAAAGAAAAAGTAAAAGCCAAAAGAAACAGAAGAAAAGGAAAAACCAAGGGGGGGTTGCCCAAACTACCCACAGGTAGTCGTATATCTATAAAAAAAAAAATGTTGTGGGTTCCGTGGTTTTACTTTGTTTGGCCTGTGGTGGAGGGGGGGGTCGCTTGCCGGGGGTGGCGTGTGGGGGTAGGTAAGGGGGGATAAACAAAACCTCCGTGATCTCGGCCGTGATCGTTGTTCGGAGGGGGTCAGCGGCATCATCACCTGGTTCTTCAAGCACGTCCGGCCACCGCCAGCACCACCCTCTTCTCACCCACCACCAGCATCAACCACCACCAGCATCAACCACCACCACCATCACCACCACCACCAACCACCATCACCACCACCACCATCAACCACCACCACCATCACCACCACCACCATCAACCACCACCACCATCACCACCACCACCAACCACCATCACCACCACCACCCTCTCCCGCCGCCGCCGCCGCCCCCTCACTGAGCAGATGCCGGCTGCAAGCTCCAGCAGCCCTCTGTGCTCTGTTCCTATCGCAGCAAAGTTGACATGGCTTGCTCTCATCTGTGCCTGCATTGGTCTGACTCCCCACTGGGCTGTGTTCTCCATGCATACACGGCGCCTACGCGGACCTGGCCCACTGAGGGCGTCGAAGAATGTGAGATTCTTCCACTCAGGGACTGAACAAATGGGCATTAGGGACGGAGCACTGCTTTTAGGGTAACTATCGTGGAAGGGGGTCGGGGGGAAAGCCACCATCGAATGCAAATTAACCAGTTTTCTAGAGAAGAATGCCTACCACTTAGTAGCAGCGTCAACTTGGATCTGTCACTACCTCTTTGGGGCCTCAGTTCCTCAGGCGTAAATGGGAATAATAATGACAACAGCTCCGGCCTCCCGGATGGTGGAGGGGATTCGATGAGTTCGTGCCACCGTTGCCGGTGCTCTCAGGCCTAGAGCGCCGGGCCCAGCTCAGCACCGGCCGGCGGGCAGGCGCTGAAAGGGGGCGGCGCGGCCGGACCGCGAAAGGGCGACCCTACCTCGGTAGCTGTGCATGCGGCGGCCCGTGCCCGGCGGCAGCGTGGGGTAGGGCTGCGGCTCGCCGTCGAAGTTGAGCCACACAGGAAGCACGACGCGCGGGCTGCGGTTGCAGAAGATGACCTGGGACGGCTCGCGCGAGTTCACCGAGCGCAGCACCGGCCGCGGCCTCCCAGCCTCCATCTCCTCCGCGGAGCCTGCCGCCTCCGGATCCCACTCTCCCGAGCGGTACTCTGAGGGAGCGTCCTCCTCAGCGCCCACCCCGGCCTCCCGCAGGCTCCCCGCCTTCCAGGTCACTACCTCGGGCGCCTAGACAACCCCGGCCTCCGAGCCTCGGGATTCGCGGACCACAAGGGGCGGGGCGGGGCCTCCAAACGGACGCGCCGTATCACAGCTCTCGGTGGAGGGCGGAGCGTACCTTCGCAGACATGTGCTGGTTGGCGGCTATGCGCATGCGCAGATGAATCTCCCTAGCCACAGGGGCCAATGCGCATTGAGGCTATGCGCATGCGCAGATGGATCCCCCCCCCCCCCGCGCCACAGGGGCCAATTTTCACGGAGGCAGTGGGTGGCGCTCGGTCACCCCATTCCCGGGTTTCCCTTAGAAATTTGTTTTTCTTTCCTCCTGTTAGTTTCCGTAGTTTTATTCATCCTCTTAAGGCCATTATGCTTTTTGCCATATTCTCCCTACCATCTGCGCTATTGTTTATTTATTTTCTCATTAATCGTTTTCTCTCCATTTGGGGTCACAAAATTAAGTATAAAAATCTTCCCTCTCTTCCCCTAGCCACCCAGAAAGAGTCCCTGGAGGCAGCAAGTATCAGTTTTTTGTACTTCCTGTTAGGTCGAAAGGGGATCCAGGAGCTGATGCATGCCTCAGCCAGGCAGATGGTGATGTAGATACTGTGCCCTTCCTAGAATCCGTAACTGGCCAGTGCACCAGGTAGATGGTGACGCAGATACCGGTCCCGCCCTGGAATTCCTAACAGGTCAGCTACCAGGCAGATGACGACACCTGGAAACCGTGAGGACCCCGGCAGCGGGAACTCCCACAGCTCATGCTCCCCCGCCCTCACTGAACAGCTGTATAAAAAAAGCGCCCCCCTCCCTGTTGGTGCGGATCCACGTGCCCTGTCTTTGGGATCCGTGGGCAGCCCAGGGACCCAGAATAAAGCCTTTCCTTTCTTTCTTTTCTGATTAACTGGACTCTCTTTATTTCCTACGCCGCCTCCTGAGCCACCTAACAATTCCTTTCAAAGATATTCTATGCATATGCAAGCAATTAAACCAAGTTTGAGAAGAATTTTTATATTAGTACTATCAATAGAAATTCATTATCCCTTGCCATAAAAGAGTACAGTGGAACTAAGTTCAAAGAAAACAAAACAAGTTATTTTGTATCTATTGTTTGTTTTTTAAATAAATTTTTATTGATTTTAAGAAGGAAGGGAGAGGGAGAGAGATAGAGAAACATCAATGAGGGAGAATCATTGACCAGCTGCATCCAGCATATGCCCTGACTGGGGATCAAACCTCTACCTCCTGATTCGTAGGTCAACACTCAACACTGAGCCACGCCTGGCCAAGCTATCTATTGTTTGTTTAAAGCACTTGACCCTGCTTTTGCTTTAAAGGGATTAGCCACGTGTTAGTTGTCAAACCAACACTCTCCTGAACATAATCAGAAAGTTGTTGGTTTTTTTTAGAAAGATTTTTTTTAAAAGAAAGATTAAAGGAAACTGAAAAGGGAATCACTTTTCACACTGCAGTGTGTGCCCTCTGAAATTCACACTTGGCGGTAGCGAAACAGCACCAGGTGTTAGACCAGTGGGGTTATACCAGACCTGAGTTCAGCAACCTCACTACTTGAATTCTGGCTAGGAAACAATTCAAAGCCAAGACTCAAACTACTGTATATAGAAGTAGAACTATTTTGTAGAAGAAAATGGGCTTAGGAAACAAGTTATAGAGGCAAAGGAAGGGCTCTTGGAGCTTAGAAGTAAGAAAGGTAAAGGTGAACCACCTGTCAGGGTGACATACAATGCATTTAATGCTAACTAACAGGCCCTGACCAGATAGCTCAGTTGGTTAGAGCATTGTCCCCAGACACCATTTTTGTAGGTTTGATCTCTGGTCAGAGCACATACAAGAAGCCAAATCAATGTCTCTCTCCTTTCCTCTCTCTCTAAAGTCAATCAATATAAAAAAAAATTTAAATGCTAATAATGAACAACTTCTTAGACAAATGGTTTATCAATGCCAAACTGAGTTACTTTATCATTTATTAAACTGGGACATCTTTAAAATTATGTCAACAAAATGGATTTCACCTTATAATGCACTTATTTTCCATTTTACTCTTAAGGTCACACTGGAATTGTCACATTGAATGAGTTCAAATTTAAGGATAAAAGTAAATCTCAATTCAAAATGTCTTATGATGTATAGAAATTCTTTGTACTATTGTTGAAACTTTTCTACAAGTCCAAAATTTATTTTACAAAAAATATTAATATTATTCTTTAAAGAATACCTTGATTTTTAGAGAGAGGAAGGAAGAGAGAGAAACATGGATGTGAGAGTACAACATTGATCTGCTGCACACCCCCTACTGGGACCAAGCCAGAAACCCAGACATGTGCCCTTGACTGGGAATCGAACCAGCAACCTCCTGGTGCACAGGACCATACTTAACCGAGCCACAAAAAAAATTTTTGGCCAAGGCACAAAAAATTATTTAAAAACAAAAACGTTATGAGGGGACGGGGCTGAGTTCCCGGAGGTGACTGCGCAGGCGCAGGGAGGGGGGGCCCTCGGATGGAGGCGATGTTTGCGCTGGAGTCAGGGTGGGCGCCGCTGGGAAGCAACCCGAGAGGACCGAGCCCTGCTGAGGTCCTCGGAGAACATCTTGTGGACAAGAACGTGCTTCTCTGGCTCAGGGTGCGCTTGCGTGGCCATGAGAAACCACAGGACGGCGCTGCCCGGAGCAACGCATTCCACCTGAGCAGCGCAGGGGGAGCAGGCCATGTACTTATCCACCCCACCTGCCCTGCGCGCTGCCCCTCCTCACACGAGGACTATGGGGAGGAGGAAAGGATGCCACCACACGGGTGAAGCCCAAGTCCGGGGCGGCAGTGACGTTCGGGGACCTGGCCATCTACTTCTCCCAGGAGGAGTGGGAGAGGCCGAGGCCCGTGCAGAGAGGTCTGTACAAGGACGTCGTGTTGGAGAACTACCAGACCCTGGTCTCTCTCGGACTGTCCCGTCAGAAGCCAAATGTGATCGCCTTGTTGGAGAAAGGGAAAGCACGCTGGATGGAGGTATTCGTGGAAAGACACCGTGGCCTGGGATGCTGCAAGGACGCCAGACGCGTTCAGGTGGGCGGGGCTGTGTGCCGGGCTTGGAGACAGGTCCCGCAGCAGAAAATGCCTAAAGAGCAATGTACCTCTGAAGCTGAAAGAAGGCGTTATTATCGACAGAAAATGTCTGAAGAGCAACGTGCCTCTGAAGTTGAAAAAAGGCGGCGTGGGTGACAGAATGTATCTAAAGGGGGACTATTGGCACAATGTACCTCATTAAAAATGAGGCTACACATCCGATCATTTCTCCAAAAAATGAGCAGGTTCAAAAATTAAATGAAGAAATTTTGGATATACTCAACGGAAATTTTCACACATATTTGAATGATGATTCCATTGATTCAACAGATGATGCTGAAAAGGAAAAATTTCCTATCGAATTTCTTAATAGTATTACTCCTTCAGGAATGCCGTGTCATAAATTAAAATTGAAAGTGGGTGCAATCATCATGCTATTGAGAAATCTTAATAGTAAATAGGTCTTTGTAATGGTCTTCAATTTATTATCAAAAGATTGTGACCTAACATAATCGAAGCAGAAGTATTAACAGGATCTGCAGAGGGAGAGGTTGTTCTGATTCCAAGAATTGATTTGTCCCCATCTGACACTGGCCTCTATTTTAAATTGATTCAAAGACAGTTTCCCATGATGCCAGCATTTGGGATGACTATTAATAAATCACAAGGACAATCTCTAGACAGAGTAGAAATATTCCTACCTGAACCCGTTTTCGGACATGGTCAGTTGTATGTTGCTTTCTCTCGAGTTCAAAGAGCGTGTGATGTTAAAGTTGTAAATACTTCAGCACAAGGGAAATTAGTAAAGCACTCTCAGTGTTTTCACTCTTAATGTGGTGGAATACAGGGAGATATTAGAATAAGTTTAACCAATTTATCACTTGTTTGTATCAGTGTTATTTTCCTATCATGTTTTTAGATGTTTTTGTTGTTTTCATATTGTTTTTATATCATCTTATTATATCATGTTGTTATTGCTTATTAATAAACATATTATTTAAACAAAAAACATGTTATGGTTGGGAAATGCAGATCCTTAATACCAGAAGGATGTGGATTAAGGCACAATACCAATCTCACACTTGGTAGTCTCAAGCCCAAGGTGCCAAAGGAAACTGTGCCCCCACTTTTTTGCAAATGCAAATGTTAATGCAATGGACACCACTTAGCTACATGTGACAACTGCCCTTTTACTCTTTCAGGTTGTCAATGAGATCCAGGGAGAGGCTAATAAAGGACCAGCGTGGCACAGAAAACAAAACCGACTTGGGAGACCCTGAATGGCTCTGGCTGTCACTTGATCCGGGAATAAGACCTGGGTTTTAGTGTTGTCTTTGCCACCATGTAACTAGATGGGCGTGTCACACAACCTGTCTGGGCTCGCGTCTTCATTTTCAAAAGGCAGGAGTGGACTAGATTCTCTCTAAAATTTTTTCTCACCTTTAAGTTTTATTATCAAAAGATTGTGACCTAACATAATCTTTGGACAACCTTTGTTCAGGCTGGTTTTTCTCCAGAAAAACAAACTTGAGAGCACTAACCCAACCTGATTTTCTTGTTTACTCTACTTGACAGCCACTGCCTTCAGAAATCAGCTGTATTTTTGTGGTTACTAATGGCACCACTGCCTGCAAACTTCCCTAACACATTCTCCACAGGCAAGTGGAGACAAATGTTTTTTTTGCAGGCAACAGTATGAAACTGAATACAAATGCTGGCAAGGAGCCGAGAGATAAATAATAGGCTCTTGCCCTAGCCGGTTTGGCTCCATGGATAGAGCGTAGGCCTTCAGGCTGAAGGGTCCCAGGATGGATTCTGGTCAGGGGCACATGCCTGGGTTTCGGGCTCGATCCAGTAGGGGGTGTGCAGGAGGCAGCCGATCAATGATTCTATTTCATTGATGTTTCTCTCCCTCTCCCTTCCTCTCTGAAATCAATAAAAATATATTTAAAAAAATAATAGGCTTTCTATCCACTTAGTATGGCCCAATAACACTGTTCACAAACATAGGTCTACCTTTATGAAATAAAGGTGGAAAGTTCAAAGTAGTGAGTGACTTTGAACTTTAAGTGAACTAAGTGAATCTTGAACAAGAGCAAGACAACAGAACTTGGTACATCTCTAATGCCCAAAAAATCAGTTCCCTATTTTCCTGCTTCTGAAAATCGTTCAAGCTTAGTTTTTAAAAAGATTGAAAACTGCTTTATTATCAAGATATGTATAATCTATTTATGCCTAATAGCTCACTAGTTCAAACCCCTTACTCTAGTTTTTTTTTTTCCAATAAATATATGAATTAAACCAAATTGCCAGGTAGAAAACACTTTCAAGTGTATGGGAAAGAAAAAATTCCCTTGAGGGCTCTTATGAAGAACAGAGATTTTTCCTATTTAGCTCATTTCCACTCAAGTTAAAAAATAGGAAAAGTCCTTCATAATTATCCTTTAGAAATCATTAAGATTTCATGAGGAAAGGAAGAGAAGCACAATGTGGATAAGTTCCCTACAATATCTAATATATGAACAAGAAAAAGAACTAATTTTTCATTATGGTGAGATGAATGAAAACAATTTGGACTAATAAAATCTGGATATATTTAACATATCTCTGAAACCCATTCTCCTTATGGTTCAAATCAGAACAACTATTGCCCTAGCTGGTTTGGCTCAGTGGATAGAGCATCAGCCTGCAGGACTGAAGGGTCCCGGGTTCAATTCCAGTCAAGGGCACATGCTCAGATTGCAGGCTCAATCTCCAGTAGGGGGCATGCAGGAGGCAGCCGATCAATGATTCTCATCATTTTTTTAATTATTTTTTTTTTATTGCTTAAAGTATTACAAAGTGATTCTCATCATTGATGTTTCTCTCTCTGTGTTCCTCTCTGAAATCAATAAAAATGTATTTTAAAATAAAACTATCCTGTCAACACCTTAGTTGTTAAAAAAAATAGAATGACTTACTAAACATAGGTTAAAATGTAAAATATTAACTATCGTCCTCAGTGAGGGGAAATTTTAGTACAGGAACACACTGGGAATACTGCCGTTTGGGTTCCAGACCACCCCCAGTATCGCAATATAGTGAGTCATAACCTTTTTGCTGGTGGAAGGGCTTGCCTTCAATTTGTAAAATAATGCAACATTTGTGGCATGTAATAAAATGAGGTATGCCTATAATCAGAACTCTAATTGCTTAAGTTGAAGTGACACATTGAGAATTAAATAAATCATTTAGCATAACACTATTTATAGACTGCAATGACCTGTGAGCAAAGATGTGTATAACTTGAGAGTAAAATCCGTTTCTGGAACCTGACCAAATAAGCTCTTTCAGAAGGGAGTTATAACTGCTTCTTGTGGCTCCAGATGTATCTCTAACCCAGAGATAGAGGAAGTATGGAGTTGACTAAATTCCAGTACTTCCAAGACTTCCAGAAAGTATAACATAGAGAAAGGAAGCTGGGAAAAGTGACACTAGACAATATAAACATCAAGACAGAGCAAAAGCCCACAAAGCCTTCTTTACAAAAGGATGGTGAGGAGGCATATAAGACAAATATAGGTGTGTAATAGCCTTAAAGTATCTACTGTGAATATAGTGAAACAGTTCTGGCCTAGATATGAGAAAATAAGTTTTAGATCTGGTTATACCACATTCAGAAGTAGAATGGTTAGAGCAGCCTGAGTCAGGTAGGTATAGGTTCAAATCCCAGCACCTTCACTGATATTGTATGACTCTGGACAAGTTCCAGCCTCTAAACTTGTTCTAAACCTATTATGTGGAGTTAAGAATGCCTCCTGTTCTCAGGGCTTAAAGCTTAAATAAAATAAAGTACATAAAGCACTTAGTCCATCTAGCACACGTAACACTCAATAAATTATAGACAATATTAGCTATATATCCTTGATCAAGCCAAGGCATTTTATAAATGGAGTGATAACACAGAAAATCACGGACACCTTTAAATGCCAGATAAAACGGAGAAGTTATTACTACTAGAAGAGGTCAGATTCACTTGTCTCCCATACCAAATGTTACCAGTGGCTCTCTTTACAAGCAGCAGATTACCATTAGCAACAGGTATTACTTAGGGTGCTAACTTTTTTAGGAACATTACTTTGATATTAATAAACTAGAGGCCTGATGCATGGATTCATGCACCTCGGTGCATGGAGTCTCTCCGCCTAGCCTGCACCCTCTTGCAATCCAGGATCCCTCAGGGGATGTCGAACTGCCGGTTTTGGCCCGATCCCTGCAGGCCAGGCCAAGGGACCCCACGGGTGCACGAATCTGTGCACGGGGCCTCTAGCATGCATATAAGATCTTTGGTTAATCTCTTCCCACCCTTCCTTCTCCCCCTCCCCTTCCCTCTGAGATTCATCAGTCTGTTCCATGTTTCCATGCCTGTGCGTTGAGCATTTGCCCCCTGGTGGTCAGTACGTGTCATAGCTAATGGTCGAACAATCGCTTAGGTTTTTATATAGATTAACTGAGCAATATCTATTGGGCCATAAGAAATTTATCAAGCATTTTCACATGTAATCTCATTGGAGAGCTTTTCCGGCTTATAGGTTATCATCACTTTTGCCCCTATTATTCTCTCATGTTATAGTCCTTGTATATAGGAGGAACTCAATAAATATCTGTTAAATTGACTACAGAACACCAGATAACCTAAAACTTGAACTTTAGAAGTATGTAATTCTTTATCCTGGATAGGGGAGATACTATTAATAATGAACTCAAGTGACTCTTAAAAACACTCTGAGGGTGAGGGCAGGATTGGGGGGATGAGGGGACAATGGGGGGATAAGGACACATTTGTCATATCTTAATCAATAAAGGAAAAAAAATAATTAAAAAAAAACACTCTGAGATGAGCTCAATAATGTTCAAAAAACAGCACTACCAAATCAAATGTCAGTTTTGTCTCCATTGCAAAATTCGATTTTTATAAAGTTTTGCTTGTGTGTGGTGTTTTTGTTGTTAATCCTCACCCCAGGACATTTTTCCATTGATTTTTAGAGAGAGAGTGTAAGGGAGGGGAAAAGACAGAAACATCGATGTGTTATCAACTGGTTGCCTCCCACACATGCCCCGACTGGGGCCAGGAATCTGAGGTACATGCCCTTGACTGGAATCGAACCTGGGACCCTTCAGTCCTTGGGGCCAATGCTCTATTCACACTGAGCAAAACCAGGTAGGGCTAAAATCCCATTTTTAAATGAAGGCACTATTTTCCAAAGATCTAAGCAAGGGTTCTAAAAGTACAAAGCAGCTTGAGCTCTATAAGTCAGTTCAATTGTTATTTATTGATTACCCACCTTCTGCAAGGCATTCAGCTGGGTAATATAAGAGGCGGCACCCAAGTACATTGTAGGAGGCAGACACTAAATTAGAGAATTCATCAACCCAGAGCTGTAGTATTAGCATGGTAGGATGGCAGGGACTGAGGAAAGGAAAAGGGCAATACTGAATGACTTCTAGGTGACTGTATAAGCCTTTGAACAAGGTTGCAAGCTTTGGAAATGACAAGTTTTACATTCTTCTGTTTAAACTATTAGCTTTAAAAAAAAGTAGACATTTGGCTTGTACCTTATAAAACCTGGTTTTAAAACCCTGGATTATGGTTAAATTGTGTGAATGCTGGTACTGCAATAGAATGTAAGCATCACACTTCATTCAACGATGTATCTTTTATTGGGACATAACATATCTACAAAGTAAGCACTTGGCAAGTACCTGCTGAATGACCAAATGATTCCCAGGATAAATCAGTCAGCTCAAAGTCCAAATATGAGAGCTCGGGCTGGTAAGCCACCTAGGTTTTGATCAAGCAGCTACACCTGAAAGTTTTGTTAGAATAATTCCACACATCAGATTTCTGTGGAATACAGGAGTCCCATCTCTAGCTCCTCTCCCACCACAATCACAGCAGTCAGATAAAGTTGAGGAGTTTATTAGGGAAATATCAGAGGCAAACACCCCAAGTGACAGAAAGAAAAATCTGAAAATGTCCCTTCAAACCAAGTGGAGACCTGGCCTTGACCTCCCCATAAGGACAAAAAACTGGTAGATTAGCAACAACATTCTCTGGCAGCCACCTTGCCAGGGCATGAGTCTCTCAGCCAGGACTGTCTGCTACCTCCCAACAAAGGTAGGGAGGAGAAAAGACTGTTTATAGAATCAATGCAGAGGCAATGAGAACTGTAAGGAAAATCTGAGAGAGGAGAGAGAAAAAGAGAGAGAGAGAGAGAGAGAGGGAGAGAGAGAGAGAGAACCTTAATAAAGAGTCCCAGGCTTTTGGCTCTGAGTGCCTCAAATACATTGACAAGTAGTTTTACAAAATGTTACTGAAAAGGTAAAATGTGTAATGTTTTCAAGAGTTCCCCTGGACTTCTCCCCACATGCCATATCACACTGCCAGATGAACATGGCAGAGCCCAAAGGCCACATTTTTGAAGAAAGAAAAACAAGAATAAGCCCTGTTGCTCTTTAAGGAGAGAGAAGAAGTGGAAGGCTGCTGGGATCTTTCCCACGTAGGCCTGTGTTCTGTAAAGCAACTTCCCAGCAGCAGTCTGGCACAGTCCTAGGTGAGGGTCTCACCTTTTGTCACCTGTAGAAGGAAAATTGACCATTAGATAAATTCAAAAGGATAGAGGTATTTTAGATCCTAAGCAATAGAGTGGTAGAAAAGAAGATAGTTTTAGAGTCTCAGAAATCTGGTTCAAATTTAAGCAAAGTACTTCTCTAAACTATTTCTGCTTGCCAGTTTGTTTTAGCAAGACGTAGCAATATGTGTTCTCTCTTGCACAGCCACTGACTAACCGCATAAGGAAACATGTTGGCCATCATACTCACCCTTGCTTCAATGTACTCTATTCTCCGTTCAAGGGCTGTCAATTTCTCATTTAGTGTTGCAAGTCTTGAACGACAAGACATATCTAGTAAAAGGAGAATGATATTCAGGATTAATGTCATTACACACACACACACACACACACACACACTCCTAAGCTGAAGAAGAGGAATGATATATCATGTAGAGTACAAATGGGAGCAGGTAGGCAAAGCAGAGGACAAGGTGAGAAGTATCTTAGGAACACAGCTGCTTACAGTGGATCTGTGGTAGGCAGAGAATATGGCTCCCAAAGATGTCCACGTCCTAATCCTTGGAACCTGTGAGTATGTATTCTACATGACAAAAGGGAGTTTGTAGATATGATTAAAGTTAAGAATCTTGAGTTCCTGGATTGTCTAGATGAGCCCAATCTAATCACAAGCCCTAAAATGTAGATGAGAAAGGAAGAGTAAAGGCAGAAAAAGACTCAAAGTGTGAGGGGGCTCAACTTGCCATTGCTGGTTTTGAAGATGGAGAAAGGGGGCCATGAGCCAAGAGCTGCAAGTGACCTTTAGAAGCTGGGAACAGCTCTCAGCAGACAACCAGTCTGCCAACAACCCAATGAGCAAGAAATCCCATCCTCTCCGAGAGCCTCCAGAAAGGAAGGCACCCTGCTGACATCATGATTTCAGCAGTGAGCCAGTCTTGGACTTCTGATCTACACCACTGTAAAATAATACATTTATGTGGTTTAAGCTGCTATCTTTGTGGTAATTTGTCATGGCAGCAATAGGAAACTAACAGACCAATGCTGTACAGATGACCATTTGGTAATAGGCAAACTAAGAGTTTCAAGAGAGGAAAAATAAAGAGAAAGAAAATAATCTCAATAGTGAGGAAAAGCAGAGGCCAAGACACAGCAGAGACTGTAGGAAGAAGGGAAGATATCAGTGTTTCTAAGCTAATGGAAGCCACAGCTGTGCCGTTGTCTCATCAATATCTGCGAAGGCCTTTCAGAATCAGAGAAAACTTGAACATCAAATATTCTGTGAAGTCCACATTCCATCTGCAAAATTCCTTTTCTACCTTTTTCAATCTTCTTTCACCACCTCACCCAAAATGAAATGTAGGTTTCCCCTAAGATACCTTTCTTCTACAAACTTCTCTAACAGACTTCTTTACTCTTTCTACAAGTATTCTCAATACACAGGAGAAAAAGGTTTCTAGGCATGCTAATTATTTCCTACGACTTCTTCCAACATGGTTCAGTCATCTATGTAACAAAAGCCTAAACAACCATTACTGTGAAACGACCAGAACGACCGGTCACTATGATGCGCACTGACCACCAGGGGGCAGATGCTCAAGGCAGGAGCTGCCCCCATATGGTCAGTGTGCTCCCACAAGGGGAGCACTACTCAGCCAGAAGCCGGGCTCACGGCTGTCGGCTGTCGAGCATAGCAGTGGTGGCAGGAGCCTCTCCTGCCTCTGCAGCAGCACTAAGGAGCAGCAAGCCAAGCAATAAGGAGCAGTGAGCAGGCGGGTGGTACAGAGCAAGGAGTCCCAAACTATGAGAGGGTGCAGGCTGGGCTGAGGGACCCCCCCACACACACACACACCCCAGTGCATGAGTTTCATGCACTGGGCCTCTGGTCTCTCAATAATCTTCACTTAAATCTAAAATATCCACTCACTAAGACACACTCCCACTCAATGATTTAACACTTAGCTCACAACCTTTCTTTTCCCTGGATGTTATGCAAAAGTGCTTTGGCACCCATTTTGAGACAAATCTTCCTATACCCTGATCTTGCCTTAATTTTCATTTCTTCATATGCAAATCTTACTCATCTAAACATTCTCCTTCAAGGCTCAGTTCAAATTGAATTCTAAGAGGTGTTCGACAGATGGATATAATTTTCCCTCCTCTGTTATTTACCTAAATATTTATGGCTGAATTTCTAATTCATAAGTTACTTACATAGTTGGTCTTCAGTTATCATTTCTCGCTTTGGATAAAGATTTAACAAACCATGTTCACCACTATTACTTAGGAATGCTTTGGTAAAGTATAACATATCTATGCGAGACTATTAAACAATCATTAACAAATCACCAGTTTGAAGAATAATTAATGACATGAATAAATGTCCATGCACAAAACCAAGTGATACTTATGTGTTTGTGATTTATAATTTATTTACATGACTGTTTCCCCAGTAGAATGAGTTAATAAAAGGCAGATATTGCATTTTTTAAAAATAGATATTTTACTGATTTCGGAGAGGAAGGGAGAGGGAGAGAGATAGAAACATCAATGATGAGGCAAAGCTGCTTCCTGCACTCCCCCTATTGGGGATCAAGCCTGCAACCCAAGCATACGCCCTTGACCAAAACTGAACCTGGGACCCTTCAGTCCGCAGGACAACGCTCTATCCACTGAGCCAAACCAGCTAGGACAGCAGATACAGGCAGTCCTCAGGTTATGTCAGACTCCACGTACGTCGTTTCGTAGTTACGTCGCCATCTCCCATTTATTTATTTAAAAAAAAAAAAGTTCCATCATTTCGACATATGTACATATGCGCTTTATATTTTTTATTATTTACTTACCACAAGTAAAGGTCAGGAATTGTTATCTTTCTTTTAATTTTTTTTTACTGTTTCACTTCATTACTGCTGTGTATGTGCTCCATGTGAGTGACGTAGGTGCTTATGTAGGTGGGTTCTGACTTATGGCGAAAATCTCCTTACGTCCCACCGTAGGAACAGATCTCTGACATAACCCGAGGACCTACTGTATTGTCTTTTATTAATCTTTGTAATCTTAGGGCTTTGCCTGGCACATAGATGTTTATTGAAAAAAAAAAAAAAGATTCTGGTATATTAGTGGAACAGGAGATTGACTCTAGTGTGTCTACTAATTTTTTTAAAAATTTTTATTTATTGATTTTTAGTGGGAGAGGAAGGGAGAAACATTGATTTGTTGTTTCATTTACTTATGCATTCATTGGTTAATTCTTGTAATGTGCCCGACCAGGGATCAAACCTGCAACCTTGGCATATTGGGACGATGCTCTAACCAACTGAGTTACTGAGCCAGGGCTCCACTAATTTTACAAGTGGGAAAACAAAGGCCTAGATAAGTGGAGTATCCATGATGGGTAACCGACAGGATAAAAGGGTGGCAGAGCTGAGATCAAAACCCAGTTTCCTCACTACCCAGCATGGCATTCTTTCCCATTACACTGCCACCATCCTTCTGAGCCTCTGAGGCCATAATTTATTCCCCACATCCCTTAAAATTTGCTTGCAGCCTGACTCTTCTACTCTCTAGTTCACTTTTTTCTTTTTGTTTCATATTAGATCCTTTCTCACTCATCCATCTTCATGGCTACTCTTCATTATTCATTTTTAGAAACAGCTTCATTGATATATAATTTATTACCATAAGGTTCACCTGCTTAAAATATATAATTCAATGGTTTTTAGAATATTTACAGAATTGTGCAGTGATCACCATACTCTAATTTTCATAATCTCTAAAGGAAACCTCTACTAGTGCTCTGGACAGGTGGCTCAGGTGGTTGGAGCATCATACTATACACCAAAAGATTGCAGGCTCGATTCTTGATCAGGTCACATACCTAGGTTGTGGGTTCAAGCCCCAGTTGGGGTGCATATTGGAGTATGGATTTGCCTATTCTGGACATTCTTCTTTAATTTTTTAAAATAATTTTTAAAAATTCATTTTACAGAGAGGAAGAGAGAGAGAAACATCAATCAGCTGCCTCCCATACACACCCTTACCTAGGCATGTGCCCTGAACAGGAATTGAACCCTCCACCTTTTGGTGTACGGGATGACACTCCAGCCAACTGAGCTACACTGGCCAGGGCTCTTCATTCTTCTTTTCAATCTTGTCCTTTTATCTGCTAGTACTGCTTCTTCTAATTCCCAGGTCTAGCTTGAGTAGAAGCACCTCAGCACCCTACTTTTCCTGGATATACTTTGCCATGACTGTGCAACAGGACCAAGTCTCTTTCAGTGTGGTTTTTAGAAGCTCAAAGGCACATCATGTATGCTATTCAGTAACAGCATGAATGTTATCACTGACAATCTGTCATTTCCCATAAAAAAGAGCCAAAAATATCCAAAGAAGCAGGGTGGTAAGAGGGAGGTTTCCTTCCTGGATTGCTGTTGTGTTCTAGCTCTGTCAATCTGGTCATGAATCAGAATCCAAGAACAACATGATGCTAGTGGCCTGCATGAATAAGCAGTGTTGAGAAATTTAAATTGTTCAACTCTAGAAACTTCAGTTATATACATTAAATACATTCTGGTTCAAATAAAACATAAAGAAAGCATTCAGCAGCTGAACAAATCTAAAACCAGAGTGCATTTATGTGTACATTATCACCAGACTTTAACTGAAAATGCCAGTTGTCCTGTCAGGGTGCTTGATGGTGTAATATAGTAGTCCCTCCTTAACCACGGGTAATGCGTCCCAAGTTTAATTTATAAATTGGGCACACAGAGATTAATAATAACTATTAATAAGATGTAACAATTATAACAATAAGTAACGTGAGTATGGTCTCTCTCAAAATTTCTTATTGTACTACTAGAGGCCTGGTGCACGGATTCATGCACACTGAAAGTAAATTAATTAGAAGGTGGCCAGCAGGGCAGGACTGGGTGAGATGGGCCGGACCCGCCCTGGAGCCAACCTTCCATAGTCCCTCCCTGGCCAGCTGCACCTGGGGCGGCGCCAGGGCTCGAAGGGCATCTGTGGACTGAGCGGGATCCTTCCGGCAGATGAGGGTCCCTCAGCCTGGCTTGCGGGGATCAGGCCAAAACCAGCAGTCCAACATCCCCTGAGGGGTCACGGAGTGTGAGAGGGCACTCTGCAAAGTTGCTGTCGCTTGGCAACTCCTGCATTGAGCGTCTGCCCCCTGGTTGTCATTGTGCGTCATAGCTACCAGCCAACGGGTGGTTGGCCAGTCGCTTAGGCTTTTATATATATAGATATTCATCCTTTTTGTGATGATGAAGATACAATGCCCATGTGATGAGATGACGTGAGGTGAGAATGACGTAGGCACTGTGATATAGTGTTAGGCTACTGACCATATATAACAAGCACTTTATGGCTTCTCTTTGGCATACCAGAATTACTAGCATCACTACTCTTGTGCTTTGGGGTCATTATTAAGTAAAATAAGGGCTACTTGAATACAAGCACTGTGAAACCATGGCAGTAACCTAGCTGGGTACTAAGTGACTAACAGGCAGTTGGTATATATAGCGTAGCTATGCAGGACAAAGGGAGGTGATTCATGTCCTGGACAGAACAGAGTGGGACAGTAATAGATTTCATCACATTGCTCAGAATGACACACAATTTAAAATTTATAAATTGTCTGTTTCTGGAATATTCCATTTAATATTTTCAAGCCACAGTTGACCGTAACTGAAACTATAGAAAGTGAAACAGTGAATAAGGAGGGACAATTATATCCATTATCACCGCTGACAAATGCCAGTTAGCAAACAGCTCCTTCTCTGAACTCATGCACATAGCCTTAGCCTACAAAAATCAAGTCTTTCTCTTGAATTATTTTTGCAGGTAAGTCTTATTTCTCCAACAAAATTCTAATTTTTTTAAAATTTGTCCATTTATTTTTACTTTCTCCTTTCCATGACACCTGACCCACAGCTGGATCACAACAGGCATGGTATATTGCTTTATCTGTCGGTGAAGTATAAAAACTGAGATTTAAAAAAAGTCACATTCTCTATTTTTTGTTACACTTCTCTAGCTTTAGAACCAGAAAATATATATATATATAAATAAAAAACTATCATCTGTCAGGCCAGTGTGGCTCTGTGGTGGAGCGTCAACCCATGCACCAAGGGGTGGCTGGTTCAATCCCCAATTCCCGGTCAGGGCACATGGCCAGGTTTCTGGCTCCATCCCCAGAAGGGGGCGTGCAGGGGGCAGCCAATCTATGTTTCTATCTCTCTTCCTCTCCCTTCTTCTTTCTCTAAAAGAAAACCAATAAAAACATTTAAAAAAACAAAACCATCATCTACGACAACCTATTTTTAGAAACTTCAGTTCCAAATACAAAACAGGCCTAGTGCTAGGATGTTATCACTGCTTTATAATCTGTGCATTCTTGGGTTCAGGTGGTCCTCCAACCCTGAAGAGAAAACTACGAAGAGATTGTAACTCTACTCTCACCAGCTGGAATCACAGAGTAAAAGCTGTTCTGACAGCTGTTCCGTTGGCTATCTTGCAAAAACTTCCCTTTCCAAAGCACAGGGTGAGGATTGTAGGACTGCTGCCATTTCCAAAGAGCTCCAGATGCATCCTCAAAGTAAACTCATATTAAATCTTTGCACCACCAAACCATAGTACCATAAACTCAATGCAAGCCCCACAGATACACATCAGAACTAAGGAGTTATGCTAAGGGCTTAGAATAGAAAAATACATCCCATATACACTCATCTTGAGTCATCCAATGCCAGGACAGTATACTCAAGCGTATTCTTATGATTTATCCAGTTTTTCAGCCTGTTGGTCTTTGCCTAAACTAAAAGTTTTCACCAGCTTTTTATCCGCTAAGTCAGATTGCTTTAACTTTTACTCTTGCTTCATAATTCTGTTCTTACTTATTTTTCAAAACCTGGCATGGTTCAGTGGTAGAGCATCAACCTGTAAACCAGAAGGTCATGGTTCAATTCCTGGTCAGGGCACATGCCTGGGTTGCAGGCTCAATCCCCAGTGTGGGGCATGCAGGAGGCAGCCAATCAATGATTCTTTCTCTCTCATCATTAACATTTCTATCCCTCTCTCTAAAATAAAAAATATATTAAAAATAAATAAGTAAATAAATGAACAAAATTTTCAAAACCCACCTAGTAATTACTCCAAACATCAGGTCATTGCCATCACTTAAGGGAGAATAACAGCCAGCTAAGGGAAGTCATTTCTTCCAGCTCCTAAAGATTAGAATTCTGTGTCTATTTTCTCAGCCTAAGACTTGTTGGAAATCTTGAATAAAAAGAAAAGTCTTTATTCTCTATCTAATCACAAAATGTGACTCACACACATTTGATAAAATCTCAGAGCAGGTATTTCTTTACTAATAAAATAAGAAAAAAATACATTTCTCCTTGGCAAATACTAAGCTCAGATTTTTCAATTTTCAGTCAGTTGCAAGACTTACCCACTATATAAATTTAATGGCTATGATATGTCAAGAAGATTTATGTCAAAGATAAATGTGAATTAAAAGTTTGTTAATATAGCCCTGGCCGGTGTTCTCAGTGGTTAGAGCATTGCTTGGATATTCTATGTGTACATATCCGATATTATGTACCAGATGAATGAAGTCTTTTTTAATTCTACTTTTTAAAGCTAAAACTCTCCGTGTCAGTGATGTTTCCAACTATTTTCCACTGACTTTCCAGACAAAACCAAAGCTATGATCTTGTCATCATTCCATCTTTCCCTTAGCATGCAATCTTTTGGTTTCTCTTACCTGGTCCTTCTTTTGAGGGAATGTTATGAGTAAAGAATGCTGTGAAGAACCCCCTAATTAATGGAAAAGCAGAAGAAACCAGTTATGAGAACTAACATTAAAAGATTTTGCATGGAATTTTTTAAAAAAACATCTCTGAGGAAAAACTCAGAATATCTGAGTATCAGGGTAAATGTCAGTATTTCTCAAATGTTTTCAGTTCATTAAAATCAATCTAGTTTTTTTGAACTTCCGTCTCCTGTCTCCAAACCCACTTATCTTTCACTAAACCATGTTCCTTCACTCAGTCCTCAAAAAATTCCAAGGTATTTGAGATCTATACTTTCTTGATACCATTCCCTACTACAAGCAAGCTTTTTATATGAACATGTGTTATTGACATAAATTCATACTATTCTCTCAATATTACCTTCATCCCCAATTCCTGGAAAGTGAGGGTCCACCATATCAAGATACATCAAGCTTATAGACCTATATACCTTATATGTAAATATATTAATAAAAAACAATGTTCTGCTTTGTTCTGAAGTTATTATTTCATCTTGAATATAAAATTATTTGACTCAGGCTTGGCCAGCAAGGCTCAGTGGTTAAGTGTCAACCTATGAACCAGGAGGTCACAGTTTTATTCATTGCGGGCTCCATCCCCAGTGTGGGGCATGCAGGAGGCAGCAGATCAATGATTCTCTCTCATCATTGATGTTTCTAGCTCTCTCTCTCTCGCCCTCCCTTACTCTCTGAAATCAATAAAAAAAATTTTTTAAAAATTATTTGACTCAGGAAGTGGTTCTTGTTCTGTGTCCTCCATAGTCCTGAGTCTTGCACTGAGAACTAGTTTCTCTTGCTGATGCTTTCTGACAAATTCCATGCTCTGTCCTTAGAACTCACCACTCTTCTAGCTAGAAAATAATACATTTTAACATCTTTTTTATAGCTCATTTCCCCTACTTAATTTTAATTGCTTACTTTTGCTGAATTCGTGGAACAGAGCACATGAGTTTGAAAAGATCACTAGATGTGGCCCCTACACCTTGTGAATCACTAAGTCTACCCAGTTCTTAAACATCTGAAGGACATGGGATGGGGTTCTGTTACAGGATTGCTGTCCAGAAGAATACGGAATAAAGACTGTCATGAGCAGGCCATGCCGAGGAAAGATTTTGCCAGAAGCTGAAAGAACACCTACTGCCGGATAGATACTAACAACACAGAGAAGATTTCCATGACTCCACACGACCTGGACCTGACCTCTGACCTTACCCCCTACCACTCTCGGCACAGCCAACAGGGGAGACAGGAAGGAACGGACCGGACCGGAGAAGGCTGAACGGGGCAGGCAGTAAAAGGCACGGCGCTCAAGGTTTCCACTCGAACCTGAAGGAGATGGGGAACCGGCACGGGTCTATCCACAGCGCAGCGACACGGCCACGGCTAGGTTCTAATCTAGACCTAGAGGGTGCACTCTGAATACAAGTGGGAACTGGAAGGGAAGCGGGGCGCCAAGGAAGCAAGAAGACTACTGACGAGAGGACGCCCAGGGTGGATGGGGCTGCCTGACGTGTCTGGGAAAAGGAAGAACTTGCCAACGGATCCGGAGTAATGGCAATAAGGCCCATGAGCTCAGCGTGGCGCAGGGTAACCCTACAGGGACTGTCCAGTGGAGCCTGGGGTCAGGGAGGGAGGAGGAAGGTGGGGCCTGGAAGAGGAGGAAGAGAAAAGCAAGAGTCGAGGTCTCCCGGCGAGAGCCCGTCAAAGCTTCTCAGCGCCCGGCCAAACCTCCGAGACCTCCCTCCAGCCCGCCGCCCGCCCACTGACCGAACGAGTTGAGAAAGTCCGCGATTTTCTTGATGCTGCTGGTGATGATTTCAATGTACTCCCGGTTCGCCCAGTCCTGGTGAATTTCCCGCTGCACAGGATCCTCTTGTCCCGCCATGGCCGCCGCCTAAGGAAGTGCGACTGCGCAGGCGCCCCGATCCTCCAGGACGCCCGTGCGCCTGCGCCGCCAGCCCACACCCTCCCTCGGCACCCACGTATCAGCTGGCATCGTGGTGCGCCTGCGCGACGTGACGTCCTCGCCGGCGTTGGCTCTGCTCAACTCCGACCGGGAAAAGGGGTGGGTAGGCGCCAGGAGCCCCCCACCCACCGCAATACCGGGTCGCTGGCGGTTGGCGGGAGCGTGGGCCCGCGTCACCCTCCCACTCCGTCAGCTGCTCCAGACTTAGGTTATGGTCTGTGTCAGCAATAAGTTGGGCATAACCGATTAAATCACATCAAGCCCAAGTTATTTTCAAAATGCTTTTCAACAACACAATATGATGTTCCACCTTACATTTATCAAATGAACAAAATGTTTATGTATATATTTCACAATAATACCCAGCGAGGGGAAATTTGTAAATTAATGACAAGATCAAGCGCAGGTGAGTTCAGGGTGGTATGCAGGAGGCAACCAGTCAATGTGTTTTTCTCACATCAATGTTTCTCTCTCTCCCTCCTCCCCTCCCTTCCTCTCTTCCACTCTCTGAAAAACAATGGAAAACGATATCCTGCCCAGCCAGTGTGGCTCAGTGGTTGAGCATCAACCTATGGACCAAGAGGTCTCGGTTTGATTCCCAGTCAGGGCACATGCCCGGATTGGGAGCTCAATCCTCAGTGTGGGGCGTGCAGGAGGCTGCCAATCAATGATTCTCTCTTATCATTGATGTTTCTATTTCTCTGTCCTTCTCCCGTCTCTGAAATCAATAAAAATATATTTTAAAAAAACAACTGTGCATGCCCTGACTGGTTTGGCTCAGTGGATAGAGCGTAGGCCTGTGGACTGAAGGGTCCCAGGTTCGATTCCCGTCAAGGGCATGTACCTTGGTTGCAGGCACATCTCCAATAGGGGGCGTGCAGGAGGCAGCTGATCAATGTTTCTCTCTCATCGATGTTTCTAACTATCCCTCTCCCTTCCTCTCTGTAAAAAATCAATAAAATATATTTAAAAAAATAAAACAAGAAAACCTGTGCAATAAAAACTATTTTATTTGCTTTTAAAATAACAAGAGGAAAATTAAAAACTTACTGAAAAAAAGTTTGTAATTCAAAATCATTTTTGTCTCTTCCAAGAGTCGTCATTCTCTGCCCATCTCTGCAGTTTGACGACTCCTCCAATCTCCACTTAGCTCTCCTTCTACAGGGACACACACACACACACACTCACACACACACAGCATCTGACAGTTCTTGACAAGCTTCTTAAGACTATCTTGACTTCCAAACCAGAATCTCAGCCTGACCCCTCCCCTAGTCCCCAGTCTCCGCACTTCAGCTTCACCCAAAGAGCCAGACGAAAGGTGACAGCTCTAATTTGTGTTATATAGTTCCCAAAGTGCAAGGCCAACGTCTGGGTGTTTAAGGGAAGGGCAGGTGGGCCGTTAGTTAATTCCTCCCCAAGTACCTCCTGCCTGCCAGGCAGTGCGGTAGCCAGGCATCAGGATATAGGAGTCAACTGGGTAGATCTGTCTTCCCTCAGCGGTCCAGGTAATTGAGTGATGCTGTCAAAGTTGTCAGATCACTCATACTATGCTGAAAGATTCCGTTTTTCAGCTTGGTGAGGATGGGACAGCATCGTCTTTCTGAGGTTTAATAGATTTTTCAGTCAGGAAGTCAAGGGAAGAAGACATGCATCTTTTTTCCTGTTCTAGATAGGCGTGCATTTATACTAGTACATTCTGTCTCCTTGCACGGGGATCATTCCAATGCAGCAACAAAAGCCTTCAGAAGTCTGGGTAACTCTGCCTGAACACCTACTGAGCAGGTTTAATAAAGACTTTTAAACTAACGATCGGTCCCGGAATTTTGAAGCACGTTCCTGACCACACCCCTTGAAGTGGGCAGGCCCCTGCTCTGCAACTAGATCAAAGGCACATCGATGTAGCGCAGCAGGGAGGTGCTGGAGGAAGCGGGATTCGAACCTGCACTTCTGGACCTGGCATTCCAAGGAGGTGGCGGTGGGGAGTCCAGCCCAGACGGCCCCGCCCCCCTACTTCCCCAACCCCTTGCGCCGCTCGGGTCTTTACACCCCCCTCCCCCCGCCCCCAGGGTCCTGGGTCACAAAGGCGGTTGCCAGGCGCCTGGTGGAGAAAAGATGCGGCGGGGACCAGCAGCTTCCACTCTGGAGCGTATGGCCGTGGAGTTCAGCAGGTGAGCTCCCAGCCCGGATGGTGGGACTGGGCCTGGGCTCCCACCGCCACCTCCACCTCCTCAGCCAGAGCCCTCTGGCCCCGGCCCGGCCCGGGGTAGGGGACTCCCAGGGAACAAGCCTGTTTTCCGGCTGGGACGGGAAGCTTCCCCCACAACAGGCAGCTTCAGCCCCTTGGATTGCAGTTTACAAGGACCTCAGCGACTCTTTGACGTTGCCTTCTCTTTCCCAGGTGGGGACATTGGGGGGCCCGGTTCCTTGGAACTGGAGGACTAGTATGAAGGGGAACCCTTTTTGGCCAGAACACGGTTTCCCATTGGGGAGTTATTAGAGCAGTTTGAATAGACTTCCTAGGTTCAATCCCCCTTGGAGAGGATGACAGTGAGTTCTGGGTGGTAGGAGGGGGGATGAGGTGAAGGGAGTGTGAACCATCTTTATGTAAACTTGCCTGAAAGTGGTGGAAAGACCTGGGGTGAGAAGCCCTTCTCATCCCATGCCGGTTCTGCTGAATACTTAGGCTGGACATTTGACAAAGCCCTTTTTTTTTTTTTTTTTAACACCTCTAGCCTCTTTTGTTAAAGGTGAGTCAGGAAAAGGATACTTATTTTGGTCACCACCTTGCCATGGTTGTGTACCAGAGTGGCACTGATCCTGGTTGTATGCTCTCAGGGTCATGATCTCAAGCATCAGACGCCTTTGGTAGGCTGTTTGGAATAGATAAGTACCCCTGGGGTGTCAGTTTCTCATCCTAAAGCAGCCCAGACATTTGAACACAGTATGCAAAAAGGCCAGCATAGTTCAGGAGACACCAGTTGGAGGAAATCAACAAATCTCTATACTAACCACTGTTAGAGCAGGTCTTCTGGCTTGAAATGTTACCAATTCCTTTTAAAAAATGAACTTTACTGTCTCATAAAGGATGGTGGAGGTGTTAATTTGTCACACCATTACTGGATGGAATCAAATCTGCTGCTGTTTCCTTTTGGAGAAAAGAGAAGGGACAGAGAAATACACTTGGCTAAAAAGAAAAGGGCCCTAACCGGTTTGGCTCAGTGGATAGAGCGTCAGCCTGTGGACTGAAAGGTCCCAGGTTCAATTCCGGCCAAGGGCGGGAGGTGTGCAGGAGGCAGCTGATCAATGTTTCTCTCTCATTGATGTTTCTAACTCTCTCCCTTCCTCTTTGTAAAAAATCAATGAAAT
The DNA here is from genome assembly GCF_000147115.1 of Myotis lucifugus. Taxonomy (NCBI): domain Eukaryota; kingdom Metazoa; phylum Chordata; class Mammalia; order Chiroptera; family Vespertilionidae; genus Myotis; species Myotis lucifugus. Next base: position 15,123,011 of record NW_005871056.1, read on the forward strand.
ATATTTTTAAAAAATAAAAATAAATAAATAAAAGAAAAGGGATCTGTTATGTCCCTTAACATAATAGTGCATGCTCAATAAATGTTAGCGTCTCTTGAATTCAGAAAAACCTTTATTTTTTATTTTTTTTAGAAAACACATCTATTGATTTTTTACAGAGAGGCAGAGAGAGGGATAGAGAGTTAGAAACATCAACAAGAGAGAAACATCGACTCAGCTGCCTCCTGCACACTACCTACTGGGGATGTGCCTGCAACCAAGGCACATGCCCTTGACCGGAATCGAACCCGGGACCCTTCAGTCCGCAGGCCGACGCTCCATCCACTGAGCCAGACTTGTTAGGGCAGGAAAACCCTTTATATACTGACAATTTTAAGGTAGATTGAAGGAAAATCCAAGTTCTACTTGAGTACATTTTTGAGTTAGCAACATCCTCCCAGACCTTTATCTTCAAAAGGAACAGAAAAATAAAGTTCTTAGCGAGTGGGTCTCCCGTAGGTAAGAAAACAAAAACAAAACACATCTAGAACCAGAAAAATCTTTAGAAATATTTAGACTGGCCTTTGGAAACTATTTTCCTACCAGCCTGGTATACTTCCTCTGAGATGGCATAAGTAGCTCAGGGTTCTGAAAGAACAGCTCCCTTATGTCAGAAAACAGGTTTTTAGGGCCAAGAGACTGTCTTGCTAATTAAAAATAGTGAAAGCATAAGTTCCTTAAGAGGAGCAGTATATGTTCTCAAACTATAAGTACATCAGAATCCCCAGAGGGTTTACTTAAGCACAGATTGCAGGGCCCTACCCCCAGAGTTTCTGAGTTTGAAAGGTGCTAGTCCCGGGATCATATTTTGAGAACCATTGGTATAAGTACATGGGATTCAGAGTCCCACATATTGGGTAAGATGGGGCCTTTCTGAGCTTCTAATCACAATTAATGTCTCATCTTGAAGCGCCAGCAGCCTCTGCAACCTCAGAGGTGTCTTTAGCAGTTATCAACAGCACAGATCCTAATGGTGAACTGGGATACTCCATTTAGGGCAAATCTACAGGGGTGGGCAAAAGTTGGTTTACAGTGTGAATACACAAGTTTATTCTTGTATTACTTATTAACTATTGTATATTTATTATTATTGCCCACCTCTGTATTCCTCATCTGTAAAATGGGTTAAAATCTACCTTCAAAGACTTGTGATAGGTTTAATAAAGTTTTAGTACACATGGCACTTGATAGATTCAAGACTTGTTACCATCCCTTACTACTCTTTAGAGATACTAGTACCCTAACATCTATTGGACTGTTTATGGGGACTAGAGTAAGTTAAAGTCAGTGTGAAAAATGTGAATTTGAATGGCCATGCCCTCACCAAAACCATGCTAGGGAAATTCCATGTTCTGATTCCTTTCCTTTAGACTATCAATGGCAGGATACCAGCTCTGGTCACCATGGACCCCTCTGGATGAGAGCTTCCAATGGCTGCGGCACACAACACCTACACCTTCTTCCAAGCACCCCTTTAGGGCTTCCCCCTGCTTCCCACACACCCCTTCTGACCTTGAAGTGCAGCTGTGCTTTCAAGAGGTCACTCTAGTCCTAGATAGCCCATTCCTGGAACCTGGGGTGAGTCCCAAGTTACCCTGCCACACATCAGAGCTCCGAACCATAAACAACAAGAAAGGACTGGTCAGGAAGCCCCAGCCTGTCCGCCTCAGTGGAGTGGATTCGGTCTTTGGCAGGGTCATCACGGCTCAGCCTCCAAAGTGGACTGGGACCTTCAGAGTTTCAGACAAGTCAGCCTTTTGCAAAATCATCAGCCGGGAGCACCAGTGGCCCACTGGACTTAAGGAACCTCAGATTCAGATGACAGTGACCATGTGCAAACAGATGCTGCGCTCTATTCTCTTGCTGTATGCAACATACAAGAAGTGTACCTTTGCCTTGCAACACTCCAAGTAAAGGGCCCCCCACCTGATTCCTGTTCCTCACACCATTCCCTTTGCTATGTGCCTGAAGCTTGCAGAAACCTGTCCATGTAAAGGAAACTGACATTGCCCCAACCATCTTGCTTTTCTGTAAAGCAGTGAAAATTCAGGAGACTCTTTCCTCCCTTCCCGTCCAAAAAAGGGCCAGTGACAGAGCAAGGAAGAACAATTTCCATTGAAATGTTGAACAACCATTTAAAAGAGAGTCAAATTAGCATTGACATGTACATGTGATAAAGAACCATTAAACAAACCATATAAATAAGCCTAGTGTGAACTCACTTAAAACATCCATAATGAACTGGGGAAACAAAGGTGTGTCAAGGAAAGAGACGTCAATTTCGATATACCTGAGGATGAAGGGGTCAAAAATCTATATGTGGGTTAAGGATTAATTTTAAAAACAAAACACAAAAATTTTCTCTACTTGAAAAACAAACATCTAAACAGCCACTTCCTAATACCACTAGAGAATACCAAAGTGGGTAGAAATATTAACAAATATTATAAGAAAGTACCAAAAAATGTTAACAAGTATTAAACAATATTTGTAGCTCAGCAAGAACTTGGTAGCAGCACTGAAACTGGGCTTTCTGACCAAAGATGTGAGACTTTCCATCTTAGCTCAAGTGTACTCCTAATGTTCTATTTCTAAGAAACTATAAGTAATTTTGTACATAGTTATAACTTGATTATAGGTATAACTCAGAATAATGTGGAAATAACCATTACATATACAAATTCAACATGAGAGTTTGATGGTGCCTTTTCCCCCTTTGTCTTACATCTACACGATGACCAAACAGTTTTTTAAAGCAGCCAAAATATTCATTTTTAACCTTATTTGGGCATTGACAAGAAATTTATCACTCCTCTAAAAAGAACACAAAGATCTTCTTATCGCAAAGAAAGATAATTCTTACAATAGAAAACATGATTTACACTGGTAGAACTAATGTTGGCACCGGTCTTCATTATTTTTCTGCTGAAAACCCAATTCAATTTCATCTAATCCCTAAGTAAAGGAAATCCAGAAAGAGGAAAGAAGTAGCTGAAGCAAAACTTAAAACAATTTATTTGTAAAACTGGTACAAACATAAATTATAAAATAAATTCAAAACTAGCTCCTAAAGTCCAGAATCATGACTACTCCGCAGTACAGCACTGAATGCTACACTGGAATCCTGAGCCAGGGCTTAAAACAATTTATTTGTAAAACTGGTATAAACATCAATAAAGTCCCCACTTTAAGGACAAAATAGGATGCTTCTAGTGAGAAAGGTAGACAGATTTCAAATCCTGAACACAAAATGCTAAGAGGCTGGCAGAGATAAGGAGGAGGCATCCAACTTTCTGTGGTCTAATCAGTGTCTTCGTCGTCACTCTCATCACTATTTTGCTCCTTTTCTCTATCACTTGCTTCATCTTCTTCACCATCCTAAGGGCAAAGGAAAATTAAATACTTTAGGTCATCTGAGTGAGCCTGTATAATACTGCTCTCACAGGACTTAAAACTATACTGTATCAATGTTACCAAAATTAGTAAGTTTTAAATCATTCATCTGAAAAATGAGTTTTTTATCATGACCTCTAATCCAAGACTATGGAGGGAGGCCATTTGAAACTGATTAATGCCACTCTGCAACAACCAAATTTGTGTAATTTAAAAATAAGCCATGGTCCTTCTGCTCTACTGCATGTATGTGACACAGGAACATAGTGGGTATTTAATATAGAATGAAATGTTTGTTAAAATTAAAAATTCTGGCCCAGCTGGTGTGGCTCAGTGGTTGGATGTCGACCTATGAACCAGGAGGTCATGGTTTGATTCCCGGTCAGGGCACATGCTTGGGATGCAGACTCGATCCCTAGTGGGGGGCCTGAAGGAGGTAGCTGATCAATGATTCTTTCTCATCTTTGATGATTCTTTCTCTCTCTACTTTGCCCTTCCTCTCTGAAATCTGTTAAAAAACCTGAACAAAAAAAATTTAAAAATTCTGGCCCTGGCCAGTTTTGGTCAGTGGTTAGACAGCATCAGCCCATAGACCGCAGGCTCGAGGGTTCAATTCCTGGCCAAGGGTATGTACCTCGGTTGTAGGCTCAATCACTGGCCCCAGTTAGGGCATGTGTGGGAGGGAACCAGTCGATGTGTGTCTCTCACATCCATTTTTTTTTCTCTCTCTCTCCCCCTCCTTCCTCCCTTTCACGCTCTAAAAAAACCATTGGAGCCCTAACTGGTTTGGCTCAGTGGATAGAGCATCGACCTGCGGACTAAAGGGTCCCAAGTATCATTCCAGTCAGGGGCATGTGCCCAGGTTGTGGGCTCAATCTCCTGTGAGGGGCGTACAGGAGGCAGCCCATCAATGATTCTCTCTCATCATTGATGTTTCTATCTCTCTTCCTCTCCCTTCCTCTCTGAAATCAATAAAAACAGAATTAAAAAAAAAATCAATGGAAAAAATATCCTCGGGTAAGTATTAAAAAAAGAAAAAGAGCCCTAGCTGGTTTTGCTCAGTGGATAGAGCGTTGGCCTGTGAACTGAAAGGTCTCAGGTTCGATTTCAGTCAAGGGCACCTGCCCAGGTTGTGGGTTTGATCCCCAGTGGGGGACTTGCAGGAGGCAGCCAATCCATGATTATCTCTCATCGTGGATGTTTCTATCTCTCTCCCCCTCTTCCTTCCTCTCTGGAATCAATAAAAATATGTTTAAAAAAATATATATATATATATTCCCGATGAACCCTCCGGCCCACACCAGGGAGTTGCTGTCATTTCTAAAAAAAAAAAGAAAAGAAAAGAAAAAAAAGTTTGTAAATTAAAAATCTGGTGTACCTCAGCAGTAATCAAGCATCAAATTTTCTCTGGCCTGTAACTCTAATCTGGGAGGGATTTTAGGAGAAATAGGATACTGCCTGTCTCAAATTTTTTTTTTTTTTATGAGAAAAAGATACAGAGGACCATATAATAAAATTTTTTATACTCGATGACCTTTCTGCAGCAGCCTCAAATTGCATTATAGAGATTCCACAGCAAGGGTTCTTAAATCTGAGTTTTTTGGTGTCTGTAACTCAGCTGAATTGTACCCAAACTTTATAAACATACTAGAGGCCCGGTGCACAGATTTGTGCACCAGTGGGGTCCCTCGGCCTGGCCGGGGATTAGTGGACCTCCGTGCTGCCACAGCCCGGCCTTACCCGCCAGCTTGTAGGGCTCCAGCCTGCTGTTCGAGTTGATTCAATATAGCACAAAATAGTGTGGGAGACAGCAGGCAGCCCGGGAGGAGCCGGAGCCCGGGTTGGGTGCTGTGCCACTCCCACTCATCCCGGCCCCACTGCGCCTGCTGCCGCCGCCACTTGGGCATGCAGGGGGAGTGTCTGAGGGAGAGGCTCATAGTTGCACTCCCAGCCATCAGCCCAGCGCCTGGCACCCATCTGTCAGCTGAGCAGTGCTCCCGCTGTGGGAGCGTACTGACTACCAGGGGTCAACTCCTACGTTGAGCGTCAGGCCCCTGGTGGTCAGTGCACGTCATAGCTACCGGCCAGTCGCTTAGGCTTTTAGATATGTAGTCTAGAGATCCAGTGCACAAAATTCGTGCACTTGAGGGGGGTGGTCCCTCAGCCTGGCCTGTGCCTTCTTGCAGTCTGGGAGCCCTCGGGGATGTCCGACTGACAGTTTTGGCCACGGCCACTGCGCTCACCAGCCATGAGCCCGGCTTCTGGCTGAGCGGTGCTACCACCACAGGGCAGCTCCTGCATTGAGCGTCTGCCCCCTGGTGGTCCGTGTGCATCACAGCAATCAGTCATTCTGCCGTTTGGCCAATTTGCATATTAGCCTTTTATTATATAGGATACCTTTTTCTCTAGCTTTCTTTAAAGTTTTAAAAATATCTGTATTATGCTGATGTGGCTTAGGGCATATGACCAGGTTGTGGCTTGATTGCCAGTGTGGGGTGTGCAGGAGGCAGCTGATCAATGATGCTCTCTCATCATTGATGTTTTTATCTCTTTCTCTCTCCCTTCCTCTCTGAAATAAAAAATATATATATTTTGAAAAAGTATTTGTAGTAGTCCAGAAAAGAATAAGGACCCCTACTCTTATTTTAGTCCTCAGTAGTGGCAGTTTTTGATTCTGTACTTCTACCAAATGTATTCACATTTCTATTTTATATAGAACATTTAAATGGTTTAACTCATTCTTCTCAATATTCACAGAACATTCTATCCTCCCTTTTAAAATGATTTTAGACATGAATTCAGAAAAAATAGGTTATAATGGAAGGGAGTTTTCAACTCTATAACAATGTCACAACTTGAGATACTCGAGAATGATTTTAATTGGGAGGGTTTTTTCCTGGACCCCAGAGAACTCATAGAAGCACAGAAGCTTTTTTGGAGGGAGGTGATGAAGATAGGCATAGAAGCCTTTGATTATAAACAGAAACAGGGAAACTTCTACACTTTACCAACTCAGAATAATTAAGAAAATGCAACATCAATGCCACACTCTGGTGCCTTATGTAGAGATACCTCAGTTGCTTTGCTCTTGGAGACCTGGGATGATGTGTCATCCTCACTCTCATCTGCTCTGCTTTCCTGGGAATTCTGTGATACAATCTCTTCACCCTAAATGTGGATGGTCCAAGATAAATGGGGTTAAAGTGATCACATGTGGGAGAAATGCTTAGCTTATGGGCAATACAAAGGAAGATATTCTAGCCATTCAAATGTCATCAAACATGGCACCAAAGTAGGACCCAGCATCTAGAGAAGTGATCCTCAACCCAAAGTTTCTGAGATATGTGTGGCTCTGATACAATATGCAGTTTTTACAAAAAGTCCACCTTTGTATTCTAATATCATGCTAGATTTTACAAGGCTAGACTCCCTCAGTTAATGTTGAATTTAGTTCTAAAATTTCCCAAATACCTTAAGGTATATGAGCACCAACACACCAACCATGGGTGGCCATATAGAGGCTGAAGGAGAGTACACTGAAGTGATTTAAGAACAATTACTCTGGAACGGGACTGTATGAACTCAAACCTTGAATCCACTCACCTATTGCTTAATGACTTTAGGTAAGTTACTTAACCTCTCGGAGCTTCAATTTTCTCATGGAAACAATAGTACTTATCTCATAAGGTTGATGTGAAGAAAGAAAGCTAATTCTATGGGATGCTATTTTTTTTTCACATTTAAGATTATAAAGCTCAGATACCAGTATTATAAGCATGATTAAGGGTTTGGTCTGGCCAGGATGGCTCAATGTTGAGCATCGACCCATGAACCAGGAAGTAAAGGTTTGATTCCCAGACAGGGCACATGCCTGAGTTGTGGGCTTGATTCCCAGTAAGGGATGTGCAGGAGGCAGCCAATCAACAATTCTCTCTCATCATTGATGTTTCTGTCTCCCTTCCTCTCTCTGAAATCAATAAAAACATATATATATATAAAAAAAAAAAAAAGAAGAAGAAGGGCTTGGACCCTACTTCAAAACTGCTATAACTCCAAAGCAGTACTATAAGCAACACGAGATTTCATTCAGTCAAGACAACTGAAAGACCTTGGAAATGCTCACTTGTTAAAATTAGTCAAAGAATACTTTAAGACAGACTGGTTTAGAAAAAAAATCCAAAACAATTTTTTAAAGTTTGTCCATATACAAAAATGTTATTATGAATCTACCCTCAGTAGGACTTATAGCAGAGGTTCTCAACCTGTGGGTCGTGACCCCTTTGGGGGTCGAACGACCCTTTCACAGGGGTCGCCTAAGACCATTGGAAAACACATATACAATTACATATTGTTTTTGTGATTAATCACTATGCTTTAATTATGTTCAATTTGTAACAATGAAATTGGGGGTCACCACAACATGAGGAACTGTATTAAAGGGTCGCGGCATTAGGAAGGTTGAGAACCACTGACTTATAGGTACCTCTCTGGCTGAGGAGAGAGGTTTTATGGATCTGGCTTCTCTATATCTGAGGCCTTGTTAGTATCAATGGCTTGTTTTGGTGCCTTTGCTGGCTGGGATGAGGGGTGCAGCCTGTGACCAGGGCCCACAGGCAATATACTCTAACTTAAAGATCTAAACGGCCCAGACTTAAGAGAAAAGCACATCCTCCCTTACATACCTCCCAATGCTCTCACAAAGAAAGGGAGTAGGAGATTATTGCTGGCAGGGCCCAGGCTTACCTGCAAGTCCCGGTTTTTGAGATTACCCAGCCAGAAAGCCTCCCTGCAATTGTTGAGGATAAGCATGGCTTTTACTCTGCAAACTAACAGCTCCAGGGTCTTTTTGAGAAAAGGCACATGTTTGGTGAGTTTCATGTCCTGATGAATCTAAATGGAAACAAATGCACCTAACTCATCCGATTACTCATCATGCTTCCACATTTCCTATACAGAAACTTGCATTCCTGACATTCTGAACACTGTAGAAAGAAGAGCATAAGCCTTGCCAGTATAGGCCAGAGACATGTCCCATCAAACAGCAGTAGTTTGGCAGAGTACTCCAAGGAGAGTGGCAGTTGTCTTTCAAGCTAAGAGGGCTTAGAACACATACCACCTCTAGGTTTCTCTTCATAACCTCTCGTTGACTATCAATGAACTGACCTAAAATATTCTTGAACATGTATTAATTACACTGATATTAAACAACAGATATCAATCATGTTTAGCTCAGAGAGTTCTTAAAATTTCACTGTTCAGTACCTTCTAAAGTTAGAACCAGGGGAGGAGGTGAGTAATAAAAACTGGATCCAATATCATTTGGTTTGCCAGTGACTGCAGAACTCTATGGTTCAGACAAAAAGAGACAATGGTTCAGCTGTAGTCTGCAAGTGGAAAAGTCCTGTAATGCTAAAATGTTCTCACAGAAGATAGATGTGTTTCTTGACAAGCAGTACAGCTGAAAAGTGCTAAGGAAGCTACTTTTAGAACCACCTCTTATCTCCCACAGTCATTACTTACATAATTCCTCCTACCCTATGTATTTTGTAGCAGTAACACATACACCAATATTCTCTCTCTCACCAAAGAAGGAAATAGAGCTATGGAGTTTGGGTCAAATTTCAGATGCAGAAAACTCCTCTCTAGATGATTGTCCATTCTTAACCAGCACCTAAAGATTTGACCACTTTAAATAAACTGCCTTTGGGCAGATACGGTCTCAGAAATAAAGGCTCTAGACATGTAAAAAAGGAAGAAGAAACTGAAGCCTATGTATCTCCCAATCACAACTGTTGATGAAGCCAACAAGCAGGCAGGTAATGTGATCTGCTTTTCCTCTTACCTTGGAATGCCCACACAGGTGATGAAGCAGCCTTGTGTTCAACTGGAAGGTTCCCAGTAAGCTCAGAACATCTTCCTATAACCAACAAAATGCATAAGTGCCATTTGAAATACTCTCATTTCATTTTAGATGCAAGATACCCTTGCAATCAAGGGCTCCAAAAAGGATAAACCCTGGAAGTTCAACTGTATATCAATAATCATCTTAATTTGGCCCTAAATAGAAGTGCTTTCTAACTGTCCTCCCTCCTTTATTTCTGGGTTATGAGAAAGCAATCAAATTCTGTAAGAGTGTTCTAAAAAGTTCAATTTGATAAATATATGGAAGAAATCATGTTTTTATCCTATTTCACTACTCTAGCCCTGGATCTCACTTGACTAAAATAAAAACAAAAAACAAAACTCTCAAGATTATCCATTATAACAGCAAAGAGTTTATGAAATAAGTGGGTTAAAAAAAATTATTCCTGAAAGTAGACCCAGAGAAGCACAAAAGAATAAGCAAACAACACACCGATAGAGGTCCTGGGAGTGCAGCAAAACAATAAAATCAAGCTATAGGGAACGACCACCCCCAGATCTGGAGTAGAAGAAGGAAGGTGGGTTTCAACCAGAAGGGGTCTCAGCTCAGCTTACTTTGGAATATTCCATCTAAATGGGTGACAGGTGAAGTAGAACAAAGGTGCCCAGGTAGAAGAGTGGCCCAGAACCTGGGCAAATGTACTGCCCCCATGCCCAGTCCAAGAGACACCATGCATGTATCTTCTGAACAAACTGTATAGAGAATGTTTTAGTTCTCTGCCCAGTTCTTACCCGGTGCTTTCTAAAACTGAAGTCTAGGAGCGGCATACACTGCTTCAGAAATACTTCCACAAAGAGATGCCCATACTGAAGAAAAAAGAAACACTGGTGATGACGCTAGCTAAGGTCTTTCACCTAAAAAGCCCCTGCCTGAAGCAACATAACATCATCCAAATACTTTATTTTTGTGCATAAGAAATAAATTGGGAGGTGTCCAAAAGGTTAATTTGGAGAATGTAGCTTAATGTAAAACTAAATGGGCCTGCTAACTATTCCAAGAATTAGGCAGATTTACCTAACTAACCTAGACACAGCTAATGGGGAGGGGCCTTGCTCACCTTAAGAATGAGGGTACAGAAGAACAGAGGGGAATCCCAGCTCCCTGGGGACAACTTACTCCCAAGAAGAAAAAATTGGGTAAAGCTAAGAAAGCACATGCCCAATAGCCAAATTTACCAATCAGATAAGTCACTCCCCCTACTCACCCATCTCCTACACTAGCATCAGGGTGGAGTGAGTAAAAAGGCAGAAGCCAGGAGATAAGAATACGGTGACATTCACTTTGAAGGAACCATCAGGAATGGGGAAAAGGCATTCTTCCCATAACACTAGCTCTTAACCCACTGGATATACCATCAAATCTTGGGTTAGTCAATTGAGAGTTCAGCAGTTATGAAGATATCAGCTCTCACATTCAAGAAGCCACCCATAGGCGTTATTTATTTAATTTTTAGTTATTTTTTCTTACCCATGGCTTTAAAAAGAGGAATCATGTATTCCTCCTCCCTCCCTGTTGCCTGGGAAGGAATGGCAGGGAGTGATTATTGTTCCTGAAGCCACGCCTCCTAGTTCTAAAACTTGAACCAAAAGTTTTCAAAGTCATAGGAAAATTGGTTCTCTTGTTATCCAACTAGTATAAGAAAATGTATCCACTGTTTTTTCTACACTATCATCTGTTAGCACAGATTCTGGAGACTCTGGCTTGTGAGCAAAGTATTAAGCAATTCTTCCCAGCTGATGCCCTGTCCAGAGAAGAGTAAATACCAAAGTGGGCTCTGGTCATCCTCTCACCTTCAGACAGACATGCAGAACAGGACGACTATCAAACACCTGGAGAGATGAAAGGCAAGAAACCAAAGCTGAGGTCTGCTTCATTGAGCACCCCAGCTTTTTTCTCATTGTGCAAAGCGCAACTCTGGGTATGGTAGAGAATTCTAAAATGAAGAAGGCCTGTCAACAGTTAAATTAATCACAAAGAATAAAGTAATCATCATAATTAAAGTTCAAGAAAAGGAAGAGGGGAGCAAAAAAGAACCAGTAATTGATTCCAAGTGGGATGTTAAGAAGAGGACATTATAGAGGTTCAAAACGTTGATCTGAAGCCTTAAGAAAGAGTGGATGAGGGTGGAAAGGAGAGTCCGACATGGTAAGTTCGGGGAGTAGCCTGAGCAAAATCCTTGAAGAGGTGAGAGCAGAGTGTGTGCAGGGTAATGAAGGCATTCAGGGTTGGAAGAGGGAGATAGTAGGGTATGTGGCAGATTACAGAGGACCCAAGATGTGGGGGGACTGGGGGAATGACATGTGCAAGGAGCCATTAAATAGTAAGTACTGTGGCACAGATGATAAGGAGGAAGGGAGAGAAGGAAAAAGATATTACTTGGGGAGAGAAGAAGGGGTGGTCCAGGATGGGTAGGTCCACAAGGGAAGACGACAGAGAGAGCAGGTCCCCAAGGCAGGGTAGGGAGAGGAGCAGGGAGATTCCATTTGGAAACCAGGACCCTTGTTGGTTTCTGCAGCCAGTGAGATGGGTCAAGGAGCCTCCATACTCACCTTTATCAGGTTGATGAGGATGCTGAAGTCTCGAACAGCCATGTTCCAGTAGAGGAGCTTCTCTTCATGAACCTGGGGACAGCCAAATATATAGGCACCTCTAATCACAACAAATATGTCTCTTTCTGTATTCCTACTAATACATGGTTCTTGAATCATACAAATATTCAGAGAGATAAGCCAATTACCCTGCTAAATAGATGAGGCAACTAGTGCACCCCCCAGATGGATCTGAGGCCTGTGTATATATGACAACATCAGGATACCTTATGAGACTTTCTAATAAAATGACTCCTCTTCAGTAATATCCAGGAGGAGAAAAGCCTCTGAAATATACCTACTGGCCATCAGCTCCCTGTGGCTTCAGTGATTCCCTATGAAAGCCTGTGCTCTTAGTGGTTCCAGTTTAGTTCTGGTTAGCAGGCTACCAAGGCCCCGGACCACTGCATCTCAAACAGGCTTGTTTACCTCAAGCCGGCTCACGAGCAGCACACTGCCGGGCACACGAAGCTGCAATCAGACATTTTTTTCCCAAAGCTAGGGCCTACGGAGCAGTCCAGGCTTTTCCCCGTGCAGTAACCAGGGAAAACAGAACCCAATCATCACTTCCAATTAGAAGGAAAGGATATGAAGCCAGAAAAAAAAATCCTGGCTCTCAGTAAATCAAAGGAAATAGCTTAGGAGAAACCCCGGACCCAAGAAAGTACAGCAGGTCCTTGAGTAACAGCATTATTTTGTTGTAGCAATGGGGGGGAAATCAATTCAAGCCAGGGCCACTTTCTGGGTGCCGTCTGCACATTTTCCTCATGTCTGAATAGGTCTTCTCCAGCACTCGTTTCCTCCCACATCCCAAAGATGTGCACATTAGCTTAACTGGAATGTCTAATGATCCTGTCTGAGTGTGTGTGAGCCCTGATGTGGAAGAGCATCCTGTCTAGGGTGGGTTTCCTCCGTGCACCCTGAGCTGCCAGAATTGGCTCTGACCATCCTGACTCTGAACTGGTATAAGTGGAAAATAATTATCTTACTTGTTTTTATTAGTCTTTCTTAAATATATGTATAGCTCATATTCATTTCAATGTTTAATAAGTATTGTAGGTCTTTATTTACAAGTTTGGTTTTGTGATCAGAAATATGCTATAGAAACTGAACTCTTGTGTATATCAATTAGCCTATGGTAAAATTGGTTCAGTTATACAAAGTTTCACGTAAAGGTGTAGTTTCCAAGAACCTATCAACGATATTGAGGTCTTACTGTAATCCAAAGTCTATTTCTTGGGGTGGGAGTATTTGACTCACCTGCTGAGAGTCTGCTGCTGTGCCAGCCTGAAGACCTTTGACTGTCTTCACTAGTTCAGCCATCATTACACGGAAGAAAATGACAAAGGTGTGCCTAGAAGAGGGAAAGAGCATGCATGCCCACACAATGATGCACTGGTTAGAAAGAGCTACCTGGGAAGAAGCCAAGGAACCAAATGTTATTTCCTTTCCCACCTCTCTGAATGTCCTTTCACTGGGGTTGACTGTAAGAGGATGGGGAATTGATAAGAATTTAAAAATGAGCACAAAAAGATGGCCTCTGAAACAATGGAATTAACTTTATGAAGGGAGATAGTGTGGTGGTATAGAAAGAGCAGTGGAGAAGTGGTGAGAAAATCAAAACTTTAGGTTCCTAGTTCCATATTTATTTTAGGTGTTAACTGAACCTACTACCTCTATCAGGATCAGATGAAAAGTAAGGTAGTTACTTGGAAACTACATATATTGGACAGTATGACTGTACTGAAAAGAACTGGAGGAGAGAACTCTCTTACCCAGTCAGCGTAGGGAATGTGGAAGAAGATGCATCTTTAGAAGAGTTCATCAGTTCTGGAACACCAACACCAGCAATCTCCTCTATGGCCTTCAGAACACTGTCTGTGTGCTCCAGGTAGATGCTGCATTGACAGCCACAGGAGTATGAACACATGTTACAGAATTTCTAAACCAAGATTTTTTTCTTGATCTATTACCAGGTATTAAGCTTGAAAACAACTACTAACATTAAAAATATTTTAAAATAAAGGTTCCAGAAACATGACAGGAGGCAGGAAAAAAATGTCTCAATTAAAAATACAGTTAGACACCTTGGAAGTGATGAATGTGTCTTGGATATGGTAGGCAATAAATAATTGACTCGCTGGTTAACAAAGCAGGATATAACTGCAGACTCCTCTTCCTTTTTAACTCAATAATAATAATGATAATGGAAACAGAACTAGAGGATCTTATGATCCACCTTTCCTAAATTTTGTTAATTTCAAATTGACTTCATTGCTTCCAAGTTCTCCCTAACCAAGGTAATTTCTTAGTCTTTGCCCAGATGAGGGACCCCAACAGTGGCAAATGGAAGACTGCTTGGCTCATGGAGATGAACAGAGCACCTTACCTCAGCAAAGCATGGAGCTGGTCATTAAGAATACTGCTCTTCTCTTTTTCCCCACTTGGCCACATCCGACAGAGGAAATGTCTGGCAAGGGAAGCTGTTGGAGAAACAAGACAAAGTTATCTCATGCAGGCCAGGCTGAGGGAGACCTACCCCCACCCCCACCGCAACCCCCATGCACCAGGCCTCTAGTTTACATATAAGGTCCTAGGAAGCCCCAAGCTTACGAGCTTGAGATATTAATCCTATTTGTGAAGGGGGGGAAAAGAGAATCTGGGTAAATCACCAATTTTTTCTTTGTTCTGAGTAGGAGTTCTAGATTTCTCCAAAATGACCATCAAAAGTCTGATGAGATAAAGAGCAGATTGGAAACTAGGAATGCTGTGATGGAAATTCTGCAAGTAATGGAAGCTTTGGCTGTAAGGGAAAAAAGAAAAAAAAAATAAATAAATAAAGCATCACAAGTATAATCTAAATTCATGAGTTATCCAAGTCCATTTAAGTGATGGTTAATCAGAATCCTCATTTTCAGGTGCTTTAGTAGCAACCTTCTTTCCCTGTAAGAGAAAGCCAGAACAGTACAGAGTCCAATGGGTAGAATGCTGGCCTCGAAGGGGTCATGTATACAAAGATTCCCATGTACTAGTCTAGGCCATGTTTATATGTGCAACCTGGATCAATTACTTGCTCTTTAAGGCCTTAAGCAACACATTGAAAAATATTTAAATTCTGGGTTCATAGGGACAAAGCAAAAGTAAATTATAAAGCAGAGCTTTTAATAAATATACCATATATGGTCAGCTTTCAATACACTGAGGTAACGGGAGATAGGAGTCACAATTAATCCAAAATTGTAACTGACATAAAACTAAAGTCAACTTCTGATTGATTGGTGGGAAGGAGGTCAAACAAATTTAAAAGTAGTATATTTAAAATGAAATAAAGTCCTGCCTTAAAGGTAGAGATGACAAGTATTGATTGCAGATCCAGTGATGGCCTAGGGCCCAGTGGTCGGCAAACTGCGGTTCTCGAGCCACATGCGGCTCTCTCTTCCACAAAATACCACGTGCGGGCACGTACAGTGCGACTGAAACTTCATGCCCCATGCGCAGAAGTCGGTATTTTGTGGAAGAGCCACACTCAAGGGGCCAAAGAGCCAGTTTGCCGAACACTGGTAGGCTCTCAGGGGAGGTGAAAGAATGACTCAATTAACTCTGAAGTTGGGATAGGAGGCTGGGAGCAATGCCCCTTAGATCTCCTCAGCTCCCTCCTCCACTGCCTAGCCCTCAACCTAGGCTCTTTTTCTGCCAAGTTTGGGGAAAGGATACAGGCAATCAGTGACAACTAGCTGCTACCTAATTACCCAACCCTACTGGGAGACAGAGCAGGTCTCAGGATAGTCAAGAATTGACTGTAGGTGGTCAGTGCTGTCGTCATTACCTGAAAATACAAACTTTATATGATGAAAGATACATGAAGATTTAGAATGATTTGTTCAGCAGTGTATAATGCTTCAGGATTTATCTGAATACTCTATCAATTTCCCTCTCTACCAAGAGACACCCAAGTTTTTTTCAAGAAATCTTATTCCTAGGAGTGTCCTGGGAAACTCTCTGGGATATGTAGTTGGACCCACCTAAGCAGTTGCTCCAAGGACTGGTCACGCTCTCTCGGCTTCAGTCGTTTAGAAAGGACCTCGAGGGCTGAGTACAGTAAATTCTGATTTTCAACTTGAAAAAATCCACTCCTAAGGGAAAGTCAAGGTAAGATGGTTTAACTTAGTTTTAGTAAGATTGCTTGGACAGCATTTGAAGATCCTGGCCTCTAGTCTGTACCACCAGTAAGTCAACAGAAGAAAAAGCAGAACTAAAGTACTGAAAGTAGTAAAGAGCCAAATTCAGACAGCTCTGTGTATCAGACTAGAAGTTGAAATGTACCTAAAACAGTCTTTCCATCAAAACCTAACAGTTCACCTAGGTTTAATTTCAAGGGAAAATGCTCTCCTTCATTCCCTACATTTTAGACTTAAGTCTTAGTCTTCTCTAAACAAACAAACCACCAGGAATAATTTTGTCAAATTGTGAAATCAATGTCTAATCCAGCAGTTCTCAATCTGTGGGTCGCGACCCCTTTGGCAGTCGAACGACCCTTTCACAGGGGTCGCCTAAAACCATCCCATATATCAGATATTTACATTACGATTCATAACAGTAGCAACATTACAGTTATGAAGTAGCAACGAAAATAATTTTATGGTTGGGTCACAACATGAGGAACTTATTTAAAGGGCCAGAAGGTTGAGAACCATGGGTTTAATCCATAATAGGTGCTCAATAAAGAACTTATTCCTTCTCCAAGTCTTAACTATTCTATCTTCAGATTATCTTTCCTCTGGTCCCTTTCTTTCCAAGCCAAGGCCATCACTCTTGGCCAGGTCCTTACCATCACACGCCTAGATCATGGCGACACCTTTTGACTGGTCTTTTTGCATTCCTTTCTAGTCACCCTGAAAAATCCTGCCAAAAGGATTTTCCTACAACACTGCTTTCATTATATCATGGTGTGATCATAAAACTCAAAACTGCTTCCCTGGACAACTTTCAAGTTCTTCTGCCTAATCTTCAAGGCCTAGCACATTCTGACTCCCTAGATCTGCTCCTCTAGAAAAATGTTCACATCACCAGTGACAGTCAGTCTTTCTTCCTTTCAACAAGTATATTCTGAGGGCCTATTATAGGTCAGGTTCTTTTTTCTTTGGACAGCTTTATTGAGGTATAATAATTGCCATACAATAAATTGCATGTATTCAAAACATTTAATTTACCAGTTGACTTACATATAATCCCATGAAGCCATCATCACAATGAATAATGAACATATCCATTACTGCCAAAACTTTCCTTATATTCGTTTGTAAACCATCCCTCCCTCCATTCTCCCGCCCAATGCTAAGCAACCACTGACCTGTCTTCTGTCACAATAACATGCTTTTTCTAGACTTTCATATAAATGGACTCAAATAACACATACTCTTATGGTCTTTCTTTTTTTCACAGATTTCAGAGAGAGAAAGGGAAATGGAGAGAAAGATGGAAACATCGATGAGAATCATTAATCATCTGCCTCCTACATGCCCCCTACAGGGGCTCGAGCTGGCAACCCAAGGATGTGTCCTGAGAGGGAATCAAACCGTAACCTCCTGGTTCACGGGTCAACGCTCAACCAATGAGCCACACCGACTGGACTCTTATGGTCTTGCTTTTAATTCAGTATAATTCTTTTTTCTTCCATATTGTTGTATGTAGTATTCCACCATAGGGATATATCATAGTTTGTTTATCCATTCACTGATTAATGGACATAGAGTGGTTTCTAGTTTGGAGCTATTACAAATGAAGCTGCTATAAACACTTGTGCACAAGACTTTGTGTGGACATATGCTCCTATTTCTCTTTGGTAAATACCTAAGAATGGAATGGCTGGGTTGTATGGTAGGTGTATGTCTAACTTTTTATTTTTTAATTTTTTATTTATTGATTTGAGAGACAGAGAGAGGGGAGACAGGAGGAAGAAAGGCGAGGGACAGAGAGAGAGAAACATTGATTTGTTGTTCCACATATCCATGGACTCACTGGCTGCTTCTTGTATGTGCCCTGATGGGAGAGTGAACCCTCAATCCTGGAGTATCAGGAGGATGCTCTGACCAACTGAGCTACCTGTCCAAGGCTAACTTCTTTTTTTAAAAAATATTTTTTCATTGATTTCAGGGAAGAAGGAAGAGGGAGAGAGAGATACAAATATCAATGATGACAGAGAATCATTGATTGGCTGCCTCCTGCAGGTCCCCCACCCCCAGGGGATCGAACCCGAAACCTGGGCATGTACCCTTGATGAGAATTGAACCCGGGACCCTTCAGTCCGCAGGCTGACGCTCTTTCCATCAAGCCAAACCAGCTGGGGCTCCAGGGGTAACTTCTTCTTTATTATTTTTTTATTTTTATTGATTTCAGAGGAGAGAGAGTTAGAAACATTAATGATGAGAGAGAATCATTGATTGGCGCCTCCTGCATGACTCCTACTGAGGATCGAGCCCCCAACTGGGCATGTGACCTTGACTGGAATCGAGGCCGGGACCCTTGAGTCCACAGCCGACGCTCTATCCACTGAGCCAAACCGACTAGGGCCTGGGCTAACTTCTTAAGGAACTGAAAGTTTTTTTAAAAGTGGGTGTACCACCCTGGCTGGTATTTCTCCGTGGTAGAGCATTGGCCCATGCACTGAAGAATTTCGGGTTTGATTCCCAGTCAAGGGGAAGTACCACGGTTGTGAGTTTGATCCCTAGCTCCAGTGGGGGGGGTGTGTGGGAGGCAACCAATTGATTTCTTACATCAATGTTTCTCTCTCTCCCTCCATCCCCATTCCTCCCTCTCTAAAAAAAACAATGGGAACAATATCCTCAGGTGAGGATTAAAAAAGAAAAAAGGTACACCTTTTTAATTTAACCATGCAATGATTTTTAATTGTATTTCCTAAATAATTAATGCTATTAAACATCTTTGCATGTGTTTATTTGCCATAAGTATATTTCCATGATGAAGCATCTATTCAAATCTTTATCAGGCTCTGTTCTTAAGTATTGAGGATACAACGACTGGTCTTAGCCCTCAAAAAACTCACAATCCAGAGGGGAAGATGAATGAACAAGTAATTATAACAAGTAATAAGTTTCATCGTAAGAGGATACCAGAGTAATAGAAGAGAACTGGGGGGTCAGAGAGGCAGGAAGGAGGCTTACCTGGCCTAGGGGTCAGAGAAGATGCCTGAGGAAGTGAATGCTTTTCTAACTCAGAAAAATCTGAGTTAGAAATGAATGGGGATCAAGAAATGTGGGGATCCTGGTAGAAGGATGAGAATGTGTGAAGCCTTCCAGATGAAAGCTATATAGGGTATAAGACAAGTAGAATAGCAGTCAAATAATAAAAGGTCTTAGAATCTAGGTAAGAGTTTGAACTCAAGAAAAATCTAAGGGGGTCCTAGCTGGGTAGCTCAGTTGGTTAGAGCATCATCCTGATATGCCAAAGTTGAGGGTTTGATCTCCAATCAGGGCACATACAAGAAGCAACCAATGAATGAAAAAACAAGTGGAATAACAAATCAATGTTTCTCTCTCTCCTGTTTCTCTAAAAATCAATCAATAAGTAATAATAAAAAGTAAAATCTAAGGGCAATCAGAAACAAAAGTTGGGACAGGATAAGACTGGGTTTGCATTGGGAAGATTACTCTGACTGCTGTGTAAAGAAAGGACCATGGGAGGGCACCTGGAGGCAGAGAGACCAAATGTGAAACTAATCTAGTCCAGGTGAGAGATGATGGGAGTCTGAAAACAGTGGAGAATGAGATGGCTATTAAGATGCTATTTAGAACATAAAACAACAGGATTTTGTGATCAGATGTGGGAGAGAAAAAATATGGACAGTAAAGGAAGGCACAAAGAATAGCTTCTGGTTTCTGCCTGAGACAGCTGGTGGTGCCATTTACCTAGCCAGGCAAAGCTGAAGGAGCGCTGGTAAAGATGAAACACTTCATTTTGGATGTGATGAGTATGAGGTGTTAAAGACACATCTAAGAGTGTTGCGTAGGCAGTTGAATATAAGTGCCTGTAGCTCAGAAGACAAATTTTAGCACAAATTTAAGCTTGGGTGAGATTGCCCAGGAAACTTATTAATGAGGACAGAGGAGTAAGGGCCCAGCCCTGAGGAACAAAAGCATTTAAAGACCACAATTCCCTCATTTCTCCTTTCACCCAGTCTGTGCCTTCCTCAGAGGCCATCTACCCTTCAAGGGCCAGATGAAGTCCCATTGCTTCCATGAAGGCACCCACAAATACCCCAGCTCCAACTGTGCTCAGTTCTTTACCACATAATCTAGAATTTATCCAGAACTTTTTAAGTAACAATCTCTCCAGTGTTATTACAAAAAGTTTGCCCCTACAAACTCAGCTAAGAATCTGATGGTCAAATTGGCTAGCCAAAAGCAAGTCATATAATTTTCAAATAAGTAAATAATAGCAACTCCATAAGATACAGAGGATGCAAGATCAAATAAAATGATGCAGACAAAAGCACTCCAAAAATAAAGCATCATATTTACCCTCCGTTTTTGGAGCCTTTTCCTTCTTTTCTATACCTCAGTTCCTTGGTGACTGTCAAGTAAAGCAAGTACATACTGGATTGTCTCTACCTTTCATACCTGCCACATACTCACCAAGCAAAAAGCCCATGAAAAATCTGCAGTAGCCTCTGATAACAGGAAGACATTAGGCGGTACTCCTGAGCTTGCATTCCTGGACCATCAACTACACTGTGATTCTCAGCTGGTAAGCACTAAAAGGAAAAAATGCTTTTAGGACAGTTGCTTCAGCAATTGCCCTCATTTTCTTTCAATATTTCTTAACCAAAAATGAAGTATCTTGTTAACTTAGTAATTTCTAAGTCTCCATAATAATAAGATAGGCTTCTGACCTGAAAATAGTTGTGAATGTTCTCCAGATGGTTACACATTGGGGTCAGCAGTTGAATAATACAATGAACAATTTCTTGGCCAGTTCTCTGTTGGACATGTGACAATCCAATATTCTGGTTTCCTTTACCCTATAATAAATTCAGAGTTACTGGGGAAGAAACTGCTGGATAGCTTCCCTGAAATTAAAAGCTCACTATGGGGTTAGTTAAGCCTATGCCACCAGGTAGCGTGGATAAACAACTTAACTGCTTGCCTGAGACTCTATTCTGAAAGAAGGATCTTTGTCATCAAATAACAAAGATATTGCCTTCTGTAGAGTACAACTACTGTTTGAGAAGTATAGACCCATAATTACTAAGGAGATAAAGCTCACACAGAAATAGAAATAATTTAGGCTGATAAGAATATAGAGCAAATAATAAGTACAAACAAGAAAGGACCAAGTAACTGGGTGTGTTAATGCTTAAATGTTTACACCTAAAATTTTCACATTTTGTTGTTTGCACCACCCAAATGCTTCACCAGATGCTATGGCACATTTGTATGGGCATGGGCTTAGTTTGGGAGGCTGTTAAAACCAAAACCCAAGTACAGAAGAGGATTCAGGAATGCTTGGGCACTTAGAAATATACTTCCCTGTTTTGGGTGGCTTTTTTGTTTTCTATTTCAGAGTTTCTTTCTACACAAGGTGAATATGGTCTGGCAATGAGGCTGCCACCATGCTACCCAGTGACCCAAACATTATGCCAAAGAAAATGCTAACTTATTCATTACTAAGACCTACTTGTTTTCAAGTCCACTAAAGTCAGGGCCTGTGCTTCTGCCTATACTTACCTTGAGGAAGGGGACTCTCCTGGCAACAGAAGGTGTCAGCATATTCTCCACCTTGTGGGAGAGATCTTCCAGCAAGAAAAGCAGCTCAGCTTCTGTAGCCTATCACAAGGAATAAGGAAAGAATAACTACAATCATGTCCTAGCCATCTACTTAGGGGAGCACATTTTTATGTTTAGTCTTCCCAATGGATGAAGAACCTGACCATTACTAAAAAGGGGGGAAATTTCCCCGACCTCAAATGAATAAATAAATAAATAAATAAATAAATAGCTGTTGTGCTATGTTAACAAATCAAAAAGTCAAGCATTTCTGAAGTAAAAGAAAATTTTAAATGATCAAAATAAAATTTTAATAGGCAGTATAGTTTTGGAAGACATAATTTTTCTCTAGAAATAAATGCCTCTGTGCATCTTTCCAGCAGTGGACCCGAGGTACATTTCCTAAGTACCCAAGATAAAAAAATGACTAATTCAAGGGAATTTTACTTTTCTCTGTTCATTAAATAATTCTTTCATATTCTTTCTCCTAATGTTTTGCTGTTGTTAACTCTGGGCAGGATCTCTATAAGTGTAGTACATTTCCAGAAACAGAATTGGTGAAATACATTACTCAAAATTGTTCACTCAGTATACATTTATGGCAAATCTCCAAGTACAAGCTATGTAGAAAGATTGAAGGGGGTGGGGGTGGGGAGGAAAGATACTGTCTCTATTCTGAAGGAGCTTACTGTCTTATAAAAATCTGCTATTTCTCAATTTACTAAACCTGGAGAACTAAACCTGGCGAAATCCCACATCAAAAATTAGCTTTTCTGTGAAAATGTCCTCCATTTCCAACTTCCTCATAAATATCATTCTCGCCTCAGTTTCATTGGTACTCAGTTCAGTTCAGACCATCAACATTGCACATAGTGCTAGTTATGTCTACTTCCTTTATTAGATCATGAACTACCTGAAGGCAAACATCATGTGGTATGAACTACTGAAGTGCCAATGTCTGGATGATTGGCAAATACAGAAAGTGTTGATAAGCATCTCATGGATGCAGATCAAATGCCATGAAAATAGCACTGACTTCTATAAATCAAGACAGAGCTACTCTACAAAAGTAATCTAAACAGCTTATAGTTAGTCACTAAGATAAGATCACCTCATTAGCATGATCTTTTATAAGGTCTAGCACATTGTAAAAAACTTAAAACTTGTAAACATCAAGATGACTATTCATCATTACTTTCACACGTAAAGGCTTTGGAAGCCAGAGTCGAACTTTTCTCAGTGTCATGGTGTTCTTTTTGAAGTAAGATTAGAGCTGAGGCGCTTTCTGAACGAAGATTAATTCTGGGATCTCATCGCTGTCACTTACTTCAGTGTGCATTTCAGTATCTAAGATGAACTTAGTCAGAAGCCCACAACGCAGAATACAGAAGACCTCCATGTCCAGCTCTCGGAATAATAAATGGTGATTCTGTAGTGACACTGTCTTTTCTTCTTTCCCTTTGAACTCCTAGGGAGAAAGTAGCAGCAACCAACAGAATAAATGAGGATTCTACTTAGTCTAATTTTTAATGAAGATTGTGAAGTGCAATCATGCATTTAACTTATGCAAAAAGTTACATTTTCATTGTATCACCAATTTCCTTTCACCAAAGTCTCTAAATATTCCTAAGATAGAGTACCTAATTTATATTGGGATATACATCACACATCAAGGTTCTTGATTGTTTTCTACTTAGGGATGAACTATTAGACAGATCAAGGCATTATGGTGTAGTACAGAAAACTATGAGCTTAATGGTCAGAAAGATTTGACTTCTTCAAACTGATGGTCGCCAGATGGGGCGGGGGTAGGGGGTAGGGAAAGATGGGTGAAAAAGGTGAAAGAAATTAAGTACAAACTGCCAGTTATAAAAATAGTCATGGGGATGTGAAGTACAGCATAGGAATATAGTCAATAATATTATAATAACTATGCATTATAGTGTCAAACGGGCACTAGACTTATTGGGGTGATCACTTCATAAGGTATATGTCTATTTTGTACACCTGAAACTAATATAATTTTGTATGTCACCTGTAACTGGAAAATAAATTAATTTTTTTAAAAATATATTTTTATTGATTTCAGAGAGGAAGGGAAAGGAAGAGTGAGAGAGAAACATCAATGATGAGAGGGAATCATTTATCTGCTGCCTCTTGCACGCTCCCTACTGGGGACCGAGCCCGCAACCCAGGCATGTGCCCTTGACTGGAATCAAACCCAGGACCCTTGAGTCCGCAGGCCAAGGCTCTATCCAATAAGCCAAACCAGCCAGGGCATAAATTAATTTTTTAAAAAATTTTAATTGATGTTAGGGAGAGAGCGAGAGATAGAAACATCTATGTTGTTCAATTGGCTGCTTCCTGCTGAGGATCAAGCCTGAAACCAGGGCATATGCCCTGACTGGGGGATAGAACTGGTGACCTCTTAATACATGGGTTGCTGCTCAACATATTTTTATTGAATTCAGAGAGGAAGGGAGAGGGAGATAGAAACATCAATGATGCAAGAGAATCATTGATTGGCCTCTTGCACACCCTCCCCACTGCACTGGGGATCAAGCCCACAACCCGGGCATGTGCCCTCAACTGGAATTGAACCTGGGACCCTTTAATCCACAGGCTGACACTCTATCCACTGAGCCAAACCAGCTAGGTCTAAATTAAATTTTTTAAAACAAGATTTTACTTCAAGCCCTTGAGCAAGCACCTATCAACCATGTGACCTTGGCTAAGTCACTTACCCTCTCTGGGTCTTAGTTTTCTCATGTATTAAATTTGAATATGATTACTAACCTTGGATTTTTTTTTCTAACCTTGGATTTTTAAAAAATATATTTTTACTTATTTCAGAGAGGAAGGGAGAGGGAGAAAGAGAGATAGAAGCATCAATGACGAGAGAAAATCATTGGTCGGCTGCTTGCTGCATGCCCCACAATGGGAATCAAGCCCAAAACCTGGTTCTTAAGTCGATGCTCAGCCACTCAGCCAAGCCGACTAGGCCTAATCTTGAATTTTTAGGAAGATTAGAGGGATCAATTATACATAATAAATACTTAATAAACATGGCTTCTCAGCTTTTGGCTAAGATCAAGTGTAATACTCAATAAACAGTAGCTAAGAAACAGAAATAATTAGGATCCATGTGGTTCAGGCAATATCACAAACACATGAAATCCACTTTGTGAATGGTAGAGTTATAGGGAAAGGGAACTACTGTTTATTAAGTACCAGAAACTGTACAAAGTATTTCATGTTATCTCAATTTATCAAGAAGTTGACAATCTGGGATTGAAAAGGGGAAAGAAGCTAAAAGGAATATATTTACAACCACGCCTACAGACAGAAGCTGATAATTTCAAGGAAGAATTCAAAATACTGCTAGGATGCAAAAAATGGAATAAAATATTCAATAATTAGAAAAACAAGGTGGTATGGTAAGAACTTGGAGTCTAATGTGAACTCTGCTACTGACAGGGACACTGTAAGGCCTACAGAAGCTTGTTTGCCTCTCCTTTCCCTAATATTTCTCTGTGAAATGCAGACAATAAAGCTGGCCCTCTGTTAATCTCACTGGGCAGTCACACACCTTCATGGATATGCATCATTCCAATACCTTTTCCAGCTGGCCTCTATTAGATGGTGTAGGGTCGCATTCTGAACCATCCTCCTTTGAAATCATGTCATGGGAGGATGTTTTGTTCCCACCTGCTTTTCGATTCCTTCTTCCTTATGTTTCAAAAAGAGAAAAGTGAGTCAAGGAATCAATAATCATGTTTACTAAATATCACTTCCTTTAGCAAACAACCTGCTAGAGACTCCTTAGCGGCATAGAGGTAAATTTTAAAGAACACTGATTTCAGAGAGGAAGAGAGAGGGAGAGATAGATAGAAACATCAATGACAAGAAAGAATCATTGATCGACTGCCTCCTGCAGGTCCCCCACTAGGGATTGAGCCCACAATGCTGGCACGTGCCAGGATCAGGAACTGAACTGTGACCTCCTGGTTCATAGGTCGATGCTCAACCACTGAGCCACGCCAGCTGGGTCAGAGGAGGTAATTTTATAACCCCACCCTATAGTTCATTATAAATGCTAAAGAAAAGATTCAATTACATAATCTCTCCAATACTGATGCCTTAATGCATATAACCTCTTAGGTCAATTCAATGTGACTCATACGGAGACAATAAGATGTAAGAACTTACCTGTAATTCCTTGTTTTTTTATTTTTGCTGAAAATACAGTGCTGGCATGAGGTGTTACAGCTAAAGTTTCCAAGTCAAAGGCTGCAAGGGGAGGACTACAGTCTGGGGTGACTGAAATAGATAGCAGGCAGAAACTCAATATATAACAACCATATACCACTGTTATACTGGGAATGCTAATTACCCAATTGGCTAAAAACTAGTTTCTAGAACTACCAAGCATGGCCGACTTCCTACAAGATGCATTCAAGTCATCTGGCTGTTTTGGCATAGGAAAATGGCCATAGATAACTTAGGAAGCTCCATGTTTTCCCCACAGAACCAAGCTAACACTTTAAAAAGACAAGTTTACTTAATGGTCAGAGGTATTATGAACTTTCAGCTCTACTCCTGGTTCATAACTATGTTTAGGAAGTCAAAGGGCACTGCAACTTACTAGGTGACCTCCAAAGAAGCAAAGTAACCTAACCAATGTTTTATATTTTTTTAAGCAGAAAGAGCTCTTGGCGATAATGATGGAAGGAAAATGGACACACTCATTGCTATCATTGAGCCTGGCTTAAAAGCTAACTTCTTTATCTCCTCACTGCTCTCCAAGTAGGGCTACCAGGGTATTTCCCTTACCCGCCAAGTATTTTTCCAGGATTCCCTGTAGCTCTACAATGTGCTTTAACCGGGTGAGCACCTTTCCCTTCATCTCAGGTGACATTTGCTGACAAAAGGCATTTACAACCTGCAAAGGTAAAAATTATATTCTCATACTTTGAACTGTTGAGATTTTAACCTTGTTCATCCAGAGCTAAGATGCCATTCAGTGGCAGGATCTGTAAGTTTAGTCTGTAATGTAAAAAGTACTCTCAGCAAAATGCTGTAGAGGGAAAAGCCCTGGGCCAATACATAAGACCTGACTCTTAATCCTAGTTCTATTTATTACAAGTTAAATGACAAGGCAGAATAGCACAGTGGCTAGAGAGCATACACTTTGGTGAAACAAGTCTTATTCCACTACTTACTAGTTGTGTGACCCTGGCCAAATCTTTAACCTTTCTGAGCTTTTATTTCTTCAACTATAAGATAGGAATGCAGTTGTTATATGAATTAAATGAGTCCAGCATTTGGCATGGTAGAGTGCTTGATAAATTTTAATGACCAAATTCTCTGTACCCACAATTCCATATGTATTAAAAGAGGATAATACTCATTGGTGCCTATGTCATAATATAATTGTGAGGGTAAGAAGAGATAATTCAAATAAATAAACTTTCTCAAAGATATTATGCATGAGAAAGGAGATGTAGATATAAGATGATACCATAATTTTCATCATTTCACTTTCCTTATATTTCATATTATTGTGCATTTCATTAAGCACAAATATGTTCTAAAAGAAGGGGGAAACTCATTCAATTGATCTCACTGATTTGAAACATTAGGTGTGTACTTAACCAAGGATAAACAGTATTTTTTCACAGTGAAGAAGATGACATTATTCCAGGCAGAAGTAAAAGTACTATGAGAAAGGGTTGGAGGTAGTAAAGCATAGGCAACATTAAGTGAATTCTAGTATTTTCATTTGGCTGCATCAGAAGATACATATAATTGGGGGTGGGGGTGGGGAGAGATACACACAGCGAGAGAAATACACTGAGGTTAGTGCCTGGTAGACTTTTTAGGGCATCTTGTGGGAATCAAGAAAATAGTTTCCTTTTGAAACTAACTACAGATAATAGGTGAACTGTTCTAAAAACTCTGCTCACCTCTCGGAACCAATTGAGAGTAAGACATATGAGTGAACATATGAATGAACGTTCTTTATCAGACATGGATTCCAGCCTCTCTCCAGGCTCCAGGTCAGTGAGCAATACAGGACAATCTGAAAGAAAACAGACTTTTTACTCCCTTTGGTTCAAGTCAACAGAACCTGGATGCTGCCCCTAAAGCTAACTCTCCTTCTGTGTAGTTTCCCATTTAACTTGTATGTGAAGATCAAGTCCCCAAATACTTCCATATTAGCAGCAGTCAACAAATATAATAAAGAAGTATTAGCAACAACTATAGAAGCAAAGACCAGAAAGTAATATGAAACTATGATAACAATTGATTGTTAACATGTTGGGAGTCTGATATGTATTATTTTGTCTTTGGAACTCTATTATTACTGCTATACTATTCTGCGAAGTTAGAAAATTCGCCCTAACTGGTGTGGCTCAGTGGATGGAGCGTCGGCCTGCAGACTGAAAGGTCCCAGGTTCGATTCTGGTCAAGGGCATGTACCTTGGTTGCAGGCACATCCCCAATAGGAGGTGTGCAGGAGGCAGCTGATCGATGTTTCTCTCTCATCGATGTTTCTAACTCTCTAGCCCTCTCCCTTCCTCTCTGTAAAAAATCAAATATATTTTAAAAAAAAAAGAAAAAGAGAATTCCTCCCCCAAACACCATATACTGGTCTGCCCCTTCCCTAAGTTTACCAAAGAAAGGTCACAAAGAGGACAGGTTGATAACTTTGTCCTATACCTAACAAACCATCAATCTCCTCCAAGTTTCCATTATGTTGTTTCTCCACACAAAGTCTCAGTAACCGGAAATAGGGAGCTAGGCACAATGGAGAGACCAACCTGGGAAGGAAAAATCCATTTCTATATCAGACTTTACAGGCATATTAGTTCACATTTATGGGGAGCCCAAACTTATAATAAAAGAAATTTTGCCCAAAATAACTGTCTACTTTTAAGAACATAGGACAAGGAACTTAATGGATGCGCAGCAGATACATAATGAGCCGAATTGGAGGAAGGCAGAGGTGAGTAGAACGAATGCCATGTGTTAGGAAGGAGGGAGTGAAAATAGCAGAGGTAGACAATTATGTCCCTGAGAGGGAAACAGAAACAAAAATAGCCTCACAGAAACCTGCTGGCTGTCATGAGGCAATGCAAATTCCAACTAAAAGGTCCAAAAGGAAAACAAAGATTCTGCTAACCCATCCAAATAATACCTGTCTTTGGAGAAACCCTTTTCAATTAGGTTCCCCACAGATTACAAGAACTGTGGAATTCCTGTGAACATTCAAAACATCAGCAGAGGTTTTAGAAAAGAAAAGTGTACTGACTTGTGGTCTGATTCCTGTGAAGTCCTTCTACCTTCATCTTCTGCAAAGTCCTGAGAGAACAGCAGTGGCAGGAGGTTGATAGCGATCCCATCTTGACTATTGTATTCTTCTAGTCCATAGAGAGCTTTCACAGGAAATGGATAGTTACTGTGGAGAGAAACCAGAATCTGATGCCTCAATTCAAGGGTATACAAGTCTACAGGGGAAACCACTAGAACAAATCAATCTCCCTATTATGAGGAGAAATGAGAAACAGGATAAAGGATAAAGTAGGGAAACATTTTGCAATTCTGGAGCCAGGGGTGCTGGGTTTGGGATGAAAGAAGTTGTGGGAATAGGCTAGATTTGGCTGAGGTCAAGGGCATTCTGATATCTGTACTAGCTACTGACATAATTTATTCACCAGTATTATCAAATCAGGGAGTAAATAGTACTTACCCTTTTGGAACAGCACACAAGTCAACCACAAAGGCATCTTGAAAATCGTTAAAGATGGTTTGCCCAACCCATTCCTTCAGGAAACAAACAAAAGAGGCTGTGTAGCCCATGGTGTACGTACAGTGGAGCCCTAGATAAACTATTGACCTTTCTAAGCCTCAATTTTCTCATTTCTAAAAAGGAAATAACAATACTTCATTATTATGAAGTTGAAAAGACATAATGCATGGAAAGTGCTTAACACACTGCCTGAACTATCAACAACATCAACACCTCATGCTTACTATCCTTATGTGAAGAAGGCCTCAGAGGAGAGGTCTGGGGCAGGGGAGTCAGAACAGCCTTCCCACTCAGAGCTCATAGGATAATTTATTTTTGCAGCACAACAGAAAGAGGGATTGAAGAACGTGTAGTAAAGCAGCACTCATGCTTTGTTGCTTTAAGAAAAGATACCTGGGCCCTCGCCGGTCTGGCTCAGTGGATAAAGCGCCGGCCTGTGGACTGAAAGGTCCCTGGTTGATTCCAGTCAAGGGCACATATCCAGGTTGTGGGCTCGATCCCCAGTAGGGGGTGTGCAGAGGGCAGCCCATCAATGGTTCTCTCTAGCATTAATGTTTCCATCTCTGTCTCCCTCTCCCTTCCTCTCTGAAATCAATAAAAATATATTAAAAAAAGGAAAAAGAAAAAGATACTTGGCCTTACCAGGACTTTTGGAGCCAGCTTTACTATTTGAATCATGTTGGCAAATTCATCATAGTACAGTACAGAGGCCTGAGGAGACTGCTTACTGCAGGAATGAACCAACTGCAACAAGGAGGTCACCTGGAGCATCCGAAGACAAAGAATGGTTCAGCCCATGAGCTGCCACTGCTTCCCTAAAACCATTCACTCCACTTAGTTTTTTCCCTTTCCAATTTCACTGGCAAAGTGCTTATTACCTCTCACCTCAGGTTTTCCTGAGCATCTGAACCAGTCTGTCTTTGTCTAATCTCACCTCTTTTCCAATCCACAAGACACGTAGCCATTTGTTTTTCTAAAGCAAAGCTTGGATTATGCCATTTCGAGGCTAAGAAACCCTTAAGGGCTACCTCTGAGAAAAAAATTAAAATGTTTTGATTCACATTCAAAGCCTGTTTACTATCTCCAATATAGCTTTCTCTCCAACTCTCCAAGTACACATTGACTATGCTCTGATCAATCTGCTATTCTTCAAACACGGCCCATCTTTATTGCTCTCAGGGAATTCACGATTTAATTAGGGAGATTAGACAGATGCAGAAATAAATGCAACACAAGCCAGTAGATTCTAAGTGCCACAAGAGTGGTACAAATCTCTTTGAGTTCTGAAAAACATATGTTGAAAAAACCAGCACACTTTCTGATAAACTGACAGTAACCAGAATCAATTCCTCAATTTCTCATAAACGTATCCAATTACATTACAATAACTCACCTGTGTGTACTGTTCATTGCTCAGATCTGCTTTCCCTTGGATCAAACTTGAAAATCTACTTCTAAAAAGAAGAAATTTTAGCTTCACTTTTGTAATGTTTTGTAATAACCGGCAATTAAGTTTAAGAATCTCACCTTCCCTGAGATGAGGGTAATGACAAAAATACATGAAGGGCCCTAGCTGGTTTGGCTCAATGGATAGAATGTTGGCTCGAGGACTGAAGGGTCCCAGGTTGCAGGCTCAATCCCCCTGACCCTGGTCGGGGTGCATGTGGGAGGCAACGAATCAATGTGTGTCTCTCACATTGATGTTTCTCTCTCTCTGTCTCTCCCCCTCCTTCTACACTCTCTAAAAATCAATGAAAAAATATCCTCAAGTGAGGATTAACAAACAAAAAAAAGTGCATAAAGGGACAGAGCAGTATTTATTTAGGTCACACAAAATGTGGATTAGAACAAACAATGGCTATCTTATATTTTTTAAAAAAATGTTTTTATTGATTTTGGAGAGAGGTGCACAGCAAAATGAGCTAAATTGGAGGAAGGCAGAGGTGTGTGTTTATTGATCTCTCCAAAATGTTTCTCTCTTTCTCCCTCTCCCTTCCTCTCTGAAGTCAATAAAAACATATTTGAAAGTAAATACTATTATCTTTATTTCACAGATGTGAGAATACAAAAGCACAGAGAGGTAATGTAACTTGCCTAAGATTATTCAGCTAATAAAAAATAGAGCTAGTATTCGACCCCAGGCAAACAGTATAGCTCTGGAAAATGAACCAGTACACTATTCAGCCTCTACAAATTACTAATGCTGATTCTAAGGATGTCTTTTGAGGTCTCAGGAATTCCTGACAAATCATTTCCAGGGCTCATGAACTGAACTCCAATGTCATTTTGCAGTGGCAATATCTTATCAAGCCCCAAATCAAATGTTCCTTTAGATGCTACAATTGTGGCATCAAAGTGCAGGGGGGAAGAGGGCACCCATAGAAAGACTTTGTGTTAAACATCATGTCCCAGACAAGAATAACAGCAATGAAGAAACCTATATTGTCTAGTGCCCAGACAGAGCAGATACAGAAAAATGCATCCCAGGAGAATCAGGATTTCCCTTTTGTAGAAACATTTCTAGAACTTTATTTCTTGGCAATCCCTAGTTTTTAACCATCAGATTGCAATGACATGATCACAATTCTGTAAAAATTATATGTGGCATATACAGTCAAGATTGGAAGAGAATGCCCTAGCTGGTTTGGCTCAGTGGATAGAGTGTTGGCCTATAGACTGAAGGGGTCAAGGGTTCAATTCTGGTCAAGGGCACATGCCTGGGTTGCAGGCTTGATCCCCAGTGAGGGGTGTGCAGGAGGCAGTCAATCAATGATCTCTCATCATTCATGTTTCTATCTCTCTCTCCCTCTCCCTACCGCTCTGAAATTAAGAAAAAATAAATAAATACACACACACACACACACACACACACACACACACTAGAGGCCTGGTGCACAAAAATTTGTGCACTTGCGGGGGTCCCTCAGCCCGGCCTATGCCCTCTTGCAGTCTGGGACCCCTCGGGGGATGTCCACCTGCTGGCTTAGGCCCATACCCTGGGGGATCAGACCCAAGCTGGCAGTCAGACATCCCTCTGGCAGCCCGGCAGCCCTCGGGGGATGTCCACTTATCAGCGGGGAGAAGACCTAAGCTGCAGTCGGACATCCTTAGTGCTGCTGAGGAGGCGGGAGAGGCTCCTGCCACCACCACTGTGCTGGCAGCCATCAGCCTGGCTGATGGCTGAGCAGAGCTCCCCCTGTGGGAGTGCACTGACCACCAGGGGGCAGCTCCTGCATTGAGCGTCAAGTCCTGCTGGGGTGCCAGGCCAGCCTGGGTGAGGGGCTGATGGGTGTTTGCAGGTTGGTCACACCCCCTTCAGGGTGGGGGTCCCCCCTTAGGTGCCTGGCCAGCCTGGGTGAGGGGTTGATGGCTGTCTGCAGGCTGGTCAAGCCCCCCCCCAGTGGGGACCCTCACCCCATGGAGGTTTGGCCAGCCTGGGTGAGGGGTTGAGGGCTGTTTTCAGGCTGGCCAAGCCCCCCAGCGACGGAAGCTCCCAGCCTCTCCTTTTTTTCTTTTTATTCTGGGATTTATTTACCTTCTACAATAAGGCTACAACTCAGAGCTGGCCAGGGCGGGCGGGAAGCTTGGCTTCCTCCATTGCCAGGAGCAACCCAAGCTCCTGCTCGCTCCAGCTCCGTGGCCACAGCCGGCTGAAAGCAGGTATCTGGGGTTTATTTATCTTCTATAATTGAAACTTTGCTGCCTTGAGTGGAGCTCAGAGCTGGCCGCGGCAGGTGGGAAGCTTGGCTTCCTCCATCACTGGGGCAACCAAGCCTCCTGCTTGCTCCAGCTCCGTGGCTGCCGGCCGCCATCTTGGTTGGGTTAATTTGCATATAGTCACTCTGATTGGCTGGTGGGCGTGGCTCAAGGCATAGCAAAGGTATGGTCAATTTGCATGTTTGCCTTTTATTAGTGTAGATATATATATATATATAAAAATAATTGGACGTTAACGTGGAAAAGTGGCAACGAACATTTGCTCACTTTTCTTATTATCCTATATAATAAAAGCATAGTATACAAATTGTCCCCTCAACCGGAGTTCTTCCAGAAGTTCGACCATGGGGCGGGCCAGCCAGGGGAAGGGAGGGAGGCCCTGGTGCTGGCAGGTGGCCAGGGGAAGGGAGGGACGCCCCAGCTGGCGGTGGCAGGCAGCCGGGGAAAGGGAGGGAGTACCCGGCTGGCAGCTGGCAGCTGCTAGGGACCCTACCAGTGCACGAATTTTGTGCCCTGGCCTCTAGTGGTTTTAATATCTGCTGTTACAATGATGTCTACACAATGTAATACTTTATTCTGTAAGGAAGCAACTTGGTTAACTGACCAATTTCCATGCATACCTGTCTAATGCCATGATGCCAGCCATGGTGATAGCACCAACAATACCAATGAGTTTGTACTTGAATATGGTGCTAGACAGCTGCTTCCTTATCACCAGATGCATGTCATCCTACAAGGAGACAATGATACAGAAAAGAAAAAGAGGAATGGTATAGCAAAAGAACCTACAGATATCAGAGCCAAAGAAACTAGAATAACAAGGGTTCTATCAGTCATTAACTGTGTGGCCTTTGGCAAGTCATTTCATCTCTCTGAGTCTTAATATTTTTCATCTATAAAAGGATCAGAGACAAATTATGAAATTTCCTAGAACAGTGCCTGGCACATGGTAGATACTCAATAATAAGTTATTGTTACTGTTGGATAGTTGCTCGACAAGCATATGTGAATTGTCATAATGCTATTTACTGTTCAGCTAATAAAATTATGAAACAGAAATAGTTAGGATATGCACATTCAACACGATCCTTATTAAAATCCCAATAGCATTTTTTGCAGAAATAGAAAAACCCATACTAAAATTCATATGGGATTTCAAGGAACCCAAACAGCCAAAACAATCTTGAAAAAGAACAAATTTGGGGCTCACACTTGCCAATTTCAAAATTTCTACAAAGCTATAATAGTCAAAACAGTGTGCTACTAACATAAGGACACACATATAGACCAATGAATAGAAAGAATCCAGAAACAAACCTTCATATTCACATAGATGGTCAATTGAATATTGTAGATATGGTGCCAAGACCATTTAATAGGGAAAGGATAGACTTTTCAAGATGCTGAAAAAACTGGATACTCACAATCAAAAAATGAAATTGGCTCAGCCAGTATTGCTCAGCATCAACCCATGAACCGGTTCAATTCTCAGTCAGGGCACATACCCGGTTTGCCAGCTTGATCCCCAGCAGGGGATGATTCTTTTCATCATTGATGTTTCTATCCCTCTCTCCCTCTCCCTTTCTCTCTCTGGAAAAAAAACTCACCAAAAACAAAAAAAGGGAAAAGACAACCCCCAGAATGGGAGAAAACATTTGTAAATCATATATCTAGTAAGGAATTAATATGCATAATACATAAAGAATTATTACACATTAAAAAAATAAAAACACACCCATTTAAAAACTGAGCAAAGGATGTGAACAGATGTTTTTCCAAGAAGATATACAAATGACCAATAAGCACATAGATGTTCACCATTAGTCATTAGGGAAATGCAAATTAAAACCACAGTAAGATACTACTTCACACCCAGTAGGATGGTTATAATTAAAAATTAAAAAATAAGTGTTGGTAAGGATGCAGATAAATGGAAACCCTCAACTATTCATAGGAATGTAAAATGGTACAGTTACTGTAGAAAACAGTTTGGTGGTTCTCAAAACATTAAACATAATCACCATATGACTCAGCAAATCTATTCCTAGGTATATATACAAAAGAATTGAAAATAGGGACTCAGTGAGAGACCTGTACTCTTTCTTACATTCCTAGTATCATTATTCACAATAGTCAAAAGATGGAAAAAGCCCAGTGTACATGAATGAATAAATGGATAAAGTAAATGTGGTATATACCTTAATACACATAAAATGGACTTTTATTCAGCCATAAAAAGGAATGAAGTTCTAATACAGTCTTCAACATAGATGAACCTTGAGCATATTATGCTAAGTGAAATAAGCCAAACACAAAAAGACAAATATTGTATGATTCTATTTAAATGAGGTACCTAATATGTAAATTCAGAGACAGAAAGTAGATTAGAGATTACCAGGGGCTAGGGAGAAGGGAAATGGAAGATTATCACTTAACAGGTACAGAATTTGTTTTGGATGATGAAAAAATTTTGAATATAGGTAGTGGTGACTGCTGTACAACATTGTTAATGTACTTAATGCCACTGAATTGTATATTTAAACATGGTTAAAATAATAAAATTTACGTTATGTATGTACCACAATTTAAAACAGTAATGACATAGCTCTAAATTAATGATATGAAGCTATCTCCAAAATGTCCTGCTACATGAAAAAGATGTTCAGGATGCAAAATAAGAGGGTAAGGAGTAGAATAATAGATAAATACAAATTTGTAAATGCTCAGAATATCTCAGAAAGCTGTAAAATAGTAACAGTGATTGTCTTTAGAGAACTAGATGTCTAGAGGACTAAGAGGAGAGACTTTTCACTACCTTCCCATACCTTTTGAATTTTGTATCATGTGCATATTACCTAGCCAATTTATTTATTTTTTAATTTTAAAAGGGTGTTGGTTGTTCATAATTTAGTATGGATTACTGCCACAGGGTGGCACCAAAGATACAAAAGAGCCATGTGTTAAGATTCTAACCCAGTGGTTCTCAACCTGTGGGTCGTGACCCCTTTGGCGGTCGAACGATCCTTTCCAAGGGGTCGCTTAAGACCATCCTGCATATCAGATTCATTACGATTCATAACAGTAGCAACATTACAGTTATAAAGTAGCAACGAACATAATTTTATGGTTGGGTCACAACATGAGGAACTGTATTTAAAGGGCCAGAAGGTTGAGAACCACTGTTCTAACCTAATCTCTTATTTTAGTCCTTTGCCTGGCTTTTTCAATGAATGGTGTTCACAAAAGAAAACAAGCTCAGATGATGTAGAATGCTCTGTGCCCCCTAGGCACTCAGCACAGAATATAAACTACTTTTCTTACTCAGTTTCATAGTTAGCTGATTACAGACCCATTTCCACACAGAAGGTCTAATACACCTAACATCTCAATGCTTGCTCCACAGTAAGCACTTAATGTTTGTGGTAAGAAAATAATAAACAAATGCTGGGACTATGACTATGTACTCTATTTCGCCTTCAACACAGGCTGGATTTTTTTTTTTTTTTTTCAGTAAATTACAATTAAAAAGGTTTAAGATTCTTTCTCAACACACTTCCCCTTACCTGGATGTGACTGCTGCCTTCAAGCTGTTGGCTAAATGCCAGTGTGCTGAGAAGATAGAAGAGTTTTCGTATTTGCCGAGGAGACATTTTATCCAGATAATCTAAAATGCCCTGTGACCAAAAAATGCAAATGATACGGTTAGGAACTAACATTTTTTTCCTTTAAAAAAAATTAAATCCTTATATGAAGCATATACAGATAGGCAGACATCTATTCCATGAAAGCTCAGGTTCTCTAAAGCTAAGCTAAGACCCCAAAAGGGCAGAAATTCTTAGTCATCGTAACATGTCTCTTCAATCTCCCTATTTTTCCTCTATTCTTCCCCTTTTCTTAGTGAAAACAATATTCTGCCAAAAGTGATATCTCTGACCTTTTTCCCGTATCATCTCAGGTTCTATTTCATAAATTATTCTTTCTGGAGAATCACAAGGGAATTATTTACTTCTTTTTTTTTTAATCCTCACCCAAGGATATCTTTCCATTGATTTTTAGAGAGAGTAGAAGAGGGAGGGAAAGACAGAGAGAAATATTGGGAAACCAATTAATGCGTTTCTCTGTGCCCTTGACAGGAATCGAACCCTGGACTCTTCTGTCCACAGGATAACACTCTATCCACTGAGCCAAAATGGCTAGGGCAGAATTACTTACTTTTTGACGTTGGGTAAAACCTCAGCATTCTCATCCCTAATATGGGGATAACACAGCCTACACAGTTACCTTTCAAAGTCCAGACTTAATTATGTTGGTGCCCTCATACAAACCTGGAATAGATTCTTATTGTCTGTAAGATAAAGTTGAGCCCGGCCAGCATGGTTCAGTGATGGAGCACCAATCTATGAACCAGGAGGTCACAGTTGAATTCCTGATTAGGACACATGCCTAGGATTTGGGCTCAATCCCCAGTGTGGGGCATATAGGAGTCAACTGATCAATGATTCTTTCTCATCATTGATGTTTCTATCTCTCCCTCTCCCTTCCTCTCAGAAATCAATAAAGTTGAATATGTGTGTGTGTGTATATATATATATATATATATATATATATATAAAAAAGATAACCTCACCTCCCACCACCTCTCACCATATATCCTCTTTGCCAAGCACGCTCATCTACTTGTCATCTCTCAGGCACACCATAGACTTGGGTGCCAACCTGCTTCTGTTCAAACTGCCCTGTGCCTATATGCACTTTCTTCCTTTCCCTTATCAAATAATTCCCAACTTTCAAGAATCACCCAAATGTTATTTCCTCTTTGAAAACTTCTCCAGCTTCCCAGGTCAAATTAATTATTCCTGTTCTGGTGTATCTTTACTAGAGAATTCATCATGTATTTGTAATGACTATAAGTCTTACTTTCTATCATCAAAGGCAAGGACTGACTTTTGTATCCACAGACCAAAAATAGAGCCTATCACATAATCATAAAAAAGTATTTGCTGAACAAATACATAAATGAATTATTTTTTTGTATTATTTCCCATCACCTCACCTCCTCCTACCAAGAATAATGCTCAATAGAGTACGAAATAAATTATTGCTAACCGATAGCAGCTATTTCTCAAATATCTGCAAGAAAGAAAAATGATTCAATATATGTCCATGAAGCGACTAGATACCTTCACAAAGACAGCATTCAGCCTCATAACAGACAGGTTTACAACTACCAGCTCTAGGAGAACATCCAATGCAATATCAACTTCGGCTTCATTCCCACTGCAGATATGGGTCACAAGGGCACCAATCACCTCCTAAACAGAAAAGAGTCAACAGGACAGTATGAAGCAAAAATATGGAAGAGCCATCTTAAAGGAGTTCAAGCCTGAGGGCTTCCAATCTCAACTTGGTCAAAATCTCAATCCACCCTAACCCAGGGTCTAATTTTATTATCTAGTTTTCATTAATGTTGGATTCAGGAGGTTAAGATTATGCCAAATCTAACTACACTACGATCCAGTCATTTCCCATAATTATCTAGATAGTGAACATTATTTAAGCCATTAATTTTCAACTGGTGTGCCATAAGAATTTTTAAAAACATGCAATATCTGACTATTTAGTCAGGAACACTGACCTCTTTTCCCTTAGATTGTCAAATAAAAAAGACAACAACCAAAACAATAGCCATCTGGTGTGAATGAATCAAAATTATACCTATTTTGCGTGGCCGGTATGGCTCAGTGGTTGAGCATCAACCTATGAACCAGGAGTTGTGGTTCGATTCCAGGTCAGAGCACATGCTCAAGTTGCAGGCTCGATCCCCAGTGTGGGGCGTACAGGAGGCAGCCGATCAATGAATCTCTCTCATCATTGATGTTTCTACCTCTCTCTCCCTCTCTGAAATCAATGAAAATATATTTTGGGGAAAAAATTATACCTATGTTTTTGTCAGATTGGCAAAAAACATATTTTTTGGAGTGCCGGAGAAAAAGTTTGAAAATTGCTGATCTAAACCCTCCTGATTTTTCTCCGTGGCATAGTCTTTCTCTTTTTCATATGGGTTAAATATTACCCTTTATGCTGTGACTGTATTTAACTTTTTGAAATTTACTGAAGAGATGGTCTTCGAGGATCTAAAGATTTTGGAAGTTTTTATCTACTAAACTTGTATATTTCAAGCAACATGTGCCATGATAGTGTTTTTAAAATAAGATGGTTCAAAAAAAAAATGTCTTAGATGCCATTCTCCCTTTTCTTTATAATGCTGCTCCATATAGTCATCTGGCTTCCTCAATTGCAATAGCTAGTTCATGTCAACTGAATCTATTGCTCGTGTAAGTTTTTAAAACTTTTTCTTCGTTTTTTAAAGAGATCCATTCAAACGTGTTTTAACATTGTTAATAATAGGTATAGAATATATAACAAATACAAAATAAGACACTTTGTTCATTTCATAATCACTTCCTACAAGTATAGTCCTCCCTCAGTGGATATGTGTTATTAAATTTTGTGTCTCATGTTCATGGGAATAGGGCTATGCCCTCAGGCTTTCTTCTTCATTGGTATTTTGCCACATTTTTTTCCTAGGAAACTCC
Source organism: Myotis lucifugus (assembly GCF_000147115.1). Taxonomy (NCBI): domain Eukaryota; kingdom Metazoa; phylum Chordata; class Mammalia; order Chiroptera; family Vespertilionidae; genus Myotis; species Myotis lucifugus. The sequence continues at coordinate 15,162,862 of NW_005871056.1, forward strand.
AGGCTCAACTGGCAGTTGACTATTTGCAGCTAAATTTTAAGACTGCAATTCCTGTACTGTGAAGCCTCCTGACCACAGTTCATTTGGAGCATACTGGATCTGAATCTTCATTTTAGATTCAGAATTTTAGAGCTCAAAACACAGAGTTTGATCCTCCAATCCAGTCTCTTCCCTTTATCGAGACTATCACTAGAACTAAGTTTTCCCAACTCCCAGTTCAGAGCTCTTTCTCCCTCAATGCCTTCAATCAACAAGCAATAAACATCAGGTCACATGCTGGTCACTTGGAATAGCATTTCTTCCCTTTTCCCTGTTTGCTCTTTTCCAAAATAAATATTTCAACATACCTGCTGGCAGTAAGTATCAAAAAACTTAAATGCATATCTGTATAGGAGACTGCCAAATAAAATTATACTCTGGTCTAGGGAGTGCAACAAATTCTGAGCCAGAGATAGAATGGATGGACAAACATCCTTAAGAACCTTGAGGGGGAAGAAAAGAGAGAAAAAAGTTTTAGCACCAAGAATAGCTAACCATTTTGGAATGTGAGATATCTCCCAGTCAACTCTCATGTTAAATAAAGAAACCTTAATCTTCGCTTTACCCAGAATTCTTCTTCATCATTCTAGATTCAGCATATAAATAAGAATTGGCTTTGAAGCTCAAAGAAGTTAAACTACAACCTAATAGCACTGTTTGTATCTGCCCAATATGAGACTAGAATCCAGATCTTTTAAATCCCAATTTCCTCACTCAATTATACAACCCCCAAGTGATATATTAGGCTTGCTCTGCTTTAGTTATGATTTGAAATCAATCTACAAGGTTCAATACTAATGAAATGGACTTCTTTGAAAGATCAAGAACTAGTCTTGTCTTACCAAGAAGGCATTAATGGATGCAGAGTAAAACAAACAAACAAACAGTTACTAAGTCCACCTTTTTTACCAATATCATTACAATAAAAAGAAAATCTTAATTAAGCAATAAACTGCTTTACTGAGAAAAATACAGTAAAAAATGATATATGGTTTCTGCTTTCTGGAAAATTATAGCCCAAAACATATATTATTGCCAGAAATAAGCACAGAAAGAACTGCAAGATAAAATAATACAAACACTGCCCCGGCCGGTGTTCTCAGTGGTTAGAGCATTGGCCCGTGCATTGAAGGGTCTTGGGTTCGATTCCCTGCATTGCAGGTTCGATCTCCGGCCCGGTTGGGGTGCATGCGGGAGGCAACCAATCAATGTGTCTCTCTCACATCAATGTTTCTCTCTCCCTACCCCCTCCTACTCTCTCTAAAAATTAATGGAAAAAATATCCTTGGTGAGAACAAAAAAATATCTACAATAATAAAAGTGTAATATGCTAATTAGACCAGAGTCCTTCCGGACGAAGCCATGGCAGTGGGGGCCGAGCCCCCTGCACGAACTTTGTGCATCGGGCCATGTATATATATACATACAAACATTAAATCCATTTCTAAATATAAAATCTTAAGGCTCAACTATATATTTTCATTAGTTCCTAAGTCAAGCCCCAAAGTACTGCTACCAGTTTTCTAAGAAGGCATACACTTAATATCCTAAATATTCACCTGAAAACATCATTCTTAGCTTATAAAATCCTAATTTGAATGGTTTATACTTCAACAGGAATGATCACCTAAGGTCACAGAGTTGAATAGTCAAATAGTAATGGTTCAACAGATGCATGATTATGTCTCTATTAGCATTTCTTTGGTTCTGTATGCTGCGGGTTTTTAAAAACTACTTAGGCTCTGGCCAGTGTGGCTCAGTAGATTGGGTGACATCCTGTGCACCACCAGGTTGCTGGTTTGATTTCTGATCAAGGGCACATGCCCAGGTTGCATGCTTGATTCCTGGTGAAATGAGTCCAAGAGGCAGCTAATCAATGTTGTGCTCTTAGATAGATATTTCTCTCTCTCCCTTCCTCTCTCTCTAAAAATCAATAAACTATTCTTAAAAACAAAAGAAACAAAACAACTTAAAACAGATACAAAAGGTAAGTCTGTCAAGTTGCAGATAACACAGAGCTAGACAGTTAAGATTTGAAAGTCTCAATCAGCTTGAATAATGGGCTGAAATTAACAAGATGAAATATTAGATGGGAGCTGTAAAGCCTTCCATTTTAGGTTAAAAATCATATTACATTAAGTACGTAATTAAAAGATGAGAATTAAAATACCTTCTATGAAAATGAATTTGGGATTTATATCTAATAAGCTCAACATAAACCATTTTTGTGACCTTTTCACTAAAAAGTTAAAAAACAATCTTACGTTGGTTTTATTAACATCATAATGTCTCCATCAAGGTAAGTAATAATCCTACTAGGTTTTGAAATATACTGAGCTCCCTGTCAAAGATCAACAGCTAGCAAAGGTGGTGGTATTAAGATTCCCACACTGGGTAGGAAAGGTTAAAATGACCTCTCTATACCTTTCACAATAATGTTGTCTGATTCTCTGACACTTACCAAGTAATGAACATAGAATGTACTCTGCAGCAGATCTTTGTTAAAGCAGCCTGATCGAATCTTATTTCTTAGCACCCTCTCAATGTACTTCTTTGCCTGAGTGTTTGTGCTATAGATGATTAGAAGCATCACCAGGTCAAAAGTCTATTGTCAATAAATATGCAACAACAGGAAAAGAGTTTAATAAGTTAATACATTTACTACAATGAATTAGCAACTTTCAATTTTCTCCATTAAAACACAGAATGATGGACGACACTCATTTGCTCAACATACCCACGGGAGTATCATCTACATTTCCACAAATCCCAAAATATTTTTCAGAGAAATAAAGGTGCCACAACTATTAACCACTGGTATATTTTAAGAAAACATTGGAATACAAGTGAAAGTGATATTATTACAGAAAGAACTTGAAATATCTTCACAATTCTTAAAGAAAAAAGATCAAACAACTTGCCAACTTCAGTATATATTTTCATTAATATTAGAAAAATTACTGTGTGAAAAGCTGGACTGTAAATATCTGTCAAATGAAAAAGGTTAAATAAATTATGATAGGCACTTTCAGAATATTATACAGCTATTAAAAATAAGACTCTCGCCCTAACCGGTTTGGCTCAGTGGATAGAGCGTCGACCTGGGAACTAAAGGATCCCAGGTTCGAATCCGGTCAAGGGCATGTACCTTGGTTGTGGGCACATCCCCAGTGGGGAGTGTGCAGGAGGCACTGATCGATGTTTCTAACTCTCTATCCCTCTCCCTTCCTCTCTGTAAAAAACCAATAAAATATATTTAAAAAAAATAAGAAATTCAATCATCTGGCTTCTTACAGAAGATATTTCCAGAATTAAGAGAGATTCAGTATCATTGCCTTTACAGTGGATCAGGGCACATGTCCAGGTTGTGGGCTTGATCCCTGTTAGGAAGAGTGCAGGAGGCAGCCAATCAATGTTTCTCTTTGATCAATGTTTCTATCTCTCTCTCTCTCTCTACCTTCCTCTCTCTCTAAAATCAACAAAAAAAAATATTTCTTAAAAATAAGACTCTCGCCCTAACCGGTTTGGCTCAGTGGATAGAGCGTCGACCTGGGAACTAAAGGATCCCAGGTTCGAATCCGGTCAAGGGCATGTACCTTGGTTGTGGGCACATCCCCAGTGGGGAGTGTGCAGGAGGCAACTGATCGATGTTTCTAACTCTCTATCCCTCTCCCTTCCTCTCTATAAAAAATCAATAAAATATAGTTTACAAAAAAAAGAAATTCAATCATCTGGCTTCTTACAGAAGATATTTCCAGAATTAAGAGAGATTCAGTATCATTGCCTTTACAGTGGATGGATTCACTCTGGTCAGATTTACATACATAAAGAGAAGTAAAACATGGAATGCCATTATCTTGACAATTCTATTTGGTGGGAGGGAAGACAATGAGACAGATACAGGGACCTGACTGATGATCCAGATGACTCTAGTCTTCAACTCCTCAGCAGTAGGGACTTGGCTTCTTTGCAACTCACTATGCTTATTTGGAATGTTAACATTTTCTATTACGGATATTTTAGGCTTAGTTTATTGCCAGAATAAATGAGCAGGGAAGACCATCTGGCAAGTCACCCACTCATATCATCTTCCCCAGACAGCTTTTTTTATTAGAGCAGCTAGAGAAGGCATAGAAAGGATGACTGGAGGAAGCAAGAAAAAAAGAAGGAAAAAAACACTAGTCAGTTTCACTAATTTTAATACTTAAAATTCATAGTATGTTAACATTACCTTATGTTCAGACTCTGGGGCAATGTGTTCAATTGCCTAGAAAAATAAGGGTCACAAATATATTACAACACATGAGTATAATACTTCTCACTTTATTCAGCATGCCTTGTTCTCTTATTTGAGAACCAAGCAACCATCATCTATCATTTCTTCCTGAATGACTTTTAAGACTTTTATTTCAACTTACCTTTACTTATATATCTATCACTAATTGCCACCCATTTCTTCCTTACTATTTAAAGTTTCAAAGAGCTCACTCACCTTAATCCAAGCATCAGAAATGGTTTTCTCATATCTAACAGCTGACTTTATTATGTCAAACACAAGAAAAACACAGTCCTCATCACTGTTTTCTTGGTTTCCTGAAGAACTAAAGAAGCAGAAAGGGAATAAAATCATTCTTCCACTTAACAGAGAGGTACCTGGGTTTCTGTTTACTAGCCATGTAGCCTGGAACAAATCACAACTTCATGTGTAAATGGCTAATAAACTTGTACAGCAGTCTATCCGGGATTGATGTGAATAGCCAAGAGAATACACACACACACACACACACACACACACACACTGACTTGAGAAAATGTACAGTATTCCATGAGTATAATATTACTACCATTCTTTATAGTTGTAAATATTAAGATCTACTGTCCTGGCTTCAGGATAAATGTCAGAAAACTTTTCTTGCTTATGTGAGAAAAAGGATAGTAATAGTCAATGAGCTTATACCGTGTTTGGCCTTTATTTTTCATCCAGCTTTGGGAAGCCAGAAACAGTGGTGGCAAAATACAATGCTGCACATCCAACCTCTCCCGAAGCTCAGAAATTACCTGCGGAAAATAAATATTATCTATGTGTTCTGTTCGTGCATAGCAGACAGGCACAGTCCACTCTCTCAAAGGAACTGTAACAATGTCCTGAAAGACTGAGGAAGTAGGATTATTAAATGTTAGACAAGGCATTTTGAAAAAGAGTTGATGAAAATAGCTAATACAAGTAGAGCATGTCATACCCTTAAAATCCCAGAACTTGGAGGTATTACACTGAAATAGCAAATATATCCTGTAGCAGCTTATATAGAGCAATAAATCTGGTCAATAGCTCCCCTTCATACCATCTGGATTCATGAGCTTTATAAATTAGTTTGTACAGAAAAGAGCAATTAGAACCTATTAATTTAAATAATTTATCTTCATCTAGGTTTGTCTTTTATATATATCAATATATATACACACGTGTGTGTGTGTGTGTGTGTGTGTGTGTGTGTTTTAATTGATTTCAGAGAGGAAGGGAAAGAGAGAAACATCAATGAGAGAGAATCACTGATCGGCTGTCTCCTACATGCTCCCTACTGGGGAATGAGCCCAAAACATGAGCATGTGCCTTGACTGGGAATCAAACTGTGACCTTTTGGCTCAACCATTGACCCATGCCGGTCGGATTAGGTTAGTCTTTTTTTATTACTGAATTTCATAAGAGCACCACTGCACTTCTCTGTACTCTCTAGGGCAGCAGTTCTCAACCTGTGGGTCGCGACCCCTTTGGCGGTCGAACGACCCTTTCACAGGGGTCGCCTAAGACCATAATGCATATCAGATATTTACATTACGATTCATAACAGTAGCAACATTACAGTTATGAAGTAGCAACGAAAATAATTTTATGGTTGGGTCACAACATGAGGAACTTATTTAAAGGGCCAGAAGGTTGAGAACCACTGCTCTAGGGTCTAGCACCCTATTAATGTTTGTTGGGAAATAATAGGGTACCTCAAGTGCATCCATGGCTGTTATGGAATGAAGAATGAACTTGATTATCACAGGTAAGTCCTTCAATTTGACAGATGACAGCTTACCCATTACCAACTGGCGGACCTAATCATAAAAAACATGAAAACATTAAACATTTCAGATTAATACTTCAACTTTGACTTGGTAGGTAAAATTAGAAAAATCACTTCTCTCACTCAGTTTTCTCACATGTAATTCAGGAAGAAAGATACCATGTTTTATTTTGTTCCAAATTATAAGCTTTCAATTGTTAACACCACAGTTCCTTGTGATAAATGTGTGCTATGTTATATTTTGAAGCCTGAATTTTCCACTGTCTAGAGCAGCGGTTCTCAACCTGTGGGTCGCGACCCCTTTGGCGGTCGAATGACCCTTTCACAGGGGTCACCTAAGACCATCCTGCATATCAGATATTTACGATTCAAAACAGTAGCAACATTACAGTTATGAAGTAGCAACAAAAATAATTTTATGGTTGGGTCACAACATGAGGAACTGTATTTAAAGGGCCAGAAGGTTGAGAACCACTGGTCTAGAGCAGCTGTGGGCAAACTACAGCCCGCGGGCGGGATCCGGCCCGTTTGAAATGAATAAAACTAAAAAAAAAAAAAGACCGTACTCCTTTATGTAATGATGTTTACTTTGAATTTATATTAGTTCACACAAACACTCCATCCATGCTTTTGTTCCGGCCCTCCGGTCCAGTTTAAGAACCCATTGTGGCCCTCCAGTCAAAAAGTTTGCCCACCCCTGGTCTAGAGGAAAGTATAAAAAATTGTTATTTCTATGGAGAGCAGTTTGTAAATATTCAAGCAACATAGATTACCACTAGAACTTACTGCTTAAAACATAGCAGTGAACCTCTCAGGGTATGACACGTGAAATTCATTGAAAAGAACAAAAGAGATCAAATGTCATTCAATATTGTTTCAAAAGGAAATTGCCATTACATAGATTGCTCCCAGGCAATGACTAACTGACACTGGCAGTGGAAGGTGAGAGAGCAGAATCTTCCCTACCTTAGACAGGAGCTGCAGGTCAAGTCGGAGGCTGGAAAGGACATCCAGGATGGGTACAGTAAGTGAAGTATTCTCTGTTAGAAGGTCACTGTGAATGGTGGAAAAAGAGAAAAGTTGTGCAACTTTTAACAGAGCTGGGCAGATAACAACTTGGGAAAATCACGAGTATGGGAAGAAAGGATATTCTTACTTCCCATTAAGTTTGTTCATAGCATGTTTCATTAAAAATTGTTCTGATTAAAAAAATACGTGTTCATTATGAAAAATTCAAACAACAGAGTAGAAACAAGATGTCCTCCCTCAGCATCCCCACTACCCAAAACAAAGGAAACCCACTATTGAGTTTGGTACATATCCTTCCTGAGAAAAGGAAAAAGAAAATCTATAATTATAATGGCATGTGATAAATATGATAGACATATGTGCAGGGTGCTACAGGAACAAAGGGTAGAGAAGGACAGTGATAGAGTCTAAAAGAAGGCTATCCAAAAGAACAAGCTGGAAGTAAGCAGCAAAGTGGACGGTATAGTGTTATACCCAGAGGGAACATCCTGCCCAAAAGCACAAAGACCAGAAATCCCTGAACATTTTTGGAGGTAGCTTTGCAGACAGCTAGAGAAAAAGAAGTATTACAAACCAAATTTTTAAAAACTACTACTTCCAGGATAAGTGAAGTTGCATTAAAACAGAAACACTAGTCCTAGCTCATTTAGCTCAGTGGATAGAGTCGGCCTGTGGACTGAAGGGTCCCAGGTTTGATTCCTGTCAAGGGCACATGCCCAGGTTACAGGATTGATCCCCAATGGGGGTTGTGCAAGAGGCAGCTGATCAATGATTCTCTCTCATCATTGATATTTCTCTCTGTCTCTCCCTTTCCCTCTCTGAAATCAATAAAAATATATTTAAAAAACACACAAACTAGAAACACTATTACATAAGGATACTGTTCTCCTCTTAATTACTGCCCTAGCACAATTACTATTTTTCACATAAATGATAATAAGTAGTGAGTCTTGGCAAAGGATCAGATACAGCAATGTGCATTAGAATAAATCATTTAGGAACCAAAGAATGTAGATGTTTAATAAGCTTCACAAATGATTTGGATATGTACTCATGACTGAGGACTCCTGGGGTGGAGGAAATGCTAAGGAAACAAAGGGAACATGTTAAAATCTCCATAGACAAAATTTATATAACTAATCTTAAACCAGATTGCATATTCACAATAGGTAGACCTTTAAAAGAAAGTAGATAGGTCTACTAAATATATACAATTAGAAAAACAAGTCAAATCCCGCACCCTACTTATTGTAGGCAGGTATCCTCTTTTATACAAAAAAGAACACATTACTACTGTTTTCACACTGCAGTGATAAGACTCCCAGAGTGGAGCCCTGCTTAGAACGGCAACAAGGTGCTCACCCACCTGAGTTCTTTCCCCACATCTGCATGCTGAGAATCCCCTAGGATCTCAGGTAGGCTGGTGATAAAATCATGCTGAAGGTGCACTGGAGCAATACTGATCAGCTGCATGATCTTGGTGGTGAGATCCTACAGTGGAGGATACTATTAGAATTGGAGCATATTACCAGGAATAGAGAAAAACTTCCTACTCATGAAATGTACAGCTGGAAATATTTTTTGACAACTACACACACATTCAAGCTCGAAGCTAAATTTCAGAGATGAATGACCCAGAAATTTTCATACAAGGGATGGTAAATAGGAAAAAAAGTAGGGTGGATGGTTTATCTAACTGGTTTGTTATATATTGTATTTCATTTAATCTTCACAATAATTTCCATTTTTAAAATATGGGGCTATATTTTGAAAAAAAAAATGTGGGGCTATGTGTTGTTCAATGATACACAATAAATGACAGACCCCAAATTCCAGCCCAGGTGAAACTCCCTAAGCCATGTTCTTCCAAGTAAAGATTAAGCCTTGGAATACCTGACAAAAATTAACAGAATGATTTTAAGACTGTTGAAAAGAAATGGGCCTTAAGCACTATGCTCAAAATAAATTCAACTTCTGGATGAAAAAGTTGAAGAAATTAAACAAAAAAACAAAAAAACAAACCAAAAAAACCCTCACAGACACAGACAACAGTATGGTGATTATTAGAGGGAAAGGGGGCGTTACGGGGGGTAAAGAGGATATAGGGAGATAAATGGAGATGGAAGGAGACTCGACTTGGGGTGATGAACACACAATACAATATAAAGATGATGTGTTATAGAACTGTACACCTAAAACCTATATAATTTTATTAACCACTAGTGGCCCGGTGCACAGATTTGTGCACCAATGGGGTCCCTTGGCCTGGCCTGCGCCCTCTCAAAATCCGAGACCCCTTGGGAAATGTTGGACTGCCGGTTTCGGCCTGATCTCTGCAGGCCAGGCTGAGAGACCCCATCAGTGCACAAATCAGTGCACCGGGCCGGTTCTAGTATGCATATAAGATGTTTAGTTAATCTCTTCCCACCCCCCCGCCCCCCATTTATAAGTCTGTTCCATGTTTCCATGCCTGTGCATTGAGCTCTGCCCCCTGGTGGTCAGTGCACATTATAGCTACTGGTCGAAAGGTCGAATGGTTGCTTAGGCTTTTATATAGTCACCCCAATAAATTCAATACCAAGTTTTTTAAAAGTACAATCATATTAATTCAAATTTATTTGATCAATTATTAATGATGTTGAACATTTTTTTCTTACTCTTATTAAACATTTGTATTAGCTTTCTTGGGAATAACCTTTTATAATCTTAGCCTAGTTTTCAACTGACCATTTTTAGATTTTTCCTTTTTTTTATATTTCAGAATCAGTCAATATTTTTCTCATTTGTCATGTTAATTCATGAGATATACTTGTGACAGAAATTTCTACTTTTTATGGTCTTAATTCAACCACTTTTCACTTTGTGATTTTAATTATGATCTCTTCGTGCATATGTGAAGATCACATGATACATGCAAAATTTATTTTCTGTATTTTTAAGCTAAATTTTTAAAATTCAATAATATGGAAGATAAATTTTCCTAAGGAAAAAACAAAAAATATTCACCTTTATCAAGGTGCTTGATAACAAATAACATAACTGCAAAACTTCCTGAAATTTTCCATTTTAATATAATCCCCCCTCATCTCTGGTGGATGCCTAAAACCATGGATAGTAACAAAACCTATGTATACAATGATTTTTCTAGTACATACATACCTATGATAAAATTTAATTTATAAATTAGGCACAGTAAGGGACTATAATTTTAAAAGTTATGTGCTTGGCCGGGTGGCTAAGTGGTTGAGTGTCGACCTATGAATCAGGAGGCCGTGGTTCAATTCCCAGTCAAGGTACACGCCTGGGTAATGGGCTTGCTCCCCAGTGGTGGTGTGGAGGCAGCCGATCAATGATTCTCTCTTATCGTTGATATTTCTCTCTCCCTTCCCCTCCTCTCTCTGAAGTCAATTAAAAAAAAAATTACGTGGTCTAGCTGGTGTTTCCCTCTCATCAATGTTTCCATCTTTCTAAAAGCAATAAAAAACTTATTTTTAAAAAAAGCAAAGCTTGCCCTGACTGGTTTGGCTCAGTGGATAGAGCGTTGGGCTACGGACTGAAAGGTCCCAGGTTGGATTCCAGTCAAGGGCATGTACCTTGGTTGCGGGCACATCCCCAGTCGGAGGTGTGCAGGAGGCAGCTGATCGATATTTCTCTCTCATCAATGTTTCTAACTATCTCTCTCCCTTCCTCTCTGTAAAAAAATCAATAAAATAGATTTTTTAAAAAAAAAGCAAAACTGCAGATAAGTGAAGACAACTGTATGTAATCAAATTAAAACATTTGCAGTGAAGTGCAGCGGTTTGGGATCCCATCGCTTTTGAGAATTAAAACACAGTAATTTATGTGCTTTGAAAAATTAAATTTCTTTCCAAATATTTAATTTAATAAATAATACCTAGCCATCATAAGTAAATTTCTTTTCTGTCTTTCTTTTTGAAACCGTAAAGGGTGAACTACCAAAAAATCTCAAAGCTGAAAAAAGTTAATGGATGAATTTAAAAATGTAAATTTTTCTGTTTAGAAAGGGAAGAAAAGAAAACACTGCAAATTCCAAAAGTTTGGTTAAGTATGAAAAACACACTCTCTAAATCTAAGACAGAAAAAGTCCAAAAGGCTACCTTGCCATCCACAACTCTGTCAAGCCATTTCAGTTGACTGATGATGAGTCGAGGCATGCTGATTCCATCACTGTTCGTGCTGAAATGTTAGGATGAGAAGACAAGGAACTTGACCTTTCTGACTTATACAACAGTGAGCATTTCAGCCATTCAATTCAATTAACATTTTTTTTTTTTTAGTATAGCAAAGATGGAGATTTATTGAAGAACAAGTACAGACTCCCTCCTGGGGAGAGGGAAAGGGTCCCCTCAATTAACATTTACTTAACACTTACTATGCTTTGTGCACTGTGCCAGACACACATGGGATACAAAAAAAAACCATGATATATGCTTATATACCTTGAGAAAGATGTCAGGAAGAAGAGGCACTAACCATGTTAATCATGGCTATATCTGGGAAGGCTTACAGAGACAGAAAGAAAGGCCTAGGGTGTATCTTTCTCTCGTTTTTATTTTTTATTTTATTTAAAGTATTACAGATAGTAGTACATATGTCTCCTTTTTTCCCCCCATTGACCTTCCCCCTGCCTCCCCTACCCCTCGGCACATGCCCTCACCCACCCCCCCAGTGTCTTGTGTCCATTGGTTATGCTTACATGCATGCATACAAGTCCTTCAGTTGATCTCTTACCTCCCGCCCCCCAACACTCCCCAGACTTCCCACTGAAATTTGACAGTCTGTTCAATGCTTCTCTGCCTCTGTATCTATCTTTTTGTTCATCAGTTTATAATGTTATTATCCATAAATGAGTGAGATCATGTGGTGTTTTTCTTTCACTTCCTGGCTTACTTCACTTAGCATGTTGGCTCGGTTATTATTTCCCCCAAAACAACAGTCTCTACCTTCCTCCCAAGCTACTTATTATATCTAAAGTTTGGAACACCTTCAGTTCATTTTCTGAACAGCATTCTCAGTCTTTGTTTACTACAGTCAAATTTAACTGCTGAAAAAGACTTAGCCAGGACATAAAGCATCTAATGCAGTGGTTCTCAACCTTCCTAATGCTGCGATCCTTTAATACAGTTCCTCATATTGTGGTGACCCCCAATTTCATTGTTACAAATTGAACATAATTAAAGCATAGTGATTAATCACAAAAACAATATGTAATTATATGTGTGTTTTCCGATGGTCTTAGGCGACCCCTGTGAAAGGGTCGTTCAAGCCCCAAAGGTGTTGCGACCCACAGGTTGAGAACCACTGATCTAGTGTGAGCCATCCAGGCAAAGCATGAATTTTTAAGTGTAAGCCTTCAAGCTTATTATTATTATACTAGAGGTCTGGTCACAAAATTCGTGCACTGGGGTGGGGGGATAGTCCCTCAGCCTGGCCTGTGCCCTCTTGCAGTCCAGGAGCCCTCAGGGGATATCCGAATGACGGCTTAGGCCTGCTACCCGCGGCCTCTTGGTCATTACGCCGTTTAGTCGATTTGCATATTAGCCCTTTATTATATACTAGAGGCCCAGTGCACAAAAATTTGTGCACTCGGGGGAGTCTCTCAGCCCGGCCTGTGCCCTCTTGCAGTCTGGGAACCCTCAGGGGATGTCCACCTGCTGGCTTAGGCCGCTCCCCGGAGGATCAGGCCTCAGCTGGCAGTCAGACATCCCTCTGGCAGCCTGGGAGCCCTCGGGAGATGTCCACTTGCCAGCGGGGAGCAGGCCTAAGCTGCAGTTGGACATCCTTAGCGCTGCTGAGGAGGCAGGAGAGGCTCCTGCCACCACCACTATGCTGGCAGCCATCAGCCTGGCTGATGGCTGAGCAGAGCTCCCCCTGTGGGAGTGCACTGACCACCAGGGGGAAGCTCCTGCATTGAGCGTCTGCCCCCTGTTGGTCAGTGTGTGTCATAGTGACCAATGATTCCCAGTCATTCTGCTGTTAGGGTCAACTTGCATATTACCCTTTTATTACATAGAATAGAGGCCTGGTGCATGGGTGGGGGCTGGTTGGTTTGCCCTGAAGGGTGTCCTGATCAGGGTGGAGGTCCTGCTGGGTGCCAGGCCAGCCTGGTAGAGGGCTGAGGCTGTTTTTAGGCTGTCACAGCCCCTTCAGGGTGGGGCTCCCACTGGGGTGCCTGGCCAGCCTGGGTGAGGGCTGATGGCCGCTTTCAGGCTGGCCATGGCGGCGGGCTGAAAGCAGGTATCTGGGACCTTCTATAATTGAAACTTTGTAGCCTTCAGCGGAGCTCAGGGCCGGCAGGGCAGGCTGGAAGCTTGGCTTCCTCCATTGCCGGGGCAACGCTCCAGCTCTATAGCCGCTGCCATCTTAGTTGGGTTAATTTGCATATTTGCTCCTGATTGGCTAGTGAGCAAGGCTAGTGGGTTTAGCAGAGGTACGGTCGATTTACATTTCTCTTTTATTAGATTAGACTACTGGCCCAATGCACAAATCTGTGCACATTGAAAGGAAATTAATGAGAAGAATTATTTTAATATTGCTATTCGTCCTTTCTCTATAATAGAAGTGTCTATCAAGTTCACAATCAACAATAACAGATTGAAAACATGTGTGCAATTGGCGCCAGTAAGAGCTTTATATGTATTGTGCATGTGCAAGTCAACTTAGCCTTTTATAGATATGGAACAAACTTGCTTAATTAGACCTGCTTTCTGATTTAGCTAAACTTTTTCCAGCCCAGTGAAGCACCCCGACTTCTCTTCAGGTAATCATCTACACAGCAATACAGTGGGCCCTTGACTTACAAGTGTCCCGACTAACGAGTTTTTCGAGATATGAGCCATCTCTTGGCCGATTTTTTGCTTTGAGTTGCAAGCTAAAATTCAGGTTACGAGCCAGCTTCAGATACCCCACCTGTGAACGCCACAACATCAGCCCAGCACCACGTATCTCACTCGTTCATTTTTTGATTTGACATACAAGTAATTTGAGTTACGAGCTCCGTCACGAAACGAATTAAACTCGTAAGTCAAGGCCCCACTGTAAATATCAATACAAAGCAGATTATTATTGTAGATCATGCAGGGAGAACAAAGGGTAAAATATTTAAACTGCAGCAGTGTTTGACTATATTCTGCGCAGTGAGAAAACCTGAAGTCATTTTCATGGTCCACCATTTCTTACTTCTTTTCAGTCAGATGAAGTTCCTGAGCTTTCTAAATCTTCATTTTCTGGCTAATGAAAAGAAAATAGGATTCCACCGAGTCTCCTATCTACATATTCCAGGACTTCTGTGAGGATCAAATGAGATGAGGCATGGGAAAATGCTCCACAGACATTTGGTTAAAATGTAAAATGTTTCCACCTGGCTATAAAGCAAGTCATGTTTCTGGGCTGAAGCAACTGCAAGGAGGCTAGTCGCTAGGGAGAGGAAGCTGGGTGTTGCTATGTGTGATGTCATTATCCGGATGGGCACTTAGCATATTAGCCTTTTATATATATTTAGAAGATATAAATCCCTGAAGAAATACATATGAAGGAGAAAATAAAAATGACATCTAATCCTGTCATCCCAGAGTTGCCCACTATTGATATGCTTATGTATTATGTTTCTATGTTTGTGTATGTGTGGATGTATCTAAGAAAAAAACAAAAACAAAAAACATCCCTGGCTGGTGTGGCTCAGTTGGTTGAGCATTGTCCCATGCATTGAAAGGTTGCTGGTTCAATTACCTGTCAGGATATATGCCCAGGTTTCGGGTTCAATCCCCAGTGGAAGGTGGGGGTGGGAGGCAACCTATTGATGTTTCTCTCTCCCTCTCCCTTCCTCTCTCTAAAATCAGTAGACATATTTAAAAAAATACTAGGCTAAACTATAAATACTGATTTGTAACCTGACATTTTGCTAATTAATGCACAGTATTAAATAGTCCTCTTTATAATTTTTTAATGTCCACATGATATTCTGTGTGGATGTACCTAATTTACTTAACCAATCTCTTATAGTTGAAAATCTCAGTTATTTATAATTTCTTGTTATTTTAAACAGTAAATCTTATTACTACTTTCATTCACAAGTTTTATTTTAAGGTAAATTAGAAGACACGTTTGATCATGAAAGGGTGTGTAAAATCTAAGGTTTTGATACATACAATCTATTATCCTTCAGAATGACCGAACCAATTGATATGTTCATCAGCAATGTATGAGCTTGCCTGTGTATTATACTCAATAGGGAAGATCCTTTGAGAATGGAAAGTGTATTTACTGTTTTAAATTTGTGTCTTTGATTAAAGAAATTGAACATTTTAAAAAAGGTCTGATGCTCTTATGTTTCTTCTTTATGAACTGTCTGTTCATGACCTTTATCTACTTTTCTATTAGGCTGCTCATTTTTCTAAGTAAAAAAAAATTTTTTTAAATGTACACTATAAAATTGAAAAGGTAAAGAACAGTATTCAGGGAATATCTGACTCCAGCCAATTGGCTCCCTTCCTTGGAGATAACTACTATTACCAGTTTATTGTGTATTTTTCTGGCACTATTAGTCAAATAAATAGGTGGAAATTTTTTTTACTGATTTAAAAAAAAAATCCTCATGCAAGGATATGTTTTTCATTGATTCTAGAGAGACAGTAAGGGAGGATCGAGCGAGACATTGATGTGAGAGAGAACCATCGATCAGTTGCTTACTGTGGATTGAACCCAAAACCTGGGTTTGTGCCCTGACCAGGAACTGAACCCGAGACCCTTTGGTGCACAGGACAATGCTTCAACCACTTTGTGGTACCTGCCCAGACTAAGTAGGTGAAATTTCAAAGAAAGACAACCCAATAAATCTTAGTAATTAGTAAGAATATGGCATCATGATAAATATGACCTTCAAAGAAATCAATGATGTTTCAGAGTAATCTTTTCAGAGAGAAATTTAAGTACACCAGGGTAATTTAAGCATTCCAGAATAACTCTACTTACCTTTCAAAAAGAAATTCTGGCAACTTTTCAAATAAGGTTTTGATAATGGCAGGCTGAAAAAAAAAAAGACACAGGGAGTTAGGGAATGGTCTTGAAATACACAACAGAAATGTATAATTAGTCATAATTCTCTTGGAAGAACCCCTGCTATAATGAAATCCTACTTTTTTTAAATGAGCACTTTTTATTTATTTATTTATTTATTTATTTATTTATTTATTTATTTATAATGCTCACCTGCTCACCAAGGATATTTTTCCATTGGTTTTTAGGAAAAGTGGGAGAGAGAGAGGAAAAGACAGAGAGAAACATCGATGTGAGAGAAACACACCCATTGGTTGCCTCCTGCATGGGCCTGGGCTGGGGCAGAGCCTAAAACCAAGGTACTTGCCCTTGACCAGAATTGAACCTGGGATCTTTTGGTCCACAGGCTGATGCTCCCTTCTTCTGAGTCAAACCCGCTAGGGCTAAAATCCTCTTATTATTAGAATGTCCACATGAATATTGCCTGTATTTTGAATATAAGCTGTTGGAACACAAAGACTTATCAATAATTTATTTTCTGAAACACTGCAAAATATCTATCAAAGCAATATTAAAATAATCAGATAATAAAAAAGATCAGCCCTGGCCAGGTGGTTCAGTCGGTTGGAGCTGTTGTCCACACACCAAAAGGTTGCAGGCTTGATCCCCAGTTGGGGCATGTATGGAAGGAGAGGCAATGGATCAATCTTTATCTCTCTAAAATCAATTAAAACATATCCTCGGGTGAGGATTTAAAAGAAAAATTCATTACGTATGATGAACTCATGAAATGAAGACTTTAAAGTTTATCAAATAGGTTGCAAGATTTCTTTTCAGAGAAACAACAGGGCTTGGCTCTTAGATTTAAGCTAACTAAATTATAGTCAAGATTTCCAATGAAGCCCTAGCTGGGTAGCTCAGTTGGTTAGAGCATCATCCTGATATGCTAAGGTTGCAGTTTCAATCTCTGGTCAGGGCACATACAAGAATCAACCAGTGAATGCATAGAAAAGTGGAACAACAATTTGATGTCTCTCTCTTTCTCTCCCTCCTCCCCCAATTCCTCTTTCCCAAATCAATAAAAAATTTTAAAAAAGAAGAAAGATTTCCGGGAAAGGAAGATGGCGGCATAGGTAAACACCGGAGAATGCCGCCGCGGACAACCACTTCAAAAATACAACTAAAAGTCGGAGCGGACATCAACCAGAATCACGGGAAGGCTGGCTGAGGAGAGTCTCTTCAACTAGAAGCAAAAACAACAGCATTCCGACGCTCAGCGGAGGCGCAGTGTGGAAAATTTAAAGGTACGGCGGTGCGGTGGTGAGGGTGCGCGCGCAAAGCGGGCTGGCGGCTGAGGGCGCAATTGTCGTTTTCAATCAGGAGCGAGTCTCAGACTCTGGGCTACAGATCCGGGCGAGTCTCTAGGGACCCAAACTCAAACGGGAGAAGCGGGACTGTCTGGCTACGGCACCTCCGAGGTTTGCAGCAATTGCTGGGACAGAGAGGCAGAGACCCTGGGGACGGACTGAGAGCGGCCATAGCTGCTCCCTCCCCCCGCCCTGTTGAGCCCGCCCCGCCCAAACCCTGCGCACAGCCATTTGCCGATCGCCTCAGGCAAGGGCTGGACTAGCGCCTCCCCAGAGGACTGAAGTTTTCCCACAGCTGATTTCCACAGCCAGTCGGCCTGGTGGTCAAATCCCTCTAGTGTTAACTACAACAATTAAGGCTTGGCTAGAACAAGACTGCGCACAGAGACCACAAGGGGGTGCACCAAGAAAGCATAAAAGATGCGGAGACAAAAAAACATGACAGAAATGGAGGATATGGAGCTAAGAATCGCAATTTTGAGGGCTTGCCATAAATTTGTGCAGAGCCTCACGAAAACTAATGAGACCCTCGATGCTACGATAAAGAAATTAGAAAGTAAGCATACACGGACTGAAATAAAGAATATTATACCCAATAGCAGACCAGAGGAGCACAAGAATCAAACCAAAGATTCGACAAAAAACACCCAATTGGAAAAGCAAAATGAAAAAAGAATCCGAAAGTGTGAAGATAGTGTAAGGAGCCTCTGGGACAGCTTTAAGCGGACTAATATCAGAGTCATTGGAGTGCCAGAAGATGAGAGACAGCAAGATATTGAAAACCTATTTGAAGAAATAATGGCAGAAAACTTCCCCCACCTGGAGAAAGAAATGGACTTACAGGTCCAAGAAGCGCAGAGAACCCCAAACAAAAGGAATCCAAAGAGGACCACACCAAGACACATCATCATTAAAATGCCAAGAGCAAAAGACAAAGAGAAAATCTTAAAAGCAGCAAGAGAAAGAGGCTCAATTACCTACAAGGGAATACCCATACGACTGTCAGCTGATTTCTCAACAGAAACTTTGCAGGCCAGAAGGGAATGGCAAGAAATATTCAAAGTGCTGAATACCAAGAACCTACAACCAAGATTACTTTATCCAGCAAAGCTATCATTCAGAATTGAAGGTCAGATAAAGAGCTTCACAGATAAGGAAAAACTAAAGGAGTTCATCACCGCCAAACCAGTATTATATGAAATGCTGAAAGGTTTCCTTTAAGAAGAGGAAGAAGAAAAAGGTAAAGATACAAATTGTGAACAACAAATATGCATCTATCAACAAATGAATCTAAGAATCAAGTGAATAAATAACCTGATGTACAGAATGAACTGGTGACTATAATGAATCAGGGACATAGAAAGGGAATGGACTGACTATTCTTGGGGGAAAAGGGGTGTGGGAGATGCAGGAAGTGACTGGACAAAAATCATGAACCTATGGATGAACTCAGTGGGTGGGGAGTGAGGGTGGAGGATGGGTGGGAGCTGGAAGGAGGGGAGTTATGGGGGGAAAAAAGAGGAACAAATGTAATAATCTGAACAATAAAGATTTAAAAAAAAAAAAAAGAAAGATTTCCAATGAAAAGGAAAAGATAACAGTGGGAAAGAAAAATAGAAAAGATGGAAGATAGGATGGGAGGGAGACTTTTCATTGTATACATGGTTTTATAATTTGAGATGTTTAAACCATATCAATGTATTGTCTACTCAATAAATTAAACAATAAAGGGAATAATAGCCCAGCAAGAGATGAAGACCTGAAATTATGCAAGAGGATGAGGACTTACTTATTTATCCAGTAAAGACTTGACTTAACATTTTCTATGTCCTCACCCAGTTCTAGGCTCTGGGGATCAATAGTGAAGAAGACAACATCCCTGCCTTTAAAAAGCTTATAATAGAGATTAAAAATGGCGGCAGAGTAGGACCAAAGGTGGAGACCACATAGAGACTGGTAGGAGGGGTGGAGGAGCGAAAGGGCTGGCCAGGCACCCATAGATGGCAACTGAAGTCCCAGAGAGATATCTCAGCTGTGTGTGGGGTGGGGGGGGGGACCGGGGTGCCACTGAAAACTCTGGGATCTAATCCTGAAGCTGGGCTCCTCAGCAGAGAGCACAAAACTGAGGAGGGTACCCACACAATATCTAGCTGTGAAAAGCAGTGGGGTGCTGTCTGCCAGGGAGTGGCAGTTGAAAGTTTGGGCACCCTCTTAAAGGGCCAACACACAAAAATTCCCTGTGGAGCCATGCACCCTGTGCTCTGGCAAAGGGAGGGTAAAGTGGACTGGAGCTGTGAGAGCACAACCCAGGACTGGGGACTCAGGGGATAGAGCTCAGAAGGCAGACACCTCAAGTTTTCTGGGCTGAGTCATTCTCTCACACAGAAGACATCTTTCCCACATAGACATTTCCCTTGCCTGGGGGGAAGACACATCCTATTGGAAAACACCTTGCCCTGAAGCCACTTAAGAGACTAAAAGTAACAATTAGTCTGTAGGCATTAGCAACTTCCCCACCCTGTTGAAAAAACTCTTGCCACACCCAAGGACGATTGCCTGGAGGCAATTCAAGTTGAAATCCTATTAGTCTGTAGACTAGCAGTTCTCAACCTGTGGGGGTCAAACGACCCTTTCACAGGGGTCGCCTAAGACCATCGGAAAACACACATATAATTACATATTGTTTTTGTGATTAATCACTATGCTTTAATTATGTTCAATTTGTAACAATGAAATTGGAGGTCACAACATGAGGAACTGTATTAAAGGGTCGCGGCATTAGGAAGGTTGAGAACCACTGCTGTAGACAGAGGCCATCTCTGGAGGTTTTGAGTCTTTGCCTGATCCAATTAGTCAGAAATTGTCCTGCACTAGAGATTGAGAGGTATAGAGGATCTACCTAAAACATAGTCACAAACCCAAACAGACAACCAAAATGAGGAAACAAAGAAACAATCCCCAAATGAAAGAATTAGCAAATTCTCCAAAAGAGAAGGTAAATGAAGCAGAGATAAGAAATTTTTCTGAAACAGATTTCAGAGTAATGATGTTAAAAATGCTCAACAGTATGAAAAAAGATATAGTAACTATGAAAAAAGAACAGTGTGAGATAAAAAATGACATAACACAAATAAAGAACACACTGGAAGGAATACACAGCAGATTAGGGAAAACTGAGGATTGAATCAGTGAATTAGAAGACAGAGTTGAAAACATTACTCAATCAGAGAACCAAAAAGAAAAAACAATTGAAAAACAGGAGAACAGCTTAAGGGAGCTATGGGAAAATGTGAAACTTAACAATATTAGAATAGTAGGTGTGCCAGAAGAGGCAGAAAAGGAGAAAGGAATAGAGAAGGTGTTTTAAGAAATAATGGTAGAAAACTTCCCTAACCTGGTAAAGGAAAAAGTCACACAAGTTCAGGAGGCACAGAGAATCCCAAACAAGAAGAACCCAAACAGACCCACAAGCAGACACATCATAATTAAAATGCCAAAAATTAAAGACAAAGAGAGAATCTCAAAGGCAGCAAGAGCAAAGAAAACTGTTACCAACAAAGGAGTTCCCATAAGGCTGACACCTGATTTCGCATCAGAAACTCTACAGGCCAGAAGGGAATGGCATGAAGTACTCAAGATAATGGAAAACAAGGATCTGAGACAAAGATTACTCTATCTAGCAAGACTATAATTCAAAATAGTCAAATAAAGAGCTTCCCAGACAAAAAAAAGGCTAAAGGAGTTCATCACCACCAAGCCAGCATTACAAGAAATGCTAAAGGGATTGCTGAGAAGAAGAAACAGAGAGAGAAACCTAGCCACACAGAATTAAATGGCTATAAATAAGTACCTCTCAATAACCCTAAATGTAAATGGATTAAATGCTCCAATCAAAAGGTGTAGGGCAGATGAATGGGTACAAAAACATGACCCAACTATATGCTGTCTACAAGAGACCCACCTCAAACAAGAAACACATAGGATGAAAGTGAAGGGATGGAAAAAATTTTTCCATGGAAATGGAAAAGAAAAAAAAGCTGGAGTAGCAATACTCATATCCAACAAAATACTTTAAGAGCATCACGCTAAGCGAAATAAGCAAGTTGGAGAAAGATAAAATTATGATCTCACTCATTTGTGGAATATAATGAACAACATAAACTGATGAACAAAAATAGAGCCAGAGGGGGGAAAATATTCTAGAATATAATAGAAGTAATCCTGCTATTTGCAGATTTTTAGTATTTCCTACAACTTTTGTGATATCATACTATGTTAGTACAGTTTTGGTAATACTATTATACTTAAAATCCTTTTATTCTTGAAATATTAATGTTTATTGCATGTAATATTACAGTGAGATTATTTTTTTAAAAAAAATAAAGAGACCACATGATAAAAAAATAAAATAAAATAAAATAAATAAAGGAGAGGAAAGGGCAAAATTAATTTAATGAGCAAATTAAGAGCTAAATGGGAGATGAATGACACAGATATGAACACGGTAGAGATATAGAAGGGTACTCAGGGCACACCGGATGAAACTTTTCCAAATAGAAAACAGGCCAAAGGAATAAATGAGACTTTGAAATGTATTGGGTTAATCAGCTCAGTCTAAAGACAAAGACACTGCCCTACCAGATGCATTTCAGCAACAGGGCTATGGTAAACTGCTCCAAACCCAAACACTCCCATTAAGCTTACTCTACCCTGTGTGCTCCAACCACTTATGCTTGGGCATACACCACAGATCACATCCAACAATGTTAACAAAAAAAAAAAATGGCACAGTCTCACCTGTAATATGTCAATCCCCAGAAGCAATTTAATGAGGCTCTTAGAGTAAGATGTTCCCATGCTGTAAAAATAAATAAATTTGTTTTCTATTTTGTTTTCCTGTTTTAATATGCTTCTTATTCTTTCTCCACAAAATCGGTTAATTATATAAACTTTATGGAGAAACTAACCTGGTAGATAAGAAATTCAGAACATCAGAAGATGGCTCTTAAGCCAGGGAAAAGTAGAATTAAAATTTTATCAACACAAGTGAGAAACATTAGAGAAAACACTCTGGTTCTTAGTCTCATAATTATAAACTTAATAATTTACAAGTCAGGATAAAACTCTGAGGAAAAGAGAACGATAAATCAAAAGTGAAACTCCAAAAAATTGCATTTTGCACCCCTTTCCCCACCAGTTAGTGTAACAGACTAAATTTCAGCACTGTTCCATGCCTCCTCTCCACACCTGGCTTCCTCATTCTGCAGACGTTCACAAGACAAAAGACAGTTTCTGAAAATGTCTTGATCCTCAATGTAAGACTCCAGACCATTAACAAATTCTTCTATTATCTTAATGAAATAAAAAAAAAAAAAAACAGAGTAAGATTTTCAGTTTAACATTTGTTGTGGGTTAGCTAAAAATCATTCTAGCACATTCAACTTTATGCCAATGCCTTCAAATTTTCAATTCCAGAGTACTGCTAGCAGAAGTAAAAGTACAAGGGAGAAAATACATACTTTGGGATAAGAAGGATGTTTCCTCAGAGTCTGAAAGAGCTTTCTTTGGAAAACGATTTGATCCACAGCTACAAAAAAAGAATAGCTGGTCACCAGAGTCTTTAACCTCTCCTACCAGAGTTTACTTTCCTCAAGACCTAAGTTTCCTATCTGATGAAATGAATAAAGATATTTACAACCTAGCCCTGACCAGATGGCTCAGTTGGTTGGAGTGTTCTCCCATACACCAAAAAGTGTGCAGGTTAGATCCCCAGTCAAGGTGCATATGGGAGGCAACTGATTGATGCTTCCCTATCTAAAAAATCAATCTATCTATATAAAACCCTAATATGCAAATAGACCAAACAGTGGAACAACCAAACAACCAGTCGTATGTCATCCGCTGACCACCAGGGGGTGTGTGCGTAACATGGTGGGTGTCTGCAGCAGGCAGCAGAGAGCAGAACATGGCGGGCATTGGCCACAGCGGGATGGTGGAACAAGTGAGCAGGGGCGCCAGACTAAGGCGGGGTGCAGATCACTGTCATTGGGGTCTTTGGTGGTTACTGAAAATTCTTTGCTCCTGCGCACCAAGGTCCCGCTGGGCACTCACACCTGTTGCCAGAGCCTGCATCTGCTGCTGGTGCCGGCCCCACTCATTCCCGCAGCTGGTGCCCAGCACCCTCCCAATTGCTCGGTGCTGTCAGTGGGTGCGAGCAGTGGCTTTGGCCCCAATCGCCCCTCAGGGCTTCTTCACCTCCTCCTGCTCCTGCTCCCCAGGGGCGATCAGGGCCAGCAGCCACCTTTCGCACCTGCTGCCAGCAATGGTCCGCTCACACCCACTGCTGGCGCCAGAGCCTTCACTCTTTTTATTATCCTCATCTAAGCATATGTTTTTACTAGGGGCCAGTGGCTGAGCATCAACCTATGAACTAGGAAGTACCAGCTCAATTTCTGCTCAGAGCACATGCCTGGGTTGTGGGCTTGACCCCCAGTATGGGGCAAGCGGGAGGCAGCTGATCAATGATTTTCTCTCATCATTGATTGTTTCTCTCTCTCTCTCTCCCTTAAAAAAAAAAAAAGAAAAGAAAAAGAAAAAGATATTTACAACCTAATTCAAAGCCAAATCTTCTAAACCCACAGTAAAACAAAGGCAGCTTTGACAGAGGATAGCTACTAAGTGTTCTAAAAATGACATGCTGTAACCTCAGCAGGATGAAATAATCTATGCCCCAAAAGCAAGCCCTTACATGCTTATATGGATATTAGAGGCAAATTCGTGCACTCGCCTGTGTCCTCTCGCAGTCCAGGAGCCCTTGGGGGATGTCCAACTGATGGTCAATTTGCATATTAGCCTTTTACTATATAGTATATAAATTTTCTTCTAAAATTATTGTGACACAGATATAATTTTTCTAAGGGTATTAATTTATTTTTTTCATAAGAAAACACAAAGTAATGCTATTATATAACAGTTTTCTAAAAAAGGGGGCAGGGGGTCAGAAGTACTGCTGGCGCAGTTTTACTTAACATGTATTTATCTGCCGAAGCCGGTTTGGCTCAGTGGATAGAGCGTCGGCCTGCGGACTGAAGGGTCCCGGGTTCGATTCTGGTCAAGGGCATGTGCCTGGGTTGCGGGCACATCCCCAGTGGGAGATGTGCAGGAGGCAGCTGATCGATGTTTCTCTCTCATCGATGTTTCTAGCTCTCTATCTCTCTCCCTTCCTCTCTGTGAAAAATCAATAAAATATATTTAAAAAACAAAAAAACAAAAAAAAACATGTATTTATCAGTACCAAAGACTATAATAATATTCTCTAAAAAGCAATTTCAATTTTATCTTTGTCTCAAGATGAATGGTGCTCCCATTTCTAATCTTCATTCCTTTCTATTTAGAAAACCCATGATTCACTCTACCCAGAGAAAAGAGTTAGATTAAAATATCACCTAGCTGATTCTGACTCTCTCCTGTTTTAAGAATAATTCCTGATGTCTTAAGAAGCTTTATAAATGCACTGTCATTTTCTTCAACTTCATAATAAACATGTGTTTTCTTTGTCTTTTTGGAGAGTGGTTGCTTTCTGGCATCTGAAAATAGACACAATTTTCAAGATTGTGAAAAAAAATTAAGAATGTGACAAATAGTAAAACAAAGATAAAACTGTAAACCCTACAATAATAACCCTAAGAGGAAAGTTGATAGGTTCCTGAAGAATTATATTAAAACTGACAGTATAGTAAAATTTTATTTCTAACAATGGTTCAATAGTGGCTTCCAAACAAACAGAATAATCAATAAACATAATTGTTTTCATCTACTGAGTTTTCATTAGAATAATTCAAAATGTGCCATTTCTAACAATAACCATGGAAATGTTTCCACCCAAATTCTAAAGTAGTCAGGGTCTCTCAAGCTGATGTCTGCAAACCATTGCTCTAGAACCACTGGAAACCTTATTAAAAGCATATTCACATCCCAGAGTTTATGAAATAAAAATTTTGGGAATGGGGCCTGGGAATCTGAATTTTTAATAAGTTCTCTAGGTAATAATCCTGATGCACACCAAAGTTTGAGAACCAATTATCTTTATCTAGCTGCACGGGTAGAAGACTGGGGCAGATTCTCCTGCATCATATCTTTGAATACAAAGACCAGACTGGTTCCATCCCAAGGCTCTCAACCCATAAGAAGTAATAAAACATAATTAACAAACAAAACAAATAGGTTCTTGATGTTAAACATGATTACATACCTACTCTTCTCCCCTGATACAAGTTAGAATCGCCGTAATAGGGTAGTTGAGTGTAATAATGGGAAAAACTATCAACTTCTTATCGGAACTCTTGGGCCTCTGTCAATCATATTCTCACATGCACATAGTCTATTTCTTTGCCTCTGGTATGCTTTCTTTGATATGATGCCTTTCTTTATATATCACTATCAGAGCACTTATCTAGGCCATAACTTTTTTAAGGCATGAGACCATAAGTTTTTCTTAAGGGTTGGGATTATATTGTATCTTTGTATCCCAGCACCTAGATAATGTATAATAGGTAAGCTCTATAATACTAACTCCTCTTATAGATGTGGAGACTGATACTCAAGAGACTGTAGGCATGCCCAAAGTCATACATGGAATCAGAGGCAGAAACTCAATCTCAAATCTCCTGATATAGATTCTGTGTGCTCTATCCATTAAGCCTTGATGACTCCCAGCATTTGAAAATAGGAACATCATATCTCTAAGTGCCTCACATGTTTTTTTATTTTATTAATTTTATTGGGGTGACTGGTTAATAAGAGTATATAAGTTTCTAATGTACAATTCTATAAAACATCCTCTGTATATTGCATTGTGCGCTCACCATCCAGTGAAGTCTCCTTCCATCACCATATATTTGATCCCTTTTACCCTCTTCAACCTATCCCCATCCTTATTTTCCCCTTTGATAGCCACCATACTGTTGTCTATGAGTTTTTGTTTGTTTTGTTTCTTTATTTGTTGCTTTCTGTTTTATATCCCACACGACTAAAATCATATGGTTCTTATGCTTTCAATATGACTTATTTCACTTAGCATACTCTCAAAATTCATTCAAGTTGTCACAAATGCAGTACCTTATCTTTTCTTATGGCTCTGTAGAAAGGAATGAAGATTAGAAATGGGAACACCATCCAACCTACAGTTCTCTGACAGTCAAGATTCCATTATGATTGGATAAAGATGTGGTATAAGGGAAAAGTATTCAGCCATAAGAAAAGATGAAATACTGCTACACACATTTGCTATAGGAAATAAAGCAACAAATGAGTAGATACTTACTAGAGGCATTTTCTGTCAGGGTCTCTTTATCCTCAGATTTTGATAGTCGTCTTTTGGAAGCCATGTTGACCAATTTTCTGCAGTTAAATATTTTCTACAGCAAAATCAGAGAACAGAAGTGACCCTCTCAAAGCTAGATAAATTGAGAGGTTAAAGCTATAGCTCAAAGAAAACCACTCTATTCAAAACTGAAGTGGTTCCAGTGTTTACACTAATGCTATCTAAATCCAGGTGTTGAGAAAATTTCAACCCCTCTATCTGGTCAATACTTTCTTGCTTTCAAGACTTGTTTACCCAGTTGCCTTTTTAGCCAGACCACTTCCCTCTTTTTTAAATCCTTACCAGAGGACACGTTTTTATTGATTTTTAGAGAGAAATATCAATGTGAGAAACATCAATTGGTTGCCTCCCATATGCACCCCGACCGGGAATCAAATCCAAAACCTAAGTATGTGCCCTGACTTGGAATCAAACCTGAAACCTTTTGGTGTACAAGATAACGCTCCAGCTAACTGAGGCACCTGGTCAGGGCCAGACCACTTCCCTCTTTTATTTTATTAATTTTATTGGGTGACTGGTTAATAAGAGTATATGTTTCTAATGTACAATTCTATAAAACATCCTTCTTGCTGAAGGACAAACCCACAGTTCTCTGACAGTCAAGATCCTTCATCTTCTAGCCCCAAACTATACCTCTCCAATAATTTAATAATCCAACACTACACATTAGGGACTGTGCTAGGTGCTGGGGTTACAATTATGAACCAGACATGATGCCTGACCTCTGGAAGTTTATAGTATAGTAATGAATAGTCTTAATGTAATTATTTAACTACACTCATGCCCTGCACAAGGATGTTTCAGATGACAGACCACATATACCACAGTGGTCCCAGAAGATTATAATAGAGCTGAAAAATTCCTATTACCTGGTACCATAAAAGCTGTTGTAATGTCATAGCGTAACACATTATTCACACATTTGTAGTGATGTTAGTATAAACAAACCTACTATGCTGCCAGTTATAGAAAAGTATAGTGCACACAATTATGTACAGTATATAATAGTTGATAATGGTAATAAGCAGCTATGTTAGTGGTTTATATATTTATTATACTATAATTTTTATCATTACTTAGAACAGGGGTCCTCAAACTTTTTAAACAGGGGGCCAGTTCACTGTCCCTCAGACCGTTGGAGGACCGGACCAAAGTTTAAAAAAAAACTATGAACAAATTCCTATACACACTGCACCTATCTTATTTTGAAGTAAAAAAACAAAATGGGAACAAATACAATATTTGTATTTGCATGTGGCCCGCGGGCCGTAGTTTGAGGACCCCTTAGGGTATACTATTTCTACTTATTTAAAATAAGATTTGCTATAAAACAGCTGTGTACACAGCAGCAGCCTCATACATCTGTTTACCGCTTGATGACATCATTTTCACTTGTGCTTGATTTAATCTTGTGTTGTGTTGCATAGTAACATGCAATATAGGCTTGTAGCCTAGAAGCAAGAGGCTATAGCATATAGCCTAGATGTGCGGTAGGCTACTAGTGTACCATCTAGGTTTGTGTTACGTACACTCTATGATGTTTGCACAATGATGAAATTGCCTACGGATGCAACTCTTGGAATATGGCCCCATGATTAATCAACACATGACTATGCAGTTTTGTACTATAAAAGAAAAGCACAGGCTGCTATGAGGAAATTTAGTCTAGTTAGGGTGGCGGTGATGAAGAAAAGTAGCGACGTAGCGACAAATTTCTCAGGGATAATCTTTTTGAGAAAGTGACTTTAAGCAGGGATCTGAGGGTTGAAATAGGAATTAGTAAAAGCGATACAAGAGTAGTCCAGGCAGAGAAAAACTCCACAGTGAAACAGGAAGGAGCTTGTAGAATTATAAATGAGACTGCAGAAATAGGGGAGGGCCTGAAACACAGGGTCTTCTAGCCTATCACGTAAACCAGAAAAGTGTTCTTCTCACCCCAAATGCTCTTATTTGCCTGGAAACTACTATTCTGCCTGGAAACTACTATTCATCCTTAAAGACTTAATTAAATGTCATCTTCCTTGAAAAATGTTCCTGGCTCAGTGGTTGAGTATCAACCTATGAGCCAGGAGGTCAGGATTCGATTATCGGTCAGGGCACATGCCCTGGTTGCAGGTTCGATCCTCAGTGTGGGGCGTGCAGGAGGCAGTCAATCAACGATTCTCTCTCATCATTGATGTTCCTATCTCTCTATCCTTCTCCCTCTCTGAAATCAATAAAAATAAGAAATTAAGAACAAACGTTCCTCTTGCCCTGGCTGGGTGACGGTTGGAGTGTCCTCCCATACACCAAAAGGTTGCCAGTTGGATTCCCAGTCAGGGCACATACCTAGGTTGTGGTTCGATCTTCTGTCAGGGTGTATACAGGAGGCAACCGACTGATGTTTCTCTCTAAAAGTCAATGAAAACATGTTCTCGGGAGAGGATTAAGAAAAAAAGAAAAGCCCTGACCGGTTTGGCTGAATGGATAGAGCGTCGGCCTGCGGACTGAAGGGTCCCGGGTTCGATTCCGGTCAAGGGCATGTACTTTGGTTGCGGGCACATCCCCAGTGGGGGGTGTGCAGGAGGCAGCTGATCAATGTTTCTCTCTCATCGATGTTTCTGACTCTCTATCCCTCCCTCTCTGTAAAAAAACCAATAAAATATATATTTTTTAATGTTTTTTTTTTTTAAAAAAGAAAATGTTCCTCCTATCCTCAAGAAAGTTTGCTACTCGCTTTCTTGCTCCACTGAGGTACCTAGGAGCCCTTTCCACATCATACTAAACTGCAAATCTCCTTGAAAGCAGGAACCCAGTGTCACTTATTTCAGTATCCCCAGGACCCAGCACAATAACTGGTATAAAAAATTTTTTCTGAAAACTTTTTTTTTTCCTGAGCCCCAACAGCGTGGCTCAGTGGGTGAGCGTCAGCCTGTGAACAAGGAGGTCACTGTTGGATTCCCGACCAGGGCACACGCTGGGGTTGCAGACTCAACTCCAGTAGGGGGCGTGCAGGGGCAGCGATTAATGAATCCCTCTCACCACTGATGTTCCTGCGTCTCTCCTTCCCTCCGAAATCAATAAAATATATATTTTTTAAATGTTTTTCTCCCCTACCCAGTTTGGCTTAGTGGACAGAGCGTTGGCCTGCGGACTAAAGGGTCCCAGGTTCCACTGGGGTCACCCGCCATTTTGCAGGCAGAAACACTAAAGCCAGTCAGAACCCGCTGACTTCGGGGCCCGCCCTTAACCGTATTCCACCTCCTGGTTTACAGAGAAGCCTAGAAGATGGGAAGATGGGGCCGGCTGCCGGGCCCAGGCCATTCGAGTAGGGGTTGGGGATAAAAGTCCTTCTCATTAGAGTTCTCTGGGTTTAATGTCCACAGGGAGGCCACTGACGAACGGTGTCCGGACCTCCTCCTCCAAGGTGCCGCCAGAGCCCGAGCCCGTGCCGGTGCCGGTGCTGTGCTCGTCGTCCGGCTTCAGGTTGCTCATGGTGCGGGGGGTGGGAGGGGTGACGAGAGGAAGGGAACGCGGAGGGCGAGAGCGGCGCCGGCCCGGCGAGGAGGTGGGAGGGGGCGCGGTGAGCGTTGCGCTTCCGGGGGTGCTGGTGCGGGGCGGGGTGGCGGTGGGGGGCGCGCGGGGCGGTGAGAGGGGCGGCCGCCGCGTCGGGCCGGGGTCACATCAAGTTTGGCGGGTGCGGCGGGGGAGGCACTGCGAACCGGAGCCCTTTTTTTTTGTCATTTTAACGACGCAGGGAGGTACCTGAGGGTCTAGCCCACAGCAGGGCGGGAGAGAAAGCCAAGATAGGGCGCGGAACCCCGGAGGGAAAGGCCGAGCTTGGCCGGGGCCTACAGACCAGGCCGCAGGAGAGCGAAGCCTCGAGAAACGACGACCGCAGCTCCAAACACCCGCCGACTGGCCGGCGCCGCCTCTCGTTTAAGACTTTCCCGCCCGGAGCGACACCGCCCCCTTGACGTCACCGAAGCGCGCCGCGCCGTGACTTCAGGTTTCCGCGCCGGAAGTGGGCGGCCGCGCGGCCCGGCGAGGGTCAGTACGCCGGGGCCGAACCTGCAGTGGGATCCCGCGCCAGCCAGGCTGAGGGCGTGAGAAGGCTCGGAGGCGAGCTCGAGTGGGAGCCCGGCGCCCGTGGGAGGAGACACCCAGCGACACCGGGTCGGGAGCTGGCGCTTTGTGAAGATGGCGGGGCCGGAGCTGCTGCTCGACTCCAACATCCGC
The DNA here is from genome assembly GCF_000147115.1 of Myotis lucifugus. NCBI lineage: Eukaryota > Metazoa > Chordata > Mammalia > Chiroptera > Vespertilionidae > Myotis > Myotis lucifugus. The sequence goes on from NW_005871056.1 coordinate 15,193,983, forward strand.
CTCTGGGTGGTCCTGCCCATCGTGATCATCACCTTCTTCGTGGGCATGATCCGCCACTACGTGTCCATCCTGCTGCAGAGCGACAAAAAGCTCACCCAGGAACAAGTCTCCGACAGGTCAGCGCCCTCCGGACCCGGCGACCTCACTCCCCCGTGACCTTGAGCAAGAAAGTGCGGGGGTTCTGTCCGTTTACCCCGACTTCCACATCGCGCTCCCGCTGGCGGGGTGACCCCCGGGGCTGAGTTACCTTCTGTGTTTCCCTTTCGTCATCTGTCAGATGTGGATGCTAACAGGATATGCCTCCTAGACAGGGGCGGGGATTAAATTTTAGATCATGTCTATAAAGCGCTTAGCTGGGACGAATCAAGTGTTCAAAAGTGATGTTGCTATTAGTATTGTTAGGCTAGTCGCCAGCCTTATCTATGAGCTATAGATAAGGTAGGTGTGATTACACTCGATTTACCGAACTACAGTGGTGGTTAGCTGAGGTACCAACTGCCCAAGAGCTTGGCAAACATAAAACTACAGAAATGTGAGGGATGGTGATTATCATTTCCCCTGCTGGAGGGAGGGCAAAGTCTTCCCCCTGTGCTTCATTTCAATATTTGTCGAGAGGTCACTTGAGATGATGTTAGGTGGTATCTAGACGTGTGCCCCTCCATATGAAAATAAACATTTTCAGTCAGTCGTTACAACTATTTTCAGAGTTTACCTTAGGTAAATGTTAGTATGTCTTTAACACTTGCACTTATTAATCTCCCTTTTTTTAACCATTTTTAAAAAATATATTTTTATTGATTTCAGAGAGGAAGGGAGTGGGATAGAGAGATAGAAACATCAATGATGAGAGAGAATCATTGATCGGCTGCCTCCTGCACGCCCCACACTGGGGATGGAGCCCGCAACCCAAGCATGTGCCCTTGTCCGGAATCGAACCTGGGACCCTTCAGTCCACAGGCTGATGCTCTATCCACTGAGCCAAACCAGCTAGGGCTTAATCTCCCTTTTTAACAAAGAGCAAGCTTCAGGCTCAGGACTTTCAACAGGCAACAGTATGCAGCTAAAATTTAATAATTGTGTTTTGTTTTTATTGTGTTTATTTTTAACAGTTACTTCCTATTTGTGGCAGATAATACTGGTTTTGCATTTGCTGGTAATTTAAAGATTTCTTTTAAAACTTATATAAGCAGACAAGATGATGCGTAAAAAATACTAAGTTTTTAATAGTATAAGTGCTAGGTAAATAAGATAAAAATAATAACCATGATATGAGAATGCTGAACTTTGGAAAGAACTGCTATCGTTTTCAGTTGTGCTTTCCAGTTATGCTGAGAATAATAATAATAATAAACCAACATTTATTAAGCACTTAGACTATGCTAAGCACTTATATTCATTAACTTATTTAAAATTCAAAACAACTCTGGTAGATGTCCCATTTTTTAAAAAAAAATTTTTAAGTATATTTTTGTATTGATTTCAGAGGGAAAGGGAGAGGAAGAGAGAGAATCATTGATCTGCATGCTTCCTGCACGCCCCACACTGGGGATCAAGCCCACAACCCGGGCATGTGCCCTGACCAGGAATCGAACCATAACCTCCTGGTTCATAGGTCGATGCTCAACCACTGAACCATTTTATAGAAACTAAGGGTTAAGAGGTTCCATGGTCACAGACAGTGACATCCAGGACTTAACACCAAGTCTTCTGGTTCCCAAGTCTGGAGCTCCCCACTATACCACAGACTTTTCTTTGGCATCAGTTTTAGAACTGACAGAACCAACCTCCTGTAGATAACCTTAAGTCAGTTCACCACAGGAAGGGAGGTTATAGAAAGATGTAAAGTAGCCCTGGCCGGGGTACCTCAGTTGCAGGCAATCAATCAATGTGTCTCTCTCACATGGATATTTCTCTATCTCTCTCCCTCTACCTCCCTTTTCCTTTCTTCCTCCCTGCCTCACTCTCTTCCTGTCCTTCCCTCCCTTCCATTCTCTCTCCCTTCCCCCTCCTCCTTCCTTCCACACTCTCTAAAAATCAATGGAAAAAATATCCTCAGGGGAGGGTTAAAAAACACACAAAAAGATGTAAAGTGGAGAGAGCTCAGTCAGCATTTATTTATATATTGATACCAATAAATTGTTCTCATTTTACCTTGAAATTAACACTGAGATAGATAATCCTGAACCATTTTTACCGTTGAAAAAAAGAGAGCCTGGGAAAGTTAAGTAGCCTTCCCTAAATAACCAAATAGTAAAATATTGTGCCTGTACTTGAACCCAGGACAGTCTCACTCCCAAATTAAATTCTCTTGACTACAATTCCTGCTGTCATAGATTCTCCGCCACAGTTTTTGCACTGGGTTCAATATGTGGTTTCAGAGTGATGATGCTGAATGATATCAGACCCAAAACTCCCTTTTATGACCCAAAGTGAAATTCACTGTTGATGCACTCTATACAAGAATATTTAAAAAAAAAAAAAAAAGGCACATAATGCTTTACAGCAAGCATGTCAAACTCGCTCACGGCCAGCAGACCACATGCCTCATTTAAATAAAGGAGGCATGCAGCCCTCCGGCCACGAGTTTGACATGCTTGCTTTACATAAAGGCAACAATCCTGAGAAATAAAAGGTAGATAATTTAAATTCTGTTTCGTAAGTGCTTGTGCATAACAGTCCTAGAGAAGATGTACTACAGAAGTCAGATGCAATCACCTAGCTATAAAATCCCTATAAATTGGGGCAGATTCCACTGTAGGCTGATACATTGTGTTAGGTACTTAGATGTAACAGAAGGCAGTGTTTGGATGTGATTTTCCTAAGTGGTGAACTACCCTTGATAAAGTTCTGAACACAACAAAGTGCAGTTTTTCCTATATTTACAGGCTGGTTGCGTATCTGGAAATTCAGTATATATAAAAATCATCCCTCTCAACCATTGCAAAAAATGGAATTAGGTTTGAGGCTCAGATCATTAGAACCAGTTTGATGAGATATCACAAGTAGTGTGAGACATGGGACAGTTCTTTGTATTGCACATCTGTCCCCAGCACTGAGGAATACTTAGTTGTGTGCTTTCTCTCCATCCCTTAACTTTGACACTCTAAAAAATTCCACAGGTTTCCATTAGGCCCTCTAGAGGGCAGTGCCACTTACATGAAGAACCACTGCTTTAAAGAAAACTCAACATTTCTGGTCATAATTGCTCCATCCCTTAAGTGAAGTCATGCCATCTCTGACACGGTATGACTATACCCCACCAGGTCATCATTTGAACTTGAGTAGAATGCTGACCACATGATTCTGAACTGGCCGAAGTCCAAGGCAAAAGATGTCTTTTAGTTGTAAAACATTCCTCTAAATACAGTATAAGTTTCCAGTAACCTGAATGATCACAAAATGGAATGTTGGGTTTCATAAATTATTAAGCTTTTACTGCCTCGAAACTTATTAAAATTTTTGTAAAATGTATTAAACCAAACCTGAAAAATGCATAAATAAAATTTATTAGACCATATTTAAGGATAGAATGTATGTAAAAAGTAGTTCTCAAGCTTGAAGAATATACTGACTCTTTGAAAGGAAAAAAACCCCAACAAAAACATCCTGATCTTTAAGGATATGGAACTCCACTTTGAGAAATAATAACTTTAAAAAATAAGCTTTTAAGAAAATGTCTTTCAGTTGCAAATTACCACTGTGAAGAAAAGCTTTATCTTTATAACCAGGACTAGGACTTATTTTTAGATATTAATGGAAATGAAAATGCAAAATTAAAAATTTCTTGTAGGGTTTGCAAATCTCAGAGAATACATCTGTGGATCTCAGTTTAAGAAAGTGAGTGCTTTTAATATACAAGATAATTAAAGCTTGCCTTGATTTAATTTTTTAATTCCAATCTATCACAGACTGATGCTTTTATAAAATATTTTGATCACGTATTTGGATCTTATAACAATGTCAAATTATAAACTTTTCTAAACCCTTATCACAGATCAGCATTGGTACATAGGCCACACTTTGAGTAGCTTTAGACTAGCTCCCAGGGAACAGAACATATTACATGTCACCTCTGTAAGCCTGCTTATGGAGCAGTCAACCGTATAGTACAACGAGGTCAGGAGGAAGAACACCAGAGAGAATTGCATGAGGGCACCAGGCATTGGGAAGAGTTTCATAGAAAAGGTGGAGCTTGAAGAAGGTGAAGGAGAGGGGCACTAGAGAATTCCCAGCGTATGGAAAAAGCTGGAACATGACAAGGAGATCCTAAGGGTATTGACCTACTACTTAGAGCAGGTGGCTTATACTGAGGAGTAGAGAGAAAACCAAGCACAGTTTTCCTGTGTTCATTTCTGTTACAATCTTTTTCCCCACTTTTCAAGAAAGATTTCCATTAAGCTAAGTAGGCTCCCCCTCAAGCCCCCCAATTAAAACAACTTTTGAATACCCTTGCCTGGTAGCTCAGATGGTTAGAGTGTTGTCCCAATACGCCAAGGTTCCTGGTTTGATCCTCAGTCAGGGCACATACAAGAATTAACCAATAAGTGAAACAACAAATCAAAGTGTCTCTATCTCTCCCTTCTCTCTAAAATCAATAAATTTTTTAAAAGCTTTTGAAAACCAAGAAAAAAATTAGTATTTTGATCTCTATTCTGTTTATTTGTAGCTTAGCACCACCCATTTGTATTGCACTGTTATCTTTAATGATCAATTATGTTAAAATATCACCAAATAATTTCACTTGTTACTTTATTTAACAAATGTTTATTGAGAGCTTACTAACCATCTGAGTACTGGGTGGGATTTCTATTTGTTGTCTGTCAGATAGCAACCCTGTCAAGTCCTGTACTCATTTCTCTTTGGGACTTAAAAAGTTCCTTCAATCCTCACCCTTCCTCCTTCCTCCTGCCTCCAAATCATCTGAGAAGCATCCAACTGCTACTCTTTTCACTCAGAGAAAGTGCCTTCTTAGCTCATAAATTAAGAGAAAGGTGAGTGTTCCAAATGTGCCTTCTTCAGAAATCTTTGTTCAGAAACACAGTCACTTCTGAAAAATGCTCTTTTGAAAACCTGATTTGGGGGTTGTTAGATTGGTTTTAAGGATACTTGTAGTTTGAAAAGTTTCCATACCGGACTGTGGCCAAATAGGCCCTCTCTTGTGTTTAAATAGGTCTTCTACTTTATTCTCTTGTTTTCTTCTAGTGTTTCGCTTTTATAAAAATCTCATTGTCTTGGTTGTATTTTTCAGTCAAGTCCTAATTCGAAGCAGAGTCCTCAGGGAAAATGGAAAATACATTCCCAAACAGGTACTCATTTATCTTTTATTTAAAGTCCCACGATTCACTGTTGAAGGCAGTAGATATCAGAATGTTTTATAAGGGGACTCTTTGGGGAAAACTGAAGGCTGGCAAGTCAGGAATTAAGCTGTGGCCTGATGGTGTTTGCTGTCATTGTGACCTCATCCTTCTTAGAAAATTGTTTTTAAATGTGACTCAGCTAAAATGTCAGCTCAGCTGCCAAGTGGGCTGTCAGCTCTTAGTGTAACAGCATATTCCAAGGGCCTTCTGACCAAACCTCTGGGGAATAATTTTACAGTTTGCTATGTCACAGTTTTAAGATTTAAAAAGCTCTCTTTTTTTCTACTAGTCTTTCCTGACACGAAAATATTATTTCAACAACCCGGAGGATGGATTTTTCAAAAAAACTAAAAGGAAGGTAGTACCTCCTTCTCCTATGACTGGTATGTTTATTCTTTTCTCTCATCTTTAAGGAAGATTTTTAACATGAGTGGGGGGAGGAGGGAGTTAGAATGTGTCATTTGACTTCAGTGTTAAATTGTTGAAGATAGTAATCTAAGGGACCTTAGATATCATCTAGAATAGCAATCTGCAGAAGTAGTGTTCTCTTTTCCAAATAAATGTTCTGGGAACTCCAAAATATAAAGTGGATCTAAAAAAGAGCTCTCAGGCCCTGGCTGGTGTTTCTCAGTGGTTAGAGCATCAGCCCGTGCACCAAGGGGTCTCAGACTCGATTCCCAGTCAAGGGTACATACCTGGGTTGCAGTTTGCTCCCCATCCCTGGTTGGGGTGTGTGGGGGAGGCAACTAGTCAATGTGTCTCTCTCACATCAATGTTTTTCTCTTTCTCTCTCCCCCACTTCCTCCCTCCCTTTCTTCCACTCTCTCTGAAAAGCAATGGAAAAAAATATCCTCGGGCGAGGATTAACCAAAAAAAAAAAGAGAGAGATAGAGCTTTCAGGCCCTGGCTGGGTAGCTCAGGTGGTTAGAGTAATCGTCCTGATAACACTTAAGTTGGTGGGTTCGATCCCGGTCAGGGCACATACAAGAGTCAACCAATGAATGCATAAGTGGAACCAAAAAAAAAAATCGATGTTTTTCTCTCTTTTTCCCTGCCTTTCTCCCTCTCTCTCAAATAAAATTTTAAAAAAGAAAATAAAAATAAATAAAGAAAGAGCTCTCAGCTAAGGGACTGAAGCGACTAGAGCCATCGTCTCTGGGTCTCTTCCCTTTGCTGTTACTCAGGACCCAGGGCTCCACTGAGCACAGTTGGAAAAGCTGGGGCTCCCACCCAGTGCCTGGCTCCTGTTGCTGACAGATGGCCACCCAGCTCTGCTTGGATGAGGAAGAGCTCTCACTACTTCCCCAGACCAGCTATTGGCCATCCTACAATTTTTACTCTAACAGATTTCTTACTTTCACTGATCCCTGTCATGTGAAAAACACAGCCTCTTTAAAGTGAAACAAAATTTATTATCCCATATTGACTGTCCTCTCATTTTAGTATCCATTTCTTTAGGTGAGATTACCAGCTATTTTAAACCCAAACAGAAGTTACTATAAATCTTTCAGAAAACCTACAATAAACAAAAAACCAATAAATTTACAAAAAGATGCTTGACCTACTAAAATCTATGGAATGCAAATTAAAACAAGATGTCCTTTATAGCCCATTAAATTGGCAAAGATTGAAAGCTTGACCAAAGTTGCTACTGTCAAGGTCATGGGAAGTGAGGCGCTCTCACTATTTTTGAAGGACAATCTGACAGTATCAACACAAATATGCAGGCTATGTACAAGGTAGTTGTTGATGGCATTGTTTATTGGCAAAAAAAAAATTGGAAACAATCTATAGCAGTGATGGCGAACCTATGACACGCGTGTCAGAGGTGACACGTGAACTCATTTTTTTGGTTGATTTTTCTTTGTTAAATGGCATTTAAATATATAAAATAAATATCAAAAATATAAGTCTTTGTTTTACTATGGTTGCAAATATCAAAAAATTTCTATATGTGACACGGCACCAGAGTTAAGTTAGGGTTTTTCAAAATGCTGACACGCCGAACTCAAGAGGTTCGCCATCACTGATATATAGGTTCACCCAGTAGTGATGCCTGCAACCACATTGTGGATTCCTATGCAGACATTAAAAATAATGAGAGAGTTATTATACCAATGTGGAAATAGCATTCACAACATACTAATTTTTTTAAATTAAGAAGCAGAATAGTGCCCTGGCCTGGTGGCTCAGTTGGTTGGAGCGTCATTCTGTACATCAAAATGTTGTGGGTTTGATTCCCAGTCAGAGCACATACCTAAGTTGCAGGTTTGATCCCTGGTTGGGTGGGTATGGAAGAGAACCGATCAATGTTTCTCACATTGATGTTTTTCTCTCTCCCTCTCTCTCTAAAATCAATAAACATATCCTCGGGTGAACCTAAAAAATAAAACAAAAAAAGAAGAAGAGTAAGCATAGTATCCCTCTATTGTGTATGTATAGAGAGAAACCACTCTGTGTGTGTGTGTAAATAAAATGATGGAAGGATATGAAACAATTAAAAATGTTAGAGAGTAGGCTCAGGGGAACCATCTACATCCCGTTTATATGTCATTTGAATTTTTTACAATGAACTTGTATTACTTTATCAAATAAATTTAAAATGAACAGAATCAGGAGGAAGCCCCTGCCAGCAGTGGTAAAATGTAGTGGTCTCTGTGTTTTTGTCTTAGATCCCACTATGCTAACGGACATGATGAAAGGCAATGTAACAAACGTTCTCCCTATGATTCTTATTGGCGGATGGATCAACATGACATTCTCAGGCTTTGTCACAAGTAAGTCACCACTGAGAAGACTCAGGTTGTATTTCACCTGTGCTCCTTTCCCTTCTCCCTGTTCAGAGAAATCAAAGTGCTAACATCATGAGTCCTATGTTCTGTAGTGGAAACTGGTAACAACATCCTTTGAACAGCAAAAATATTAATATGCTATGATTTTATGGCTCTTATTACAAACTGTAAGTTCATAATGTCAATGCTTTTTTACTAATAGGGATTCAAACGAGTGGCTTGCTAGTTTGTATCTGAAACTAATTTAGTGTTCTAGTTGAGTAGGATAAAGGGAAGCCATTTATATTTCTACTTCATTTTCTAGATGTTGGGGTGAGTCGTTTGTCTATTTGTTTATAAGTTTTTATTTGATTTGAATTAATTTGGTTTCTTAGTAATGTAGTTCTCTGTGTATATATATTCCACTTTATGTTTAACAGATTAGTGCATGTTTCTTTTGAGATTTTTAGGTCACAGCTCAGTTTGAGTCCCTGCTTCTTAAGCAATAGAGAAGCTAGTATTCAAGGAAGAGTGACATTGGATGTATTTCTTCAGAAAGTGACAAATTTCCTTGTGGAAATCTTTTGCCAAACTCTGTATGGTCCAGAGTTCCCACCTCTTCAGGGAAAGAATAGATGCATTCACAGTTTTACTCTTCTAAAAATAAAGAAGTTGGGGCTGATTATGAACTTTTCTTTCTTTGCAGCCAAGGTCCCATTTCCACTGACCCTCCGCTTTAAGCCAATGCTACAGCAAGGAATTGAATTACTCACATTAGATGCATCCTGGTAAGGACTTTCTCTGAGTCTTACAAAAGGAGAGAAGGTTTTAGCCTCTTTTCTCTAGGTGCTGGGGTCTTAGGAGTGCAGGGGTAGATGTATGTATTCCCAAAAAGTTAAAAGATAAAGCCAGACAGACCTTTTAGCAATGCCCTGGAGCATATGGGAGTAGATGTTTGTATTATTTTTTCCAAAATACATTACTACTGATAATAACATTAAACCTTTTCATTCGTACCAGGCACTGTACTAGGTGCTTTCTACATATTATCTTATTTTTATCCTCATAGCAACCCTATGAAATAAGTGGAGAAATTGAGATTTGACCACACCGTCTGTCCAAGTCCAGCACTCATGTCGTATTTAGCACTATTTTTTATAGCAGAGTAATAAAACACAAAATTTGAAAGGCTCATAGAACACTGCTACCACATGTAGAACCCAGTAGTGCTTCTTCATATGGTCTCTCCAGACTGTTTTGTCAGTGGCTTCCCAGAGACTGGCATTAAAAAGGAAGCCAACTCTAGCTGGTTTGGCAGTGGATAGAGCATTGGCCTGTGGACCAAAGGGTCCTGGGTTTGAATCAGTTGCAGGCTCCTCCCCAGCCTGGGCCCTGGTCAGGGCATGTGCAAGAGGCAACCAGTCGATGTGTTTCTCTCACATCGATATTTCTCTGTCTTTCCTTCTCTCTTCCACTCTCCCTAAAAATCAATGGAAAAATACTCTCGAGTGAGGATTAACAACAAAAAAGGAAGCCAGGCAAGAGGAGAAGAATGTGTAACTTCCAGTGGTAACTTCCCTGAAGTGAGCAAACCAGTGGTTGTATGAGAGGGGCAGGCCAGACTGGGTGCTAGAGAGTCTTGGCTGTGCACAATTCCACTAGAGGAGAAAAGCTGTAGTTATTATAAGTAGCATGACTCTACTAAACCTCGACCTTCCAGACTCATTTGGGCCAAGCAAAAACTTTATGTGCAAGAAAAACTTTTAAAATCTTTTCTCAGCATCTGTGACTGACATGCTTGTGTGGACAAAGGAGACTGGAACGTGGGTATACAACTAGCTTACTGTTAGATGTAGATCTACAACTTGGGAGTCCGAACTTCTTATTGTATGTACTTCTGCATTGTTTGCATTCATTATTTATAGCAAGTGTGTTTTTATAATTAAAAATAATGAATGGTTTGAAAACCCATTATGTAGAAAGGAAAATTAAGCAAAGCTTACAGTCCCTGATTAAATGGAAGCACACCAGTTGTGAGTTCAGCTTCTGCTACTGAAGGCAGAATTTATTATATAGCTCTAAGTGGCACTTTACCTGCAGTAAGCTATAACTGTTTGTAACATTGCCTTCACAACTTGTATTTCTTCTTTGGTTGTGCTTTGAATGAATATAGCTTACCCCCGGTGATTTCTTACATACTCTGGACAACTTTGGGTGTTAGAAAAGTATGAATTGCATTAATTCTGACATAACTACCTACGTTGCTTCACTTTTGCTTTAGGGTGAGTTCTGCATCCTGGTATTTCCTCAATGTCTTTGGGCTTCGGAGCATTTACTCTCTGATTTTGGGCCAAGATAATGGTAAGGAGCACATCAGGTTTAATAAGCAAATACTCTGATAGATGAATCATCCATGCCAGAGTCAGAAAAATCATGTAGGCTGTGCTATTTGTTAGCATAGTCAAATACAGTCCTTCATTCTTTAAACTACTAAGTTTCTGAGGTATTCTAAAAACAGTCTTAAAAATTCCAGGGTCAAACTGAAGATCTGAGATCTCCCTGGCAATAACAGGGACAAGATGACGTATTCTAAAAACAGTCTTAAAAATTCCAGGGTCAAACTGAAGATGTGAGATCTCCCCGGCAATAACAGGGACAAGATGTAGTCTCTAACAGTCTGATATCCTCAAATGAGGGATCCACACCAGCAATATAAGCCTGCAAAATGGAAGCTGAAAGAAGGCCTGGTTTGATCAGTTAGTGCATTGACAAGATTTCTTGCCAGTACTTGTCCTAACTGTCTCACTTAATGGCTGGGAACTCAGCCAAGTTACTTAACCTCTTTAATCCTCTGATGTAAAACAGGGACCTTAATAATTGACTTCAGGGTTTGTTGTTAGGAGTAGATGAGGTAGAATCTGTAAAGTACCTAGTGAAGTATTCGGCATATAGTAGCTGTTCAGTAACTGGTGGCTGTTGTTATTGTTTAAATTTGAAGTAAAGTTTAGTGCTTTCTTAGTTACCTTTCTTCTCCTGCTATTATCACCCCCGTTTTTCAAGAGAAGTAAAGTGACTTTTCTGGTGTCACACAGCCAGTGCAAGGTAGGGCCAGTCAGTGAATGTGTGATATGGCTCTCTGACCCACTACTGAGCATCTGTAAGTTTTGTGTAAGGACCGTTCCTCCTGAGCATGCAGGCTGCTGCTAAGCCCTGGGGCTCATATAGGTGCATCTTACTCTGCAGCCGCTGACCAATCACGGATGATGCAGGAGCAGATGACTGGAGCAGCCATGGCCATGCCCGCAGACACCAACAAAGCTTTCAAGGTACACTCACTTCTTCCAGCTTCACTGAAGCTCCAAAAGGCATTCAGAGTAACTTTAAAGATGGGTTCTCTGAAGTGAGTGTAGTGTCCATTATTCCATTATTTAAATTTAGCAAAAATGTATTTTAGTTTACATGTCCCTTTCTCCTGAGGAAATCATCTAAGTACATTTGAGATTCTTAGTACTTTTTCTAGTTTTTAAATGCTCACCAAATTCATTCTACACTAAATGATGCTGTAAAAACAGTTCAATCAGAGGCACTGTAAACATTTGGAATATTTTTTAACTTTTGGACCCTGTAGACAGCTGATGAAAATTTCATTAAAAAAATTCAGTACCTAGAGCTTTTTCATGAAATTATTTTATAATTTATAAAATCTAGTATAATTTTTGTACAGCAGAATTTCACTAATTTTTCATCATAAGAACTAGGAATAGAAGAGAACTTTCATCTTGGTGAAAGGTATCTATGAAATACCCATACTCATATTGAAAGCTTTTCCTCTAAGATCAGGAACAAGACAAGGATGTCCACTCTTGCCACTACTATTCAACACTGTACTGCAGGTTCTAGCCAGGAAAGTTAGTCCAGGAAAAGAAATAAAAAGGCATTCAGATTAGGAAGATGCAAATCAAAATCACAAAGAGACACCACTTCACACCCACTCAGTAATAAAAGAAGATGGACAATAACAAATGTTGACAAGGCTGTGGAGAAATTGAAACTCTCATGTATGGTGGTAATGATGAAGCCACTTCGGAAAGCAGTTTTTAGCCTTTCTTCAAAAAGTTAAAAATAGTTACCATGTGACCTAGCAATTCCATGCTTAGGTAAATACCCAAGAAAATTAAAAACCTATGTCCACACAAAAACTTATACAAGAATATTCAAAGTACTATTTATAATAGTCAAAAAGTATAAACAATCCAAATGTCCGTCATCTGATGAACAGAGAAACAAAATGGAGCATTTTGGTATATGTGCACAATGTCTAGACAATGGAATGTATACAATGGAATATTATTCAGCCATCAAAAGGTATGAGTACTGCATCCTGGTACAATTAGGGAGGAACCTTAAAAGCATGCTAAGTGAAAGAAACCAGTAACAGCAGGGTGTGTATGATGTGCAGACTAGATGAATCCAAAGATACAGAAAGTAGAGTATTTGAAGAGGTTGGGGGAAAGGGATAAAGAGGAGTGTCTGCTATTTGATAGGAAGTTTCTTTTTCTGAAACCTGATGAAAGTATTCTGGAATTAGGTAGTGGTGATGGTTGCACGTCTTTGTGAATATGTTAAAAACCACTAACTTGCATATATTAAATGAGTGACTTTTATGCCATGTGAATTACAGTCATTTAAAAGAACACACCCATGAACTAACACTTGTATTGCATGTTAAATTTCACAAAGCATATTTTTAGAGCCCACTATTAAAGGCAAAGTATTTAGCATTAATAGACTATTTGAGAAATGTAATTAGTTACTAGCTCCGGTGACCTTAAATATTTTACCTTTCTTAGCTTTTGTCTCCTTGTCTGTAAATTGGGGATTGGGGTGGATGGCAGCACCTGAGCTTATACATGTAAACAGCCTCACCCAGCCCCTGGCCCAGAGTAGACGCTCACAAAGGTCAGCACTGCTCTTAGTAACAGCCCTTCTGCCCCTCTCTCCCTGCCCTGGTGTCCTCTTTCTTTGCAGACAGAGTGGGAAGCCTTGGAGCTGACAGATCACCAGTGGGCCCTAGATGATGTCGAAGAGGAACTCATGGCCAAAGACCTCCACTTCGAAGGCATGTTCAAAAAGGAATTACAGACCTCTATTTTTTGAAGACCAAGCAGGAATTAGCTGTGTCAGGAACTCGGAGTAGCACTTAACCTTGTAACTTTCGTTTGAGCAGGAGCCTCTCGGAATAAAAAGGAGGATGCATGAGCTGGCGGATGTGCAGCAAGGATCATTCTTGTCTGAGCCGGTTCCCCTTTATGTATGAAACTAGAGGAAACACAAGGAGTGTGTGCTGGGTGACTTACCCAGAAACAGCTATTTTTAAAATGTTTTAAATTTTCCATCTGGTGACTCTAGTAATGAAAGTCAGAGAAAGGGGGAAAACTCAAGCTAGTGATAATATATAAAACTTAGCAAAAATACAGTCTTTGGAAAAGGAGTTTTCAATTATACCTAATTATTATGTGTAGTCAGCCTGACTTCTAACCACAGTAGACTCCTTTTTTCTTGGGATCCAAACACCCTGCATTTTACCTTTAATTTTTTGTTAGTATTTTTATAACTTTCTTTACACAAATAATACATTTTCATTACAGAAAATTTAAGAACTATGGATGAGCAAAAAGTGAAGCTCCCTATATTCATTTTGAGCCTACAGAATGACATAAAAAGCAAATGTGTCAAAACCTTATTCAGATAAATCTTTTTCAGAGTGAATACCCAGGGCCAGGACAGACTTAGGAAACCTTCGCTATCTCATAATACTGTCCAGTGAAAATCAGTGACTGTGAGACACTGCCGGATTCTCAAGTGCCTTTGGGATCATTAAAGACAGGTTAAATAATGTGAGGTCTTGATCTGGAGTTCAGAATACATCAAATCCATTGACAAATCAATGGTGCTATACTGTATATGACTGCTCAGTTGAATGAAAGCATTTCCCAGTCATTCTGCATAAGAGAGTTTACGTATCACTGTAAGAAGTGAGAGAGGGCGATTGCTGGAAGACACATAGTTAAGGGTTGCCCAGGAAGAATTCTGTCTGGGTTAACTCCCAGGGAAGTGGCAGGGTGCCATTTCTGTACCAAGAGGTGAATGTAATTTGCATGTTGAACGCTGTAATCAAGAACAAACAACTCTTGACTCTACAAATTAAACCATCCTGTTTTCTCTTCTTTGCCTGTAAAAATGTTGCCTCTGTGGGTCATTAACAGCCTTTGACAATAGGTAGGAGTGTCTGTTGTGGAAAAGTGCTGAAGAGTCTAGGTAAAAAGTGTGATCCTTGCCCTCAGTGAATTCATAAGAGACACATAAGAAATGGATGTTGTTGGTTTTTTAAGTCAACTGTAAAAATATATTTATATTATGATTTCAGAGAGGAAGGGAGAGGGAGAGAGAGATAGAAATATCAGTGATGAGAGAGAATTATTAATCAGCTGCCTCCTGCCTGCCCTTCACTGGGGATCAAGCCCACAACCCAGGCATAAAAAAATGCCCTGACCAGGAATTGAACCGTGACCTCCTGGTTCATAGGTCGATGCTCAACCACTAAGCCATGCCAGCTGGGCAGAAATGGGTGGTTCTTAATCTTTGGGTCACAGAACATCTTTGAGATCCTGATGGAAGCTCTGACCCTCTCCTCCAGAGTAGTACACATGGGCACAGACACATGTCTCAGGTTACCCCAGGGGTATTGGTAGACCCTCCAGAGCCTATTCACAGTGACCCACAGATCCAATGTAAAAAATACCAATATTCAAAATAGTTGTTTAAACAAAATATTCAAGGACCAAGGGTTCAGTGTAGAAGAGTATCCCAAGCAGAGGGAACAGAACCAGCAAAGGCCCACATATTAAAATGTCCACAGTTCGTTGCATCCCCAGGAAGTGGGCAGTGGTGTGGTATGTATGGAAAGACGAGGTTGGGATGGAATGTAATAAGTGACTGATGGAGGATTACTTATGTGAGGAACCTTGCAGTTGCAAGTGACAGAAACTGAACTCAACCTAGCTTAAGCAATTTTTTAAAAAAGAATGTGAACTGACTCAACTAAAATGGCCAATGGTCTGTTAGCTTCAGGTAGAGCTGCTTAAGAACAAAAGAACAATGTCTTGAGTAGGGCCATCTAGATAGCGGTCACCAACCTTTCGGACCTCCCGGACCACCGGTTGGCGATCGCTGATCTAGATGGCAGAGAGCTTGTAAATCATTCCACAGAGGAACACTTGATCCTGATAGGGCAGTGGAAGCCTCTGGGAAGGACTGGTGAGGGGATTTGCTGCTGGGTGGGGAAAGGAATGGAGGGGTAAAGTGGGCGTGAGGAGTGTGAGTGTGACAGTGATAGATGGTAGTGAAATCAAAGGAGAAAGTGCAGGTGTTCAGGCCATTTAGGTGATTAGCTCCTGCTCTCTGAGTGTGTAGCTTTACTTAAGACACTTCCCCTCTCTGGGCCTCAGTCTTGTCTGTGAAAAGGAGATTATATATGGCAATCACTTTGGAAAATAGTCTGGCAGTTTCTCAAAAAGTTAAGCATAAAGTTTCCTTATGATCCAGCAATTCCACTCCTAGGTAGATATATACCCAGGAGAAATGAAAACATATGTCCACACAAAAACTTATACACCAATGTTCATCGAGCATT
This sequence comes from Myotis lucifugus, assembly GCF_000147115.1. Classification (NCBI taxonomy): domain Eukaryota; kingdom Metazoa; phylum Chordata; class Mammalia; order Chiroptera; family Vespertilionidae; genus Myotis; species Myotis lucifugus. The sequence continues at coordinate 15,209,804 of NW_005871056.1, forward strand.
ATTCATAATAGTCAACGTAGATACAGCCCAAATGTCCATCAACTGCTGAATAATAAATAAAATATGATACATCCAAACTATACAATATTATTCCGCAATAAAGAATGAAGTGCTGACTTAACCTATGATGTGGATGAACCTAGAAACACACTAAATGAAAACCACAAAAGACAGTATATATTATCCTATTTTTTATGAAATGTTCAGAATAGGCAAATCCATTGAGACAGAGAAGGTAGATTAGTGGTTGCCAGGGCTTGGGGGGAGGAGAATAGAGAGTGATTGCTCATTGGATACAGGTTTCTTTTTGGGGTGATGAAAATGTTCTAAAATTGAATGTGGTGATGGTTGCACAACTTTATGAATATACTGAGAACTGAACAATACACCTCAAGTAGGAGAAGTTTATGTATGTGAATTATATCTCATTAAAGCTGTTAAGGGTGGGGCGGGATCATAAGCCCTTGGCAGCTGACATCAAGATCTCTCATGATCACCCTGGCCGCTGTGGCTCAGTTGGTTAGAGCATTGTCCCATACACCGAAAAGGTTGCAGGTTTGATTCCTTGTTCGGGCACATACCCAGGTTGTGGGTTCCATCCCCGATCAGGATATGTACGGGAGGCAACAGACTGATGTTCCTTCCTCTCTCACATTGTTGTTTCTCTCCCTTTCCCTTCACCTCTCTCTAAAAATCAATAAAAATATATCCTTGAGTATTAAAGAAAAAAGATTTCTCATGATCATGGCTATGAGAGGTTCTTGTAGGCTAGCCACAGACTGAAGATGGTGGGCATCAAGGGGACAGATGGGTGCAAGGGATCTCTGGGGTATCTGGAGTCTTAAGTCAGCCAGCATATTCCTGAGCCTCTCGTGTTCTTTAACCCTCGGGGCTCTGCCACCATTCCTGCTGATTCTGCTCTCATCCCAGACTGGGAGAGTCAGCAAGCTTCAAAAACCAGAGTTCTATATCTGTGCCCCTCCAAGATGGGCTAGTACCCAATAAATAAAGCTTTTTTATTTCTGCAATCAACTCACATAATCACAGCCAGCCCCAGGCAACATTTTCCTTTCTTCCATTTATTTGTGAATTTTTCATTTTTTATTATGGAAAATTTCAAACATGCACAAGAGTGGGGAGAATAGTATATTGATATACCCATCACCCTGCTTTAATAATTATCAATATTAGGCCAATCTTTCATATATCTCCCAAACCCTTTTTTTCCTGGAATGTTTTAAAAGTAAATACCAGATATAATGTAATTTCACACAAAAAAATATTTTAGTATCTCTAACAGATAAGGATTTTTTAAAAACATAATCCACAGTGCTATTATCTCACCTAATTAGACCTTACTTAGTATGTTCTAAGGCCCAATCCATGTTCAAATTCTCCCCATTATCTTTTTCTTAAAATATATTTTTTATTGGTTTTAGAGAGGGAGAGAGAGATAGAAACATCAATGATGAGAGAATCATTGATTGGCTGCCTCCTACACACTCCCCTCTGGGGATTGAGCCTGCAACTCAGGCATGTGCCCTTGACCAGAATTGAACCCAGGACCTTTCAGTTTGCAGGCCTACACTTTATCCTCTGAGCCAAACCAGCTAGGGCTCTCCCCATTATCTTAAAATGCCTTTGAACCGTTGGTTTGTTTGAATGACAATCCCAACAAAGGCCCCCATGTGGCATTTGACTGCTAAGTCTCTTAGTCTCTTTTGTAACACTTTCTCCTTTGTGTCCCTTTTTTTGAGCCATTTATTTGTTGGAAAACCATGTGCTTTGCTCTGTAGAATTCTGTGAGTCTTTTAGAAGTATTCTTATCTGGGTGGAATCATATGCTTTTACTTCAGGA
>NW_005871056.1:15211761-15239729 GCF_000147115.1 Myotis lucifugus
AAACTGGGCACTGAATGAATAGTTTCTGAACAACAAACAAGAGAAAGACACTGCCTAGAGAAGGCTGAGAGGCCTTGGGAGCTCTCAGAAGCTGAGGGCACTCTCTGGACTGAGGAGCAAGTGAGCACCACTGTTTACTTCCCCCTCCACTTTGATAGGCAGGTTGGAACCCTATTCAGGTGCTTGGCCCTCAGAGCAGGGCTTTCTCAGATACACTGCCCTGAGCCCTTTGTCCCTAAACAAAGAGAGCAAGCAGGAACAACAGGATGTCACCACACCCCTGGCCTCCCTGCCAGGGGCCTCTCTCCTGCTCAGCAAGCTACTGCCCCAGCTGCCATGAGCACCTGGTATACCCAGCACGTAGAGCCTACAGAGAGGTCTCTTCTCTATAGGACCACGTTCTCTACAACAAACAAGAGAGAGAGTATAGAGAAGGCTGGAAGCCAGGGGAGCTCTCCAGGGACCACCAGTGAGTGCCATTGTTTATGTCCCCCTCTAACTCCATAGGGTGTGCAGGGGGCTCTATCCAGGTGTTCTGGTCTACCTGCCAGGTTTCTGCAGCACATTCCCAGGCACACCACAAAAAGATCTAAAACATGACATCAATAACATAAAGCATGGAGGGGGTTGGGGGAAGGAGAAGGAAAAAACAAATAAGTGGAGGAAAAACAACCAATGACTCAAAGAAGAAATCAAACAAGAAATCAGAAACTATCTTGAAACAAATGAAAATGAAAATACAGCTTTTCAAAATGTATGGGATGCAGCAATAGCAGTTCTAGAGGGAAATTCATATTTATATAGACCTACTTCAAGAAAAAAAATATCCTAAATAAACAATCTAACTCTATAACTGAAGGAACTAGAAAAAGAAGAACAAACAAAACCCAAAGAAACAGAAAGAAGGAAATAAGTAAAATTAGAACAGAAATAAACAAAATAAAAATTAAAAACAATAGCCCTGCTGGTGTTGCCCACTGGTTAGAGCATTGGCCTGCAGACCAAAGAGTCGCTGGTTGGATTCCCAGTCAAGGGCACATACCTAAGGTTGCAGATTCAATTCTGGTTGGGGAGTGTGTGGTAGATAATCCATCAATGTCTCTCTCTCTCTCTCTCTCTCTCTCTCTCTCTCTTTCTCTCTCCATGCCCTCCCTTCCACTCTCTCTAAACAACACAACAACCAAAAAAAATCAATGGAAAAAATATCCTTGGGTGAGAATTAACAAAAAGGTTTTTTTTTAATAAAAAATAAAAAACAATAAAAAAGATCAATAAAACTAAGAGCTGGTTCTTTGAAAAGATAAACAATTTAACAAACCTTTAGCCAAACACATGAATAAAAAGAGAGGGAGACCAAATAAATAAAATAAATGAAAGAGAAGTTACAGCTGACACCACAGAAATAAAATAGAAATATACCCGTAAAGATCAAAGTTGATGGTTGCCAAAGGGGTGGGAGGATGGGAATAAAAAATAATTACACAAATAAAAAAGTAATACCCCAGGAAAAATAGACCATATATCAAAGGAATTATAATTACACTACACCTCTTGAATACTAATTGAATATTTGTTTAGTCAGCTTGAATAACTGTTTTGCAGTTCTAGTATTGTAAATGCAGAATAATCATACAAACAAGAGGTACAGGAAAATGTAGAAAGTGATATAAGAGCTCAATCTTCATATTCCTTAGTAAGCAGTCAACAGATAAATTTAAAAGTAGGGAAAAAAAAACACAACATTAGCAGTATAAATCTGATGCTTACAAAATAGATGTAAGACTAGAAGAAATAATCAGAAATACCAGAAAGAATTTAAAGGAATTGGAAGTGAGAGGGAATGGAATAGGGAACAGCTAATTTTAAAGTGTGTATCAAATTATCAGATTTATTAACAACAAAAAATTTAAAAGTTTAGGTTCATTTAGCTGGTATCCAAGGCAGCTAAAATCTGAGGGGAAAAAAAAATGAGTTAAGACTCCAAAAACCGTTGAGGCTTAATTAGGCCAGTTTAGGGAAAGAAGGTGAGTCTCCAAGCCTCTGAGTTCAGGATTGTGGGCACAGCATAGAGATTGTGGATATTTCTTTATCCAGGCTGCACCGTCTCCTACCTGTTCTGCCTTTTGTTTCTTTGTTTACACCGGAGTGACCAGCCAGAAACAAAATGTCAGCCAACTCTCCCAGGCATTGTCTAAGCAGAAGACTTCATCACTGCCAGCAGATCACCTTTGCCTTTTCCTTCTCTCTCCCTTTCTTTGGGAGCTTCCAAGGTACTTTTGGGAGGGAGCTCCCAACAACTCTCAACACTGTTTAAGTTCCTTCAACAGAGTTCCAAGTTGGAGGCCTGTTTTCATAGATTCAAACTCCGAACACCGCAGGGACCACCTGGGAGGCCTGGGGTTTTCATCTCCTCTTCTTCTCTTTCTGAGGTTCTTTCAGAGGTGCAGAATGATGTCATCACCATTAAAGGCAGACTTATAGCCCAGCCTCTTGTTTGCTGTGTGACCTTGAACAAATTACTTAACCTCTCTGAGTTTCACCTTGTTAGCTGTAAAAAGGAGAGCATAATAATATATAGGGTTGTTGTAACCACTTAAAAAGAATAATGCATGTAAGGTGGGTAGCATAGCTCCTGGCTGACTGAGTGCTTGGTACATGACGCTATTGACCATTCCCCATATACTTGGAATCACCTTCCAGCCATCCCCTGTCCCAGAGTCTCCAGAATGATACTGGGAGTTCCTTTTAGAGCCAGGGTACTCCTCACCTATACCTGGCACCCCACGTTAACATTTACCTCCACCCCAGCCAGTCTTCTCTTTCCATAAGATCAGCTTTCATCTTGTCTTCTGGCCAAAGGGGTTATAATCTCTCTTGCTTTTGTCTGGAATCTTAAAAGCCCTACCAATTGATGGTTCGAAAAAACAATGGGATTGGGTCCCTGGTTCCAAAGAGGGAGCCAGGGAGCAGCTGGATGATGCTGCCTGAGGTTGGGGGGGGGGGGGGGGCACTGCTAGGCCGGTGAGACTTTGCAGGAGCATGAATGGCGTGAAATGAGGAAGAGAACCTGTTGAGGGGATCTTGACATCCCAAAGGAGGCTCACTAGAGAGTTCACAGGAGGCACTGAGAGAAGGATCTGTACCCCTCAGCTTCTGTAATAGGCCCCCAGAACTGTCCTCTCCCCAGGGTTGCCCACACAGATAAAAGACATGGTTCCCCCAAAGGAAATTAGGGTCTTGAAAGAAAAACAGATCTTAAGCAAGGCCCTAAAATGCTAATTATCTATTATATACAGAACCAGGATCCAGATAACATCCCACAAGATCAGAACAACTGGCTAGATCCAACAAGATAAAATAAACTTTAAAAAAATGTAGACTTGCCCTGGCCGGTTTGGCTCAGTGGATAGAGCGTCGGCCTGCGGACTCAAGAGGTCCCAGGTTCGATTCGGGTCAAGGGCATGTACCTTGGTTGCAGGCATATTCCCCAGTGGGGGGTGTGCAGGAGGCAGCTGATCGATGTCTCTCTCTCATCGATGTTTCTAACTCTCTATCCCTCTCCCTTCCTCTCTGTAAAAAATCAATAAAATGTATTTTTAAAAAAATGTAGATTCCTACACTGAGGGTCAAGAAACGAACTGCACACAAAGATGTGGAAAACCTACCAGATCAATAATGGGCAAGTGATGTGGCTGCCAGAAACATTAATTCAGTGTGAGGACATATTAGTGGAGGAGTAGAATCTAGGAAAGGGGAGGTGAAAGTTCAGCTTTATTCCCAACTGAGTTCAATTCCAAGAGTAATACTTTAAAGGGGACTTTGTTGACCTAGTACGAAGCAAAAAGAGGAGAGATGTCGCAAGAAAAACAGTAGTACTGGTGAGATGATATGGTTAAATGGAAAAAGCCAGAACCCTCTCCCAGAGTCAGAAAAGCTGGATTCCAATTCCACTATTTATCAGTTATTAAAGATTGATCATTCTTCACATCACACACCATGTCAGACACAAGTGAGCCCTGAACTGCTTTTCTGTAAGAGCCAAGAGGAGGAAAACACTGGGAGGGAGAGTGCAGCTCAACCCTAGAAAAGAATGTCTTTCTTTTTTTTAGTGACACTTGTCATTCTTATCTCTGGTGACAAAAGAAATTCATGGTTGTATAGAATATTGGTAAACAGAAAAGCAAAATTAGGTAAAAATCACATCTCAACTCCCACTTACTTTCTAATATTTAAGGATAAGCTACATCGACAGACAGATATGAACAAAAAATATCAAATAATTATCTGATCTAATTTAGAGTATCAGCATGTAAAGATGTATGTATTTGTATGTAAGGATGTTTATTAATATTGTTTCTAGTAGAAAAAAACTTGTAAACCACTATCAGTAGGAGAATACTGGGAGTGTCTGAGTAAATGATCGGGCATACACATCATGCAAGACTGTGTAGCTCGCTGAAAGAAAAGGGTGGAACTAATAGGTATTACCTTCAAAATGTTTCCACATATATTGCTTGAGGCAAACAAAGTTATAGAATAATATGCATGGGGGGGGATGAGGACACATTTGTAATACCTTAACTAATAAAGAATTTTAAAAAAAGAATAATATGCATAGTATGATCCCATTTGTGTAAACAAATGCATGTACATATGTATTTTAAATGTTTTTCTTGATTTTAGGCAAAGAGAAAAAGAACCATCAATGTGAGTGAACATTGATCGGCTGCGTCCTGCACAGATCCAGCCCGCAACCTGGCCATATGCCCTGACCAGAAATCAAACTAGCAACCTGTTGGTGCATAGGAGCATGCTCAGCTAACTGAGCCACACCAGCCAGGGCCACATCTATGTTCTTATAAGCAAAGGAAACAGTATGATGTTTACTGTGGGTACATTTGGGAGGGCACAGTTGGAGAAGCCAATGCTAAGACAGTTAACATGTTCTTTGAACATTTCTGTGTTGTTTGAATTGGGACGATCAGGATATATTATTTTTAAAATTCAAATGACTGAAATTTAAATAATCAAACAACAATCTACCCTGGAAATTTCTCCATGCCATTAAAGATACTCTATCACATCTAATGACCACATATATTCCTGTGTGGATTTCTCTTAATGTACTGAACCTAATGTTGGATATGTAGTGTATCAGGAGCTGTCCAAAGAGGGTCCAGGAGCATTTTGACAATGTCTATCAGAATTGAAAATGTGCAGACCCATAGATCTAACCATGCCTCAGGTAAGAAACTATCTGACAGGTACACTCATACATGTGTATAAAGATATCTATGCAAGATTTGGTCCCTGCCTCATTATTCTTTTTTTAAAAAATAAATCTTTATTGTTCAGATTATTACAGTTGTTCCTCTTTTTCCCCCCATAGCTCCCCTCCACCCGGTTTCCACCCCACCCCATACCCTTACGCGCCCCCCCCACTGTCCTCTTCCATAGGTCCTGCCTCATTATTCTTGCTAGCGAAAGGTTAGAAACAACCTACCTGTCCAACATCAGGGACTATATAAATAAAAATCACAGGCTGACCATATATTGCAATTCTCAATAGCCGATATAAGAAATGAGATGGATCTGTAGACATGTACATGGAAAATGTGCCAGGATATATTGCAAAGTGAAGGGGGAAGGCAAGTTACAGAACAATATGTACAGTATGATCTCATTTCTCTTTAAAATATATATGTGACTGTACATTGAAAAAGATCGGAAGGATACACATCAAGCTGTAAGTAGGCTTTACCCATACGTATGTCCGTATCCCTGTAAAGATATAAGTAGAGCATAAAGGAAGTGAGCTCCCCATTCCCTTAGGTATGCAGAGATCAGCTGCCTCATTCTGAGCGGCATTATGGAAGGAATTTCCACATCACTCAGGGGTGAGCTAGGTCCCCTCTTAGCCCTGAGAATCTCAGAGAATGGAGAGGTCCGGGCTAGGAGAGGAATCCACGCCTAAGGGGAAAGGGTTAAGTGAGGATGCGGTTGCTGTGGGCGGGCTCAGCAATCGGCAGCGCCAGGCTCTGTTAGCCAAGTCTGAGCATCGCGGAGGATGCGGCGCTGCAAGCGGCTGCTGGGACACGCGCAAGGTGAACGCGGGGGCTGCCTGCGCGACGCCCAGGTGAGGAACTGGCAAAGGAAGGGGGCAATGGTGGGGCCCAGGCAGGGAGCATGGCCTGCAGCCCCGGTCTCAGCAGGGCGCAGAAGGGCCTGCACCAGAACCCACCCCCACCCAGGACACTGCGGGAAGGCGCGGAGCCAGGGGCCAGGAGAAGGAGGACGAGAGGTAACCTGAGATGGGCCAGCTCCCAGACGCTGCCCTGCACTGCCCTCTCCCTAGACCCTGAGACAAGGAGATACCCCTCCCCCCCAAAAAACCCACACATTTCTCCAGCAGCTGGAACCTAGTGCTGGGCAGCCCCCTCTTTGTCCGCAGATGCCCACATCTCTTGGATTTGGGGTGGTGAGCAGATGGCATATGCTTATTGAAGGCCCAGCTCAGCTGTCTCCTCCTCTGCAAAGCTTTTTGGACTCCTCCCTGTGCAAAATGATCTACAGCGCGTTTCACAATGCCTAGTATGACTGTGTGACCTTGGGTGAGTTGCTCAACCTCTCTGAACCTCGGTTTCTTCCCCTGTGAAATGGGTATACCCACACCTGCTTGTGTTGGGAGGGTTGTTTGAGATCAAGGGCATTCAGCTACACTTAGCACAGGAGCCTAACTGGGTAAGAGCTCAACACAGGAGTACCGGGAATCGAACCAGCAACCTTTATGAAGGAGTACCTGTGTTAGGGGCCTTTCAGTCAGTCCCCCTCAGCTCACCCCCACTCCTGACACTAGAACTGATGCTTCTCTTTGGATCCCCAGCACCTAGACTGGGAGAGGAGCAGAGCATGGAGCTTGGTGAATGTCTGAGAAATGAGCCAACAAGGATTTAGGGCAGAGTCTAAACGCATTTTGGGGGATGGGTTTAAGGGGTCTTTGAGCCCCCTGAAATTGTCCACAAGTTTTGATGAGCCTGGGCATTTTCTTGGGGAGAAAGCCTGGAATTTCCATTGGCTTCTCAGGGTGTCTGTAGGCCACCAAGGGTTAGGAGGCAGGGAGATGTGGGCACAGCTATTTCCCAGAGGAAAGGAGCAGGGCCTTTGCCCCTAAACATGCTGAGGCCTAAGCTCTCCTCCCCTCTTCTGGCTGTGGGGTCCTTCCTGCCTCCTTGGCTCAGCTAGAGACTCTCAGGAGTGGAAACTTTAGGGACTGTATAGCTGGGGCAGGTCATATGTTGGGGGGCTGAAGACAAGAAATGGAAGATGCAGATGCAGCCTTAAGGAGCCTCAGGCCAGGGTGGGAGACAAGAGATGACTATACTATGTGACCAGGGTGATGGGAAGGGGTGGAGGGGGGTGTCAAGGAAAGAAATGTCTACGCTGAAACAAGCCACTGTCATATCTTACCTGGCTTTCTATGCTGGCCTCTCTCCCTCTTTTAAAACATTGATTAGAAGGTGAAACTCCCATGCTTAACATCTTCATTGGCTTCCTGTGACACCTAATAAAATCCAGGTGCCCTACCCGGGTGTACCAGTCCTCTTGGGATCTAGCTCGGTCTTTCTGATTTCATCTCCTGCCACTTTCTCCATTTGTTGAGCTCCAGTCACACTGCCTTGTTATTGCTTTAACTCACCTACCTCATTCCTGTGTCAGGGCCTTTGCACTTTCTGTTCCCTCTGCCAAATGCTTTTCCCCCATATCTTCAAATGGCTGGCTCCTTCTCATTCAGCATTGAGCTTAAATGTCACCTCAGAGAGGCTTTCCTGGCACCCCTGTGTAAAGTATCCCCCCACCCATCCATCTATCTCTTAATTCTGTTTTCTTTTCTCCATAGCTCACCTTATTTAACATCACTCATCGTCTGTCCCTTACTTAGAATGCCAGCTCCATGAGGGTAGGAATCTTGCCAATCCTGTTCACTGCTTTGTCCACAGAGCCTGGCACATAATAGATGCTCCAGTTAGTTGTTGAAAGAATTAAGAGCTTTCTGGACAAAGGGAAAAGTAAAAGAGCTCTAATACTTATGCTCCTCTCATAGGCCTGACCCGTTATGTGTTCTGTTATGTAAGCATTATAAGAGCCCTTTACAGTTAGGTACTCTTTTTATACCCATTTTACTGAAACTCTGATACAAAAAGGTAAAGTAACTCACCCAGGAACTGGCAAAGCTGGGATTCGAACCCAGTTCCCTCCTCAAGAGCAGGGGCCTCTTCCTCTGCACCTCTCTGATATTTGAGCTGGGACTTCAAGAACAGGATTTCAGCAAGTAAAGGAGAAGGGAGAGGGCATTCTAGGCAGAGGGAATGACAGGAGCAAAGGCATGGGGCACCAAGCAGCCCAATAGGTGTTGAAGGGTAGGGGAGCAGCCTGGTGTGGCCTTGGGAAGGCCAGGAAAGGGTCTTAGTTCTCTTCTGAGGGTAATGGGGAACCACTGAAGGTTTTGAATCAGGGTAGTGGTGTGAGCAGAGATGCAGTTTTAAAAGTTCACTCTGAGATTGACCAGGAAGCAGGGAAAGGGGTTTGGGGTGGGGGAACCTGCCTCCTGTCGCTCTTCATCTTTTTCCATCAGCCCCCTTGGGACAGTCATAGGAGCCTCTAACACTCACATGTCATTCCCCCTCCTTTTTTTTTTTTAGGCTATTCCAGTGAGGACTGGAAGTTGAGGGTTCTAGACCCAGGCATCAGAGTGGACCATGGCCTCCAGCCCATGGGGCCATGTACATGGCCTCCTGCTGCTATTGCTGCTGCTGTCTCTGGGGGCTGGCCCTGCCCTGGGCGGGGGCCTTCCCAGGCCACAAGAGGACTGGGAACCACACCTGATCCCAGGAGCCCACCCCAGGGGCCCTGTTGGCACAGAGCCCAAAGCCTTCCTCTGGCAGAAGTCCAGAGATGAGAGCCCTTGGAACTCCAGTGTCCCCCAGGTCCCTGCGGAGGAGGTGCCTCAAAGGATCGAAGAGTCTCCCCCTGGCCCAGCCCTGCATGGACCTCAAGCAGCCCAGGGCGCTCAGAGAGAAGGACTCCCAGTAACTGATGACTTCCAGGTGGCTCAAGGGCCAAATTCTCAGGGCTGGACAGGACCTCCTGACTCACAGGAGCCTCTGGAGCAAGATGCACCAGCACCCCATCCAGTGGGGTCCCCCCATCTCACTTTCATCCCAACAACTCCCCGACTCCAGCTCAGGGTAGCCACAGTTCCTCCCTCCCCAAGGGAGCCTGGAGGCCAAGTGGGACAGCGACCAGTTAGAGATGAGGGTCTGGTTGCTGAAGCCAAGCCCAGGGTCTCAGAGACATCCCCCTCAGCCCACCAGGATCCTCCCCACACATTTGCACCCCACTCAGGCACTATCAGGAGGCCAGTGCTGGAAGAACAGGGTGGGGGTGAGGAAGACTTCCAAGAGGCAGCTCAAGGCCCCATCTTCACCCAGCAGGATCCAGCAGCCTCTGTGATTGGCTCAGTATCCCCAGTTGAGGTGGCATCCACTCAGGAGCCTGGGTTCCAGCCAGGCCTGACACTGACCAGAAGCCTTCCTCCTGCCAACGAGCTGCCAGCTGAGCCCCCCAAGAAGGCTAAAGGTGGGGAGATCTGGGCAGTCAGTTTTCCAAGTCCCTCACTGAAGCAGGCTGACTTCCCTGATGTTCAGGGCTCCCCAGGACCCCAACCTTCAGGTCCTCCAGCCTCAGAGACTCCTCATGAGCAGCCCAAGCCAGGTAGGTACCAAGGTGAGGGTGCCATGCAGGGCTGGGAGGGGCAGCGTTCCACAGCAGCTGGATGCCCCAGTTTCTGTGTGCCCCCTGGCCCCATTGGGTCCCATTTTCCTTTCTGAGGGTGATTGTGTCTCCCTCCTGGGGGATGAGACTTCGGGGACTGCTGGAGGGGTCAGGCAAAGTGATGACTGCTTTTGTCATTTCAGAGATAGCAGCAATGAATGGAGCAGACCCCATCTCTCCCCAGAGGGTGAGAGGAGCAATGGGGGCCCCAGAAACTCCCAAGGCCCTCATCCCCCCTGGCCCCTCGGACCCGGGCCCAGCTACAAACCAAACGGAAAGTCCTGTGAGGAGCCTGCAGCCAGGTGAGGGCATGGCTGGGGGTTTGGGGAGAGTGGTGCTCTGTTTAATAACTAAGAATTGTGCGAGGTCCATATGGGAGGGTGGGGAGTAAGTGAGGACAAACAGCTCTTAAAGGAATTGGCAAGGACCTCCTTCAAACAACTTGGGATAATAAACTAATACTTACTGGGTACTCTGGGAGAAGTCATGTGACCTTTGGGGGCTAGAATGTTCTTAAATGTAACATGGATGTATTTAGTGCAGTGATTCTCCAACTCTGGCAAATCACTCGAGGAGCTTTTAAAAAATTCGCACGGAATCCTGATTCAGTCGGTCTCCAGGTGATTCTAATATTAAGCCCATGCTGAGAACTGCTGGTATATTATTAATAAAAATGGCAGCTCGCATCCATTTAACACTTACTGGGTGCTGGGCACTATGCTAAACATTCAGTCCTCACCACAATCCAGTGACGTAGGTGTTGCTACCACCCCCATTTTACAGCTGTGCTTGGAAAAGTGAAATAACTTGCTCATCACATTAGGGAATAATGTAAAATCAAAAACATTTTACGAAGGGCTGTTTTAATATCGTTATTATTGCAGACGAAGCCGAGGAGTGGCCGGGGCGCCCCCAAAGCCATCCCCCAGCACCCCCAGTCCCGGCCCCCTCGACGTCCCGCCGGGGCCTCATTCGGGTCACCACACAGCGCGCCCTGGGACAGCCAGCTCCTCCGGAGCCCTCGGCCAGCTCCATGGCATCTGCCCCCGCCTCTAGCCCTCCGGCCAACGCCACCGCACCCCCCCTGCGCTGGGGTCCCCTTCGGCAGGTGCTGAGCTTTTCCTGGGAGCTGCACGTCTATGGGGTAGGGGTGCTCTTTCTGCTGCCGGCGTTGCTGGCAATGGCCTCTCTGGCAGCCGCCTCTACGGGGCCCTGGCTGGCACTGGTGGCGGCCGCGCTGGTGCTCCTAGCATCGGGGCTGCGATCTGCCTACATGCTTGCCGACCCCTACGGCTCGCAGGCGCGGCTGGGCTTACGCGCCGGCCTGGTGCTCTACAACCTACCCTTCCCCTTGCTGCTCACCGCGTTGGCGGCCCTGACCCTGCTGGGACTGGGTGCGGGGCTGCCCCCGCAGCTGCAGAACCCGCTTCTGCTCGGAGTCCTGGCGTTGACTCACGGCGTGGGGTTGCTCGCTACAGACCTGCTGTCGTCGACGCCGACGCTCAACCTCCTGGCTCAGGGCTTCTCGTGCGCCTGGGGCGCAGCCGTGGCTCTGGGCACGCTCTGCCTGTGCCGGCGCCGCCTGCTGGACGGGCCGCGGGGCTGGGACGCCAGCCCGGGGCCGCGGCTGCTGGCAGTGGCGGGCTCCCTGGGGCTGCTGGCTAGCGGTTTACAGCTGGCAGCTGCCCTCTGGCTGTACCCAGGCCCCGGCCGCGTGGGCCGCTTCTCGTGGGCCTGGTGGGGAGTCCATTTCTGGCTGCGCCTGCTGGAGCTGACCTGGGCCCTCGTCTTGGCCCTGGCTGCGGTGGTGGCGGCGCGGCCCAGGCCGCCCACGGAGCATGCGTGCTGGGCGAAGCTGCGGCGCCTGGCGTGTCCTGCGCCCTCGGGCAAAAGCGAGGTGCCGGAGCGACCCAACAACTGCTACGCGGGGCCCAGCGGCGTCGGAGCAGGCAGCTTAGAGATCAACAAGAGCCTCATCCGCAACCCGGCGGAGGGGGCGCCGCCTGCCACACCCAGTTCAGGCGCCTGGGGCTCGGCTGCGTCACTGGGCCGCGGCCCCCAGGGTGGCCCGGTCCTCTCCCGCAGCAGCGTGGGGCCGGCTCCGTCGATGAGCGAGCTGGACCTGCGGCCGCCGTCACCCATCAACCTGAGCCGCAGCATCGACGCCGCGCTCTTCCGAGAGCACTTGGTGCGCGACAGCGTGTTCCGACGCTGCGGCCTGCGCGGTCTGGCCTCCCCGCCGCCTGGGGGCGCGCTGCGGCCGCGCCGGGGCAGCCATCCGGACACTGAGCTCGACGGTGTGGGCTCCTTGCTCCGTGGCCGCTGCCGGTCGCTCAGCGACGTGCGCGTCCGCGGGCCGGTCCCACCACACGTCGTGGATGAGCCGGATCAGGTGGCTTCTGGCAGCTCCATGGACAGCTTCTCCCGGGGCTCGCTCAAGATCAGCTGGAACCCGTGGCGCCACGGGCTGTCGTCGGTGGACAGTCTGCCCCTAGATGAGCTGCCCAGTACGGTGCAACTACTGCCAGCCCCAGCCACCGCAACTGCTCCCAGCCGGCCCATAGAACCCCGGAGTGCGGTCCAGCCTTCCTGCAAGCCAGGGGACTCTCGCAGCGCCTCCAGTGACACCATTGAACTCTGAGCCGACCCCACACTGTTGCAGGACCGGCCTTCAGAGACCATATGGCATGGCCGACTGGGACAGTTGAGCCCTTAAAAAACTGGCATCCTGGGGCCTGAACCTGATTGCAGCCCCTGGAAGCAGCCAGGAGTGTCCCCAACCGCCACCCGCGTTTTTTGTTTTTTAAATATCTCTATTTTTTTCCAGCAGGTATTTTGCACAGAGGCTGTGATTTATATGGAATACAGGGTGGACATGCATGGATTTAGTTATGGGGAATGGGGTCCAGGTACCCCAAACACCCCTCCAGACTCCCCATTGTGGAAGGATGAGACTCACTTGTCTAGATTGAATGTCCTCTTTGTGCCAAAGAAATAAACCTTTAGGACTTGGCTCATGCCTCCCTCTGGCCATGCCAGGATCCTGTTCAGAGAAGAGTCGGAGGCCACACCCTTCAGTAATTCCATGTCCAGTATGTGGGACAGGGGGACTTCCAAAGGAAAGGGCACTGGACCCCTTAGCAGCTTTAGAAATAAGGCTATCGATATTTTATTGAACATCTATTTGTTGTACACTGTCTTCAGCTCTTTACATTCACCACCTTATTTAATTCTCATAATAAGCCTGAGTGGAAAGCATTATCAAGCCCATTTTATAAATGAGAAGAGTAAGGTTCAGAGACAAAAGTCATTTTGTCCAGGGTCCTTTGGCCCAAATAATAGCTGATACTGAACCCAGAAATTTCCATCCCTGAAGCTGGGTCCTCCATCCCCTTCTCCTAACACAACTTCAGGGCCAAGCCTCTCCTCCTTTTACTCTTCCACCAGGGTAGCCCTCAATTTCCCAGGGTTTTAGAAAAATTTCCCAAGGGTCAGGGCCTCTCAGTAGCTTAGGCCAACCATGGGAGTGGGAGGGCAGGCAGTAAAACTGAAGCTTCTCCGTTTTCCAAGACCTTTCTTTATTTCCTGAGATGAATAAATAAATCAGTGGCTGAGGGGTGAGGGGTGAGGGGTGGGGGAGGTGAATACGGAACAGGAGCTGGCAGCATGCAGCTGGCAGGAGGAGGCTATGATGGACTCACCCCTGCAGGAGCCCACCCCCTCATCCTGGAAAGGGGCCAAAGCTCACTAGCAGCCACTAAAATCCACACACATTATGAAGTCTGCCCAGTCTCCTCAAGGCCAAGATCCTATGGCTTCCATTTTTAGGGCTCCTTCCGCATCCCAGGGGCCTCACCTGCCCAGGTCTGGGTGCCTCGGCTGCTCCATAGGCGGGTAGGGGGTACTTAGCCTACTCTCAAAAATAAAGCCAGCCGCCTTGAATGTCCAGGCAGGAGAGAGGCCTGACTTCTGGAGGCCTGGTGGGAGGAGATCCTGCAGGCATGGCAGAGATTATCTGCCCTTGATGAAGCCTTCCAGCACACGGTCACTGCGCTCTGACAACCAGTAGCCGGTCATGGCCGCCACGGCCCCAATGAAGATGGCGGTAAAGACCAAATCACCCTTGGCAGCCAGCGTGGCCAGTGCACAGATGATGACACCGAAGAACATCTGCTGCAGCACCACCAGCTCATCCTCTGTCATCTCTGAGAAGAAGCCCGCTGACTCTGCGAGGAATAAGAAGCACCTGTCACTCCTCCCCCATTCTTAGAGTCTCCCACGCACCCAAGCATCGCTGCCACGTGCCTGCTGGGCGTGCCAACACGTGATGTCATTTACTGCTGAGAACGACTCTAGAGGGGCAGTTATTATCCCTGTCTCACTGAACGGGAAACTGAGGCTCAGAGAGGTAGAGGTTTGCCCAAGGCCACGTGGTGAGCAGGTTGTGACAGCACGTGCTATGTGTACTAGCCCAGCTCCGGAGCCAGACTGCCAGGATTCAACACCCAGCTCTGCGACCTGCTTGCTGTGTGGCCCTGGGCAAGCTGCTTCATTTCTCTGCATCCTAGTCTCCACTATGGGGATGAGAAAGATACCTACAGCGTTGGATTTGTTTTAGTGTAAAGTAAGTTAATACATGCAACATGCTTGGAACAGTGTCTGACATATGGCAAGAGTTGTGGAAGTGATCACTACTGTATCATTGTGGCTGTCCATCTCACCACACCATGGCCTACAATAGCTCTCAGAGGGCCAGGGCTAGGACTGGTCCCATTGGACAGACGAGGAAAGAGGCTAGGGGAAGCAGAGTAATTTGCTGCCAAGCCTATTTTCTTTCTACCCCAGGGAGGTGTGAGGCCACCAAAAGCTACTCCAGAGAAGATGTAGGCTTCAGGTCTCAATGCAGCCTCGCGGGGGCTGAGGGGTTGTAAATGCTTGGAGAACGGGTTTGGTGGGGGCCAGGTTGGGACTCACCTGGGATCTGCTCCTTCACACAGATGCCCTCAATCTGTTTGTAGCCCTCAGCACAGACACAACGGTAACTGCCCTCGGTGTTCTCACATTGCTCGTTCTCTCCGGGACACACCTCTGTCTCACACTCGTCCACATCTTGAGGGAGGGCAAGGAGGGATCAGAGCCCTGACTTCCAGGGTCCCACAGGCAGCACCCCGACCCTGCCTCGTTCACATTCCGGCACTCCCTTCTGCCCTTACCCAGGTAACATTCACCCTTCCCCTACCCTGTTCACATTCCAGCCCCTCTCAATTCATGGTGGCAAGGCACTCCAAGGTACCTGGGCCCCACTGGCTGGAGACTCACCGAGACACTTGGAGCCCACCTGCTGGTAGCCAGGGCTACACTTCTTACAGCGGCCTGGCCCTGCCCCCATGCAGCCCAGGCAGGCCTTGGCACAGTCTGGAAAAGAGAGAGGAGAGAGAAGGTTAAGAGCTGCCCCTAAATCCAAGGGGTTCTGGTGCCAGAGAAGGCAGAAGTTTGGGGGGAACAGGCGTGGAGCAGCTCCTCCTACCCTTCCCACAACCCCCCCCCTGCAGGAGTGGACACTCACCTCGGCACTCATAGGAGCCCTCGGTGTTCACGCAGAATTGGTCGGCTCCACAGTTGGCTCGCTCTGTGCCACACTCGTCGATATCTACAGAAAGGCCGGCAAGATGGGGAATTTCAGTCAGTTCACTAACAGGGAAGCTGAGCCCAGAACTGTTGCAGAATGGAGTTGCCAGGCTCATATGGTGTGGTAGCAACGGCAGGCTGTCCACCAACACAGAAGGAGAGGTGCAGCTGGACTCCAGGCTGCCCAGGCAGAGAGTACATTTTCCAATCTGCCTTGCTACTCAGTATGGCCTTGTGGTTGAGTTCTGGCCAACAGGATGTAAACAGAAGTGATGTGCTCCACTTTCAGCTTGGCTTTAAAACAAAGGGCTTGGACTCATCCATGCACTCTCTTTCTTACTTCCTGAGTGCCAGGGCATGGAACACAGAAATGCCTGGGAACGAGCCTCAACCACAAAGGCAACACCCTACGGATGACTGCACAGTAAGAAAGAAGGAATCTGGGTGCTTGAATGATTGTGACAAAAAGAGCGTCCCTGACAGCCTGGACTACTTGCTCTGAGACTGTGATTTAAGATAAAAATAAACCTCTCTATTCTTTAAGCCATAATCTTTGGGGATCTTTTTGTCACAGTATCTTAGTCATTACTCTCACTTATACAAATGGCTAGGTTTGAGACAGACCAAGTCTCAAACCCAGGTCTCCTGACCCAAGTTCAATATCCTCATTCCTCTGGCTAACCCTTTCTCAATTGAACAGACTTGGTCTAAATCAGTGGTTCTCAACCTTCTGGCCCTTTAAATAGTTCCTCATGTTGTGACCCAACCATAAAATTATTTTCGTTGCTACTTCATAACTGTAATGTTGCTACTGTTATGAATCGTCATGTCAATATCTGATATGCAGGATGGTCTTAGGCGACCCCTGTGAAAGGGTCGTTCGACCACCAAAGGGGTCTCGACCCACAGGTGGAGAACCGCTGGTCTAAATGGCATCTCCTCTAAGAAGCCTTTCCTGATTCCTTACCATCACCCAGCTGGATCAGGGACATCTCTCATTGTACAAAGATCAGTCTGTACTGTAAGTGCCTGGTTAGTTTTCTGCCTTCCCAACCAGGCTGAGATCTCCATAAAGATGGGAACTGTGTTGGTCTAGCCCAGAGATGTGGGTATTGACGAAGAACCAAGCCCAGGCCCCTCTACCGCCCAGACCTAAGGCACAGCCCCACTCACCTACACACTTGAGGTGATGCAGGGCCCAGCCCCTCTTGCACTGTAAACAGTTGGATTCCTCAGGTCCTGAGCAGCGGGCACAGGGGCCAAAGCAAGCTGGGGGGAATGGCGGAAGTAAGAGAATGAGCAGGCAGGCATCCCATCAGCCCCTGCCCAGCGCCTCACCTTTTGGCTACCTACCCGAACATACCAGATGGCTGGCGTTGCGCTCCACCTCAAAGTAGCCGAGGCTGCATTGGCCACAGGCCTCACCCCCATAGCCGGCTTGGCAGTCACAGTGCCCGCTGCCCCCTCGAGTCCCTTCCCCTTCACAATGCCCGTAGCCACCGCAGGGCTTCTCTGTACCCCCAGGACAGGCTGTGGGCAGACACCAAACCGGGTGAGATTGTAAAAGCAATCTTGTATATAGAAAACATTAACATTTTTTGAAAGAAAACTTAATAGTAACATAATATGTTGTCATAAAACTGTATGAAATTTACTTAACCACACCTCCACTATGGAACAATTAGGTTATTTACAAATCTTTTCTTTTATAAACACTGACTTGATCATCTTTGTCACTGACTCTTTATCGGCAGCTTCTGGGGAAAGATTTTTCTAGATGTTTCTCTCTCATTGATGTTTCTAGCTCTCTATCTCTCTCCCTTCCTCTCTGTAAAAAATCAATAAAATATATATATTTTTTTAAAAACTGTATAAAATTTACTTAACCACTACTCCACTATGGAACAATTAGGTTATTTACAAATCTTTTCTTTTATAAACACTGACTTGATCATCTTTGTCACTGACTCTTTATCGGCAGCTTCTGGGGAAAGATTTTTCTAAAAGGGGCTGGTAATAAATTTAGCTCCTGAATCAGAACTGTGTGTAGAAAAAGGTGGTGACAATGGGGGCATCAAGACAGCACCTGCCAACTGTAGGAAGGTCCCCTTAGTCCAAGGGATGGGGCCTGGTCTGACCCCAGGCATGGGAAATGAGGGGTGGAGGTGGAAGCATTTCTCAAATACAAGATAAAGCCACAGCAGCATCTGACTCAGTCTAACCACACAGACATCTTTTTACAGAGCCATTCCCCATTGATTTGCTCATCTCGTCAGCCCTGTGAGGCAAGTAAGAACCAAGGTCCAGAGAAGTTATCTGAGCAGCCTAAGTGCACACAGCCAGCTAGGGGGAGAGCCAGAACAAGAGTCCTGGCCTCAGCAGTCCCCTCCCATCCCTTAAGAAGAACTTGAATCACTCACGAAGGCAGGAGGGCCCGAAGGTGCCTGAGGGGCAGCAGAGCTTCAGGGAATCTGAGCAGAGCCACTGGAAGAGGTCTGGGGCTTCCTGCTGCCTGAGGTGGGGAGGTGGTGTGACAGTGAGGGGGCCTTAGACAGTGTCAGAGATGCTGCCCATCCCCCAACCTCCCACCGAATCTCTGATACAACCCAACGCATAAGACCCCTAAGACCACCTGACCAACGCCCTTTCCTCATTTGGCAGAGGGGCAAACTGAAGCTCAGAGTGAGAGCTCCTTCAGCAAGTCCTTAGCAGATCTGGGTTTGGAAGGAGCCAAACAAGGACACAGCCCCTAGCATGCAATCCCCTGCTTTACTACTTGGCCCTGCCTGTGGCCCCTCCCTGGGAAAGCCCCCACACCACTCACTTGTGAAACCACCAACTCTCCACCAGCTCCTCGCTCAGCTCCAGCAGGCGATGGCACTCGAAGTCCGACTTGCTGCACACGTTCTCAAGCACCTCTACCAGGCGGGTCTCACTGGCCAGACAGGGCAGAGTAGTGTGAACACATTCCACGACACCCACCAGCCTCCTTAAGGTCTCTCCCACCACGTCTCACGCCATGACAGGGTCAAAGGAAAGGGCATAGGGCATAATGGAAGGGATACTGGTTTTGAGTCAGACAGACCTGAGTTTGAATCTAGTTGTATGACCTTGGGCAAGTCAATCTCTCTTGAACCTGTTCTCTCTTCTGTAAAATGGGGACACCACCTCCCCTACAGGTTTGTTGTACGAGACCTTAGTTCCTGCCTCTGCACAGTGGAATATATACTCTTGCTGGGTAGATGTAAGTAAAAATATGTCATATAGCAAGTGTTGGTGAGGAAGTGGAGAAACTGGAACCCTCCTACATTATAGGTGAGAATGAAAAATGGTGCAGACACTGTGGAAAACAGTTTGGCAATTCCTTGATAAGTTAAACATGGAATCATCATAGGACTCAGTAATTGCACTCCTGGATTTGCACCCAAAAGAATGGAAACAGGTGTTCAAACAAAAACGTGTACACAAATGTTCATTGCAATGGTATCCGCAATAGCCAAAAGACAGAAACAACCCAAATGTTCATCAAATGATGAATGGATACACCAAATGTGATATATTCATACAACAGAATATTATTAAGCCTTAAAATGGAATGAAATATTAATATATGCTACAATATAGATAAACCTTAAAATTTTTGATAAGTGAAAGAAACCAGACATAAAAGACTACATATTATAGGATTCCAATAGAAATTAGCAAATCCATAGAGACAGAAAGCAAATTAGTGATTGTCAAGGACTGAGGGGAGAATGAGAAGTGACTGCTTAATGGATATGGAGTTTCTTTTCGGGATGATGAAAATGTTCTGGAACTAGTGGTAATACTTTGCACAACACCGTGAATGTACAAAATATCTCTAATGGTAAATGTTATGTGTTGTATATCTACCTCAATAAAAAATTAAATATACATAAACACACACATATAATGGATTATATCTTTAAAGAGTCTGACACAGTGACTGGCATATAGGAGGAGGTGGTTTTAAAAAACTGCAAAAGCCCTGGCCAGTGTTGCTCAGCGGATAGAGTGTCAGCCCGCACACCGAAGGGCTGCGGGTTCGATTTCTAGTCATGGGCATGTACCTGGGTTACTTCACCTTCTACCACTCCACTCCAGCCACTTCTCAAATACTCCAAGCTCAGTCTCACTCTGTCCACTTCTCTTCCCTGATTGTCACATAGCTTGCTTCTTCACTTCAGGTCTCTGTTCAAATGTCACACCTTGGACACCATGCTTCTCACCATTCTGTAGTCCACCCTGTTTTACTGTTATTCACCTTATGTGACATTATTTATTGCCTTATTCACCACCTATCTCCTCTACAAGAATGTAAGCTATTTGAAGATGGGATTTGGCTTGCCTTGTTTACTGCTGTACTATAGATATTCAGTGATTATTTGTTGAATGAGTAAGCACTCCCCAAAAGGCTCTAGGTCCCCACTCGTAGAACAGAGACTGGGAGGTGAGCTATACAAACCCAGCTTTCCAGCCCTTACCTGTCTTTGTATTTGGACAACTTCTCTTCTTCCCAGGCAGTATTTCCACCTCCAAAGTTGTCCCGGTTGGTTCTCTCCAGGCCCTGGAAATGGAGAAAATTAGTAATACCTAAGTACGGACGTCCAGTGCCTGGCGCATTCTAGCACTTCAGTCTTTCACTGACCAGGGAACAGGCACAGAGGCCACACAACTAGTTAAGTAACCAAGTTGGGACTTGAATCCATACAGACTTGCATCCCAGATCTCCCCTCTCTCGGCCACTTGCTATAGCCGCCGGGCCCCTCCCACCGGGCTGCGGGGCACTCACCTTGTTGAAGCTGTCGACCAGTCCCCGACACGTATGACACGGATGGGGCTCGGTTGGGGGCGAAGACTGGGGAGGTGGAGAGGGCTGCAGCCAAACTGGGCCTGGGAGGCTGCAGAAGAGGCTCAGGCCCCAGATCAGAGCTGGGACCAGGCCCCTTGGGGGTCGCGGGGCCATCCTTTCCCAGGCGGGGGACCTATAGATGGAAGACATGGGTAGGGTGCGCTGGAGGAGCCAGGTGAGAAAGGCAGAGTCGGTGCTGAGATGCCAGGGGTCTGGGAGCCCAGATCTGTTATTTTAAAAAGGGAGGCTGGACTGGGATTCGGGCGAGAGAGGGTATGGTGGGGAAATGAGCCGAAATAAGTTATCCTCGTTACCGTTGGGGAGGAAGCCTGCACCCTTGGCAAGGAAGCAAAAGTCAGCCCATTGTTTTAGGGTCTGAATGTAGGTTTATTAGGGGCAGGATCAGTGGAATTAGGTAGAAGGGGTCAGATTCCAAGTATTGGGGGAGAAGAAGCCGGATGAATGATTTGCGTGGATCGGAAGAGAAGGGGTCAGGTTCAGGGCCCGCAGGCCGCAAAAGCACGGCCCGCGAGCCGGCAGGGGAGGATCCAGATCCCTGAGATTGTGGGGGAGGAAGAGACGACGCACCCAGCCTGCCGCAGGCGCAGACCGCTGTCTCCTCGGCGCCACCTCCTCTGCCGCCTGCGTCAGACGTGCCACCTCCGCCAACCCCGCAGCCCGGAGGGCGGAGCTCACGCCGCAGCCAATGGTGACGAGCCATGTACCGTTGCGTCATCCCACCCCAGCCAACCAGAGGTGGCGCCGGGCTGCACCTGTCGGGCAGTTAAAGGGCCGCGGGGACCCGGACCGCGGGCTGCGTGCCAGGCTAGCGCCGCGCTGTCAGAGACACACATTAGAAGAGACGTGGATAGAAAAAGAGCGTCTGCCTTTATTCAAGTCCTGTCCCCCGCCTCGGGTGCCATCTCGAGTCCTGTCTCCTGGGCCCCCGGGGGCAGGAGGCAGCTGTCCAGGGCGGGCTGAAGGGCTCGAGACACTCGCTCCGCCCTGTTCGAGAGCCACCCGGGGCGGGCGGCGCCGGGCTCCTGCAGAGTCCGCAGGAAGTCGGGCAGCTGGGAGGGCAGGGCGAGGACTGGCACGGCGCGGAACAGGGCGGGCACGGCATCCGGGTGGAGCAGGCCCTCGAAGTAGGCCCCGATGTAGCGGCCGGGCGCCCGGCCCTGCAAAAAGTCGGGCAACACACAACTGAGCGAGGCGGCAAAGGCGTCGTGCGGGCGGTGCGCCCCGGGCGCCGCCGACGTTCCGTCCTGCAGCCACTCCTGGCACAGCGCCACGGCCCCGGGCGAGAAGAGCAAGATCACCATGCCGCCCTCCTGCAGGATCTGGAGCCGCTGTGCGTGGAACCAGGCCAAGGACCCCTGCGCGCTCAGCTCACGTCGACTCCACAGGTCCACGGCCACGCGCAACGGCAGCTGGCACAGCGCCGACGCCAGGGTGCCGACGAGGCGCTCGAAGCCCGCGTCGTCGGCCGAGTACAGCAGCAGAGCGGCGCGGCCCCTGGCGGCCGCTGCGGAAGAAAACAGAGGGGGAAGGAAGATGTGAGATGGCCTGAGGCCCAGCCCGCTGGGGGCGGCCCCCCCGCCGGGCGCTTGCTCACACTCACCCCCCGAGTAGACATCCTCCTTCAGGAGCCTCAGCCACCCTGTTCAGGGAGAGGGGCGGAGGCAAAGGGTGAGCTCAGATGCTGCTTCCTGTCTCTGAACTCCCAGGCCCCATCCAGTCCTACCTCTGGGGAATGGGGAGCCGGAAATGACTCACCTTTCACATGGTCCTTTTTGAGGAGGAGGAGAAGGAAAAGCACAGCAGCAAAGACGAGGCAGGCCAGCCACACCAGGGCCCAGCGCTGGTGGATATCTGGGAGGCCAAGGGGAGGAGATGCGCTGGTTAGAGACCTTACACTTACACCCCACTTCATGAAGGAGAACTGAAGTAAGTTGCCCAAAGTCCACAGCACTTAGTGTCAGAGCCAGAATATGAATATAGACCCATCTACTTGGGTGACCTTGGGTAAGTGACTTCACTTTGTTTTTCACCTCTGTAAAATTGAGATAACAATAGTACCTACTGATAGGGTTGTTGTGAGAACTACATCTGTTAATACACATAAAGCACTTGCAATGCCAGGCCATAGTAAGTCCTCAAAGGTCATTATTATTGTCCCTTAAGCCTAGGGTGGCTGGGTCCTTGACTTCACTCTCTCCGGTGACTGCAACAGCCTTTTGATATCCCTGACCTCTTTTTTGTCTCCAATTCATTCACCACGTGGCATACCCAGGGATCTTTTAAAAATACAAATCTGATTATAGTCTTTTGGAAAGCTCCTGCTACTCTTAAGGTAAATTCCCAATTCCTTACTTTGGCTCCCAAGGCCCTATATGGCCCATGCATTCTCAGCTCACGATAGGGGTCTGCCTCCCAAGGCATTCCAGCCACACTGACCACTGTGGAGTTCCTCAAAAAAGCACCCCACAGTCTTCACAAAAATGCATCTCTAACTCCTTCACCTAGATCAGCCTTCAGAATTCAGCTCAAACCTTTCCCCTGAACTCCTTACCCCATCACGGTCAGGTCCCTGTTACATGCATTCATGGCTTTGGACACTTACTTTGTAGAGAGTGCTTCAATAGCTCACACCTACCAAATGATTTGGGGCTAATGCCTTTCTAGCCTTCTATGACTGGGGTGGGGGCATGAATTGTATCTTGCTGATGCTGGGATGGCCTGCAAGCTCTCATCATGGTTTCTGAATGAGTGAAGAATGACTCTTTGATTTATCTGAGCCAGGGAAGGACATTGCGTGTGTTGCCCGCATGAGTGGTTCCTGTCAAGATTTCAGCTTCTAGAGAGCTGTGAAGAGGAAGGGCCATTCTTGTAATACTCACACTTGTCCATGGGGCAGGCCCATAGTGCTCTCAGGTCATTATCCCACAGCTGTAAGACACAAACAAAACCAAGCCCTGAGCCGTCAGCTTATGGTTCAGCACTCACCAAATTCTCGCTAGCCTGATCTCCAAAATTTCCAGCCTCAATTATGCATATTTCCCCACACACATAGCAGGTTCTCGCAAGCTACTCTGGCTTTGCTTATGCTTATTGCCTGGACTGTGCCTTCATGCCAGATCTGGCCCATAGGAAGAGACCCTTCCTTGGTTCTCCCTGGAAACCAGCGCTTAGCACATGTGAATGTTGTTATCTGTTTATGGGTTTTTAGCCAGCAGTGAATAACTTGGGGACAGGAACTATGCTCCTTCAAACTCTTAGCTTCCCCAGGACTGGAAACAAAAAATCACAAATAGATGGTGGATGGGTGCTAGAAGGACAGTGAGGAGGCCTCTGCCTGGGAAGCGTGAGTCTCCCTGGTGCCTTCAGGCACAGGAAGGAGTGGAAGAGGCCAAAGGTAGAGTGTTAGGGGTGTTGCCCTTGGATGTTGGGGCAGAGCTCTCCTGCCACCTACTCACCTGCAGACACTGTCCTGACTGCAGGTCTTGTAGTAACTGCTCTCCAAGGCGAGCTGCCCTCTGCCAAACCAAGGGGAAGGAGGCTGTCACCTAGGGGCACTGCACCTAGGAGACCACCAGGCTGCATGCAGCTGGGCAGAGTGAGAGGATGGCACTAGGAGTTGGGAGATTTCTGAGAGACCACTGAGAACAAGGCCCAGGTCTGAATCACCCTCATGTCCCCAGAGACCAGCACAGAGCCTGGCTCAGAGGAGGGGAAATTGAATAGAGGGAAAATTTGAGGCTAGTTTTGAGATGGAACTGGAGAGGTATATGGAGAAGGGTCCCCCAGCCCTCACCGTGGAGGCCCTGCTGAGCAGTGGGGTGCAACCACTGGGTTCCAAGGCACAGACTGATCTGTTGTCCTGGGGGCCTCGTGTCTCCACCAGCAGCATATCATCCTTGAGGGGCCCCAGAGAATCTGAAAGGGATGAGAGTCCACTCTTGAGACCCAACCTTGCTGGAGGCTGCCATGTGCCCCCCTCATACCTGACCTTCACCCCTAGGAGCTGGCATTTCCAGGGTTCACCCCTATTGCGATGGCCCTGTCCCAGCCTCCTGCAGGCCCTACTCACCAGACCACAAGCACTCTTGCAGCTGCAGCTTCTCCCCACTGCTTACCTGCTTGGAAGAGGCCAGGATTAGGGGCATAAAGAAAGGCAAGAGTGCCCTGGCTGGTTTTCTCAGTGGTTAGAGCGTTGGCCCGAGGACCAAAGGGTCATGGGTTTGATTCTGATCAAGGACACATGCCTCAGTTGATTATTTGATTCCCCAACCTGGTTGGGGTGCTTGAAGGAGGCAGCCAATCTATGTGTCTCTTTCATGTTGATATTTCTATCTCTCTTTCTCCCCCTCCTCTCTCCATTCCACTCTCTCTAAAAAATCAATGGAAAGAGTATCCTTGGTGAGGATTAAAAATAAAAAGAAAGAAATGCAAGGGCCAAGACCAGAAAGATCTGGAAGTAGAAGGGATAGGCATGGGGAGGCCTGTTGGGTTGGGGGTTCTGCACTCTGGGCCTGACCTTAGGCAGATCTGGGTGATTAGGAATCACGCCATCTTTCTCAGCTTCAGCTTTGTGAGGTCATCTCTGCTAACAGGACTTGGGAACCTAAATTAGCTCTTTTCACATCTGGCAAGACACTTTATACATTCCCATCTAACTACCTTCTCAAAGAGGCCTCACCTGACTGCCCCACTTGAAATTGCAACCTTAATCCTCACTATCCTTCCCCACATTTCTCCATAGTATTTATATACAATTTTTTAAATCTTCACTAGAGGATTTTTAAAAAAATATATTTTATTGATTTTTTTACAGAGAGGAAGGGAGAGAGATAGAGAGTTAGAAACATCGATGCAAGAGAAACATCAATCAGCTGCCTCCTGCACACCTCCTATTGGGGATGTGCCTGCAACCAAGGTACATGCCCTTGACCAGAATCGAACCTGGGACCCTTCAGTTTGCAGGCTGACGTTCTATCCACTGAGCCAAACAAGTTAGGGCAAGAGTGTTTTTATTGAAAAAAAATAATTGTTTTTTGAGAGACAGAGAGAGACATTGATGGGTTGCCTCCCAAATGCCCCTGACCAGAGATGGAACCCAAAGCCTAGGTATGTGCCCTGATCAGGAATCAAACCCACAACCTTTTGGCGCACAGGAGGATGTTCCAACCAATTGAGCCACCTGGCCAGAGCTTTATATTAACAATTTTAACTTACTATAATAATTTACTTATATCTATTGTTTACCTTCCTCCATTAGAATATAAGCTCTCTACGGATGAAAACATTTATTGATTTTATTCACTGACCTCTATCCCAAGTGCCTAAAACAGTGCCTGGCACATAGTAGATGCTCAGCTGCCTCCTGCACATCCCCTACTGGGGATGTGCCCGCAAACAAGGTACATGCCCTTGACCGGAATTGAACCTGGGACCCTTGAGTAACATTTGTTGAGTATTTAGTCTGTGCCAGTCCCTAGTGTGAAGCGCTTCTCTTATTTAATCTTCATAACCACTCTATAAAGTCGTTACTGCTATCCCCATTAAGCAGATGAGACTGACCTTCAGAGAGATGCAATGACTGGCTCAGGGTCCCTGGCACTGCTAAGGCAAATAGTGGAACTCCTAAAGAGGAATCCCATAACCACTTCGCTCCAAGAACCCAAGGATCAAGTGGGTCCAGAACACAGTGTCTTGTCTGGGGGTCCCTGCGGGTGGGAGGAAGGTTCTGCTCCCAACACTGCTCTGGCGCCCCCTTCTTACCTGGACACAGAGGTTGGGGTGGCCTTCCAGCAAAGGGAACTCCAGGGCTTCCTGTGGAACGAAAGGAATGGGAGGGGTGGTAAGAGGTGGCCCCCTGGGCTTGCCTTCCTCCTCGGACCCTGGGCTTGCCTTCCTCCTCCGCTTCGCTTACGTTCACAGTGACATTTTCCCGGGGCAGCGGTGGGACCAGCGGCTGGCAGGAGCCCCTGCCCGGTGCCTGCCAGCACAGTGCGGCCTCGGCGGCGGGCAGCGAGCATGGCGCGACCAGCCTCCAGCCCCGCGGGGGCAGCAGCTGCAGCCGGGCAGCCCGCCAGAGGTTACGGTGTGCGCGGGTATCTGCAGAGAGAAGGCGTGGTCACTGCGAGCCCCACACGCGTCAGTCTGCACGGATCCCACCCCCGATCCCACCCTGGCCCCTGCGAGTCCTCTCACCATTCTTAAATGGGCAGATGCTCGTTCTCACGGAGTCAGGTTCCAGAGGCCACACCTGGAAAGGAAACAGGGCTCCACGGTTAGGTCACCCCAACCAACCCTCCAGGGACACATGCAGGCCCACTGCTATTCATTCGGCTGATTTTTCACAAACACTTGTCTGGTCATCCTTTGCAAGGCCCTAGAGAGGTACACGTTTATTCTTTCAGCAAACCCTATGTCAAGATCTGGCAACATCTTTGTTTAACAAACTTTTTTAATAAATCGATTTTAGAGAGAGAAGGGGATTGGGGGAAAGACAGGGGGGGGGGGGCCTCGTGTCTCCACCAGCAGCATATCATCCTTGAGGGGCCCCAGAGAGTCTGAAAGGGATGAGAGTCAGGTATGAGGGGTGAACCCTGGAAGTGCCAGCTCCTAGGGGTGAAGGTCAGGTATGAGGGGGGCACAATGTCAGGCATTGTGCAAGGCTCTGGGGAGTTACTAAATTTGAATTAGCTATTATTTTTTTTGCCTTCAAAGAAAAGACAAGTGCACAGTTGAAGTAAGGATAAAAATGTTTATAAATTAATAGATTGGTCACTCATTTATTGAGCGTCTGTTGCATTCAAGAAGAAATGAGACAGGTGCCCAAATAAAAAAGGAAATGGACAAGGAAGGACAGACGTACAAGGAGATGTGTAGATAGGCCAGGAGATTGCGGGAAAGAGGTGACATGTGAGCTGGAAGGATTTGGTTGTATGGAAAAGAAGTGGGGGCATTTCAGGTAGTGGGAACAACCTGAGCAAAAGCACAGAGGTGGATATATCTTGATAAGTAGCTCCATCTGGAGGGAATAAAATTTCCATCAAGGGGAATCGTGGGAAAGACCAGAGAAAAGGTTCAGTTGGGGGTCAGAATATGGGACTCAGAATGCTAGGGAGTTCTGGGAAAGGAGGTGGCATGGGAAGTTATTGAAATAGTCTAGAGGAGATATGATAGAAGCCCAAACTGGACTAAAATGGAAAGGAGAGGGAAAGAGAATGAAAGGCATTAATGTCAGAGGTCAAATAGATGGAATCTGATGACCAATTAAATGTGCAATCAGAGGGAGAGGAAAGAACCAGCAAATATAAGCCTACATGTGGCATACTTCCTTATAACAGCCCTATGAAGCTGGCACTATTACTGGTATTCTTCCCATTTCACAGATAGGAAACAGGCTCAGAGAGGTGAAGTGACCTGCCCAAGGTCACACAGCTAGCAAATGGTAAGAGTCAGGATTCAAGCCAGTCTGAGTTCACAGCACATGCTCTACCCTCCGGGGAGCACAAGAGGAAAGTGGAGGAATAGAGGAAGACTTCAAGGAGGAAGTGACATCTGAATGGGTCATGAAGCATAAGTAGGAGTCTTGTGGTTAGAGGATCAGGAAGAGTATTTGAG
Organism: Myotis lucifugus; assembly: GCF_000147115.1. NCBI lineage: Eukaryota > Metazoa > Chordata > Mammalia > Chiroptera > Vespertilionidae > Myotis > Myotis lucifugus. The sequence continues at coordinate 15,239,726 of NW_005871056.1, forward strand.
GCAT
>NW_005871056.1:15239829-15308741 GCF_000147115.1 Myotis lucifugus
CAGCATGCAGCATTTCCCCCACTGATGTCCTGCTTTGGGGGTCAGTGCTGTGGTCCTCTTCGAGGGCTCCCTGGCATCCTTTGCATGGGCATCAGCCTAGAGTGAAAATGGACCTGGGAGGGGGAGTCTCACCAGGTTTCTGTGCCACCAGGGTTTTGTAGGGCCCTGGACCTGGTTCCAGTACAGGGAGAGGCCGAAGTGCTGTTCCTCAGAGACATCCAGCACCAGGTGCACATCCTCACCATCTGCAGACACGTTGAGCCAGGGCAGGGCTTGGGGGGAGCCAAAGAGAAACTTCCTTTACCTCTTCTGCACACCCAAGCCTGAGCCATACCCACCGACTGACCCTTTGGAGTTCCCTTCAAATCCTCTAGACTGGGAGGCTCCTGGAGGACAGAGCCAATGTCCCCATCTCAGACCAGGCAGCTGGGGGCTGAGCTCATGTGGGCCCCAGTATGTGGTCTTGAGATCACCCTTTCCTTGCTTCTCCCTCCCCAGCCAGAAGGATCCTGTAACCACTATAAAATAAATCATTCTCCTGTGCTCAGTACCCTCTGATGCCCCCTCTACCCCCCCTCCCCCACCCTCCGTCATTACTCCCAGAGGAAAAACCTAGTCCTTACAAAGGCTTGCAAGGCCCTACCTATCCAATTTGGCTGCTGTGACCACTCTGAACTCATCTCCCTAGCCCATGCCACAGTTGTGGCCTTGATTCCCAATAGGGGGCGTGCAGGAGGCAGCCAATCAATGTTTCTCATCGATGTTTCTATCTTTCTATCCTTCTCCCTTCCTCTCTCTCTAAAATCAATAAAAACATATTTTTAAAAAAGAAAATACAGCCCTAACCGGTTTGGCTCAGTGGATAGAGCGTCGGCCTGCAGACTGAAGGGTCCCAGGTTAGATTCTGGTTGCGGGCACATCCCCAGTAGGGGGTGTGCAAGAGGCAGCTGATTGATGTTTCTCGCTCATCGCTCATCGATGTTTCTAACTCTCTATCCCTCTCCCTTCCTCTCTGTAAAAAAATCAATAAAATATATTAAAAAATAAAAAGAAAATACAAAACAAAAAAAATCTAAATAGTGCAGGGAAAAAACCATAAGAACCCTGACTTACTTAGCCCCTCATTTTATGGTTTAATATTTTTATTTGATATATTGGGGAGGGTGCACCATAATCTTGGCAATGCTTTGAGCTTCTAGATGTCCCTGATATTTAATAAATATTTTTTACAGAGAGTGAGAGATTCACTCTTATGTTCCCAGTGGCTGGCACAAAGTAGGAGCTGTTGCAGTTCATGTGTGATGAATGAATGAGTGAATGAATGAATGAATGAGCTCTGCACGTTTCTGGAATGTGGCAGCCCAGACCCGAAGCCAACTCCAAGGGTTTCTCACACTCCAGACCCTGGCCCTCCCTCCTCCCAGCCCCACTGGCCCTAGCCCCTACCCCAGCAGCTCTGGATGCTGTCCTGGACTTCGAGCCCCCTGCAATCTGGGGAGAGATCACAGAAAAGCCTCCGGTGGGGCTGGGGACCAAGGAAAGAAGGGGGACAACCCGACTCATGGGGAGCTCTGCAAAGGGCTCCCTGTCCCCTAGATAACCACCCACATCTATGCGGTGCCCAAAGCACTTTCCCCAGGGATGGGAACTGACTGGGAGGATGTGAGCTCACACCACTGCCTGGGAGTAGATAGGACTAGGAAGGGGGTGAAAGCAGGAGGGGAATGGCCAAAGGGGTGGGAGATTAGGGAGGCTAGGATTTGGGTCCCCGGAGGCTCTGTATCCACTTACCAGGCAGCTGCTGTATGAAATTGAGTTCCTTCTGGTACCTGGGCTGAGTGTAGGACCAGATGTGCACCTCAGCTCCTAGAGCAGCCTCGAAGCAGTCAAATGTTACAGAGCCCTGTGAGGAGAGGGGTGGCAGAAGGCTGGTGGTATAGGGCTCAGAATCCATGCCAGGGATGTGGGATCCTCTGTGTGGACCACTCCCTCCCATCCTCCCCCAGTCAATAACTATATTCATACTGTATGGCCCGAAATTCTGCCATTGAAGTTTCTTTAAAGGGCTCCCGATTCTAAAGTACACACCCTCAAAGAGGGGTGGCAGCAGGGCAGAGATAAGGGCTCTAGCTACTAGAGTCCCTGCTCCAACTCCAGTTGTTCTGGATCACATGGCCAAAGCTAAGGTGACTGGACACCCCTCCCCACAGAAGTGGTTCTCACACCCAGTGCCTCATTGGTCCTCACGATTGCCCTGTGAGGTGGGCCAGCAGATGTTCACCCACTCAACAATTTTCCAGATCAGAGGATATTGCCTGGGGGCAGGAGGGGATGTCAAAGGGTTTGAGTGAATTGGCCCAAGCAGAGGGACACTTCCAGGAGTAGCCCCAACACCCTGCAGCTTGGTGTACACACGGGGCAGACACGATATGGATGGAAGTCCAGAGCAGTGGATCCAGCCCACAGATTTTCCCTGGAAAATGAGGGTCATAAAAATATCTAGCTCATGGCATTGTCACCTCACTTAATTCTCACAGCATCCAGATGAAGTAGGACTTTTCTTATCCCCACTTTACAGACAGGAAAATGGGTATAAAGGGCTGAAAGGATTTGCCCACAGCCCTGATCAGAGTCAGGACTTAAAGAGATAATATGTGTGGAAGCACTTTGTAGATTTCATATTCAGAAGGTGGTTATTATTATTATTATTATTTTGCATACCACAGACTGACCAGGCTGCACGAGGGCAGCGGGCACTTGCACCTCCAGCAGGACACAGCGGGCAGTAGGGTAGGCCTGGAAGGAGAGCACGACTTGGGCCTGGAGAGAGGCTGTGAGCAACAAGGCGAGAGTTGGTCAGCCCCAGGGGCCGCAGGCAAGGCCCTGGTAAGGGGCAGTTGGGCCAGCAGGGTGTTCCTCACCATTCTTAGGCTCTTCAAGCTCTGGGTCAGCTGCTCTTCCAAATTGCTCCTCATCTTCAGGCTCTTCCCAGTGGCCTGGAAGGCCCCAAGAACAAGGCCCAGGTCAGGCCTCCTGCTCTGGGCTGGCTTTGGGTTTGGCTTTCTTCCAGAAAGTGCATGCGGGGAAGCAGGGGACAGGCCTGAGGCCTGGGGGTGGGGGTGGGGGATGGGGAGACCAGACCAGCCTGGGGTCCTTTGGCCAGTGACCTCCAGAAGGATGTCCAGTGCTGCCTGGCAGACTGCCTGAGCCTCATGCCCAGCCCAGATACATTCACATGTGCACATGGGTGACATGCTCACCACGCACAGCCAAGTGGACGGCCACGCGCACACAGAGGTTGCAGTCGGTCTCCTGATGACACCTCAGCACCAGCTCTGTCTGTAGGCGTGTGGGCACCAGCACAGGTCCTGGGGCAGGCTCGATACTCCCAGGCAAGCAGAGTACGTCACCATCTGTGCGTGAAGGGCAGGGTGGGAGCTGAAGCTGTTCTATACCCAGAATTTGGTTGCAATTGACACCCCCAGAGGGCCAAGGAGCTTGGGCTTTTCAGGGGCTGAGGGTAGGCCGTGAGGGCATGGGACTGGGACAACTCCCCTCCCTTCCACCAACCTAGAAAGTTATTTTCTCTCTAAAAGTAGGGCTACTCACCCCACAGGTGGCAGGAGAGGCCCTGGGAAGGAGGTAAAGGAGCGTCAGGATTTATGATCTTAAATCTAATCCTCTTTCCCTGCCTGAGATTCCCACCGACCTCTTTCTGGGGCTCCCTATTCCAAGCCTCTCCCAGCAGAAGACAGACCCAGCTCTGGCCCCTTCCCCATTCTCCTCTTACTCCATCAGTACCAGACAGACCAGCTAGGGCAGTTCTGGTGGTGGCGGCGGAGGCAGTGACGGCAGTGACGGGAGCCAGGCTAGGGCCTTGATGGGCCTCAGTCTGAACCCTGAGCCTTCCCCAACCCTCCCAGGGCCCCAGACTCACCAGAGAGCAGTTAGCAGTATCCTGAGGCCCCATAAGCCTCTCCAGAGAGAGGACCATGGGGCTTGGGCCCAGTGCCAAGGACAGCAGGAACCAAGGCACAGGCATCTTCCAGGTGCCAGGTGGCACCCAGGCCCTAGGCCCTGTCCTGCCCCCCCCAAGGGGGGGGCAGACACCTCATCTGTGCTCCCACTCAGTCCCCAGTGGTTGGGCAGGAGGGGCCAGAATCTCTCCCCAGCCTCCCAGGTTCCAGAGCTGGCGAGCTGGCACACTGGTCTCCTCGGAGTCCTGACTTGAAACTTAGTCTCAGCCGAAGTGCTTTCGTTTTTTGACTCCTGGCAGGGAGCTGGCTGTTCCCGCCCCACCCTGTCCCTCCCACTAGGCCTGGGAGCCAGCAGCCTTGGATTGGGGTGGCGGCCTCATCTCCTCTTCCCCTCCTTTTCCTCCTCCCTTCCTCTCTCTCCTCCTCCCCTGCTGACATCTGGCTGGGAGGGCCCCTGGAGAGGGCGTAGCAGACTGGCCTCTTGACTTAGTGAGGAAGCTCTTACTCACCCCAGGAGTCCCTAAGGAGGGCTGTGAGTGCACCCCAGGGCCTGGGCGATCCTAGGGCATTTTTGCTTCCCACCCTGAGTGCCAGTAAGAGGGGATCTTGGTGCCCACTGGATCCCCTCTTACTGGCACTCAGGGTCTCTTCACACAGACTCATTGGGCCTCAGTGACCCTTTGTAGGTTGGGAGCTCTAATGGCAGGGACAGGGGGCACCAGAAAGTGGGCTTTTCACCCCTTCCCAGCTCAAGCGTGATAGTGGTGGGAGAAGGAACCCAGGATCTGGGGCCAGGCAAACAGGGGTCCCATTTGTGCTTTTGCCCTGGGCTGGCTGTGCACTGATGGACACACACCACTTTTTTGAACTGTTTTTTCCTCTTTTCTCATTAAAGAATTATAGTGAGGATCAAGATTTCCAGGTCCTCCTTTGCCTTTCCAGTGACACGGCACGGTGGATGGGGCGTGGGCGTGGACATGGAGGATTTGGGCAACGACGGATGGATTTCAACCCCCAGGCAGGGTGATGCTGACCCTTCCCCTAACTGAGCATCCTAGGCACACCAGAGAAGCACATTGTGTTTCTTCGTTTATCCATCACGTTTGCCTTTATTCATCTTTCTCCATCTTGGTGTCCACTGTCCCACCTTTGTCCTGGCCACCCAGGGCCACAGCCTTTCTCCCTGGGTCCAGTCCTCCCTCCTTTTCCACCTGAGCAAGGCCTGGGGCTGGGAAAGGGGGTTTCTCCTACTTCTCTGGAGTCAACCCCCTTCAGAAAGGCCATAGCTCCTGCCTCCCCCACCCCCGCCTCAACCTCGCGGGCCTTCACTGGAGCATGCGCAGACTCCTCTCTGGAATTTCGGAGAGAGGAAGTGGGAAGGTGCCCCTCCCACATCAGAGTCAGAGGAGCCCCCAAGAAAGAGAGACTCTCTCCCTGGGGGTCCTGAGAGGCAGGGAAGCTTCAGGGGGAAGCCTGGCGAAAGTGTGCAAGGGCCAGGAGCGAGTCCGGTGCTCCGCTCCTGAGCTGGAAGGCAGGGAATAAGGCTTTGGGGAGCAGTCCTCGGAGGCACCCTGAGATTCCAGGGTTGAAGCCTCTTTCTGGGTGCCAGCCAGTGCCCCTACGCCGGTGGCCAAGACATCTGGATTGCTGGGGAGCTCCACTCAGCCTCGGTGGGCAAGTTGGGCGGCCTCGCGTTCCAGCTGGCGACACAGTTCCAGGCGATTCCGCAGCCACGGCCGAGCACCCAGGCGGCCCCAGCCAGTGGCATGGGCGGCGGGGCTGGCGTCCAGCGCCCGCAGCAGGCGAGGCAGGTCGCGCAGCAGGCGGTAGCGCGGCAGGTCGCGCAGTGGCGGGGGGATGTCGCCCTTGGCGCAGAGGCGACTGAAGTAAGCGAGCAGCAGAAGCGGGCGCGGGGCGGCGCGGAGCAGGGCGCGCAGGGGCGCGGTGCGGGTGTCCCGGGCGCAGGCAGGGCTGGAACCCGCGCTGCTCCACAGCAGCAGCACGGTGCCCCGCTCCCGCACCACCTGCGCCCGCGCCGCCCACAGCCACGGCAGCGGGCCCACACGCGCCACGCGTGTCCCCTCCCACAGGTCCACGATCACGTCGCGCTCGCCGCCCAACGTGGCCCGCAGCAGTTCAGCCAGCGCTCCCACCAGGCGCCGCTGCGCCTCTGAGTCCGCCACGTGCAGAAGAAGCACAGGATGCGGTTGGCCGGGGCCTAGGGCGGCAGCAACAGATGAACAGGGTGGGGGTTAAGGGACAGCTCAGCTCTGTCTTCCTTGGCCTCAGGGCTACATCATAGGGTGTACCCCCAGAGCCTTATCTGTGCTGAGGGTGGGTCCCCAAGGCAACTCCTGTCAATAGGGTGCTTTGGGGGCTATTTAGATCAAAGCACCCTGGAAGGGGTGAGGTGCCAGAATTGGCAGGTGCAGCCCAGACTGGATTTCCGCTCCACTTACCAGTAACCCGGAGACTTGGTACACTGAACCACCCGTACGGAGGGACCTTTGCCCTGCCTTAACCATTCCTGCCCACGAAGGGCCCTGAGGCGCACCCCCTTGGGTAGCACACAGCTGGGTGCTGCGGCAGGTACATGGCTCTTGGGGAAGGGAGCCTAGGCAGGGAACAGGTGCCGGCAACTAGCCTAGGAGTTGGGCAGGTCTAAATCCCCAAATGATGCCCAGGTGAGCTTACCTGACAGTGGGCGCTGGAGGATGAGAACTAAAACAACTCCCAATAGAGTGGTGAGGGCCAGCAGTGCCAGGATCAATAGTCCCAGGTGTCTATTAGAGACTGAGTCAAGCAAGGTGAGGCCACACTGGGCTCCTCAGTGCCCAACCTTCCTCTTACTCACCCCACCCCTCCCCAAAGAACTCACCATCTGGACACAAGAGGTGCTTCCAGGCAAACTGGACATCTGACCTCCACACCTGAGGGCACAGAGCCCCCCCACCCTGTGAGCCAGGGTATAGTGCCTCCTCCAGGGGAACTTAAATGAAGCATGGAGATGGTGAAAGGGAGGTCCCCTGGATACGGAATTCATCCAGCACAGAACAGGTCAAGAGTGGCAAACTCAAAGAGTAAACTCAAAGTTGGCCAGGGTGTCCATGGAGACCTGGAGGGCACAGGCCCTGGTGGAAGTAATCAGACACCACTGAGCTCTAGCCTGTTGTCACCAGGCCTGAATGTGGACACAGAGAAATAGGTTTTCTGATTTTTTTTTTCAAGAGAAGCCAGAAATCAGCTTTTTAAGATATGATGTCTCCCAGTATTTAAATGGTGGTAACAAATTCCAATTTCAAACACCATGTTGTCCAAACCAAACATTTTTTGTGGACTGGATTTGGCCCGTCTGCCACCTGTGGAGTAGATATAGAGGGAGGGCAGGATTCCTTACCAGAACACAGGCCCCTGGCCTCAGGAAGGGAATGATGAGCTCTAGTGTCACTGGGCTTGAGCCCTGAGTCTGTTGGAATAAAGAACAAAATGACTGTTCGCACGGAAACAAATCTGGCTCTGAGCCTTTGCCCATGCTGTTCCTCCCCCCGCCCCCAACCCCCTCCTCCCAATCCGCCCAAGGCTTAAGGCCAAGTGCCACCCCTGGCTTCATTCCTAGATCCCGCTGATCATTCCCAGATCAGAACTGCTGCACAGATACACATTAATCAGTCAGTCAGGTACTCGTCAACAGACATCCTGTGGGTGCTGACTCTGTGCCAAGCCCTGAGGAAAGAAGGCAGGCGCAGATCTTCTCTGTCCTCTGGCAGTTCCCAAACAGGGAGGCTAATAATATGCTGCCCTACTCCTGTCCGGCATACCTGAAGGGGTAGCTTATCCATTGGAAAAAATGTAAGTTGTGGAGTCAGAAGACCACAGCTAGCAAAGTCAGGCTTAACTATTGCCTTTGTGGTTCCTAGCTGTGTGGAACCACACATTTGGTTGGAACATTGATCCCTGAGCCTCAGTTTTTTCATTTGTCTGTGAAGGCTAATAATCCTTGGCTTACTGCATTATTGAGCATCACATGGAAATATGCATGGGAACACCCTTTATAATATACAGTGCAGTGTGAATTCATTTAGTAGTAGTAGCTATTATTACACCTGGGACTCCTAGGGCCGAGACTCGGTTATATACTTTTCTTGTATCTTCCAGGGCCTAAGACAGGGTAGGCACAGAATAGGCACTCAATACAAACATGCTGAATTGGACAGAATTGATTGTCATCTGTCTACAGGCAGGATGTGGCTCTGCCCTATGTTCTGGGTGCCGGGTAGGGAGCTGATCAGAATCTCCATACTTTGGGAATACCCTCCCCCCTGCTCTCCCTACCCCACCCTGTCCTAGATCATCCCATTGTCTAGTCAGCTGTGAGCAAGTGCTGATGCAGGGGCTCTTAAATCATGGCTGAACTCAGTGAAGGCGGTCTTTTCCCAGCTCACAGAAACAAATGAATCCATGGATTTCATTCTCAATGTTAGGTTTTCCCACATGACTTTGCCTTACAACTTAATCACGGCTTGGTCTTAAATCTTGAGCATTTGCTACCACCTGCCTGCTTGGGAACCCTCAGAGAATACAAAACAAATAGCTGCCAAGTGAGTATTTAAGAAAGAACTTGAAAGAGCTACTCATGCTTAGTCAGCTTGGGGCTGTGGTTTTGAAGATATATTTGATTATGGTTTTTATATCAGATACACAGAAGAAAGTCTACTAGTCAATTGATCTTAGTTCACATAATAGAGTTAAGTCTGTCAGTAGTTTACAATCTTCCAGGGCCTCTGTCTCCCAAGATAGTGAGAGACTACTTCTGCCAGGTGCCTGGTGGAGGAAGGCAGGAGCACAGTGGTAGAGGACAGCTGAGTTCGAGAGGGCATCAGTATAACCTGGGGCAGCAGTTTGAGTCAGCCAGAGGAGAGCTGGGTATGAGGAGGCCAATCCTTTGCCCCTGTTTATCCCTGTAAATTCAGAAACTGAAAGGATTAGAAACTGCCCCATGGAAACCCCGCTGACGGGCAGAAGGAGCCAGCTGCACAAAGCCTGATCAAGTAAATAAATAACTAGATGTTGTAAGTCAGGAATTGGCTTGCCTCCACCTGCTGTGCTCTGAGCAACAGGACCTGGCGGGGGCCAAGGGCTGGCGAGGGCATACCTGGCTGATGCTGTACACAGGGGGCAGCAGGCTGTCCCGCCCCATGTCCGGGTGGCTCCAGGCAGCACTGAAGGTGGCACGCGTCCTTGTGGAGAAGTGAAGGATCAGCTGCTGGGCCTGGGTGTCCATGCTCACATTCCAGGATGGGGCTGCCGATGGGGCTGCCGGGGAGTGGGGAAAAGGGTGTCATGTGAGAAATCCTGTTGGCAGGAGCTGGGCTAGTAAACAGAGAAGTCAAGACAGGGCTAGAGTTTGGCTTGGCCACATTTGGGTGAGGGTGAAATGGTGGGAGGGGTTCCACTTATTGGCTCACCAGTCTGATGGGGACATTCAATGTGGCTGCTGTTTCCAAAAGAGAACTAAGAAATACAAGAATGGCGGGTCAGAAAGTGCCAGGCACCATCCATACCCCTACCCATCCCCTCTCACTCACGTTTGTACCTTGAAACAGAGCTGGGGGTGCAAGTCCACCTTCTCCAAAACATACCACTGTGGTGGGAGAAGGGGGTTAGCCCGGGAGCAGGGCCCTGGGCCCCAGCCCTGCCCACCCAGGTCCTGGGGAGGCCTATCTCACCCCCTCTGACTCTCGAGCTGTGGCATTGGGGAGGTCTTCACAGAGGGTGTTCCCGCCCTGCCTCTGGCAGAGGGAGGCTTCCAGCTTCAGTGGGCAGCGGAGTGTTGGGGCCATGACCATCTGACTGTGCTGGCTGTAGTCGGTAAAGTTCACTGACTTCCAAAAGTCCGAGCCATCTGGGCAGACAGCAGGGCAGAGAGTGAGGCCTGGGGAGGCTTGAAACCTGCTTTGGCCTCGTTTGGCCACCCCCATCCCCAGGGCATCAGGAGATGATATTTGTAAAGGTGTTCAGCACAGTTCCTGCTCTGTCTAGGAGCCCCAAAGATGAGCACGCCTTTTCCAGCCCCTTGTTATTACCTTTCCTATTTACTCCTTCTTGCACCTCCATTCTGGCTAGCTCTTTGCTACTCCCCAAACTCCAAATCTTTTTATTTTTGCTAAGGTTCCTCTCAAAACCAGGAATGCCTTCCCCTCCCTTCTCTCCTTTCTAAGTCCTGCTCATTTTCTGGTGCAGCTCAGGTGTCACCTCCTCTGAGAGACCGTCTCTTGCTGGTGACAGCCTTCACTGGCTTCTCCCTTTCCGGAGTTCATGTCCCAAAGGCATGAACCTTACGTGTAACCCTGCCCTGGACTGCAGGCTGCTTTGTGCTGTTCGTTTGTTATGTTTGAGCATCCTGTCTCTTCAGCTTGGAGACAACCAAGTGTGGACAGCACCTTAGATGTCACCAACCACTTTCACTTATCATAGTGAAGTCAAGCCTCATAAACAGTTGGAAAGTAAGACAGGGCAAGTATAGTTATTTTACAGATGAGGAAACTGAGTCTCAGAGAAGAATAAGTGGCAGAGCTGGGATGCGAGTGAGCCCAGCTCTTCTGGTCCATCCTCCATATACCAACTCCTGTGTGCCTAGTACAACCTCCCACAGTGCCTACTACAATGTTCCACGCTCTGATTTATTGGCAGGCTGAGCAGTGGACATAGTACCCTTTTCTCCCACTGACTCCAGGGAAAATGCCTGCATGCCTTCTAGGGGCTTTCTCCAACACAGTTGGGAAGTGTGTGCGTGTATGCGTGAAAGAGAGACAGAGAGAGGCTGTGCGTGCACAAGAATGCATATGAGTAGCTGAACCGGTTTGGCTCAGTGGATAGAGCGTCAGCCTGCAGACTGAAGGGTCCCGGGTTCGATTCCGGTCGGGGGCATGTACCTGGGTTGCGGGCACGTCCCCAGTGGGGGGCGTGCAGGAGGCAGCTGATCGATCTCTCTCATCGATGTTTCTAGCTCTCTGTCCCTCTCCCTTCTTCTCTGTAAAAAATCAATAAAATATTTAAAAAAAAAAAAGAATGCATATGAGTAGCACTCACAGGCTTCAGGCCAGCTCTGGAAGGGACATTTTTTGCGCCTCACTGTATCCTCTTGCAGGTAGGATGCCTGGGGGGACAAGCAGAGAAGGTCAGACCTGAAACTCATTCTGGCTTGCCCTTGCTCTTGCCCTACTGCAAGCTGCCTGAGCTGGCAGGGCACTGAGGAGGGGAAGCAGTGCAGGGTGTAGGCAAGGGTAAGTGGTGCCTGACGCTGGGGGAGGAACTCCAGAGTATAGGAGTGAGATCAGCTAATGAGGGGCTGAGTCCTTTTGCCCCCGGAGAGGAGAACCTATCCCCAGAAAGAGGCAGATTGTGATGTCCACATCTCTGTCTACACCCCCACTCTCAGTGCTTCCCAAGGTGCCTAGTGCCCTGTATGGGTCCCTCCATCTGGGTTACCCAAAAGCCCAATGGTTGTCCACCCTGGCAAATGCTCAGTGCTCCAAGTCTCTGCCTTTAGTTTCCTCCTGGATGACAAGGCCCCTGCCTTTTCTGTCTAATCCAAAGAAGTCTTAATGTTAGGCACTTCAGAATTATGGAGAGGAGGACTGCCATGAAGGGCTAGTGGGGACAAGACTTTTGAGGCCATAAGGAATCTTGCAATGGCCACGTGCCCCCACCATGACTGATCAGCACACACAGTGAAGGGAGCTGCCTATTCCGCCTCAGGGGGCTGAATCCAGGTCTGGACCAAGGAAAGCTGGGTTTGGGTGGAGCTGAGTTTGGAATCACCCCCAAGAATCTCGTGTTCAGCAGGACACTTCCATCTCTGACCCAGTGTGTGGCTCACAGTCAAGCTGGCACCTGTCTTCCTAAACACCTTGTTAACACCCATTCCTTTACAAACCCGACTTACTGGAGATAGGTTTGACCAACTGCACTATCTGGGGACCTAGGAGTGGGGCCATGGACAACCCCCACCTTTTTCTTTACTCACCTCTATGCACAGACAGGGCAGAAGGAATTCATAAGGCAGGTCTACAGTGTGGCCCCTAGACACGGTTTTCTGTTGACGAAGCAGGAAAGGGAGAGAAAGATGCCTGAGAAAGAGTACAGGCACCCTGGGCGAGGGTAGGAGGAAGCTGGGACCTTATTTTTTTTCTTATGTGAAACTTAATTTTTTCATCGACAAATTTCCTCCCAAGGGGTCTCTGTTCTGTACTCTGACCATTTTCTCTAGGTGTCTCAATATAGGGCGGGTAAAAGTAGGTTTACAGATATTTGTATGGGAAATAATACAATAATTAATAAATAATAATACAAGAATAAGCTCTGTGTTTCACATATTCACTACAGTAAACCTACTTTTGCGCCACCCTGTATATGGAGTCGGGGGAGGGAGGACACAGGGAAAGGGATATACCTTTAATGAGCCCCGCTGGATGCCATGTAGGGTGCGAGGTGCTAAAGCAATAACTCAAGGAAATGCTAGCACTGCAGTGATCTTGGGAGGTGCATCACCACTTTATAGTAAGGAGGGCTGAGGGCCTCAGCGGTGCAGCATCAGTCTCTGCAAATGGTACCAACTGTACACAAGGGCCTCAGTGACAACTGGAGGTTGAGATGGTGTGTCAACACCTGCGCTGGGAAAATGAGGGTCATCTCATTTTCTGAGGAAGGCCACAAAGGGAGGGAAATGGAAGGGAACCAGGACAGATGAGACCACTTTGTTATTTTCTCGGGGAAAACAACTTCTCGAAGGAACTGAAAAGGTTTCTAAATATAATCTGAATCTCACTGAGGCTCCTCTCATGTGGGTAAATACCATGTTCATTTCTCTGCTAGTCATTCCCAGTTGCACCAGGTCTCTGCATGCCCTTTCCTTTCCTCTCCTCCCACGTGACAAGGCGCCTGCATTTTCTGTCTAGTCCAAAGAAATCTTAATGCTAGGCACTTCGGACTTGTGGGTTTTGGAGAATTGTCTTCCCTCCCTGGACCTCAGGCTCCCTGTATGTACAATGGGTGGGCTGTTTTTGCTCCAGCACTGTGTGATCTGGCTTTTTACAGGAAAATGACACTCCATACCTGGACATCAAAGGGACTGCTCAGCTCTTCGCACTCTAGTGCCCACTGGTGACAAAGTCGCACGCTGACCTCAGGGTCTGAGGGAATGCTCACTCGAATAGCCCGTGCCTCAGGCAGCAAGTCAAAGGAGAACTCAGGCCCTGGGGAGAAGGGGGACTTGGTGGCCTTGTCTCTTGGCTTTAGCGAAGGCACCACTACTTGACTGTGCCTATCTCCAGTCACACCCCATGTCTACCTTTATGCCTTTGTGAGTCCTGTCTCGGGAGACCTTCCACTGCCTCTGGATCTGAAGGTTGGGTCCTTTTGAAGCGCAGCCCATTTTGGGAGATGTCTGGGGAGGGGGCGGAGATTTGATGGTCCTTCTCAGACAGGCAACAGTGAGTCAGAAGCTTCCTCTGTAGGCAGAGAGCAAGGTTGGCCTTAAGCCAGGAATCAGGATCTCTGGCTTCTATTTCTCCCTCTGGAACCTGGGGTACCACAGGTAAGTTGCTCAACATTTAGGCCTCAGTTTCCCTAACTGTGTAATGGAAGAATAGTCTACTTCATCTCCATACTTTCCATCTCTCACAGGGCTGGAGAACAAAATGAGAGGCCAGAAAGGAAAGGGGCACAGGGCAGGGCTGGAACTGGCAGGGAGAGTACCTGAGCAGATGCTGGCATCCTGTGTCTCCTACAGAACTGGAACATGTAAGACTTTTTGGATTTCTGCACCAGGCGGTGGAACCAGCTCCGTTGAAGGTCTGCACAGGAAAGGGCACATTTAACATCTAACCCTTTTCTGCCCCTTCCCTACCTGGAGATGATGGCCCAGTGTTGGAGAGTTAGTCATTTTAGATCAGGGAGGGTAATGACAAAAAGCCTCTTTAGTCCTGAAAGTTATGCTACAATAAAAAATGGATTAAATTCTTGGCCTGGTCAGGAAGCTCAGTTGGTTAGAGCATTGTACCTACACACTAAGGTTGCGGGTTCGATCTCCGGTTAAGGCACATACAAGAAGCAACCAATGAATACATAAATAAGTAGAACACAAATCAATGTTTCTCTCTTTCTCTCTCTCACTCTTTCATTCTCTCTCTCCCGTCCTCTCTTTCTAAAATCAGTAAATAAAAAATTTTAATGATTTATTTCTTAAGTAGAGAAAAAGAGAACATCTTAAAGATGTTCACTGTAGCCCAGCCGGCATGGCTCAGCAGTTGAGCATTTGACCTATGAATCAGGAGGTCATGGTTCGATTCCTGGTCAGGGCACATGCCTGGGTTGCAGGCTCAATTCCCAGTGTGGGGTGTGCAGGAGGCAGCCAATCAATGATTCTCTCTCATCATTGATGTTTCTTTCTCTCTCTCCCTCTCCCTTCCTCTCTAAAATCAATTAAAAAAAATTTTTTTAAAGATGTTCATTGTAGTATTATTTATAACAGTGAAAAATTACAAACTGCCCATTCTTAAGCAGAGTATGGGCATTTAGTATATATCAAGTATTGAGCTAGGCAATAAAAATACAGAGTTAAATAAGAAGGATCTTACTTTACAAATAGAAGATATCAATAATAAATTTCTAGAACTGACATTTAATTCCAACAATTGGTGCCAGCTGAAAAGAGAAACATCCCAAAATGATACCAATGAACTCACTAATATCAGTCGCACTTGCATCAACCTCCCCACCCCCAAATGCCCCCAATTCACATCTCCATTGAGAATGGCACAAAGGCTATTTCTCATACCTGAAGGAGTTGACACCAGGTGCAGGCACAAACAGCAGGGGCAGCACCAGAGCCAAGCACCCCGGGTATGTGGCAGGGTATGGCAAGGAATATGGGCAGATCTTTCTGCAAAAGGTGGAAAAAAAAAGTGGTAGGGTTCAAGGACATCTCTCCTGCTTCAGACAAGAAGGACTTGAGGCTGAGCTCTGCCACTTACATCCTGGCTCTGCGACTTTGGGCAAGTTACGGACCCCTCTGAGCCTCAACTTTACCATTCACAAAGTGGGGCTGTTATCAAGATCAAGTAAGATAATGTGTGAGAAAATATGAATGTCATTTTATTACTGACAGTTAAGGGGTGGTTGTGCCTGGAGATTTACAGGTTTCTCATTTAATCCTCCCACAGCTCAGGGGCAACAGTCTTCGTTGTACAATCATTTCTACTGCTCTGGTAGACCCCTCAGAAACCGAGGGTCGGAGGGCGTAAGTGTACTGACTGCAGCCACACGTGGAGTATGTGGCAGAATGGTAATGCAAACCTAGACTTGTCCTGATTCTAAACCCTGTGCTTTTTCCTTGCTCCTATGCTACTTCCCAGGCTGTGAACCAAAAAGTAGGATGCAAGCCTCATTGGGGATCTGGAACTAAAGGGGTGTGGGGACCCTGGCCGGTGTTGCTCAGTGGATAGAGTGTTGGCCTATGCACCGAAGGGTCTCGGGTTCAATTCCTGGTCAAGGGCACATACTTGGGTTGCAGTTTCAATCCCCAGCCCTAGTCAGGGCACCTGCAGGAGGCAACCAATCCATGTGTCTCTCTCACATCTCTCTCTCTCTCCCCCTTCCCTTCCACTCTCTCTAAAAATCAATGGGGGTGGGGGAAGGGTGTGGGGAAGAGGAGCAGGGCAGGGAATGAGACTTACCAGTGAAACTGTCATCCTGAAGGCACAGGGCCCAGTAGTGGAGGGGAAAAAGGAGAGAAGTATAATTAGGAGGGATTCTCACAAGGAGCACTCTTCTTGGGGTCTTTGCCTCAAATCACCTAATTCTGAGGTCCAGAAGCTAACAGCCCATCCCTTGTGGCTTTTTTCTTCCCAGCTCCACCCTGCCCAGGTCCTCAGGCCACTAAGACCCCTTTGAGATTCTGTAGAGGGCACACTGAGGCTGCCATCAGAGCACATGGATTTGGGGAGGTGGAAAAGGACAGACAGGAGAGTGGAGAGCTTTGCCAGCCTGTGCCAGGCAGATATCCCCACCCGGTAATGGCACCTTACCATGTGGGAGACCAGCAGACGGCAGGTAGTCCAGTGGGGCAGACAGGGACAGCCAATCCCAGCAGAGGCAGAGACGCCAATGAGCAGCAGGCTGAGAGGCAGGAGCAGGGCTGCCAGTCTGGGGTGCCCCATGGACTTCCGTTGGGTCAGGGCACCCAGAACATAGCTGCACGGCCTGAAGGTGGGTGGCAGGACTTCACAGTACAGCAACAGGGAGCACAATGCCAGTAGGAACCCTCGCCTCAGCCTGCCCTTGCCCCGCCCAGCCCCAAAGCTCCTCCTTGATCCTAACAAGCAGGCCAAGCCACATTCCTTCTCCTCCAAGCAGAGGGACTGAGGGATGCTTGCCCCCCAGAAAACCCTACTGTCTCCGACTGGAGGGCAAGGAGGGCATTTCTCCTGCTCCGGCAGAGAAATAGCAGGAAAGAGGCCAGCACAGGGTTAGGGAAATGGTCGGCTGCACCCATTTCTTAACCCCTCCTACTCCTGCAACACCCTAGATCCTACACGCCCGTTAACTAGCTCTTGACTTTGATCCCCTCTAGACATATGCTTCATCCCCTCACTTAGAGAACTGACAGAGCTATTAAACACTACTCTGCATTGGATGCCAAAGACAGAGGTGACTGGCACACCATTTGGAGTTGCGCAGAACATTAAGAAAGCACTAAAGGCTGCACATAAGCATCACATGACTCCATATGCAGCTGGTTCCCCACCTGGCTGACTCTCAGGACTACAGCTCAGTTTTCTCTAGTCAGTTCCAGCTTTTCTGGACACAGGGCTCCATGCCAATGGGGACTTTGGCTTCAAAGGATCCACTACTCAGTACAGTTTGCTCAAGAAGCCACAGAGCTCACAGCAGAGCCCTGGAGCTAAGGGAGCAGGCCCCACACACTGACCTGGTTTCTTGTGGTTTCTGATAATGCTGACGAGGCTCCAGTCTTTGTTGGGACCCTCCCCATCATCCCACAGCTTCCTCCCGCTCATGGAGCATTTGATCTGCTTCAGCCCTCTTCTTGGTGACGACACAGTGGAAAGAAAGTTTGGGGCACACCTACTGGGTTAAGGCACCTTGAAATTGTTACTGTCACTCTGCACCTTTCAGTAGACTGACCATAGCTTTCTTTAGGCCAATTCTAGTTTCTAAGTCATCAGGTCCATTGTCTGAAGATCCCATCCTACCTATTATCCTAAAAATGCCCTCCAGCTTTTGAGTTCCTTAAAGGATAAAGACCCTTTCCTATTCTTCATGTTTCTCCAGTGCCTAGGGTGGATGTCATGAAATAGGTGCTGTCATTGAATAAATGTAAATTACGATAGCAGTTTATCCGTTTCACATTTCACAAAGTACTTTCATATTTGATCCTCGTAACTACATTGTAAGTCAGGTGGGAATTGTTTTCATTTCACAAAGATAAGCAAGCAGGAAGGAACATTATTTGGTCAAAGTCCAGGTCTCCAGCTTTGGGAGCTCCACTTCTGCCAGCCTCTCACAGGTCAGTTCCCTTACGGTCCCCCTCCCACTGCCTCATCTCCCTCTGCTTCTGGGAAGCCTGAAGGGCCTGCCTGAAACAGTTCTGTCTTTTGGCCTTGGAGCCCATCACTGCAGACAAATGAGTAAGATGTGAAGTGAGGAAAGGGTGGTCTGGCCATTCTAAGGATTAGTTAGGGAGTCTTCTGCCTAAATTGTTATCTAACTCACAGTGGTTCAGATCTACATAGATTATGCATTTACACTATAGTTAGATTTTATTATTGTTATTATGGGAGCAGAGGGACAGGAACGTACACTCACACAGTCCATGCCACCCACAACTGGCCAGCTTGCAAGAGTAGCTGCAGCTGCTTTCTTGTAGATTATACTGTAGAACAAGGGGTGAGTCCCACTCCTTCACCGAATTCCCAGACAAGCCAAAACTGTTCGGGGCTCATTTGGGGAAGAGAGTTCATTAACTTGAATATTAGCAAGTTACACCAAGGACTCTGCTCCCCAAAAATGCAAAATCAGAACACTGTAGCCCACAAGAAGTTTACTGAGTCTTCAAGACACTATACAATGTCGACTCCTCTCCCAGAGAAGGGTCTTTCAGAGGCAGGGAACCATCCTCCTCATGAGTTGCTCCTTTGTCATTTTCATAGGCAGCTGGATTTTTCCTCTTGGATTTCTCAAACTCCTGGGTCCCCCATGTGTGGACAAGATAAAATGCTACAAATGGCCGTAGGACGCCAAGGATGGACGCCTGAATGCTTGCTGCACAGCCCGTTGGGGATGCCTTGCTGAAGTAGTGCGGGAAGGCGCACTACTTGAAGGGCGACAAGTTGTAAGTGATCACATGTCTCATCATGTCAGCTTCCCAAACTGGGGCCCATGGTGGCAGTGGAGGAGCCTAAGGTCACCTCACCCTGCAGCAATCGTGCATCTTTCAATGCTGGGTACATGAAATGAGAAACTTGGTTCTGTTCTTTAACACTTCTCTTTTCTTTTTAATATATTTTTATTGATTTTAGAGAGGAAGGGAGAGGGAGAGATAGAGACATCAATGATGAGAATCATTGATCAACTGCCTCCTGCACACCCCCTACTGGGGATCGAGCCTGCAACCCAGGCATATGCCCTTGACCAGAATCAAACCCAGACCCTTCAGTCCGTAGGCCAATGCTCTATCCAGAGCCAAGCCAGCTAGGGCTATCCTTCTCTTTTCTTGGTCCCTTTCAGGGCTGGGGAACTTTTTTCTGCCAAGGGCCATTTGGGAAAATTTTAAGAAAACTGGGAAAACATGAAACCAACTTGGGGATTCATAAAAGGTTCTGCTAAGATAGTGTGTGGTGAGAGTATTGGGAGATAATACAGGACTGCTGCATTGAGACCACACTTTGGGAAATCTCTGAGATTAAGAATTTTGGTTGTTCAAAAATGAATGGCACATAGTAGGGACTTATGATGATGATCTAGAGCTGTGCTCTCTTGCATATAGGGATGCAGGAAGATGAATGAATATGAGGTAGAAGGCAAAGAGTTAAGTTTGATGTAATAATCAGGACATCTAGAGGAAGAGATTTTGCAGTCAGATAGTACTCCCAGTACTTAATAGTGACTGAGTACATACCTAATGTTTATAGAACAAAAGAATGACTAGAACTCTGGAGAGGAAAGAGATCTGCAGTTATCCATCCAGAGACATAAAGTCAAATGGATGAGTAAAGGGACCCTAGCCAGTACGGCTCAGTTGGTTGGACTGTCATACCATACACCAAAAGGTTATGAATTCAATTCCCAGTCAGGGCACATACCTAAGTTCTGGGTTCAGTCCCAGGATGGGGCACGTAAGAGAGCCAGCCAATCGATGTTTCTCTTTTTCTTTAAAAATCAATAAACATTGGGTGAAGATTAAAAAATATCTATATCTCTATACATTTATATATATCTAAAGGGACACACATCTTCCATGTAGTATTTACTGTCACTTTTAAGCATGAAAGAACCTTTAGTTCACGTTCTCGTTTGTTGTTATTTTTTAATATTTTTTTTATTGATTTCAGAGAGGAAGAGAGGAGAGACAGAAACATTAATGATGAGAGAGAAACATTGATCAGCTGCTCCCTGCATGCCCCCTACTGGGAATTGAGCCTGCAAACTGGGCATGTTTCCTTGACCGGAATCGAACCCGGGACCCTTCAGTCCATAGTCTGACACTCTATCCACTGAGCCAAACCAGCTAGGGCTACATATCTCTTTTCACTTCTATTTTTAACTTATCTGCTCCATACCATTCAAATATTGTTTCACATTTGTATCATGTTTCACCTAGGTTGCACATTCCCTGTGTGCAGGAATACTTTTGAATTATTGTGGATACCATAATATAGTACAGTAGTCCCCCTTTATCTATAGTTTCACTTTCTGTGGTTTCAGTTGCCTAGTTAATCACAGTCCAAAAATATTAAATGGAAAATTCCAGAAATACATAATTCAGAAGTTGAAACTGTGTTCTGACTAGCATGATGAAATCTCACACTGAGACCACATTCACATAACTTTTATTACAGTATATTGATATAATTATTCATTTATTACTGTTGCTAATATCTTACTGTGCCTAATTTACAAAATAAACTTTACCATAGATAGGTATGTAGAGGAAAAACACAGTATATTTAGGGTTTGGCACTATCTAAGGCTTCAAGCAGCCACTGGGGATCTTGGAACGTGTCCCCCACAGATAAGGGGGACTACTGTATCAGACACGTAACTGACACTGTACACTGAATAATAAACATGAATATACAACCAAAAGAAGACTGCATAACCCCAGCTGGATAAGTGAGAAGGGATCATCTGATAGGTGGAGAGATTAAATGTATGGTCCATAATAGTTCCTGCTAATCAGCTACAGGGTGGCAACTAATGACTTAAGTTCCTTCTCTATGGCCACTGCCAGGTTTCTCAGGGAGTTTCCATCTATCTCCTAGTGTCTAACGCCACTCAAGCAATGCACCATTCACACTGGTAAATCCCAAGCACAAGGCACAGGGTAGACAGGGCAGTTATAACTTTATTGAGGTTCTTTGTAATTAAAATGCTTCAGAGTAGAGACCACAGTCTGCAGGGAAAGCAGCCTCCTAATGTTTCCTCCCAACCACCCATAAATGGAAGTAGAACTTGGTTGATTCCTCATCTCCAGTTTCAGTGGCTAAGGGGTAATGGATGGAAATGGAGAGAATGACTAAGAGCAAGGATGAGGGTCGGTCTTAAAACCGAAAAATCCTGAAGGGCTTCAACTTAAACCAGCCGAAGTTGGTTTTACAGCTGTTCTTCACCCAGTTCCAGCCAACCAGGAATAAGTTAAATATCATTTTGCCACCTCAGCTAATGAAAACAGTAGCAGCTTTCCAGAATTTGGGCCTAGTTTGCACCAGCTGCCAACATCACAGCTGCCAAAATGACAACAGAGATTTTAGAACAGCTCTCCTACCCTCTCACTCTTCTCCACGGGAGGGCTAGGCTTCACCCCGGGGTTCAGTCCATCCGGCAGCCTTCATTTCCGCTTCTTCTCCTGTGTGCTGGTGAACCAAGAGTCTAGGAGCTTCTTGCTGTAGTGTAACTGCCAGGCATGCACTTGAACTGCCAGCACCAACACCAGGTACATGACGGAGACAGCAGAAAACCCAAAGAGGAAGCGGTAGGCCTTGCCGTGGCGATAGAGCTGCTGTGCGGCAGGGAACATCTCCATGCTGCCGTAAATGAGGGGGGCGATGGAAAAGAGCCCCATGCTGATCATGGAGAGCACCAGGTAGCTAATGTTGTTGCGGGGGAAGGAGAGGAGACCCAAGAGGGAGGGCACAATGCTCAGCAAATATGGGTACTCCCACTGATAGGGCATGGCCACCTGATCATGTGACAACAGCCTCAGGTGTCCCACGCTCATCTTGGCAACCAGCAGCAGCCATAGGACCAGATGCACGTAGATCAGCTTCTTGATTTCATACTTGAGGGTCACACTGTGGGGCAGAGCAGAGGGAGAAGTTCCTTTCATTCAAAATTTTCTGACCAACTATATGCCAGGCAAGTATACTGGACATTAGAATCTGAATGTGAATAGGATCTAGTTCCTGCCTAGAGGCTGGGCACCAGGAACAGAAGAAAAATTACTAGCAAACGAACTGGAAGAGCTCTAGTAAATATATGTTGCAAGATTCATGGGATCTCAAAAAGCAGTAATCAATTCTGCGTGGGAGGGGACATCTGAGAAGGCCATTTAGAGGGTGATATTTGAGCTCGGCTCTGAGGGATGAAAGGAGATGGGCGTTCTGAATTGCACGCAGGCAGAAAAACACAGGCATTTGTGTTCCAAGAAAGCCAGTGGTTGGGTAGGGCAGGAATACATCCTAGGTGGGGAGGGGAGTAGCAGGATATGAAACTGCAATGTCTATGAACTGTCGGTTTAAAGGCAGAAGAGTAACTGGGTTGTGTTTAGAAAGATGACTGACTGCACCCTGGGAGTATAGCACAGAGGAAGGAGGTATGGGCAGTGAGGAAACCAGCTCAGGCTGCTCATCCTTCTCCTGCTAGAGTAGACGGTTTCATTGAACGAAGTACATTATTTATTATTCTTCTAACTCTCTCGGGTCCTAAATGTATCTTCTTCGCATCCTGGAGGACAGTCTCTGCTCACCACCGGCGTCAAAATACTTGCTTGGGCTGGGAGGTGCCCTTAGGCAGGGATCTTAAGAACAAGAATGGAGTGAGGGTCCAACGAGCTGCTCGTTATTTAAAACTCTGGAGAGGAAGATGCAAAAGCATTCTGGAAGCGTTAAATGGATTTAAGGGGGGAAAATCTTTTAAGTTTTTTATTTTAAAAATATTCATTATAGAAAGTGTGAAAAGGTAGGAAAGTCAGTCATCTCTCGAGCAAGATTCATGAAGACAGGAACCAGTTTTTTGTTTGTTTGTTTTGTTAATAGGCTTTTTTTATTGAAGGTGTAATATGCATACAAAGACCAGGTCTGCTTTTGCTCACTGTATCTTCAGTGCCTAGCATAAAATGCCTACTGGGTAGGAGCTCAGTAAACGCTGAAGGGGTAATGTAGAAATACCCCTTACGTGGGGGTGTTTATAAAATTCATTTTAGGCAGGGAAAGGCTGGCCTTTACGGTCTACATCCCCCAAATGCATCAGCTACCATGTACTGGGCAGACTCGATTCTGTGCTAGAACTTAGGCTACGTCCTTTACACGAATCATTAGCTCACTAATTCTTCACCCAGCCCTTAAAGGTCGATTCCTTTTTCCCTCCTGCAAGTGAGGAAACTGAGGCTCAACTAGAAATGAGGTTCCCAAGATCACACAGCGGGGCCGGCATCACCACCCCTGGCGCCCAGGGGGGTCTGCACCTTCTCAAGGCACTGGGTGGACCAAGGGATGGACCCATGGGAGCGATTGGGCTTTCCAGGACTGGGGACAGGCCCCGGGCCGTCCCGGGATGGGGGGACTTGGCAGGTGAGCGTGGACTGGCTGGGGAGGAGGAGCCCGAGGCCGGGGGCGTCGCTTCCCAGGCCCGGCGGGCTCCGGCCGGGAGGAGGCCTGTGTGCCCCTCGCCTCGCTTCATACCTCATCTGGTAGTGCATGGCGACGCGCTCCCGGTGCTGAAAGTCGCTGCCGTCAGTGCCGGCGGCTCGCGGCCCTGCCCGAGACGCCATTGGCCTGGCCCTGCCCCGAAACCCGGCGTCGTTCGCGCAGCTCCCCTGCCGCCCGCAGACCCTCCTCACGCCGTCTCAGCCCCGGAAGCCCAGCCGTCACACGGGCCTGTGGAAACAACTTCCGGCCCCTCTGTCTCAGGAGGACCGACTCTATGGTTCGTCTCCTCACGCGCACGCGCACGCGCACGCGCACGCGATCTCCCCGGCCCCGCCCCGGCCGCCTCTCCGGCGAGGGGAGCAAGAAATTGACCTCACCCCCTCCTCCCCGCCGCGGTCGTCTTTTTGCCGCCTGCCAGGAGCAGAGCACTTTTGACCACTTTGACTCTCTTAAACTCTGTCCCCACTTCATAGTTGGGGACATTTTTTTTTTTTAGCACTTTCCCTTTTTAAGACTCTAATATGAGTTTAAGAGGCCGCTGCCCCCCCCCCCCCCCCCGGCCACAGATGGGGGAACTGATGCTTGGGAGGGTTCTGTGACTTTGCGAGCGCACATCACACGGTCACGAAATATCTATCCACGGATTACGTAATCGTTGCAAAGAGAAAACGGTAACTTTGGAGAAAACTTGTGCGAATCCCTTTAACCAGGAATCAAAATTAATTTGACCACTAATGGCAAACCACCACTTGTACCTCCTGATACACAGCATCAGTTCTGTGACATTCCTGCCAGAGATACTTAACCTGCATCTAATCATGATGAGACGACAGATGAATTCAAATTGAGGGACACTCTGCAAGATAACTGGGCTGTACTTTTCAAAAAGGTCCAGGCCACGAAAGAAAAATACATTATGTAGAGGAAGAAATTTAAATGATGGCTGCCAGGGGCAGGGGGAGGAGGGAATGAGGAGTTGTTAAAGGGTAAAGAAATGAAAAGGAAGCCGGCCAGGTGTGGCTCAGTGATTGAGTGTGGTCAGGAGGTCAGATTTGGATTCTAGGTCAGGGCACAAGCCCTGGTTTCCGGCTGGATCCCCAGTAGGGGACATGCAGAAGGCAGCTGATCAATTATTTTCTCTCTACCCCTTCTGCTGTGAAATCAATAAAAATATGTGTGTGTTTTTTTAAAATATAAACAAAAACATTTTTTGAAAAAGAAATGGAAAGGCAGACAAAAAAAGTTCTGGAGATGAATGTGGTAATGGTTGCACAGTAATGTGAAAGTACTTAATTTCACTAACTGTACACTTAAAATGGTTAATGTTACGTACATTTTATCCCAACAAAAAAAAATACATAAAATAAAATTTAGTTATGTTATCTGAAAGAAATGAAGCATCTTTTTATATGTTTAAGGGTCATTCATATTTCATTTCCCTGAACTGTGTTCATATTCTTTGCCCATTTTTCCACCATGCTGTTTATCTTCTTAATTTATATATAGATAGAAGAGGGAAGAGAGAGAGAGAGAGAGAGAGAGAGAGAGAGATTGGCCTCTTGTTTATAATATTAGTTGCAATACATTTTTCCTCTTCATTGTGTGTCTTTGACTTTACTCCTGATATTACAAGTTAACATGCCGAATATTTTTAATGTAGTTGCATGTATAATTTTTAAAAAAATATATTTTATTGATTTTTACAGAGAAGAAGGGAGAGAAATAGAGAGTTAGAAACATAGATGAGAGAGAAACATCGATCAGCTGCCTCCAGCACACCCCCTATGAGGACGTGCCTGCAACCAAGGTACATGCCCTTGACCGGAATCAAACCTGGGACCCTTCAGTCCGCAGGCCTACGCTCTATCCACTGAGCCAAAGCGGTTAGGGCATAATTTTTTTTAATTTATTGAATTTTATTTTTTAGAGAGAGAGGGACAGTGCTAATGAGAGAAACATTGATGTGAGAGTCAAACATCCATTGGCTGCCTCCTGCTTGACCCCCACGGAGGATCAAGTTGCAACCTGGGCATGTGCCCTGACTGGGAATCAAACCAGCAGCCTTTCATGCACAGGACCGCACTCAACCAGCTGAACTGCACTGGCCAGGGCCAATGTATACTTTTTTTTTTTTTACTTCTCAATTCTGAGTCATAGCTAGACCTTCTCAACTCCAAGGTGTCTCAAAAATAGTGTAAAAGTTCAATAAATGCTGTTGAATAAATAAATCCAACTGAGCCAAAATCATCCTCTTCTACGCACTGTGAAAAATCTTCAGGTTCATGGAGCCATTCTCCCATTTCTTCACTCCATCTCTACCCACCCACCTCCCAGCCCTCCCCTCTGGCAGATATTCTCTGTCTTTGACTTGTGGTTATCTTTGTCTTTATTGTGTACACAGTCCATGATGTACCCGTGTTCGTCAGGGCCAGACTGCTTCTGAGTCATCCATTCACCTATCACGGGACACCAAACACACGTTCAATAAATGTTTGAGGTGTGACTGTCCAAGGGAGGGCCTGCAACTCTTTCCCCAGGTCTTTCTCCCTGAAGTATTTGTTTATAGTTTCCTTTTTTAAACTTTTTGTTTTATTATTATTTTTGTTTGTTTGTTAATCCTCACCCGAGGATATTTTTCCATTGATTTTTATTTTTTTTCTTTATTGATTGAGGTATTACATATGTGTCCTTATCCCCCCCATTGCCCCCCACCCTCCCACTCATGCCCTCACCCCCCTGGTGTCTGTGTCCATTAGTTAGGCTTATATGTATGCATACAAGTCCTTTGGTTGATCTCTCCCCTTTACCCCCACCCTCCCCTACCTTCCCTCTGAGGTTTGACAGTCTGATCGATGCTTCTCTGTCTCTGGATCTGTTTTTGTTCATCAGTTTATGTTGTTCATTATATTCCACAAATGAGTGAGATCATGTGATATTTATCTTTCTCTGACTGGCTTATTTCGCTTAGCATAATGCTCTCCAGTTCCATCCATGCTGTTGCAAATAGTAAGAATTCCTTCTTTCTTACTGCAGCGTAGTATTCCATTGTGTAGATGTACCACAGTTTTTTAATCCACTCATCTGCTGATGGCACTTAGGCTATTTCCAAATCTTAGCTATGGTGAACTGTGCCGCTATGAACATAGGGGTGCATATATCCTTTCTGATTGGTCCATTGATTTTTAGAGAGAGTGGAAGGGAGAGGGAGAGACAGAGAAACATTGATGTATCTGGGATTGAGCCTGCAACCGAGGTGCCCTTGACATGTCCTTGACTGGAATTCAACCCAGAACCGCTTCAGTCCACAGGCCGATGCTCTATCCACTGAGCCAAACCGGCTGTTTATACTTTCCTTCTGGCTCTTGGTCTGCCTTAAAGTTCAGTGATGTGTGTTCCTGTCTCTTCATCCTGCCCATTCCCTTCTCAAATCCTTTTGATGTTTCCTCTGCCTGGGGAGAGGTGGTAATGTCTCTCCACAGGACTTCAAAATCTGGCTTACAGGCCGAGGCAGAATATGTAGACTGAATATTTGTGCCTCCCCCACTCTGTCGTTATGCTGAAGCCTCATCCCCAATGTGATGGAATTTGGAGGTGGGGTTTTTGGGAGGTGGGATTAATGTCCTTATAAAGAGACTCCCTCTCTCCTCCATCATGGGGAGGACACAGAGGGAAGAGGGCTACGAGCCAGGAAGCCAGTCCTCAGCAGACCCTAAATCTACCAGTGTCTTCATCTTGCCAGGCTCCAGAATTGTGAGAAATAAATTTCTCTTGTTCATAAGCTGCTAGTATATGGTATTCATTTATTGCAGCCCAAATGGACTAAGATACTCCAGGACTTCAAAAGGCTGGTTTCTCACCAGTCAGGAATTAGCTGAAAGCTCCCCTCCCCTCAGACGTTTAACCCCAAGGCCAATCTAGCTCTCCAGCCACTTGTTATCAAATCACCTGGTTTTGTTTTCTTCCCAGAGCATCATTATCTGAAATTATTTTATTTGCATATTTGTTCATGGTCAGAGTTCTCCCCCCGCCTCCAGTAATGTCAGCTCCTTGAAGTGTGAGACAAGGCCGCCTTGTTTCCTGGTATATTGTCAGCCTCTAGGAAGGCTGGCACATAGTAAGTGACTAATAAATAGTTGTTGAATGAATGAAAGATGGTTGCCTGGGAGCTCCTTCAGGGAAGGATTGGGTCTAAATAATAATAATATAATAGTAGTTATAGTTATAATAGCTATTTATTGAGCCTGACAAATGTACTAAGCTCTACAGCAAGTGCATCTCATGATTATCTCATTTAATCTTTAGGACAACCCAGTGGGGTAGGAGTTACTAGTATCTTTAATTCCCATTTGTCAGATCAAACTGAAGCTTAGAGGAGTTTCATCATATAGCTAGGGCTAGACTGCTAGACTGTACCTAAGGAGCCACAGCTTCAGCGTCACCTAGAAATCTGTTAGAAATACACTTTCTTAGGCCCCACCCCAGACATACTGAGTCAGAAACTCTGGGGTAGAGCCAGCAATCTGAATTTTAACAAACCCTCCAGGTGATTATGATGCACTAGTGTGAAAACCCCTGTGGAAGACGAGCTTGGATTCTTATTTATTTATTTATGTATTTAGTTATTTGTTAATCCTCACCTGAGGATATTTTTCCCATTGTTTTTTCAGGGAGAGAGAGAGAGGGAGAGAAACACATCACATCACTTGGTTGCCTCCCACATGTGCCCCGACCAGGGGCAGAGATCGAACCTGCAACCCAGGTATGTGCCTTGGACTGGGAATCGAACCTGAGACCCTTCAGGATGCGGGGCTGAGCTCTAACCACTGAGAAAATCGGCCAAGACTTGGACTTTTTTTTCTTTTAAAAAAAATATGCTTTTATTGATTTTAGAGAGAGGGAGAGGGATATAGAGATAGAAACATCAATGAGAGAGACATGGATTGGCTGCCTCCCACACACTCCCTACTAGGGATTGAGCCTGCAACCCAGGCATGTGCCTGACTGGGAATCGAACCAGGCACCCCCTGTTCATGGGTCAACGTTCAACCACTGAGCCACACTGAGCTGGACTCTTTTTAAAAAAACTGCATTATTGAGATATAATTTACATACTATACAATTCTCCCATTTAAGTATACAATTCAATGGGTTTTAGTACACTTACAGGGTTGTGCAACCATCTCCAAAATAAGTTATGATTAGATTAATGGATTATAACATTTTTTACTCCTCTGAAAGAAACCCCTTATCCATTCCTCTCCCATTACCTAGCCCCAGCCCTAAGCAACCACTAATATATTTTCTACCTTTATAGTTTTGCCTGTCCTGGATATTTCATACAAGTGGAATCATAAAAATATATATGTGATTTGCCGTGAATGGCTTCTTTCACTCTGCATGTTTTTTTAAAGTTCATCCATGTAACAGCATCTATCCTTTTTACTGACAAATAATATTCTATTTACGGATATACCACATTTTTTTTTACTCATTCATCAATTGATGAACACTTGGGTTGTTTCAAATTTTTGGCTATTGTGAATAATGCTATGAACACTCATGGATACGTTTTTGTATGGATATATGTTTTTATGTCTCTTGGATACTATATATATACACATCTATCTATCTATCTATCTATCTTTCTTTCTATCTATCTATCTATCTATCTGTCTATCTATCTAGGAGTAGAATTGATGGGTCATAGATCTTACCCTCTAAATCACTACACATTTCAGCTAGTCTGCTAGTCTTCGTCTCTGCTATTATTAAATAATTATATCATTAATAACACCAATATTCTATTAAGTGTCTTTGTTGCAAAGCCCTTTACTTTTATTTTTTTAAATATTTTTATTGATTTCAGAGAGGAAGGGAGGAGAGAGATAGAAACATCAATGATGAGAGAGAATCATTGATTGGCTGCCTCCTACATGCCCCCCACCAGGGACTGAGCCTGCAACGAGGGCATGTGCCCTTGACCAGAATCGAACCCGGGACCCTTCAGTCCGCAGGCCGATGCTCTATCCACTGAGCCAAACCGGCCAGGGCACTCAATCCTTTGACACAGGAATCATTATTCCCTGTAGTACAGGGAGAGAAATTGGAGTGCACAGGCATACGGCAATTTGTCTGCACTCAGACAGCTAACTCGGGCAGTGCTGGAGCCACAACCCACGTGGGCCTGTTTTCTGTGCCCTCTGTGCCTGCTGCCATGTCCTGGGCCAGACGCTGTCCCAAAGCTGTCGTAACATGCCTCCTGCCCTCCTTTGGGACATTTTCTGGAAGTTAGATTGGCCTGAAATCCCAAGGGAGAAAGCTGTACACTCACTCCCCATGCTCTTTTCCCCAGCTGGCACTGAAGGCCAGGGGAGGGGCTTCCCCCGGGAGCTGGAAATAAAATGAAGGGAGGGCTGAGCTGAGCAGGGCAGTACTATAAGGAGGTTAGGAGACTGTGAGGGGGAGGTAAGGAGTTTTTTGTTTTGTGGTGTTTTGTTTTTTGGCTCTTAGAGAGCAGGTGAGGTGGGGCTTGGCAGAGTTTTGCTATGGATAGGGAATGGGAGTGAGGAGTGAGGCCCAAACAAGCAGACTTGGGTAGTGAGCTTTCACAGGCAAGGCAGGTCTGAGGAGCCCCCTTCCCCACGTCGTTAGAAGGAAAGAGTGATTTTACCTGACTGTGGAGGGGGCTTTTCTTCCATGACTGCTCCTTGAACCCCTTATTCTGTGCCAGGTCCTTGCTGTGCTGGGGGCTAGGATTAGGGAGAACATCTCAGGGGGCTAAGACAGAAATAGACACTTGGCTAAGAAGTAGGAAGGGCAGGTTGAAGGGGAAATTCTGTGAGCTGTGTACGAAGGCTTTCTAAGGAGTGGAAAGCAATGCAACTAGGGCTCCAAAGCTACAAACATTTAGCTCTGGGCCAGAGGAAGGCATTGCAGGTGGAGGGGACTGCCGTTTGCATGCTTGGAACATGCAAAGCTGGAGCATAGAGGTTTAGGAGATAAAGTGGTAGCAGGTGAGCCCAAAGCTGTCAGCTAGAGCTATACTGTCCAGTATGGTTGCCAGGAGCCATAAGACACCATGGCTATTTAAATTCAGTTAGCATTAAAAATAATTAAAAATCCAGCCTCGTAGGCATCCTAGCAACATTTTAAGTGCTCAATAGCAACATTGGGCGAGTAGCTATGGAAACAGAGAGAACAGATGTAGAACATTCTCCATCATCTCACAAAGTCCCTTTAGTCAGTGGGAAGCCTCAGGAGGGTTTGGATTGCTCAAGGACCTACGGGAGAGAGCAGGCTTAGCCTGGGCTGCCTGGCCTGTGAGGCCTGGCCTGTGATGTCTCTGGACTACAGCTGAGGGAACAGTCCCCAGCAGTGTGAGGTGGTGTGACTCACCTCCTGCCAGCATAAAGTGGACTCTGCCCCCGGGGACAGGAATTAACCAGGCCGGGCGTCTTTAGCTCCAACTTGGGATCCCTGATCAGTGTGAGCAGAGCCAGAGTGAGAGAAACATGGAGTGAGTGGTACTAGGGAGGGTGGAGCAGCTGAGTGGGGCTGAGCCTGGGCACTGAGGGGGTCTCCAACTTGGTCACCGTCGGTGTGCACAGGGCTGGACAGAAAAAGGCTGAGGAGGGTGTCTGTGAATTGAGAGGGGAGAGCAGGGTGGAAGCTTGCTGGATGGGGGTGGGGTGGTTCTGTGTCAAATGATGAGAGAACGGAAACCCTCCCAGTCCACGGTAATGACCTGTTTCTGCTTCCTTCCCAGGTCCAATGCAGTCCAGCTGACGAGGATGGAATACGCCATGAAGTCCCTCAGCCTTCTCAACCCCAAGTCCCTCTCCAGGTGAGGAGAGCCGAGGGTGAAAGGGAAGGGGAGCTACCTGTGAGCGGTAGGGCAGAACTTCTCAAATTTCAGTGGCACATAAGTCACTTGTGTATCTTTGTAAAGTGTAGATTCTGATTCAGGGGCTCTGTAATGGGACCCAAGATTACCACCACACTATGCTTGTGCTTTCATTCTTGATCTCATTTCAGCCTCACCATGACTTTGGGAAGTGGGGATGATTATGCCAAGTTAATAGACGAGGGAACTGGGGCACAGAGTGGATGCTTTCGATTACCTAGCAAATGGATAGTGGGGTCAGGATTCTAACTTTGCCTGCCTGTCTCCAAAACCCAGGTTCCCTCCACTCCTTTGGTTCTACATTGTGTTATGTCAGAGTACAAAAACACCTTACACTGACGTCAGCTTCGCCACTTTATCTCACTTTACAGGTGAGAAGAGTGAGGCCAAGAGAGGAAAGTGGAATTGGGGGAATGCGGGGTGGGTCTTCTCTCACTCCGTTCCCCTTCATGGTCTGAGAACCCGCAGAGTCAATATCACTTGAGACACATAGAATCTCACACTCCACCCAGACCTACTGAATCAGAATCTGCATTTCACCAAGATCCCCACAGGACTTGCATGTCCATTAAAGTCTCAGATGCACTGATGTGGCTGACTTTTGAGTAAGACTATCTAGAGCAGGCCTGGTAGGTGGTAGGGGAGGAGGAATATGGTGAACTCAGCCTACAGGGATTGCTATGGGGTGAGAGCTGGGAAGCAGCAGGCAGCTTATTCTAATGCCCCAAACCACCCCCAGGTATGTGGCAGTGAGCACCTCGGTGGTCACCCAGCAGCTGCTGTCGGAGCCCAGCCCGGAGCCCCTCAGAGCCCGGCCCTGCAGAGTGAGCACCCAGGACCGGAGTGTGCGGAAGGGCATCATGGCGCACAGCCTGGAGGACCTCCTCCACAAGGTGAGGGGCGGGCCTGACCTCTGCACAGCACAACCACTGGGACCTTGGCTCAGAGTTGGCCCTGCCTGCTGCCTCTGTCCTCCAGGTCATGAGCTGCAAGTTCAGTAAGGATGAAGTTCATGGCTCATATGGCGAAAAGATTTCCTTTCTCAGGCCAGGTCAAGTGGGTTGGTAGTGCCTGCCTGGAGTGCTGTCCAGCTGATTAGTGTTGTCTGTCTGTTGACAGGGGGAGGGCAGTATATTGCTTTCCTATATCAACATCAGTGGTATTTTCAGAGCATAATTGCTCCCTGGAAGGATCCTTAGGTTGCCTTTTACAGTCGTTCTTAAACTTGTAGAAGTGCCTGGAAGCTAGGGAAATGGGCAAGATTTTAGACATTCCCTTCTCCATCCATCTCCTCCCTTCAGCCAGGGCAGTTCTCCTCAGTCTGCTTCCTATACTGACCTTCCACGTAAGGATTTTTTAATAGCTGTAGAAGACTTTCTTCAAACTGTTAACCAGGGAAGCTTCCAGGGGAGAAAACCAAGGCTATACAACGCTTGTGGATGGTAGTCACAGGAGGCAAGAATGACACCCTTCCCCATTTCCAGCTTCCTCTCCACTGCTTGGGGGTATCTTCCTCCGTTGCCCGGCCTACAGCTCATCTATTCTGGCTCCATATTAGTCATGTGCTTCACTGCCTCACTAGCTTATCAGCTCCAGGGGGTGGGACCCTGCTCATCTGCAAGTCCAGGTGCCTGACACAGATCAAATGTTTGAATTAGGCTTCCAATTACTAGTCTGTTTAACATATAGAAATCATAGCTCGCCCTAGCTGGTTTGGCTCAGTGGATAGAGCATCAGCCTGCGAACTGAAGGGTCCCAGGTTCAATTCCAGTCACGGGCACATGCCCGGGTTGCAGGCTCCATCCCCAGTAGAGGATGTGCAGGAGGCAGCCAATCAAGGATTCTCTCTCATCATTGATGTTTCTATCTTCCTCTCCCCTCATGTCTGAAGTCAATAAAAAAGTATTAAAAAAATCATAGCCGACCTAACCCTCTATTCTAGGTTCTCTCCCCCATTTCTCTGAATTAGGTCCATTCTTCCTGGAAGCCAATTTCCCCTCCCTTGTGAGGCTTCCGGTTGTGCCAGGTTGCATTTCTTGTGCCTTGAATCAAAAGGGCTCTTTCACACTTGAATCTAGACTCTGCACTATTTTTCACACTGAGGTTCAGGGACCACCTTATGCATTACAATGGCCTTGTTAACACATGGCTTCCCAGACTTCTCCCCCTGAGACTGATTAGGTCATGAGTGAGGCACAGGAATTGTCATTTTAGCAGATTCTTCAGGAGATTGTTATAGCCACTGAGTTTGGGAATTCCTATTCAGAGCCCTAACTGCAGAGGATGCAGGGAGGGACAGCTTTCTAAGATGGACCATAGGTCAGAAGTGAAGTCTACTTGGAATTAGGAAGACATCCTTCTATCTAGACTAACTTTCCAAATTTGGCAACAGAAAGAAAGGAGCAGAGAAAATGAGGGGAGA
Source organism: Myotis lucifugus (assembly GCF_000147115.1). NCBI lineage: Eukaryota > Metazoa > Chordata > Mammalia > Chiroptera > Vespertilionidae > Myotis > Myotis lucifugus. Next base: position 15,273,295 of record NW_005871056.1, read on the forward strand.
GAGGGTAAGGAGATATGGTTGGGAGAGACCAGGGTATGAAGTCCTTTATTTGGCCATGGCAGAGAACAGTTGGGTTTCATGTTAAAAGATAAGCTCTAGCTGGTTTGGCTCAGTGGATAGAGCGTTGGCCTGCGGACTGAGGGGTCCCAGGTTCAATTCTGGTCAAGCGCACATGCCAGGATTGCGGGCTCAATCCCCAGTAGGGGGTGTTCAGGAGGCAGATGATCAATGATTCTCTCTAATCTTTGATGTTTCTATCTCTCTCTCTCCCTCTCCCTTCCTCTCTGCAATCAATAAAAATACATTTTTTTAAAAAAAGATAACAGTAAGCCATTGGAGGATTTTTTAAAATGAAAACTAATTTTGAAACAATCTCAAACTAACAAAATTTGCAAGAGCAATGAGACTTCCTGAAGCACTTGAGAGCAAGTTGCCGACCTAATGCCTGTCATTCTTGGATACATCAATGTGTGTTTTCTCCAGACAAGGATATTCTCCTATATAATCACAATACAACCATCAAAATCAGGCAAAATACAATATTATATAACTACCATTTGATCTTGATACTACATTCAAGTGTTTGCAATTATTCCAATAATGTGCTTTGTAGCAAAAGGACCCAGGTCAGGATCAAGTATTCTATTTAATTGTGAATCTCTCTTTTTAAAAAAATTTTAATTTATTGATTTTAAAGAGAGAGAGAAATGAAGAGGAAGAGACAGAGACATTGATTTGTTGTTCCATTTATGCATTGATTAGTTGATTCTTGTATGTGCTCTGACCGGGGATTGAACCCACAACTTTGGTGTATTGGAGGATGCTCTAACCAACTGAGCTACTGGCCAGGGAATTGTGCATCTCTCTCTCTCTCTTCTCTCTCTCTCTCTCTCTCTCTCTCTCTCTCTCTCTCTGGCTTAATCCTCACCCAAGGATAATTTCCCATTGATTTTTAGAGAGAGTGGGAGGGAGAGCGAGAGAAACATTGATGTGAGAGAGACCTGCACCAGGGAGAGACCTGCAACCCAGGTACCTGCCCTTGACCAGGAATCAAACCCGCCACCCTTTGGTGCACTGGCTGATGCTCTACCACTGAGCCACACTGGCCAAAACTGTGCACCTCTTTAGTCTCCTTCAGTATGAAACAGTTCCTCAATTTCCTTGACATTCATGACCTTTACTATTTTGAAGATTAAAAGCCAGTTATTTTGTTTACGCTTCTTTAGTTTAGAATTATTTAATTGCATACAATTTTGATTTGTCACATTACTGTTTAACTTTGAATATTTGAATAAAAAGGTATGGTCAGGGCCCTGGACAGGTAGATCAGTTAGTGGGAGTGTTGTCCCAAATACTAAGGTTGAGAGTTCAATCCCCGGTCAGAGCACATACAAAAATAAGTGGAACAACAACTCTCTCTCTCTCTCTCTCTCTCTCTCTCTCTCTCTCTCTCTCATTAAGTAAAAAAAAAAAAGTTTTTAAAGGTACAGTCAGGCTTCTCTATATAAAGTTATTATTTTTTCCTTTCTGTTAATTATTTTCTAAGGATGTACTTAGCACTAAGTAAAATCTCATTCTGCATCTAAACTTCAATTTATTTACTTACTTATATCAAAAAGGACTCAAGTATCCCCACTTAAATGGGATATAAGGATGGTAACAGATTATTTATTGATGCTCAAATTGTCCCAGACTTGGCCAGTGAGACTCCCTTCAGCCCTATTTCTGTGTTGTGCTTTCTGACTTTCTGGCACAACAAGGTACTACAGGCTCATCTTGTACTTTTCCTTCCCTAGCCCTAGAGTTCACCATTTTTTCTAAGAAGGTCTGCTTCATTTTAGTGAAGAATGGTATTCAGAAACCAAGATCTGGGAGTTAAGTGTGTTCATTGCTGTTGCTGTGTTGCTCATCCCAGGCCTATATTAAAGGATTTTAAGCGAAAAATATGTTCTCTAACAAATCCAAGAAAAGTAAAGTGAAAATTCTCCTATTCCAAAAGAACTAATGGTGTGACTGTGACTGTCCTAAATAGTCTATCCTTATATATAACTTAAATGGGGTTATGTAGTATAGAGCTGACTTTTCATCCTATAACATGTCATGGGTCTCTTTCCATTTTAATTAGTATAGTATAAATTTTAGTAAATGCACACTATGGACTATGGACTCTGCCAAATGACTTATATAGCATTTCTTATAATCATCACCTTGAGATAGTTACAATTATTCCCATTTTCTAGGGGCAGAGGCCAAGTTTATTCACTGGGATTTAAACCTAAGCTATCATCTCACACTTTTGCATTTAATTGTTGTGAGGGTTCTAATGTACTTGCCTCAACTTTTTAGATTATGAAACTAGTTTAGAGAAATGAGGTGACTTAAGTTCAGAACAATGAAGTAGAGAAGCTAGAATTCAAACCTATGTCTCTTTATCGCTAGAGTTGCACTATCCAATGCAGTAGCTACTAGCTATATGTGGTTACTAAATTCTTGAAATTTATCTAGTTGAAATTGAGATGTGTTTACATATAAAGTGCATATAAGATTTTGAAGACTTAATATGGAAAAAATGTAAAATCTTATAAATTTTTTATCTTAGTTATATATATTTTATATTGAATTAAATATATTACAAGTAATTCCACCTGTTTTTATTTTAAAGTGGCTATTAAAATTTTTATTTATTTATTTATTTATTTATTTATTTATCCTCACCAGAGGATATTTTTTCCAGTGATTTTTGGAAGGGAAGGAGGGAAAGAGAGAGACACACACATCAGTGTGAGAGAGACACATCAATTGGTTGCCTCTCTGCCTCTCTGAAGTGCCCAGACAGGGATCAAACTTGCAACCCAGGTACATGCCCTTCAGTGCACTGGGTCGAAGCCCTATCCACTTCGGCCAGGGTATGCTATTAGAAAATTCAAATCAATGGAATAGAATTGAAAGTCCAGAAATAAACCCATGTATCTACGATCAATTGATTTTTTTACAGGGTGCCAAGACTACTCAATAGAGAAAGAATACCCTTTTCAACAAATGGTGGTGGCACAATGGGATAACCACCTGCAAAAGAATAAAACTGGATCCCTACCTCACACTATGTACAAAATTAAGTCAAACTAGATTAAAGAGCTAAATGTAGATCTAAAACTATACAACCCTTAGAAGAAAACATAGGTGTAAGTCTTCATGACCTTGGTTTCTTAGATATGGCACCAAAGCACAACGAACCAAAGGGGGGGGGGAATTTGTTTTGCATCAACAGACACTATGAAAAAATGAAAAGACAACCCACAGAACGGGAGAAAATATTTGTGAATCACATATCTCATAAGGATCGAGTATCCAGGCTATATAAAGAACTCATAACTCAATAATAAAAAGACAACCTATTTAAAAATGGACAAAGAGTTTGAGTGGATGTTTCTGTAAAGAATGTAATACAAACGGGTAATAACACATAAAAATGTATTCAACATCTTAGTCATTAGGGAAATGTAAATCAGAATCACTTCACTCTCAATAGCCTGACTAAAATAAAAGATAGACAATAACAAGTGTTGATGAGGTTGTGTAGAAATTGGAATCCTCATACATTGCTGGTGGGAATATAAAATGATGCAGCTCCTTTTGAAAACAGTTTGGTAGTTCCTTAAAAAGTTAAACATGGAGCCCTAACTGGTTTGGCTCAGTAGATAGAGCATCAGTCTATGGGGTTCTGGGTTCGATTCTGGTCAAGGGCATGTACCTTGGTTGCAGGCTCAATCCCCAGTGGGGGGTGTGCAGGAGGCAGCTCATTGATGTTTCTCTCTCATTGATGTTTCTGGCTCTCTATCCCTCTTCCTTCTTCTCTGTAAAAATCAATGGAATATATGTATTTTTTAAAAAGTTAAACATGGGGTTGACTATATGACTCAGCAGTGTCACTCCTAGGCATACACCCAGGAAAACAGGAAATATATTTTCACCCAAAAATTTGTACATGAATAATCATAACAGCATAATTGATGAATCAATTAAAAATGTAGTATATCTATATTTTAGAATATGATTCAACCATAAAGAGGAGGGAATCATGTTGCAACATGGGTGAACCTTGAAACATACTAAGAAGCTAGTGTAAAAAGACCACATAATGGCCCTAACCGGTTTGGTTCAGTGGATAGAGCATCAATCTGTGGACTGAAGGGTCCCAGGTTCGATTCCAGTCAAGGGCATGTACCTTGGTTGCGGGCACATCCCCAGTAGGAGGTGTGCAGGAGGCAGCTGATCGATGTTTCTCTCTCATCAATGTTTCTAACTCTCTATCCCTCTCCCTTCCTCTCTGTAAAAAATCAATAAAATATATATTTTTTAAAAAGACCACATAATGTATGATTCTGTTTACATGAAATGTCCAGAACAGCCAAATCCTATAAAGTAGAAGTTGTTATGGGTTGGGAAATGGGGAATGACTACTAATGGGTACTGGGTTTCTTTTGATTCTGAAATTAGGTAGTGGTGGTGGTTGCATAACTTTGTGAATGTAGGGGAAAACACTAAATTCTGTACTCTAAAAGGTCAAATTTTATAGCATAGGAATTATATCTCAATAGAAATTTACACATATAACTTCCATTATATTTTTACTGGACAGCACTCTTCTAGAATATTAACCATGATGCCAGGTACCAAGAGATCCCACAATACAGTCTTTGGATGGTGATCTCACAGAAAGAGCCTGAGCTGCAGTCCCATTCCATAGACCCTGGGCCACTTCTTCTTTCCCTCGGATGTGATGTGGGTCTTCCCCATACCAGCTCTGTGGCTGTGTGGGGGTGGCAGAAGCATCACTAACCTTGTTCCCCAGGTCCGGGACACCCTGATGCTGGCAGACAAGCCCTTCTTCCTGGTGCTGGAGGAAGATGGCACAGTGGTAGAGACAGAAGAGTATTTCCAAACCCTGGCAGACGACACAGTGTTCATGGCCCTCCAGAAGGGGCAGAAATGGCAGCCCCCATCAGACCAGGTGAGGTGCCGCCTGTGGAGGGAGAACATTGGCTTTAGAAGTCCTTGAGGGGTGCCAACCACACACTTGTCTTGATGCAGGGCTCTAGGTACCAACTCTCCCTCTCCCGTAAGCCTGCCAAGAAGATCGACGTGGCCCGAGTAACCTTTGACCTGTACAAGTTGAACCCACAGGACTTCATTGGCTGCCTGAATGTAAAGGCAACTCTCTACGGCACATACTCCCTTTCCTACAATCTTCACTGCTATGGGGCCAAGCGCGTCATGAAGTGAGTGAATTGGGATTCGCTGGGGGCAGGGTGGGTATGCAGCAATGGGAGAGCCCCTATCTGCTCACATGGACCTCAGCCTTTTAGGGCCTGGAACTGGTATTGATGCTGACAAAGCATGACAGCATGTGCTAGATCTTACGGCTGAACTAGTGCTTTACATTTCACTCATGTATGCCAAGGGGTACACATACTCCTCCAGGTAGAACTGGGATAGATTTAGTTTTTCTAATTATCTTCTATTATAACAATTATTTTTTTCACTTAAAATACTAAGTTTTCCTAAGTAGTCTTCTAGTCAACTGTTAAAAATGAACATGTGTCAGAGATTTTATTGAATTTACTAATTAATGAGAGAAAAGAAGTTACAATCAGTTCCAGGGAGAATTCAAAACCTCACCTATATGTATGTCCATCAAGAATGCTGAAATAGCCCAAGCTGGTTTGGCTCAGTGGATAGAGTGTTGGACTGCGAACTGGAAGGCCCCAGGTTAGATTCTGGTCAGGGCACATGCTGAGGTTGTTGGGCTCGATCCCCAGTAAGGGGAGTGCAGGAGGCAGCCAATCAATAATTCTCTCTCATCATTGATGTTTCTATCTCTCTTTCCCTCTCCCTTCCTCTCTGAAATCAATAAAAATGTATTTAAAAAAAAAAAAGAATGCTGAAATAGCCCTAACTGGTTTGGCTCAGTGGATAGAGCCTTGGCCCGAGGACTGAAGGGTCCTGGATTCTGGTCAAGGGCATGTACTTTGGTCATGGACTTGATCCCCAGTAGGGGGCTTGCAGGAGGCAGCTGATTGATGTTTCTCTCTCATCCATGTCTCTAACTCTCTATTCCTCTCCCTTCCTAAAAAAATACATATATTTAAATATATTTTTTATTGATTTCAGAGAATTTCAAAGTATTTTTATGTGTAGATGTTTATGGCTCTAATTGTCTTTCTATCCCCCACCACTACCTCCATCTGAATTTTATTTATTTATTTATTTATTTATTTTTAGAGACAGAGGGAGAGAGAGAAAAAACATTGATTGGTTGTTCCACTTATCATTGATTGGTTGTTCCACTTATTTATGCATTCATTAGTTGCTTCTTGTATGTGCCCTGACCGGGGATTGAACCCGAAATCTTAGCATATCGGGACTGGCCAGGGCTTCCACCAGAATTTATTGAATGATGGTAAATAGAAGACAAGTTTTATTATCAACCAGGAAGTAATCCCCTCTGGGACTGACACCACTAGTGACTCTCATCTATCTTTTAAAAAGATTTGGCTAAGAACTTAGTTAAAATGGTCAAGCATTCAACTAGTTACTCTTGGCCCCACATTTCCCCTACTCTTCTACACATCAGACCCCATGTTAAGTGATTTATGCTATTTCAACCTCCTAACCCTGTGTGGGATCACTATGATCCCAGGGTCTACAACAGATGTTGTGAAGGGCAGAGTTATGATCTTCATGTTTTGTAGATCAATATAACATCATCTACATAACATGAGATGTAGATCATGTTATATTGGTTGGTCCAAGTAGTATTACAAAAGTAATAGGTCTTGTTGGACCCAAGGGTCTCGGGTTAGATTCCTGGTCAAGGGCACGTATCTTGGTTTTGGTTCAATCAGAGTACATGTGGGAGGCAACCAATCAATGTGTCTCTTACATCAACGTTTCTTTCTTTCTCTGTTCCTCTCCTTTTTCCTCCCTTCCACCCTCTCTAAAAATCAATGGAAAAAATATCCTCCAGTGAGGATTAAAAAAATAAATTAAACAAACAAATAAATAAATGGCCTTGTTAAATGAGCTTGAATTTTGGACATCTCAATTAAGGTACAATTGCAGGTAATGCCTGTAGACCCTTTCCCATTTGCTGGGGGAAGGCAGCATCTGTTCCTATTTGCATATCACTCTGCAAGTTATGAAATTAGTAAGAGAGCATGGGGGAGGAGCATTTAGGAGATGCAGCCAGGAGTTTTCTCTGTATTTTAACTCTGCTGCCTTCTCCTTCCACCCAGGGAAGCTCTTCGCTGGGCCCTCTTCAGCATGCAGGCCACAGGCCACATGCTGCTCGGCACCTCCTGTTACATGCAGCAGCTTCTGGACGCCACGGAGGAAGGGCAGCCCCCTAAGGGCAAGGCCCCATCCCTCCTCCCGACCTGTCTGAAGATACTGCAATGAAGGCCCAAGTCCTCGAAGGCCTTCTCCAGCCAAGGACTAGCCTGGGAACCCCATGCTCAGCTGGTAGCGCCCACAAGCCTGACAGTTAGAGAGCTTCTTACCTCCCTACGTCTCCCTCACCCACACAGGACTATGAATGTGGAAGCAGGGGGGAGGGCTGGAAGCCTGGGATGGGATGGCCAAAGGAGAGTTGAGGGTTTTTGTCCGGGCCGAGCTCCTCCCTGTCCAAGGTAGCTTAGCTGACCAAGACTGGTCGCCAGCAGGCTAGGCACGAAGTCTGCCCGTCGGCTGCCGGTCCTCACATGCTGTACTTTCATCACACTCCCTACCTCCTGGCCCCCATCCCTAATACTCCTGAGTGAATTGTCAGGCCCATTAGTATATGATATTAGAGAGTTGGCAATAAATGGTTCATGCTGATACATCTTTGCCTGTGTTCTTTGGAGATGAGGGTGGAGTTCTATCTGGAAGGTTGGACAGGTCTAAAGGAAAAGAGAAATCTATTGTCAAACCAGTCTCCAAAATATGGGGTTACAGGAAACAGCACTTTTTCTGCCAAAAATGTCTGCTGAATCAGAGACTTGAGCAAACCATATAATCCATACACTAAGTAATAATTTACAAAAGAAATTTGCCTATCAGAAGGGTTTTGATCAGCAGGGTGCGATTAAGGCACTCTTCTAACTTCTCACTGTTGCATTTTATTACAACCTTTTAAGTGTTTAGGACTCAGTGGTCGGCAAACTCATTAGTCAACAGAGACAAATATCAACAGTACTTCTTCAAAATAGACTCGCCCAGGCCAAAAACCAACTTCTGCGCATGGGCCACGAAGTTTCAATCGCACTGTACATGCACCCGCACGTGGTATTTTGTGGAAGAGCCACACTCAAGGGGCCAAAGAGTGGCATGTGGCTCGCGAGCCGCAGTTTGTCGACCACTGGTTTAGGTGGTAAAGCACTAACCACGCTGTAACACAGCTCTCAATCAATGCCTTCCCTAGCTTGGCAGACAGTTCAGAACTTTCAGCCTCAGGATTTCAAAATGAGCTGTTAGGTAGCCACAAAGAATATTAATTTCTCATCAGTGTGAGCTGGCATTTTTCAATATAGGACAACTCAAACAAAACAAGCAAGAAATGTTTGCAGGTGACCATGCTTTAGTCTGTAACTCTCAGAGTCAACAAAGTGTCATTTCTGACCCTTACTTAAAGTCTATTTGGGTTTATTAAGAACAAAGACAAAGGCCTGGGTTACCAAAGCTAGAGTTGGAGAGTTAATGCTGGCAGCTGACCCATACCCGGCAGCATGTGCGGGAGGAGCTGCCAGAGCTAGCAGAACACTTTCTATTCTGGGCTTTCCTGCTCTTTTTGCAGTTATGGCCGGAGGCTTGGCTCAGTGCCATCCTGGCTCCATGGGGTGGGCCTTCTCACATGGAGGCACATTGTTTATATCAGCACAGAAGCTGTTTCTGGTCACCCTTTGCTGAGCCTGTGGCCTACCTGTTCCTGCTGTAAAGTTAGTCATACACTGAGTTGGGCTGGGGGTGGAAGAGGCTTGGACTTTGTCTCCACTCCCCCTCCTTCTGAGATTCAGAGCTTCACAAAGGAGTACTGAGTGACTGACTCTTGACACTGAGCCCTCCCAGCCCAGGAAAACTTAGGTTCTTCCTTTTCTTCAAGGAGCGTGGAGATTAATGGAGTCACACCAGCAGTGGGCAGTGAATAGGAGAAGACATGCCTTGATGAGTCTGGGGCACGTGGAGGGAAAATCTGAAAGAATGTGGGAGCTCAAGTCTCAACAGGGCCAGCAGCCAGTCCAAGTAGAGGAATGGTCCCTTGGGGCCAGTGGAGGAGAGGTCTGCTGCAGTTAGAGCAGGCTGCGTCCCGGCCACTCAGCCTTAGTCTTTCCATCTTGCTCAAGCTGGCACAGGAGACCTTTCAAAAGGATTCTAAAATACCGTGGGGCCTACCCTGACTGGGTAGCTCAGTTGGTTAGAGCATCGTCCCCGTACACCATGGTTGGGGGTTCGATCCCCAGTCAGGGCACATACAAGAATCAATCTATGAATGCATAAATAAGTGGAACAACAAATTGATGTTTCTCTTTCTCCTTTCCTCTCTTTCTCTAAAACCAATAAATAAAAATTTAAAATACCATGGGACTTGCCATAGCTGGTTTGGCTAAGTGGATAGAGCATTGGCCTGCAAACTGAAGGGTCCCAGGTTTGATTCCAGTCAAGGGCACATGCCCAGATTGTGGGCTCAATTCCCCAATAGGTGGAGTGCAGGAGGCAGCCGATCAATGATTCTCTCTCATCATTGATGTTTCTATCTCTCTCTCCCTTTCCCTTTCTCTCTGAAATCAGTCCTATATAATAAAAGGGTAATATGCAAATTGTCCCCTCGACTGGGAGTTCCACCAGAGTTCGACCAGAGGGCGGGGCTGGCCCGCCAACCGCCCAGGGTTCCTCCCCCAGGCTAGCCCCATCCCCGATCGCCCCCCCGCCTGGATGGGGTGCGGGGCTGGCCCACCGACCCCCTGCGACCCCTCCCCCAGGCCGGCCTGACCAGATCACCCTGATCGGGGCTGGCCACTGGACCCCACCTGTGCACGAATTCATGCACTGGGCCTCTACTAATAAATAAAAAAATACCATGGGACCTATGACAAAACACAGTAATGTCCAAGCCCCAAACAAGATAAAACCACACCACTTGCATTATTGCCAAAGTTCTTGCCAGTCCTGTCTATATTTGCCCACATCTACTTAAGAATTGGTTATTTAAATATTTGAATTAGAAAAAGTTCTTGAGGTATAACTTACATATAATAAAATTTACCCTTTTAAGGTATATACTAGTAGTTCAATTAACTTTGGGCAAATTGATACAGTATGTAGCCACCACTTCCAGCATGCCAAAAAGCTCCTTTATGCCCCTTTCTAGTCAATCCTATTCCCCCACCCACCCCAAGCCCTTGGCATCCACTTGGTTTTCTGCCAAAATAGTCTGCCTTTTCTAAAATGTCATGTAAATAGAATCACACTGTCTTTTAAAAATTTAGTTCTATCAAATTTTAGTTTTGAAATTTTTTATTATTTTGAAATTTTTATGAATCTTACAATCTTTTATGCTTTAGATATTTAAATTAGGTGTGTGTGTATATATAAGAAATATATCAATGAGATAAAAAATTTAAGCAGTTCTAAAGGGAAAACATATTTATTCATCTTCTCACCTCTGATTCCTTCTCAGGAAGCAACCACCATCTTGTTTTTGTGTGTCCTTTTGAAACCGGACACAAAACAGGTCCGGGGCTGCCCGTCACTACTTGAGCCAAATTAAGCAGAGACAAGGTTGAATTACATGAGCATTTAATCCAAAAATGCCAGCAGTATGGAGAGAGCAGCAGGTCATCCTGAAAATTCTGCTCTAACATCTCCTACTAGTTGGCTGATTGTATAGGATAAGGAAGAAGGGCTACGTGCAAGGAGGAAGGGAGACAGGATAAGGGCTGCAGGGTCCATGGTCCCTGTGTCTCCTTCCAGGATCTTGAAGTCTAATAACAAGGTAGTTAATTTACTATGATGTTAAAAACCAGCTCAGCCTGTTCCTGGGACTGGAGAATGGTCAGCATTCCTGAGGTGAATTCCCGGAGGGGGTCAGGGTCCTGGCACAGCAACCAAATAAATCAAAGTGTTTCCTTGAATTTTTTTGAGTAATGGACCTATCCAGGCTCCAAGGCATTGTATCTTTTTACAGCCTTGTTTTTCTTCTTGCAGCAGATTCTCCAGTTTCCCAGGATCTGTAAGAAAACCTGTTATAGACCGCCCAGCCGGTGTGGCTCGGTGGTAGAGCATGACCCATGCACCAACAAGTCCAATTCTCAGTCGGGGCATACACCCGGGGTTATGGGCTCGATCCCCAGCAGGGGGCGTGCTAGAGCAGCCAATCAGTGTTGCATGGATGTTTCTATCTCCTCCCTCTCCCCTCCTCTCTCTCTCAAATCAATAAAAACATACTTAAAAAATTTTTTTAAACCTCTAACCTATAGTTAGTAAAGTGAATAATCATTAAACAACTGTGGTCCTGTTCCTATTATGTGCCCTTCTCCCTATCACTTTCAGAAATCTAGGAATATATAAATAAAACAAATATACATAAATTGCACACGCATTTACAGTCATGCACCCCATAATGATGGGGATAGTTCTGGGAAATGCACCGTTAGACAATTTCATTGTTGTGTGAGCATTATAGAGTGCACTTACACAAACTTAAATGGTATAGCCTACTACACACCTAGGCTACAATCCTGTAGAGCATGTTACTGTACAAAACAACATGAGATTAAATCAAGCACAAAAGAAAATTATGCAATTCATTGATGCAGTAAGTATGAGATGTATGATCCTGCTGCTAGTATAACATGGCATACTGTTTTATGATAAACTTTTTTTTTAAAATATATTTTATTGATTTTTTACAGAGAGAAAGGGAGAGAGATAGAGAGTTAGAAACATCGATGAGAGAGAAACATCGATCAGCTGCCTCCTGCACATCTCCCACTGGGGATGTGCCCGCAACCCAGGTACATGCCCTTGACCAGAATCGAACCTGGGACCTTTCAGTCCGCAGGCCGACGCTCTATCCACTGAGCCAAACCGGTTTTGGCATATGGTAAACTTTTTTTTAATAAGTAGAAAGAGTACACTCTAAAGTAATGATAAAAATATAGTATAGTGAATACATAAACCAGTCCCATAGCCATTTATTACTATTTTTAAGTATTATATACTGTACAGAATTGTATACACTATACTTTTCTATGAAAGGTTTGTCTACACCAGCATCACCACAAACATGTGAGTTAAGCATTGTGCTATGACAGTGTAACAGCTTCAACCTCACTAGGTGATAGTAATATTTCAACTCCATTATAATCTTTTAAAAATATTTTAAGTGATTTTTAGAGGGAGAGAAACATTGATGAGAGAGGTTTTTAAAAGATATTTTAAAAATTTTTTAGAGAGATAGGGAGAGGGAGAAAAAGAGAAACATTAATGTGAGAGTGAAACATCAATCAGGTGGGAACACCCTGTACCAGGGATTGAGCCTGCAACCCAGACATGTGCCCTGACCTAAATAGAACCAACAACCTTTTTGTGCATAGGAGGAAGCCTAACCAATGAGCCACACTGGCCAGGGCTCTATTATATTTTATGCAACCACCTTCACATGTGGTCCGTAGTTGACTGAAATATCATTATGCAGAACATGGCTATATATATGTGTGTGTGTGTGTGTGTGTGTGTGTGTGTGTGTGTGTGTATATATATATATATATACACATACATATACAGCACATGCATATTCTAGTCACACTGCCCTTCACTTTGTTCTTTTTACTTAATATTCTCTGGAGATTGAGTCATACCAGCACATATAGACCTATACATTCCTTAATGGCTGCATGGTCTGGATGTGCTACAATTGACTTAGCCATCCCTCTGTTGATGGATTTAGGTTAATTTGAAGTCTTTTGTTAATGCAAACAATGAATTAAAAGTTATAGTGCTCTTAGTAAATAAATAAAACAATGCACAGGTTCCATGTGATTTTTCCATAGTTGTAATTACAGAAAATAATCCATTTTGTTCTTTTTTTTTTTTTTTTTTACTTAGTTCATTTCTCTTGTTGTTCCCTACCTCTGCTTCCTGGTGAATTTCTATAAGTTCTTCACACCTGCCAATCATAACCCATGCTTGGACACCTTTTGATTTCACCTGGTTCCTCACTCCTCTCTAAATCTGCACAGGGTTTATCAAGGTGTGTTGTGATGCTGTGATCTGAACTGTATCCACTTGGTTGAACTTCCTGTGAGTAGTGCCTGGGTCTTGCTAATCTGTGTTCCCCAGTTGCCAGGGCCTGGAATAGAGTTAGCATGAAAAAGATGTTGAATAGGCCTAGCCAGTTTGGCTCAGTGGATAGTGTCGGCCTACAGACTGAAGGGTTCCGGGTTAGATTCTGGTCAAGGGCACATGCCTGGGTTGTGGGCTCGATCCCCAGTTGGGGGCGTGCAAGAGGCAGCTGATCTGTGATTCTCATCTTTGATGTTTCTATCTCTCTCTCTCCCTCTCCCTTCCCTTCTGAAATCAATAAAAATATATTTTAAAAAAAATGTTGAATAGGTGATATATTAGATTTATTTCCTGTATAGAGCTAATCACAGGACAATTTATGTTTACAGTTTTGAGGCTTGTTTTGTTTTTGCTTTGATAAATAATGCTTTAGTGAATCTCCTGCCTCTGGACTTTCTCTCCTTTTGGCTTGTGCACCAGGCTGTTCTTCCAAGCAGTTTACTGGATTTTCCTCACCCCTACCCCCAACTTGCCTTAAGACAGTGGCTTTTTGAAGTCAGAAGGCTTCTAGAATTAAAATGGTAATTAGAAAACCTAACGTTCGTTCAGTTTTGTCCTGAGACATCCTCTCTGACCCTGATGAATTCCTCCTCTGCTCTGTCTCAGGTTCCCTGTCAACATTAAGAAATATTCAACCCTGTGAAGAATTTTTGTGAGTTTATTTGAGCCAAACTGTCGACAAATGCCGGGAAGCAAAATCTCAATGGATTGAGATAATGCTCTGGAGAATGGCAGTTATGCACTTTGTGTGTGTTTTAATATATATTTTTTATTGATTTCAGAGAGGAAGGGAGAGATAGAGAGATGGAAACATCAATGAGAGAGAATTATTGATTGGCTGCCTCCTGCACGCCCCCTACGGGGGGTGGGGGTGGATTGAGTCCACAACCCGGGCATATGCCCTTGTCCGGAATGGAACCTGGGACCTTTTAGTCTGCAGGCGGATGCTCTATCCACTGAGCCAAAGCCGCTAGGGCTGCACCTTGTTTTATACATTACAATCAAATGGGTTACATGAAACCCATTGGTGATAGATTAGGAAGGTGGGAGAAAGCAAAGTGGGGCGGAGGAGGGAGGGGAAACTCTGGGGTTGGATAAAAAGTAAGATGATAGACACACTTTTTACTTAGGTGGGTCAGGAGAGTTAACAGTCAACAAACGAACTCAATAACAAGGCCATCTGTGGTCTCTGCAGACTGGTGCCCGTGCTTTGAGGGGTCTGGAAGATTACTTTGACATTCCAACGATATGTATCCAGGTGCAAAGGAACAACACAGTCTCCGTTATGATAAAGATGGACCTTTTCCAGGTAAGATACTGGCCTACAACATGACTACCCACCATAAACTGCTTTTAGTTCCCAACGTTTTAATTTCAGACCATCCTTTGTGGTTCCTTTAGGCCTCTGAGTTTGCAAGGCGGTCGTGCAGGCTTCCCTTACCTAGCCAGGTTAGCATGCGGCCTCTTCCCGTCAACCTTTCGCCCGTTTTGTACGTAGAGAGCCTCTGCGACCCTGGCAAACCCCTCCTCTACTCTGTGCCTCCGGCTCCCCAGAAGCACTTCCTTCCAGGCGAAGGCGAACTTCCGCCTTCTCACGGCTCTAAAGCCCCGCCTTCTGGCTTTTCCGATTGACAGTCGATCTGACCAATCAGCGTGCTGTGGGCTAGCGTGGGGCGTGGGGCTGCCCTCTGGACACATGCGCACTGATTTCGCAGGGAAATGGGTGGCTACCGGGTGTTGGGCCGGGTCTGGGGCGGCTGGTGGCGAGGGCCAGGGGTCGGCTCAGCTCGCAAGGTCGCAGGCTTTGGCACCGAGGCCCGGTGATTGCACACACCCCCATACACACTTCCGTGGGGTGGGAGGGGGCGCTGGGGGAAGGAGTGTGCGGGATCTGGAGTTAGGAAGATACGGGTTCCAATGCTGGTTCTGCTGTATGATGGCACATTCGTCACTAGTCCTCTCTGAGCCTCAGTCTTCTCCTCTGTAAAATGGGGCCAGTCGAACCTGAGTTTTCGGAGACCTCCGCCCAGGCATTCTGAGGCAATTGTTAGGATTTAGGAAGGGTGTGTGAGGTAAGAATGGGCGGCACCTCGGTAAACACACTCCCCTGTTGCTTACTCCACCTTCTCCAGGCGTCAGCTGCAACCTCGAGGCTCCAGCAAGCGATCAGGGTCCCTGGGAAACCAGTCCTTCCCAGGGCTGCTGCAGCCAGAGAACCTCAGTCGGGAGGAGCTGGTCGATGTGCTGAGGGCATCTGTGGTGGACCAGAAAGGTGAGCGTGAGCGAGAGAGCTGCACAGAGAGGGGAGGGGAGCGTGCTGCCCCGAGCCTTCTGGCCAACTGAATGGGCTCCCCATTAAAAGCCTTTGGGGGCCAATCCTGGTCTGCCTCCTATTAGAGCAGTGGTTCTCAACCTTCTGGGCCCTTTAAATGCAGTTCCTCATGTTGTGACCCAACCATAACATTATTTTTGTTGCTACTTCATAACTGTAATGTTGCTACTGTTATGAATCGTAATGTAAATATCTGATATGCAGGATGGTTTTAGGCGACCCCTGTGAAAGGGTCGTTCGACCGCCAAAGGGGTCGCAACCCACAGGTTGAGAACCGCTGTATAAGAGTCATGGGCAGGAATGAGCCACATAATCTCTCTGAGCCTCTGCATTATGGGGTACGGGGTGGGAAGGTGGAAAGAGCTAGAGAGTGTTAAACACGTTAGGCACTTCAGAATGGGAATTGCTGTAATAAATTGCTAATTGGTGGACAAAACACAGGCTCTGGAGTCAGATCTAGGCTCTGTAATCAGCTTGCTGTGTGGCTTTAGGAAAGTAACAATTTGAGCCTCAGTCTTCATTCAGCTATTTAATACTTCTCTTAACTATTTATTGAGCATAGGCTATGTTCTAGACACCAGGCATGGCTATACAAGATAAATATGGTTCCTGCACTCAGCGAGCCAATATTTTAGTGGGAGAAACGGATTAAACAAATGAACAAGGTAGTTACTAGTGATCAGTGCTATGAATAAAACAGTGGTATGACGGTGAGGGACTGTAGGAGTGGGGCAGACATTAGATTGCAGAATTAGGCCTCTGCTGGTGACATCTGAGCCAGGATGATATGAAGGAGACAGACATGAAAATCTGGGACAGAAGAAACAGCAAATGCAAAGGCCCTGAGGTGGCAGGAGCTTCCCATACGTGAGGGACAGGAAGAAGTTTAGTTTAGGGTGTGGTTGATAACATGTCTGAGAGTTGTGGTGGGGCCTCATGATAAGATGAATTGAGCCAGAGGGAAGGGGGGGCAGGGGCTGGGTGGAGGGGGGCAAAGGGAGTGGGGAAATGGGACATCAGTAACAGTGTCAATAATAAAAATAAAGAGAAAAAGATGAATTGAGAAAGTGCTTTGTAAACTCTAACTGCTGCTTTTTCTGTCAATGATGTTCCTGTATGTCTGTCTTAGGACCACTAGTGACGCTGAACAAGCCACAGGGTCTCCCAGTGACAGGTATGAGCAGGGGAAGGAGATGCACTGAAAGGGGGTTTGATGTCTCTAAGGAGGGAATAGTGAAGAGAAGGGGGTGATGGGATAGAGTTGCCTCTGGAGCAACTTGTATTTTTTCTTTCTTTTTTTTTCCAGGAAAACCAGGAGAGCTCACTTTGTTCTCAGTGCTGCCAGAGCTGAGCCAGTCCCTGGGGCTTGGGGAGCAGGAGCTCCAGGTTGTCCGAGCATCTGGGAAGTAAGTGGTGGGGGTGATTGGACGGTAGGATAGGCATCCATCTAGGGTTAGGGAACAGTTGCTTAGAAAGAAGCTGAGGCATTTCCATGGCTGGTTTGGGATCATAGAGATAGAATACAAGGTGCAGGAGGGAGCAGACCGATCTGGGTTCAAATCCTCATGCACAAACTGGCATCTTAGGCAAAGCATGAAACCTCACTGAGCCTCAGTTTCCTGAATCATTAATAGAGCTAATACTAGTAAGAGCCATGTTCAGTATGCAGACACTTTTCCAAGTCCATACTCATGGCAGGCATGGCCATGAACTGATCATCGATATTCTTTCGTCCAACTGCCATCAATTAGAGATGGTACTTGAGAAGAAATATTTTTGCACTTTCACAAACTCCTTGGCTTGAGTGTGGGGAATTTAATTATTTCAGAGATAATATATATATAAAATTAGTAGTATAGGGCTTGGCACATGGTGGACACTCCGCAATTGGTGGTAATTGTTGTGACACTTAACTCTGAGCTCCCTGGGATCCAAGGCGGAGTGAGAGACACATTGAGCTGCATAGCCTTATCAAGCACGAGGAAGCCCTGTTTCTCAGGAGGAGGTCTGGGCTGTAATCTGGTATTACTGTTTGGCCTTAAACAGGTCAGTGTTTCTCCTTTTTTTGTGAGTGAGCCCAAGGGACTTTAACTCTCATGACTTGTCTGTCCCCTTCCTTCAGGGAGACCTCTGGGCTTGTGCTCCTCTCCAGTTGTCCCCAGACAGCAAGCCGCCTCCAGAAGTTCTTCGCCTACTCACGAAGAGCCCAGAGACCCACGGCCACCTACTGGTGAGAGGTGCTGGGAGGCTCCGCGGCCGTGGGGCGGTCCCGCCAGGCCCCTCCATGACCGCCTCCTGCCTCTTCCTCAGGGCTGTCACTGATGGGATCCCCGCTGCTTCTGAGGGGAAGATCCAAGCAGCTCTGAAACTGGAATACGTTGATGGCGTTGGTTCAGTGAGTCAGGGTCTGGGTGGGGAACAGGAGACTCTCCAGACATATTACTCTTACAGGGGAGTTAAGGGTATGGACGTGAGGTAGCTGGCTCTCCCGTCTCCCAAAACAGGCACGTGACCACTGCCTATACCGCCTGTCCTGAGTAGCAGGGAGGGTTTGGGTATAGCTCCCAGGTATGTGTGAACTTGTTCATTCTCGGGGGCTGATACCACAGGTAGTTCCAGTGAAGTCCCCGTCCCGAAAGGACATCCTGGAAGGTGTCAAGAGGACCCTAAGCCACTTCCGTGTGGTGGCCACAGGCCCTGGCTGTGCTCTGGTCCAGCTGCAACCAGTAACAGGTGGGTCTAGAGCCCCAGCCAGATTTTAGAACTGCATTTGGCTGGGGAGGTGTGGGAGGGGGAGGAAGGTGGTAGTGTTAGGAGCAGCCTGGGGAGCATTTGATGGACCCCAAAGGTGTATGTGACCAGGCCCAGCTTGTCTTCTATTGTCAATCTAATGGTCATTCCTTTGTAGCTCATCAACTTTTTCTCTTATTGATCTCAGGATCTTCTCTTTGTCTTTAGTGTTCTGTAATTTCCCTATGATAAATCTAGGTGTGGGGGTTTATTTTTATGTTGCTTGGGATTCACTGTGCTTCTTGAATCTGAAGATTAATATATTTCATCAGTCCTGGAAAGTTCTCTTTCCAAATGTTGTGCCTCTTGCATTCTCTCTATTCTCTTCCTTTTCAATGCCTAATACCGTAGACATGTTTGACCTTCTCATTCTATTCCCTATGAACTTTTCTTTCATATTTTTTTATTTCTTTATCTCTGCTGCACTCTGGGTAATTTCTTTACTTTTGATTTGAGAGAGAGAGAGGAAGGAAGGGAGAGAGAGAAACACCCATCTGTTGTTCCACTTTGGCTGATTCCTGTATATGCATTGATTGGGATTGAACCCTCAACCTTGGTGTATTGGGACGACGCTCTACCCAATTGAGCTACCTGGCCAGGGCCTGGGTAATTTCTTTAGATCTATCTTCCAGTTGAGTAATTTTCCTTTAATTGGATCTAATCTGCAAATTTAACCTATCCATTGACTGTATTTTTCACTTCTAGAAGTTCTGTTTGGTTCTTTTATAAATACAAATGGCCTTTTAAAAAACATGTCATGCTTTTTTACCCATATTATTTGTTCTTTTTTTTTTTTTTTTTAGTCTTTAATCATTTTAAACAATTGTGTTTCTATAATTCCACTGTCTGAAATTCTTGAGGGTCTAATTCTGTCGTGTTTCCCACCGACTCTCTCACTTGGTGGATTAGGTTCAGCTGGGCCTCTGTGGTATCAATGCCTAATACCATAGACATGTCTGACCCTCTCATTCTATTCCCTATGAACTTTTCTTTCATATTTTTTTATTTCTTTATCTCTGCTGCACTCTGGAAACCCTTTATTGCCTCATTGGATGTGGGCCCTTTGGGAGAGGTTCCGCCTTTGCTTCTGCTGAATGCCTCAGGACTATCACTACTTTAGGATCTCCCTAAATATTAGTTGCAGTTGCAAGTTCACAGAGAAGTAGTAGAGCCCCAAACCTGTGTGAGAACAGGCTCATGGCTATGAATTTTCAGGGGAATGGTTCATTCCTCTTATCCAGTCCTAAGGTAATCATCTGCCTTCGTTGGTGGCTGGCTTTTTCTCCTGGTCCACCATTTTCATTGGGGCAGCAAGGGCTCATCCCTGGCCTCTGGGGTAGCTACTTGAACCCAGACCCCCTGGACATCAGGATTGGCAGCACTCTGAGAATAGGTGAAATGTGGGCTCTTGTGTGTTCTGGATTTGTTTTCCTTTTTGTGTTTTGGTCTTGAGGACCTTACTTGCCTGTATACCCAGTTGTGTCTTTAAAAGATTGTTGTTATATCTTCCTGGGGTTTCTAGGTGGTTTATAGCAAGAGGGTTTTTAGATTATTACCAGACATAGAAGCAGAGTACAGCTCCCGGGTTTAAATCCCAGTTTATGGTGGCAGGCAAGTCACTTCTTTTTGAGCTTTGGTTTTCCAAGATGATAATATGACCCACCTTACAGGGTTGTCATGACAATTAAATAAGTTTATATATGTGAAACATTTTGTACCATACCTAGCACATAGCCCCCTCATTTCTGTATTTGTCAAGGTACTTTTGGTTGTAAGTTTCCCAAAAGCTAGTTCAGATTGGTTTAAGACAAAAAGAATTGATTGGCTCACATAATTTGGCTGGACCAGCGGCTCAGAGGATGTCATCAGGAAGCTGTTTCTCCACTTCTTCTTGCCTCCCATACGTTGGCTTCTTTCTCCCACAGGCTCTCCCCTGGTGAAGGCGGAGATGGCCAGGGTTCCAGCAGCTCCAGGCTTACACCCCACCAGTTCAGCACCCCAGCAGCAAAGAACATGCTTTATACTCAGTAGCTTCAACAATAAATTCAGGGTTGCCTCTCTTCATGGGTGAATCTCACAGGCCAGGTGGATTTGACAGCTGTGACCATCCTGACCTGGTCATGTGCCCTGCTTTGGAGGCCCGGGCAGTAGCATCAGCCTCACGAAAACCACCTGATCTGAGAATGGGGGTGGTGTTTCCCCGGAAGAAATGGGAACAGACGATATTGGGTAGGACAGAGAGCAGCTGCTAACCGTCTGGTCTCTCCTATCTCCTAGTGTTCTCCAGTCAGCTACAGGTACACATGGTACTACAGCTCTGCCCTGTGCTCGGGGACCACAGGTATTCATCCCGCGTGGGCACTGTCCTGGGCCAACGCTTCCTACTGCCAGCGGAGAGCACCAAGCCCCAAAAACAGGTGCCCAAACTGACCTGTCTTCTGCCCTCTGGGGGTGGGCTGGGGGACGAGGGTGGGCAGATCTCCAGACCTTACCTCTGCAGCTGGGGACTGGGAGGCAGTCCCTCTTGGCTTCCAAAGCTACTGTAGCCCTGTCTTGCTGTATGGCCCTGAGCAAGTGACACCCCCCGTCTTGGGCCTCATCTGTCCCATCTGTTCACCAAGAAAGCTGAACTAGCTGATTTCTAAAGGCCCTTCTAAGGCTGCTGTTCTTTGAGTCTCTTTGGTAAAAGGGATAAAGGAGGTTGTGTATTAGGTAACTATCAGTTCTAACAGACTAGCCCCAAAGTACTAGAGTCTTTAACACATTAGTTTCCCTCCATGTTAAATCCAATGAATGGGGGATGGGGCAGAGGTGGGCTTTGCTCCAAGGAGTCACTCAGAGACCCAGGCTGTTGCTATCTAGCCAGCAGGTAAGTGGGGACAGTGCAGGTTCATGTGGGAGATTTTCATGGGCCAGGTCTGGAAGCGGCATACATACTAACACTCCCATTCCATTGGCCAGAACTCAATCACATGTCCTCACCAAACTGCAAGAGGGGCTGGGAAATGTAGTTTAGCTCTATGCTCAGGCAGAAACTGATCTGATGAACCCCTAGCCCAGTGATGGCGAACGTGTGACACGCGTGTCAGAGGTGACACGCGAACTCATTTTTTTGGTTGATTTTTCTTTGTTAAATGGCATTTAAATATATAAAATAAATATCAAAAATATAAATCTTTGTTTTACTATGGTTGTAAATATAAAAAAATTTCTATAGGTGACACGGCACCAGAGTTAAGTTAGTTTTTCAAAATGCTGACACGCCGAGCTCAAAAGGTTCGCCATCACTGCCCTAGCCAGTGCCTGCCATAGTGAGCGTGCATGAGTGTTTACATGTGCTCATGTAGAAAGGAAATTAATAACTACAGACATGGAGGGGAGGAGGAAGTACTGGCCTAACTCCCGTTTTGGTTAGAGCTGGTTGGAACTGACCTGGCTGGATGCTGACATCCTCTCCCACCGCAGGTCCTGGATGAAGCCCTCCTCAGACGCCTCCACCTGACGCCGGCCCAGGCGGCCCAGATGCCCTTGCACCTCCACCTGCACTGTCTCCACCTCCCAGGCACCAGGCCCAGGGATGCCCCCATAGAGCTTTTGGCACCTTTGCCCTCTTATTTCTCCAGGACCCTACAGTGCCTGGGGCTCTGCCAACAATAGTTCTCTTTCTGTTCCTACTGGAAAGTGGTGGGTGTGGGGGGACTGCAGGCTGGAGGAGAATGAGCTCAGTGCGCAACATGCGGTACGGTCATGGTTAGGGCTCTGTGGTTGGACTAACCTAAGATCACACCCTGGCCAGGCACTTGCTGTGTGATGTTGGACAAATAACTTCACTTCTCTGGGTTTGAGATAATAAATGCACCTAACTCATAGTATGGTTTTGAGGATTTGCTGAGAAAGTAAATGTTTACAATCGACCATGCTTTCTGTTGAGTTCAAAGTGTGGCCTTCTATTTAGCTGTTTCTGCCCCAATTCTAGTTGGGAAGAAATGTTAGATTTCTTTAAAATTGTGGTAAAACACACTTAACAAGATTTACCCTCTTACCATTGTTAAGTGTACAGTTCAGTGGGCATTAAGCACATTCACAATGTTTTGCAACCATCGCCATTATCTGTCTCCAGAACTCTTCATTTTGCAGAACTGAAACTGTACCCATTAAACACTAAATCCCCATTCCCCTCCCTGCCCCTAATAGCCACAATTCTCCTTCGTCTCTATGAATTTGACTACTCTAGAGAACCTCATGTAAGAAAGATGTTTTTTACTTTAAAAATTTGTGAAATAGATTAAACATACAGAGTGCATAAAACATCCCTGTGACTTAAAGAATAATTATAAGGTGATACCTACATAACCGTTTCTCAGGGCATGAAATAGAAACATCCTCTCTTGTAAAGCAGCAGTTTTCAACCCTAACCCACATTATAAAGCCCCCTACATAGCCTCCTCAGGAAGCTTTTAAAGATCCCCATGACTTGCCCAGCCGGTATGATGCTTGAGCATTGTCCCATGAACCAGGTCACATTCCTAGTCAGGGCACATGCGGGGGTTTCAGGCTTGATCCCCAGTACGGGGTGTGCAGGAGGCAGCCGATCGCTGATTCTCTCATCATTGATGTTTCTTTTTTTAATGTTTTTACTGATTTCAGAGAGAGGAAGGGAGGGGGAAACATCTCTTTCTCTCCCTTCCTCTCTGAAATCAATAAAAACATTTTTAAAAAAATCCCTACGCCCTGACCGGTTTGGCTCAGTGGATAGAGCGTTGGCCTGCGGACTGAAGGGTCCCAGGTTCGATTCCGGTCAAAGGCATGTACCTTGGTTGCGGGCACCTCCCCAGTAGGAGGTGTGCAGGAGGCAGCTGATCGATATTTCTAGCTCTCTATCCCTCTCCCTTCCTCTCTGTAAAAAATCAATAAAATACATTTAAAAAAAAATCCCCATGATTACGCACCCCAAAGATACTGGCTTGATCTGTCTGGAGTGGAGACCCCTAGCATTGATCTCTCTTAAAAGCTCCCTAAGAGGTTCAGTATAGGTGGGAGCCACTGCCTTGACAGAATTCTTTCCTTGCTTGTCTTTTAAGTTTTACCACATGTATGCATTCTTAAGTGATATATTTCATTTTGCCTAGTTCCCAAACTTCTATGAATGGAATCATGCTGTGTATGTTCTTTTGTGATTTGCTCTCACTCCATACTGCGAAATGCATCTGTGTTGTTGGGTGTGGAATTTGAATTCCAGTGCTTGAAGATACCATGCTGTTAATGGACAGTAGTTAGGTCATTTGGCTGTTAGACCACCAAGCTGCTGTGAACCTGATAGTAAGCATTCCCTGGTTGTTATGCAAGAGTTTCTGGGTCAGAGTATGTGTATTTTTATTTGCCTAGTGCAGTGGTTCTCAACCTTCTGGCCCTTAAATACAGTTCCTCGTGTTGTGACCCAACCATAAAATTATTTTTGTTGCTACTTCATAACTGTAATGTTGCTACTGTTATGAATCGTAATGTAAATATCTAATATGCAGGATGGTCTTAGGCGACCCTTATGAAAGGGTCATTCGACCGCCAAAGGGGTCGCGACCCACAGGTTGAGAACCGCTGGCCTAGTGTATTAGTTTCCAGGGGCTGCCACAGCCAATTACCACAACCCAAGTGACTTAAAACAATAGTAATTGTTTCTCTCACGGTTCGGGAGGCTACAAGTTTGATGTCAGGCATAGCCAAGGCTGTGTTCTCGGTGAAGGCTCTGTGGGAGAGCCCTTCTGGGTCTCTTCCAGCTTTTGGTGTCTCCAAGCGTTCCTTGGCTTCTGGCTGCATCACACCAATCTCTGCCTCCATCTTCACATGACCTTCTCGTGTTTGTGTCTTCTTTTCATAAGGACACTTATCATTGGATTGAGGGCCCACTTGGATAATCTAGGATGATCTCATCTCAAGATCTTGTCAAGATCTTACATCTACAAAGATCCTTTTACCAAATAAAATCATTAGCAGGTTCTAGATAGACATATCTTGGGGTGGGGGGTACCATTCAATCCATTACAACTAAGAAATACCTAACTTTTCAGATGGACATGGCTTGTTGGATATCTTCCTTTTAGGTGACCTTGGCCCCTTGTGAGGAAGGGACAGACCCACTATCTCTGGAGAAGGGCTGGGGTCCAGGCAAGGTCCACCCTTCCCGCTATGTCTCACATTGTAAATCTGTGTGCATTAGATGCCAGCCCAGCCCCTCCTTTGGTCTTGGGGGTTTGGGGGACTCCCAGCGGTCAGCCATTCTGGCAGTGTGTCCCAACTTCTTCCCACTGCCCTCATGATCTTGGGAAAGCCATGTCTCCTCATTCAGACTCAGTTTCATCTGTAAAGTAAGACTTATCCACCCAAAGTTCAGAGAGTTCCTGAGCAGGAAGCACCATGTCTGCCACTCTGTGGGAACTCGGGGCCTTGCTTCCTGGAGGAGTTGCTGATGGCCTCTACCTCTTGTGTGCTTTGGGGTACAGAGCCCCACACTATCCTCTCCTCACCCTCCATAGAAATGGAGCCAAGCCAGTAATACTTTACTTGCTCCTTTTTATTTGGTGCTGCATCCGGCATAGGGACTGTGAGGCCTGAAGCAAGGGCTTCTCTAGCTTCACATCCCCCATACCCCACAACCCCTGGTGTGCATTGATCAGAGGCAGGGGGCCCGGAAGGTTCAGCACCTTCATGGGGTATGCTTCTGTCTTGGGTCTGTCACAGAGTCTGGCCTTGAAGTCGCCTTTGGCCTTGTTACTCCTATGTGTGCTAGGAAGCTTTCCAACTTCAAAGGGTAGAGGCCGCAAGGCACCTCCATGATGAGGACCGTGAACGCGCTTAGAAGCAACAGCCTCGGTGCAAAAGAGGGGAGAAGGGGAAGAGATGATCAGGAATTTGTCCAGGAAGGAAATTCTAAGGGAAACAAGCCCTCCCCTTGGGGTTCCAGCCAGCCTGGGAGCTGCCCTCTGCCTATGCCCGCAAGCCCTGACCCCAGCACTCAGCATTGCCCACCAGGGAGCAAGTCATCATTTGAGCCCACCTTTCTTGGTTTCAGGATGATGGGTGCCTGCTTGAGCTCAGGGTTAGGTGGGAAAGGTATAAAAATCTTGGCAGTAGGTAGAATCATCAAGGGCTTGCCTGTGGTCAACAGGGCCTCAGAGCCCATCAGCTCGTTGTGCTGCAGTCTCAGGACCCGCCCCTGGGGTTGGCACACATGGAGAGAAGGCAGCTGCACCTTGTTGTGGAGGCTGGGGAAGTGGTAAGGGGCTGTGGGAGCAAGAGGCGCTGTGAAGGCATGGGGAGGGCCGAAGTCTGACCAGCTACCCCTCAAAGTGTGCGTGTAGGGCGGGGGAGGTGGGGAGAGATGAAGGCTGGGGCAGATGAAGGCAGATGGGAGCCCGCCCAGAGGCCATGGTTTGGACTCCAACAGACCTGGGTCTGCATCCCATCTCTGCCCCTTCTGAGCTGTGCAACCTTGGGCAACTTCCTTAAACTTCCTGATACCTTGGCTGGAAAGGGGACAATAGCACCAACCTCACTAGGTTGTGAGGACTAAAGGAGCTGGTTGGGTAGCGACACAGTGTCAACTGTTCAGTGCTGTGCAAATGTCATTCCTTTCCCCCAGAGGCAAAGGCACAACGCTGTGGCAGGAAAAACTTGGGTGCTGGGCAGAGATCTACCTGCAATTGAGTTCTGGCATCTTTGAAATAACTGCCTCACAAGGTAACTCTTTTGGAGGGGACAATACTCAGTTGTATATTTTTTAAAAATACTTTGTAAGTGGTGGCTTTTACTTGTTACTGGGTGGCTCTTTGGTGAGGTTCTGGGTAGGGGGCAAATTCAGGTGGTGAGGAAGTCCTTGAAGAGCAGGAAGAAATTGCCTGGGGTGTTTGGGGGGAACGGTCCTCCCCAGGGTCTGGAGGTTCTTCGGACTCAATAGCAATCTGTTCAAGGAGTGGGGTTGCCTATCCCCACTAGCAAAGGTGATGGTGAAAATGCAGCCCATCTTTGTGCAGGGTGGGTCCCACTTCTGGATACTGGAGTGGACCAGAGCTGTAGCACTTTTTGCCTTGCCTTTCTTCCCCTTCCCAGCAGCGGATGTGGTGGCAGTGGAGTCTGGCTTCTGGATGTGCCCCAGGTTCCTGGCCCCAGGACCTTTCCTAGGAAGTGATATGTGGCTAAGGGTCCCCGAGTCCTTGCCTTCCCCAGAGCCTTGCCGGGTCAGCAGGTGAGGGAGCGCTGTGCGGACTCCTGCCCGCCGGTGACACATCGCCATGGGCTTCTTGATGGTGGAGCCCTCTACGAGGAGCCGGATACCCACATACTGAGGCACCTCCACGGCAGGCTGTGAGGAAGAAGAGGAGACGAGGCCTACTCAGACAGTGCTGCTGGAATCCTAGGCCCAGCAGGACTCAGGGCAGAGATGGATGGAATTAGTTTCTCGGGCACCTAGTCAGGAGACACCTCTGGGCTGAGAAGCAGGAAGCCTGTCTCTGTCCTCTAAGGTGTCTGAATCGGTCCCTAGAGAGTCGCCGAGACCCTGGAATTAGTAACCCCGAGGAGTGGGGGAATCTCAGCCATGCCTCTTCTCTACTTCCTTGCCCTCGTAAGCTGCCCTGGCTCCTGCTGGAATATGTGTGGCTCTACCCCACAGACCACTGCTGACGGAAAGCTTCCTGAAGTGAGCTGGCTTCTCTGCAGAGAGAATTTGAGTTATGACACCCAGACTGATAAGAGGCTTTAACCTGCCCAGAGCCTCACCTGAACCCAAGGTTTGTGGAAGCAGAAACTAAGAGCTTTAAAGAAGGCAATTCTGTGGAGGGGATGAAGTAGCAAATATGCAGAGGGAGGCAGAGAAGTTGCTTCTGTGCAATTTCAGTTCCTATAAAGCCAATCTGGCCCGGCTGATGTGGCTCAGTGGTTGAGCTCTATGAACCAGGAGGTCATGGTTTGATTCCCCGTCAGGGCCCATGCCCAGGTTGCGGGCTCCATCCCCAGTAGGGGGTGTGCAGTAGGCAGCCGATCAATAATTCTCTCTCATCACTGATGTTTCTCTCTCTCTCTCCCTTTCTGAAATTAATAAAAATACATTTATTAAAAAAAGAAAAGCCAAGCTGTACTTCCTGCAGCTGGGCTCCAGGAGAGCTCCCTGTGTCTTGCTAAGAACCCTTCTTTTAACCCAGAGCTAGGTTGAGGTGTTTTCTGTGTCCTCAAAGGATCCTGATTAGAATCTATCTAAACAGGGTCATTTGGAGCTTGTTCAAAATCCAGGTCTCAGAGCTCCCGGAAAGCTCAGTGGATGAGGAAAAGTTCATCTTGAAAGAGGAATCTCAGTTAATAAATGTAGAAGGAAAGAGAGAATTAGAAACTTACCATTTTGTAACTAATACAAAAGGCAAGAATTAAAACTGGATATCAAAACAAGTAGGTGAAAAGGATGACAGGAAAATGTGTCATTTGCACAGGACCAAAGTATCACCTTACAAAGTAACTGATCATTGCAAAGGGGAAGATACAGCTTACAATAGAGAGATCTGGTAGCCACCACCTTAACCCCATGGTCAGACTTTGCATCACTAATCGCAAGACACTCTGAATGAAGTACCCAGCATCACCTCTCAGGTGGTCTTGCCAACTTCTAACCTGAACCTCATCAAGCTGTTTGACCTAACTTCTACTTTACAGGACATTCAGATAACAGATGGACAGTTAAAAACCACCCCAAAGAAACAATCAGATAAACCCAGAATGTGGGACAGTTCTACAAAACAATATCCTGGTCCCTTCAAAAGATCCTAGTTCAACTAGGGGGGTAGTGGGGAGCAGTGGGGCTGTTCTGGATGAAAAGAGATTAAAGGCCCTAGCCAGTTTGGCTCAGTGGATGGAGTGTTGGCCTGTGGACTGAAGGGTCCGGGGTTCGATTCCAGTAAAGGGCACATGCCTGGGTTGCGGGCTTGATCCCCAGTGGGGGGCGTGCAAGAGGCAGCTGGTCAATGATCTCTCATCATTGATGTTTCTCTCTCTCTCTCCCTCTCCCTTCCTCTCTGAAATTAATAAAAATATATATTTAAAAAAATAAAATAAAAAATAAAAGAGATGAAAGAATATAAAAAGAATACCTAGCAATAAATTTAATCAAGAAGGCAAAAAGGTGAAAGACATGTACACTAAAAACTAATTGAAGAAATTGAAGACACAAATAAATGGAAAGATATTTTGTGTTTATGGAGTAGAAGAATTAATATTGTTAAAGTGTCCATACTACTCAAAGCAATGTACAGAATCAATACAATCCCTATCAAAACACCAATGGCATTTTTCAGTGAAATAGGAAAACCAATCCTAAAATTTGTATGGAGACACAGAAGACCCCAATTAACCAAAGCAATCTTGATAAAGAACAAAGCTGCAGGCATCACGCTTCCTGATTTCAAACTTCTTACAAAGCTATAGTAATCAAAACAGTATGCTATTGCCATAAAAATAGACACATAGCCCTGACCGATTTGGCTCAGTGGATAGAGCGTCGGCCTGCGGACTCAAGGGTCCCGGGTTCGATTCCGGTCAAGGGCATGTACCTTGGTTGCAGGCACATACCCAGTAGGGGGTGTGCAGGAGGCAGCTGATCGATGTTTCTAACTCTCTATCCTTCTCCCTTCCTCTCTGTAAAAAATCAATAAAATATATATTTAAAAAAAATAAAATAGACACATAGTGACCAATGGAACAGGGTAGAAAGCCCAGAATTAACCCCACACAATAATTTATGACAAGAATATACACATGGGGAAAGGACAGTCTCTTCAATAAATGGTTTTGGGAAAACTGGGCAGTCACATGCAAAAGAATGAAACTGGAACCCTATCTTACACCATATACAAAAATCAACTCAAATGGATTAAAGACTTAAACATAAGACCTGAAACCTTGAATTCCTATAAGAATAAATTCTTGGAAGAGAACATGTACTATGCTCCTTGACATCGGTCATGATGATTTTTTGGATTTGATACTAAAAGCAAAGGCAACAGAAGCAAAAATAAACAAGTGGGACTACATCAAACTAAAAAACGTCACAGCAAAGGAAACCATCAACAAAATGAAAAGGCCAATAAAAGAAAAAAAAATGAAAAGGCCAACCAAATGGGATAAAATATTTGCAAATCAAATACCTGATAAGAAGTTAATATCCAGCCTGGCCAGAGTGGCTCAGTTGGTTGAGCATCATTCTGTGCACCAAGAGGTTGCCAGTTCACAAGAAGAAAATTTTGTTAACTACATGTGGTGATGGATGTTACCTAGACTTATTGTGGTGATCATTTCACAATATATACAAATACCAAATCATTATGTTGTACACCTGAAATTAATGTTATATGTCAATTACATCTCATTTTTTATTTATTTATTTAAAATATATCTTATTGATTTTTTACAGAAAGGAAGGGAGAGAGATAGAGAGTCAGAAACACCGATGAGAGAGAAACATCAATCAGCTGCCTCCTGCACACCTCCTACTGGGGATGTGCCCACAACCAAGGTACATGCCCTTGACTGGAATCGAACCTGGGACCTTTCAGGCCGCAGGCTGATGCTCTATCCACTGAGCCAAACCGGTTTCGGCTACATCTCATTTTTAAAAACCACAAGCAACTTTCAGAGATCTAAGTCATGCCTGATAGGCGCCTGTAGGACTTCCTGGTATGTCTCAGTCTCTCAGACATTTTGAGTTAGCAGAGAGGTCTGCGACAGCAGGGCTTCTACAATCTTGAGGCTGTTGTGCTACAGCGGTCTCACAGAATAGAGAAGAGCTCTGATGTTTGTGGACATGGCTTTTGTGTAATATGATGGATAGAAATTGATATATAAGAAACACATGGCCCTGGTCGGGAAGCTCAGTTGGTTAGAGCATCGATACGCTAGGGTTCTGAGTTTGATCCCCAGTCAGGGCACATACAAGAACCAAACAATGAATATATAAATAAGTGGAACAAAAAATTAATGTTTCTCTCTCTCTTTTCCCCTCTCTCTCAAATCAATAAATAAAAATTAAGAAAGAAAAAGAAACACACAAGGCTTTTAAATATCAACCTGGACTAGAAGGGACAGATGCAATATGAAATAAGAATGAAAAGAGGCTTTTGTAACCCCAAATTTCTATGAGCAGGTAACAGTCTAGGAACTACTAAGAATGTTCATGGAAAAGGAAGGGTGATTCTGGGCTGAACTGAGATCCCAATGAATGGAAGCAAGAGCCATGGAGAACTCGTAGGAAGTAACAGTGGTTCCTAATAGAAAAACTAGAAATATATGTTAGGACTGGATTTCAGAATTTCTATGAACCAATGATTCCTGTGTACTTCCCACCCTAACCCTCCTTTTTGGGCAGGAGTGTCTATAACAACAGCAGCAGCAGTTTCCACTAACTCACTCTCTGTACATCCAGGCCTTTTACAGGTGATGCCATTTATAATGAAATGCCTAACAACGTTATCTATATATATAAAAGCCTAAGCAACCGTCGCAACTGAAACAACCAAATGGATGATCAAACAGGCTGCGTGGGGCGACTAGGCTGGCAGCGGGGTTAGTGAGGGGTGACCAAACGACTGAGCAGCAGGCTGTGTGGACAAACCAGCAGTTGGACATCCCCCAAGGGGTTCAGGATTGGAGAGGGTGCAGGCTGGGCTGAGGGGACTCCCCCATGCCTATGCACAAATTTCATGCACCGGGCCTCTAGTTAGGTAATAACAATAGCTAAAACCTCTGTAGCATTTACTATGTGCCAGGCACTATTCTAATGTGCTTTTAACTCATTTAATTCTCACAACCTTATGAGGTAGGTACCGTTTTCATTAATGCTTTACAGATGAGGAAACTCAGGCCCCTTACCCTCTAGAGCAGGGGTCCTCAAACTACGGCCCGCGGGCCACATGCAAATACAAATATTGTATTTGTTCCCGTTTTGTTTTTTTACTTCAAAATAAGATATGTGCAGTGTGCATAGGAATTTGTTCATAGTTTTTTTTTAAACTATAGTCCGGCCCTCCAACAGTCTGAGGGACAGTGAACTGGCCTCCTGTTTAAAAAGTTTGAGGACCCCTGCCCTAGAGATTAAGAAGTTGTTCAAAGTGACAGAGCTTGTAGTTATTGAGCAGAGATTTGAAACCAGGGAGGTTCAGGAATACCATGCTATACGCCTCTGTGGAAATATTACTCATACAAATTAGCTCATTTCATCCTCCCACACCCCGTGAAAAAGATGGTAGTAGCATCTCCATCTTACAGATGAGGAAGCAGATGTACTAAGTCACTGGGCAGGACCAGGACTTGAACTGGGTCTGTCCACTTGCATTACTATGGGGCTATCTGGAAGGGATGAAGATTCCCTGGGGTTGTGCCTGGGCCCGGACGCCTCACCTGCTTGTAGATGAGCTCAAAGGCTCCCGTGTCACAGTTTCGGTCCAGCCGCCGGTCAATGACCACACGCAGGGTGTCGGCTTGCACACCGGCGCACAGCTGGGCGGTGACAGACGTGGAGGGCGCCATGGTGGGGCTGGCATTGATCTCAATCAACCAGGGCTGGAAGTTTTCACCAAACACAAAGTCAGCGCCATAAAGCTCAAAGCTAGACTTCCGACACTGCACAGTGTCCTGGGAAGTCTGCAGAGCATGGATCACTGCAGCCTTCATGCCAGGCACGATGACACTGGACCAGGCGTTTGGGGCCCCCATGTCCTGCAGGTAGGCCTGGAACTTCTGGCTCGACCACATGTTGTTTGAGGGCAGCAGCGGGTGCCGATGGCACGAATTCTCCAGGTGCTTCTGGATGGAGTTGTTGCACAGGTGCACTGAGCTGGGGCAGAGAAGAGAAAGCTGAGGTCTGAGCCCCTTTGCCCCTCCCGTCCAAACCTGGGGAGGGCAGGCAAACCCTAGACCCAGCCCGGGACCACTGTGGACCATTCAACTTGAGATGAATTCCTGCTGGGGAGGGCAAGGACAAAGGCTCGGGGCCCATAATATTCTTCTAGGGCCAGAACCAATTTTACCTCTCAGGACCTCTTCTGAGGGCACTAACTATAGAGAACACAATATTAAGTGCTTTGGGCCAGTGTCAGTTAACCCTCCCAGTGCCTGGGAGATAAGAAGGTGCTTAAGAGTATGGGCCTTGTAGTCACTAAGACATGTGCTCAAGTCCTATCTTCACCACTGACTAGCTGTGAGATGTTTCCTCTCACCCCACAAGTTAATGCTGCAACTTGCTTTTTTCCTCTCAGATTTCTCCTGACCACTCTTTACCCTGCTCTCCATTTCTTTTTATTTTTCATATCACCTTTTAGCCTATTAGATGACTTTACTTATTATGTTCATTGCTTGTCTGTTTCTCCCATTAGACTGTGAACTCATGAGAGCTAGGCTCTTGTTTTGTTCACCACTGTGTCCCAAGCGCCTGGAACAGAGAATGGCACAGGGTACACGCTCAGTAAGTATCAATGGGTGGAAGGATGGTGGGATGGACGGAGGGTCTGCCTGCCTGCAGAGTCTGTGTTTGGAGCCAGCATTACACTGGAATTGCCTGTTTCTGGCCAGCTTCCCAACTAGACTGGGGGCTCATGGGAAATGAGTGGTGGGGCTCACTTGTCCAGGTTCTTCAGGGAGAAGGGCTGCGTGGAAAAGCGGATGTAGCTGTCGTGGTAGAACCACACGGTAAGTGGATTCCAGTCGGTCACCAGGAACCACTGTCTCAGGTCAAAGGTCAAACTTGGTGCCAAAGATGAGCAGGGGCCGCTCGATATACTTCTGCACAACCCACTTGCCATCCTTCATCAACAGGGGGTTGCCGTCCACCAGTTTCAGAATCTCCTCCAGGTGGTCCATGCACATGATGCCTAAGGGGGAAATGGAGTGGTCAGGGACCAGGGCAGGCTCTGGTTGGGAGAAGAGCTGGAGACCATAGACAGCTCACCATAAGCTCTCATCCCCACAGAAAAGACAGACAAGTGGGTAAGGCTGTCTGCCTCAATCAGACCCTTTTGCCTTTGGGAAAGTTGAAAATCTGCTTTTTTTGTTTTTGTTTAAAATAAAATAAATCTCTCTCTCCAAATGCATAGAAGGAAGTATAGGGGGGGGGAAAAACACACCAAAGTTAACAGTAGTTATCTTAGTGAAATCAAGGGTGGCTTTTGATTTTGTCTTTCTACTTTTCTGTATTGTCTAATTTCTTAAATATAATAACATGTATTTTTATACTTAGAAAAAACCAACAAAACTATTTCCAAGGTAGAAAAAGAAAAATTCATCCATGGGCAGTATTTGGAGGGATCTGCCAAAAGTCTGTTTTCTACATCTCAGAAGTTTTTAACCAGTGTTTAAAGGCTGGGCAAAGGCACAACTCCAGCGTGCTGGCTCTCCTGTTCAGATTCCATTCACAGAGGGCTGAGCAGCCAGAATAATAGCACTCATGTAGCAGTTACTACGTAAACGCACAGGATCTAAGTACTTTACATATATTATACTTACCTCATCCTCTCAGGTAGGTATTATTGACTTCATTTTACCAATGGTGAAAATGAGGCCCAAGAGGTTAACTAACCTGGCCAGAACTTTACAAACAGCAGGGGGTAGAGCTTGGGTTTGAACCCAGGCATTCTGGCTCCTAGTATCCATACCCTTAACCACTATGCTATATACCTTACAAAGGGGGCCAAATCCAAGAGCCCTTAGAAGACAAGCACCTGAGTATCACCAGACCTACCTAGAGCATCATCCCAACTCTGAGGGCAGGAGAGAAGCTGCATCGTCACAGCAACCAACCTTTATGGGATGATCACTCTGTGCCAAGCACCATGCTGAGCTTTAGATGCACCATCTTGTAATTTTTGCCTCATAGGAAGTCTTATCATCTCTCAGAGGTGACAGAACTGAGGTTCAGAGAGGTGATATAACTTGCTCAAGGTCACACAGCATACTGATAGCAGAGCTGGGATTCAAATATAGGCAGCTTGACTCCAATAGAGTCTGCACTATTGACAGCCTGGCCTCTAGATCAGCGTTCGTCAACCGGTGGTCCGCGGACCGCTGGTGGTCCGTGAGGTCCGAAAGGTTGGCGGCCGCTGCTTTAGATGGTGAGGTAGGCTGTAGGGTGCTGGTGCAGGAAGCAGGGGCTGACACCCACCTCGGCCACGGGACTTGGCTCCTGGCTTCACGATCCAGACGTTGCGATCTCCTTCCATGTCTATCTGGGGCACCAAGGCCCGCAGCTGCTGCAGGATGTCCTCACAGCGCTGGACCTGAGCAGTCAGGTGCCTGAGTTCTGCCCCCTCGCTGTTGGGGAGATAATGGGTCTTGGGCAGGGCTGGACCCAGGGACAGCCTGGTGGACAAGGCAAAGGGAGACACAAGCTCCCCTGGCCATGGTCCTACCAGCCTTGGTCGTGCCCTTCCCTCCCTAAAGATCCAGATAGGTCTCTTCCAAACCTCCATACCCACCCTCAAGCTGCCCCCCAAATTCTTATCTACCCAGGGCATCGTCCCAGACTCCTGGAATGGGAAAAGGCACCACTTATTACACCCCACACCCACTCCAAAAACTCCATTTTCTGCCACCTCCCTTTCCATTACATTAAAGTTGCCTTTGGCAAAATTTAATCATACGGCATTTCATGGTGAGGCTCCACTATGCGCCAGGCTTTGTAGTGAAGGGCTTTACATACATTATCTCTAGTCCTCTCTGTGGCCTTGCCAGGAAGGTATTACTGGTCCCATTTTAGAGCAGTGTAAATTGAAGCCTGGAGAGTTAAGAGACTTGCCCAAGGTCACAAATTGAATTTAGAGGCTGAGCCAGGACACAAATACCATCCTGCCTGATTCCTCCATCACAAGTGCTTTTGAGGGTTCATTCCCCTTCTAATTTGGACCTAACACTGGTTGATAGG
>NW_005871056.1:15308841-15315948 GCF_000147115.1 Myotis lucifugus
CGCCCCCACACCCCCCCCCACCCCCCCACCCCACCTCCCCTCGCTCCTGGGGGGGCCTCTTCCTGGTGGTATTTTCTTTCAGTGCCCCGAGTTGGAAACTCTTCCTGTTTTATTTTTTGTTTTCTTCCTATCACCTACCGCCTGACATCTACGCTTACCGGTTACATCTGTCTCCCCTCAATGGAATGTAAGCTCCGTAAGAGCAGGAACATTTGTGTAGCTGTTATTCTCTGTTGCGTTCCTACCTCCAAGCAGTATACCAGCACTCCCTAAAAGTTTGCTAAATGAATGAATGGTTGGATAAGCAAGTACTTTGGCAGGAGCTTGCCTCCGTAACTGGTCTGCACAGATTGGGGTTCGCGAACAAAGAGAGACCC
Source organism: Myotis lucifugus (assembly GCF_000147115.1). Lineage (NCBI taxonomy): Eukaryota > Metazoa > Chordata > Mammalia > Chiroptera > Vespertilionidae > Myotis > Myotis lucifugus. The sequence continues at coordinate 15,309,219 of NW_005871056.1, forward strand.
TGTTCCCTACAGCAGCGGTCACCAACCGGTGGCCCGTTAGGCCTGAAAGGTTGGCGAACGCTGCCCTACGTGACACAAAATGTCCTGAAATAAACCAAGTCACAAAACACCCCAGATGGCTGCCTCGCCCAAACTCTCCCATTTCTTCTCTTCTGAGTTGGAAGGAAGCCTCTTTAACACCTTGGCCTCTTGCATGTCTCCAGCCATGGAGAACTCATCTTTCAATAGGGAGGCAGCAGCAACCACTGGGGCAGTGCCAGGAACAGGGACAGCCAGATGGAAAGGGCATAGCAGGGCCTCTCAGTCACATCTGAGTCCTGACCCCTCCGGCTCTAGAAGGCCTACTGGAAACTTTTCCACGGGCATCTCACAGTAACTCTGTCACATGAGAATGGCAGGGGCATGTGTACTTTGAAAAAGTATGTTCAACATGACAATATGATTTTATATTTAGCAAAAAGAAAAACAACCAGTGTGTTTGTGGAAAGTCAACCTAATAAAAGCCTGGCTGCTGAGTCATGGATTTGTTTTAAAAGTTTAGAAACACAGACAACAGCATGGTGATTACTAGAGGAAAAGGGGGCTGGGAGGAGATTGAAGAGAGTATGGGGGAGGAGGTGAGTTGAGAAACATAACAATTAATATTGAATGAATTAATGTATGCTAACTATCTGTACTGAACAACTCAACACTATGTTATATGATGCAATATTTTATGAAATTCTGACTTTTGAGAGCTTCCTACAGCCCTCTTCGAACCTGTCCTATACCCGGAAATAAATAAGACTCGAATTATTTTCACGTAATGTTCTAACGCAGTCTAGATAATTCTTAGTTTAAGAAGGGTGACTTTACATGTTCTGGTAGCTAAGGTGAAAGTATAGGGTCAATTTCATTTTCTGACATTTAAAGAAGATACAAATGAATTATCAATGACGTGGGTTTGCTCAGTATGTCATTTATTCAAAGTTCATTTTTTAGTTCTTCAGTCTCCTCTATCAAATCATCCTGTTCTATTAGCCCCACCCCAGCTGAGGCCCTCATCACTCCCATTTGAGTTTGTGTTCCTTGAGGGAAGGGACTATGTGCCATTTCTGGAGCCTGGCACAATACTTGGCACACAAGCTGAGTGTTCTCCTGCCCGCTGGACACTTCTCCCTCCTGTCTCTCCTGCACTCCTCTACTGAACGGAATCTCCCCACAACAGCTCCAGCCTTATCTCGACACTCCTTTCCTCTGCCCAAGAACCCTTTTCCACCCTGGCCGGTGGTTCGGTGGTTAGAGCATCAGCCCGAACACTGAAGAGTCTCGGACTTGATTCCTGGTCAAGGGCACGCACTGGGTTCCAGGTTTGATCCCTGGCCCAAGTCGGGCAGGTGCAGAAGGCAACCAATCAATGTGTTTCTCTCTCTCTTCCCCTCCTTCCCTCCCTTCCACTCTCTCTCTCTAAAAAAAAAGAAAGCCCTAGTTGGTTTGGCTCAGTGGATAGAGCATCGGCCTGTGGACTGAAAGGTCCCAGGTTCAATTCCAGCCAAGGGCATATGCCTGGCTTGTGGGCTCAACCCCCAGTAGGGGGCATGCAGGAGGCAGCCAATCAATGGTTCTTTCTCATCATTGATGTTTCTCTCTTTCCCTCTCCCTTCCTCTCTGAAATCAATAAAATATATTTTAAAAAATAATAAAAATAAAAATAAATTTAAAAAATCAATGGAAAAAACATCCTTGGGTAAGGATTAACAACAACAAAAAGAACTCTTTCCCAAAGTGGGTTCTGAAAACACAACCCCTCAGGATGCTTGGGGGGTGGGGGGGGGGCGCCACTAGGGTCATACAAGTACAGAATATACAGTAAGCCCTTAATATTGTCAATAAATTCTGCAACTAAGTGAAATGACATAGAACAAAACCAATTTTATCATAGGCCAGTGGTCGGCAAACTGCGGCTCGTGAGCCACATGCGGCTCTTTGGCCCCTTGAGGGTGGCTCTTCCACAAAATACCACGTGCGGGTGCGCACGTACAGTGCGATTGAAACTTCATGGTCCATGCACAGAAGTCGGTATTTTGTGGAAGAGCCACACTCAAGGGGCCAAAGAGCCGCATGTGGCTCGCGAGCCGAAGTTTGCCGTCCACTGCCATAGGCTAATTGATATAAACAAAAGTTAAGTTCTATAGCATCTCATCAACATTATAACCAAACAAAGTTATTTGAGGACCTGCTGTATTGCACTCTCTCTCTGAGGTATATACCACCGATATGTTCTGAAAGGCCCTGCACCAAGGAAACCTGTTTTAATTAACTTTGTTTAACCCAATGTTTTCCAAATATGATTGACCACAAAAGCCCTTCCCTTCCCTCCCACCCCAACAAAGTCAATTTACATTCTCCAGAATTAGCATCCTGTGTAACACAGTTGGGGAAACACTGGCCTCTAGGATAAAATCTAAATGACTGAATAGATCCTTATTTTGTGAGTGAATACTGAGTCCATGCTGAGCACATGATACAAATTACCCTGTTGAGTCCTACCTTTGAGGAAGATATTCACGATTGTGTATTTGAGAAAAAGCTCAAAAAAGATTAGTGACATTCCCAAGGTCACAGAGCTTAAAAGGTACAAAGCTAGGACTTGAATTGAGGCCATGATCTTTGTGACTATGCCATGCCAAGATCCAGGAAGAATGCTTTCTACCCCAACATGGAGGTAGTGGGAGCCCTTAAGAGCTCGTGAGCAGGAAAGCACAGGGAGAACAAAAGGGGGAGGCTTAGGGAGGAGGTGCAGGGCTACACTAGAAAGAGAGAATTTGTCTCTGACTGAGCTAGCTCAGAACATGGAGGCCCCCCACAGCAAGGGGCACCCGGCCATGTCCCACGCCCTGGTGCAGAGGTACTCACTGGACCACTTGGTAGTAGCGCTGTAGGAAGTGGGACCAGCCCTCAGGGCTGAGGAACAGTGGGGCCTCCAGGTCCCGGTCAATGTCCAGGTGAGCCAGGTTGTTAAGGTGCTCCTCGCAGGCGCAGAGAGCCTCATCCACAAACTCTGGAGTCAGCATCACTGGCTTTTTCTCCAGTTTCTTGGGCTGCTTGCCTGCTGCAGAGGTAGGGAGGGGCCTGTCACTCTCTGACAGGTAACCTGACACATGCCATGGCACCCACGGCTCCAATGCCTGTCACTTACTGGAGGACTCATCCTAAATACACCTGAGGCCCAGCACACACCTACATCTCTTACTGCCCTGGGACCTGCCACTTACCAGAGGCTTTATTCTAAATTCACCTGAGACCCTAGTGCTCACCCTTGGTCCCCACTGTCCCAGGACCTGTCACTCACTTGAGGGTCCACCCTAACAGTCCTCAGGGCCTCTCAGCACCTATAGCTCCAAACACATGCACCCTCTCTGCTTGTGGGGCCTCTGACACACCTGTAGCCTTTGTGCCCCTGATCCTGGCATACAACAGTCTTCTTGGCACATGACACACCTAGGGAACTGCAATGGGAAGGCCTCCCTCTGGAAGAGACAGGGATTTCCCACCTCCCAGTAGACCTGCCCCTTATGACCCTGAATCCTTGGCTGAAAGGTCCTGGATTACAGTATGGGGTAGGAGTTAAGTCCAGAGAGAGAAAGGCAAGTAATAGGTGGAGCCAACATGGAATGTGGCATTCTCTGTGTCCCCCTCCACAAGGCACTAGGGGTCCTCAGACCACATGAAAAAACTACACGGTTTCACTGCTTGCTTCCCCACAGAGATCCTGTCCCAAGACAGGACTCCGTCTGTCCTCTTCGTCTGTCATTGCTGGAGAGCTGGCCACATGCCAGGCCCATGGGAGGGCTGAATGAGGCAGTGGATCAATTAACAAATGGATAGGAAGAGAGGTGGGTACGGTTGGGACAGAAGAATGGATGAGTGATGGACTGGAGGACAGTCAGGTGGTGGAAAGGAGGATGGAAAAGCAGGTGGATAGATGGGCAGATGGATCTGTGGAAGAAAAGGTAGGAAGGTGGAGGAGAGATGGATAGGAAATGTGTTGCTGAGAGAAGGTAGGTGAATGAGTAGATAAATAGTGTGGGGATAGGTGGAGAGATAGATGGATGAATGAATGCAGGGTAGGTGAATGTGAGATCGGTGGGTCTGTGGGTGAGTAGGTAGATAGATGAGTAGATGGATGGAAGGACAGATGGTGGGTAGATGTATGGATGGATTGGTGGGAAGGGGTAGTGGATGGGCAGATGGATGTGGATAACATAGATAATTTATATAGATAATGTGTGGATGAATAATGAATTGATGGGTGGATGTGCGGGAGGATAAATGGGTGAGGGAGTGGAGGGAACCACACAGTATTTACCTGGGGCCTCTTCCTCTTTTGCCTGGACAGAACATGACTTCCATTCGGACTTTACCACCAGCTTGAGAACGTTGCGGGCAGCTGTCAACCAGAAGTCCTCTGCTCCCAGGGCAGGAGATACTCTGCTCAGCCCTAGGCTCCAGGCCTGTTCTGGTTCTGGAACCTGATCATGAACTGCCCCATTTTGGATCCAGAACCTGACTACTTTCTGACTCTAGAACCTGGGTTAGAACCTGGCTCCTATTTCAACTATAGAACCAGACCCAGAATATGACCTGACTTGGCCCATATTCTGCCTTAAGAATCTTAACCTATGCCCAGTTGGCATGGCTCAGTGGTTGAGCATCGACCTATGAACCAGGGGGTCACAGTCTGATTCCCAGTCAGGGGCATGCAGGATACAGCCGATCAATGATTCTCTCTCTCTCCCTCTCTCCCCCACCCCATCTTCCTCTCTAAAATCAATGATATAGATATATAGAGATATATAAAGAATCTCACCTAGACCTGTTGTCTAATTTTTCTCTTCTGTTCCTGATAGATTCTTGATATTTATTCTAGTCTGAGAACCAAACCTTGGCCCAAAACCTATTTCAGATCTGGAGACTAATTTAAACCTACCATCTACTCTGACCTGAATTTAGAACATGTTTGGAGTTGGAAACTATTCTGCCTTAGAAGTCCAAAGTCTAGAGCCTTTTCTGGATTAAGAACCCAATCTAGCCAGTGGAATTTGACACAGGCCTGGAACCCAAACTCAGCCTATCGACCAACTTTTAGAACCTGCTCCAGAACATAAGCTAAGCTAACTAAGACCTTCTGGAGGTCTGGGCTGACCAAGCCAGGAGGCTCATTAAGGGAGGCACATAAGGGAAAGATAAGGATTAGGGATGGAGAAGGAATTCTGTTGGGGTGGACAAGAGAATGAAGAGAGAAGCCCTTTGCTCTCCAACACCAGCCAGGGCTTTAGCCTTCATCCTTCAGCTGGACGGGTCCAGGCACAGGGCTGGGCATCTCCTTACCTATGAAGGCCTTTTTGTCTTCCTCAACCCCCAGGTGGTAGCAGCGTGGGAAGAAGGAGTCAGCATCAGCCTCATCAAACCATGGCAAATTCCGGAGATTGAGACATAGACCCACCTATGGAATTAGCTGCTGAGGGGGCAGGATGGGACTTGCCCAGAGAACCTCACAGGGGCTCCCAGCCTCGGCACATGCCCAGACAGTTCAGGCAGACTCTACCTGGACATTCTCAGAGCCTCTGCCCACTTGTTAGGACTGACTCGCCCATACCTATCTCTGTATATTTGCCCACACAGCCCCTCTGCCGAGAATGCCCCACATCCCTCTTACCCACCCTTTCACATTCTTAATGACCTGCTTCCTCTAGGAATCCCTTCCCAATCCACACCAAAAAATACACTAACAGGTGCAATTATAAGGACTTCATTCTTGCCACAATCCTAGAAGATAGTTTTACTGGTATTCTCATTTAAAGATGAGGAAACTGAGGCTCAGAGAGGTGAAGTCACATGTTAAAAAACCCAGGTAAGATAGAATGGATTCATTAGCCAGATATCCTCTGCTCAGGAGATAAGGACCAAGACTCTTGCTCAGTCATTGGACTTGGTGTTTGTTCTGGCTCCATATCCCGTTTGAATTCTATTTTAGTCAATGTCTACATGTGCCAGACATGCTGCAGGGGTTGGATTTGAACTCAGGACTGTCCAACTCCAAATCCCACTGAATTATAGACCAAACTCCTCCTGAGAACTCTCTTACTGACAAGGAGAGCAGGGAACTGGGGTGCTAGCCCAAGGGCTGGGGGTTGGAAACTGTAATGCCTGCTGTCCTGGGGAGCCCACCTTTGTGGTAAATGAGCCAGCCCGGGCATAGTGGTTTATCATTTGGTCCTTGGAGAGGAAGCGACAGTCCAGCACATCCCGCCGAGTGGTCCAGATGAAGTAGGGGATCTCATTCCGAACCATGCGGGACTGGGGAGAGGAGACATGGGAGGCTGGTGTGGGCAGCACAAGGCTGGAGGAGGCTTCTTCCTGCCCTGTTGAGCAGGGTGAGTGAATGGAAAGAGAGGATACTTCCAAGGTGGCCTCTAGCCCACATACCATCTTTGTGTAAAATAAAATAAAAACAGCTCTTCCTCCAGGGCACATACTTGGTGAGCAGGGAGCAGACAGGCTTGCAAATTCTGGGGCCAAATGCCTCTAGGCAGTGACTAAGCCAGCCGTGGGCAAACTACGGCCCGCGGGCATCCGGCCCGTTTGAAATGAATAAAACTAAAAAAAAAAAAAAAAAAAAGACCATACCCTTTTATGTAATGATGTTTACTTTGAATTTATATTAGTTCACACTACCCCTCCATCCATG
>NW_005871056.1:15316048-15385948 GCF_000147115.1 Myotis lucifugus
CCATGGCCATCAATGATTTGCTCAGAGACAGGACAGTGACTCTAAGCTGATGGGCACATAGCACTTGACAAAAGGCTCCTACATTTCTCTATCTCTCCTACAACTCTGGGAGGTAGGATAACCCATGCACGAATTTGTGCACCACATGCTAGACCAGGGGTGGGCAAACTTTTTGACTCGAGGGCCACAATGGGTTCTTAAACTGGACTGGAGGGCCGGAACAAAAGCATGGATGGATTGTTTGTGTGAACTAATATAAATTCAAAGTAAACATCATTACATAAAAGGGTACGGTCTTTTTTTTTTTTAGTTTTATTCATTTCAAACGGGCCGGATCCGGCCCACAGGCCGTAGTTTGCCCACGGCTGTGCTAGACCATGTTCTCAATACTTTCCATGTCATCTCATTTAATCCTCACCAAACCCCTATGAGGCAGATGCTACTGTGGTCCCCATTTCACAAATGAGGAAACTGAGGCACAGAAAGGATAAGTGCTTGTCCAAGGGCTGCCAAGGTTGAGCCATATGAAACAGAACACTCAACCTTTCCTGACATACAAAAATGGCAATTTGGTATAGTTCAACTTAGTAAGTGGTGGTGGAACACCTCGTCCTCATCTGTATGGCTTAGTCACTGCCTAGAGGCATTTGGCCCCAGAATTTGCAAGCCTGTCTGCTCCACACACAAATCCTCCACATCATATCAGCCTCTTTCCAAGCTTTTTAAGCCCTTCCTTCCAGCCTTCGCTTGCCAAGGGCAGAGGAAGGAGATGAATTATGTGGCTTTTAGTTGGAAGGGGGAATTCCTAGGCATGGAGTTTGTGCCAGCTTCTGATACAACCTAGCCGAGTTCTGATCCCAGGCTAGCCTTGTCTGAGCACCACTGTGTCCCTCACCATTCTGCTGGCCCATCCAAGCTTTAGAGAAGCAATTAGGTTTTATTGCCTATGGGGAAACTGAGGCTCAGAGAAGGAAAGGACTTGTCTAGGGTCATCCAGCTGGACTCTAATGCTCTCCCTCCAGCCCCCTAGGCCCTCACCATCACAGCATGTGTCCCATCTAGGTTATCCAATTGCAGTACATCATCATCGAAGAGTTGTGATGGCTGGAACACCTCGTCCTCATCTTGATCGTCTGCAAATGCAGAGAGAGCCCAGGCCTGGTGAGGCCCCTGTCCCTGCCCCATAGGCCCATACCAAAGTCTCAAGCCTGGGACAGTGAAAACCAAAGGAAAGCCACTTGAGAGAGGCAGCTTGTGGAAATGGAGGGAACTGCTCACCATCCTCAGTGATGTCACTATCACCCGTTACTGAGCTATTCAGATGCTTCTGGGGTGACAGCAGGGTGGTGCCCGACGAATGGACCATCTTCTTCTCCACCCAGCCCCTGCGGCGCAAGAGGCACCGGATCACCGGGTAGTGGCCTTGGATCATAAAGATCTTCTTCTGCTGTAAGGTGAGAGAAGGATACTTGCTCAGTAAGTACTGCCTATGTGCCAGACATAGGGAATGGTGAACCAGAATTTTGTTATTCTAGTAAAGGAGACAGATTATAAACAAGTAGATAAATAAATATGGTTGTATCAGAAGCTGGCATAATTTTGACTACAAAGTTATGATAATAGTTGATATTTATTAAACACCTATATGTGCTAAGCATATATATGTGTGTGTGTATATATATTTCTAACAATAACATGTATTTTTAACAGATGTTATTATCCCCATTTAACTGATTATGAAACAGAGGCATAGAGAGGTTGAATAGCTTGGCCACACAGTGGTTAAGTGAAAAAGCAGGGATTTAAATCCAGGTAGGCTGACTCCAAAAACTGGACACTTAATGGGGATTCAGAGAAACTAGAAATACATACAGTCAGGGGATGTGGAGAAGGAGCCACGAATTAAGAGCTGGACAAATGGCAGTTTGGACAAAGGAAAAAGCATGTGCAAAGGTCTTGAGGCTAGAGGGAGGTCTAAAGGAGTTGGAAGGGGACCAGGGTTAGAGTGGAAATGAGGGGAGAGCTCCTGAGCCAGGAGGTCATGGCTAAACTGTGGAAGGTCCTGCAGGCCTTGGACATGGTCTTGAATTTTATATCAACAGCAGTGTGCAGCACTGAAGGCTAAGAGAGGGAGTGCTGTGACTGGAGGCTGCTGTCTGGAGAGGAGATGGAGGAGACAAGGGTGGAAGTAGGGAGGCCAGTTGGAGGGCTGTTGTGGTTTGTGTGGGAGAGGTTTGTGTGGGAGAGAAATCACGGTAACTAGAATGAGGGTGGCTACAATGGAGAAGGGAAGGTCATGGAATTGGGATTTGTTCTGGAAATACAGGTGACTGGTTTTGCTGATGGGAGTAGATGTGTGGGTGAGTGAATAAAAAGATCAGATTTCTAGCTTGAGCAACTAGGAGATGGGGAGACCAGAGACTAATGATGACTGGGTTAGGCAGGAAAATCAAGAGTATGGTTTGGGACATGGAAATGATAGTAAGTTCTCTGGATGGAGATGTCCAGTAAGCGGCTGGATCTGCCAAGTGTACAGTTAAAGCATAGGCTGGGCAGGAAAGGGCATGCAGGGGGCACAGCACCCTGTCTGGACTCACAGCCAAGGAGACAGGTGTGGGGAGGGATCCAGGGAACCACTAAAGTCCCAGGCACCTTCAAAGCAGCAGTCAGGGAGGGAGGAAGGAAAACTAGATGTGAGCAGAGAGCCGAGAGGAAAGGGTGTGTGGGGCAGCGGTGCAATGACACAGGTGCCCAACCAAGATTGGGACAGAAAAGGGGCTGCTCCTGGGACTTCCCTAGTGTCCTTGACTAGGTTCTCCCAAGGAAGTGGAGAAGGGACAGAAACAGAGAGGTAGGAGCTGAGGGGCTCATGCTGGGTAAAGAAGTAGACAAGACTGCTAAATGAAGGGGTATCAAAAATAGGGAGGGCCCTAGCTGGTTTGGCTCAGTGGACAGAGTGTCTGTCCGACTGTGGACTGAAGGGTCCCGGGTTTGATTCTGGTCAAGGGCACATGCCCGGGTTGTGGGCTCCATCCCCAGGAGGTGTGCAGGAGGCAGCCGATCAATGATTCTCTCATCATTGATGTTTCTCTCTCCCCCTTCCTCTCTGAAATCAATAAAAATACATTAAAAAAATTTTTTAAATAGGGATGTATTTGCAGGTGTGGGCTAGAAGGGGTCAAGGGGGACAAGTAGGGCATCTGTAATACTTCCAACAATAAAGATAAACTTTTAAAAAATAGGGAGGTATTTGAAGATGGGTGTGGAATCAAGGAGTTTGTTTTTTAAGGATGGAATAAATTAGTTCAGGGAGGCAGATTGTGCCATTCTAGAACCGCCCCTCCTTCCCTAGCCTCCTCTGACCTTGACAGCTCTCTCCACATGGATCTTGGCGTTTCTGAGCCGGCCCATGTGCGGAGAGTCCTTGGACAATCCTGACCAGAGGACCAGGGAACCTGCGGAAAGATGAGTAGAGGGGGCTCAGCCTAGCATCTCTCTGGCCCCCAATACCCATGCCCCTGCTCCTTCTCTTTCTCTGCCCTTCACCCGGATGCCCACCCTCTATCGCTCTTCTCCAGACCCCCATGCCCTCCACCCAGTCGTCTCTTCCTCGTCACTACTGCCTCAGGCCAGGATGGGCTGACCGAAATGGGCCTCACCGTCCTGCAGCGGGGCATCATCAAGGGCTCGGGTGTGCGGGCGCCCGAGGGGGCGTAGATCTGCGGTGCCCTGGGCGTGAGTGCCATGGGCGAGCTGGATGGCGCGGCTGCCGGCCAGGCTTTTGCTACCAGCACGAGCCCCGTCGGACCAGGCGCAGGCGGACCTGGGCCATGGCAGCGTCTCTAGAGGCCGAAACTCCGAGCGGTGTGCCCAGGGCCACGGGACGGGGTAACTGGTGCGTGGCTCAGGCGGCTGCGGCTTCTGCGGCCAGTTGCATACCGGGCCGCCCTCCAGGCGGTACCAGGCGGTGGAGCACGGGTGTCTGACCCTCAGGTCCCCCGCGCTCCGGATCAGCGCCAAGCGGGGGCCCTGCATGCGCCTTACCGCGCTCCCACGCCCTCCCTGCGCCCCGCACTGCTGCCTCTCGCGGGATTGCAGAGCAGGGTCCTAGGGTTCGAGGCTCCGCCCTCTGTTTATTGTCGCCTTGGAAACCATTCCTTGCCACAATCAGGCCGCGGGTTGGCTGGTTCCATCAGGCGAACTCTGAACTTCACCTGCCCCACACCCTTGATGAGAGCACTGATGGCGGAAGCGCACAGTACCGGGTTGCCAATTACTACCAGTGCCATGGTTTCTCATTGAGCACTTCCTGGGGCTCCAGTCATTTCACAGTATTTATAGAGGACCACGTCCTAGGCAATGGGCTAGGACCTAGGTGATCCCTGACCTCATGGAGTTTAGAGCCCGGTGGAGAGGAAACAAAAAGTAAGCAACAAAGGTATATAACAGCTGTAAGTATGGTACGGGCAATGAACTACAGCCAGGAAAGTGGCATATTTTGGATAAGGCAGTCAAGGATGTTCTCTGAAGAGGTGACATTGAAGCCAACGCCGTACAGAATGCAAAGGTCAGGAGTTGGCCAGGGAAGAGGGGAGAAATAGCATTCCAGGGAGAGGCAAGTCTCAGCAACAGCCCTGAGGAGGGTAAGAACCTTTCTGGGGAACTAAAAGGATGCCAATGTGGCTGGAGCCTGGTGAGGCGGGATTGCATCTGCAGGGCCTGACAGATGGGGCTAGGAGCAGATCCTTGGGGACAGATTTGAAAGACCGTATATGCAGGAAACAATGATCCAGCACAGAACACACTTCTCCCTTCCCCCACCCCACAAAAATTGGAAATACAAAAACAGATCATCTTTGTCAACTGCAGGAAAAAATGTAACTGGATTTATGCACAGCTCTCAAGACAAGACTAAGCAATCCTTTTGGGCGTGGTGGCAAAGTAGTATCCTCAAGACACAGGTGAGATAAATAAAACTCCAAGATGTTACAGAATTTGCCTCATCACAGAGCCAGCAGTGGAACCCAGATCTGATTCCAAGGCCCCACTCTTATTAAACACAAACACTGTTAACATCATGACCCCATGTTATCACTCTAAACTGGTTGTCTATTGGTCATGGAAATATGGGTAGTTTGAGAGGTAAACTCTAGCAGTGCCCATTTAAGCAAACTCCAGGGAAGAGAGTACCTGGTCCAAAAAGCCAGCTTTGTGTTGTCTCTGGCTAGATCTGCCCATTCAGTGAAGGTGGGTCCTCCACCTAGGTGTCCAGCCAACCCCATCCCCGCAGATCACCCTTCCCAACCCCCCACTGGCTGGTGACTGGGCTTCCCAAAAGACATGTCCCCAGGAGAGGGCCAGCTGATTGGAAACCACCCAGTCCGTTCTCATCAGGGAGCAAATTTGGTTTTAGGGGATCCAGATCAGAGGAGATGGATCCATGACAAGAGAGTTTTGGCTGGCTCACCCAGGCAATGCCGTCCAGTGAGGGCTGAGTGAGCAGCTGCCATACTCTATAGTGGTTATCTTCACTGTGAGCACCTTTAACATTCACTGCAAAGCTAGAACACAGTCATGTGCCCCAGAGTAGGGCACACCTCATTCTGCAAGGCAGAAGGAAGAGGTCACAGAGGTAAGTCATAAAGGGGATGATAGCTATCCAAGTTGCTCCCAGCCCCAGCCCTTTCTCCCTTTAACATCACCTTGTCCTCTACTTCAAGAGACCCGTTGGCCATCTAGAACACTTTTGAAAGCTCAGCTCAAAGGCCAACCCTTCTGAAACTCTTCCCGGCATCCTCCTCCATAAATAATGCCCTGTGGGCCCCAAGACTTATAGTGAATATGAAACACTTCAGCACATCTATTTACATACCTGGCTTTTACTAGTCCCCCAAATCTCTCCAAGACAGGGATAATGTCATCGCCCATGACTAGATGAGGAAAGTTATCAGCTTGCATAGTGGGCTGGTGGAAAGATCAGCTATTGTTTACTTAGTACCGGTATAGCAGGAACTATGCGAGATTGTTTACATTAACTATCTCCACTTTATAATTTACTCAAATTCAGCAAGAGTTTGGACTCATGCCGGGCTGATGCAGCTCAGCAGTTGAGCGCCAAACCAGAAACCAAGAGGCCCCCAGTTCAATTCCCAGTCAGGGCACATGCCTGTGTTGCAGGCTCCACCCCCTGTGTGTGGGGGCATGGTGTGTGTGTATGTGCAGGATGTAGCTGATTGATGTTTCTCTCTCATGGATGCTTCTATCTAATCTCTCCTTCCCTCTCTAAAAAATCAATAAAATATATTTAAGAGTTGGGACTCAAATACAAGCAATCTTGTTTACTTGGGAGGATTCACCAAGTCTAGCACTGTCCAAGAGCTTTCTGTGATCATGGAAATGCTCTACATATGTACCATCTGACATGATAGGCATTAGTCACTGGTAGCTATTGAGCACTTGTAATGTTGCTGGTGGGATCGTGTGAGTAAATTTTAAACCTTATTTAGTTTGAGTAATTTAAATAACCACACATGGCTACTGAGTACTGTCCTAGCATTGGTAGAGGCACAAGTCTTGGATTTGAAATCTACCCTTTTGCTCACTGGCTCAATTTGGGGCAAGCTACTACATCTTATGGAACCTGTTTCCTTAGCCATAAAATGGGATCACTGTCTCTCCGAGGTTGGTTTAGCCCAAATGAGCTCATTAGGCAAAAAGGACCAAAGCTCTTTATAGGTGGGGGTAACAGTTTTTAAAATGGGTGGTGCCTAGATTGCAATGGAAGACTCTGGATTAGGGCCCTAGGCAGGGATGTCAGGAACCGTAAGATTGCTTCTGGTGGTGACCCCAGGCCCAAGTACCAGTCACATGGTCTTTGGAAAGAAAAAGCCCCACCTCCCCTCTCTCTTTCCACATATGCAGACAGAGCACAGACCTCATGCAGCCCCAAAGGGGCAAGAAGAGAGTTTAATCAGGGGCGGGGGGACCCATCAGAATAAGAAAAGGTACAGCGAGCATGGGAGCAGAGAAGCCGGAGCAGGTGGGAAGGCCCAGCCAGGAATCTGATAGGACTCACCTCTCCACCTCAGCACAGGCACTGCACTGACAGACAAGGCAAAACAGTGACCCCTCTCAGCTGGGAGGCCTGGAAGTGGCCCCTGTGACCAGAGGTTGCCTGGCTTTCTGGTTCCAGCTCCTAGGTGTGGCTGGTGGCCACTGGTTCAGCCCTTGTCCCCAACCAGTGCTGAGTGGCGATTTTTAGGCAGAGCTCAGGAAGCTAGCCACTGCTTCTACTGGGCTCAAGGAGGCTTGAGAATAAGAGGGCAAGGGAGAGGAACTGGAGTCTGAAACCTCCCTCCCTCCCCACATGGGGTGACTTGGGGGAGGAACAGTAGTCGCCTTTTGGCTCCAGGCCCGCCCAGACCCACAGCGACCAATAAGGTACAATCACTGGGACCAGTCACAGCCACTGGAGGTGGAGGTTTTTGTTTAAAAAAAAAAAAAAAAAAGACAAAAAGGTTACAGTCTCCTACAAGCACAGAGTTTAAATTTCAAGACACTAAAAAAAAAATCCGTCCGCCCAGGGGACTGAACATCAGAAGCCAGCCTGACCAGGCACGTGTGGCCTTGGGGCAAGTTCACTGCTGCTTTGTCACCAGCTAGCAAGCGCACCACCCCCCCCTCCCGCATTTAATGCCCACCCCAACCCAGGTCCCCTCTGCTTCTGCTGTCGCTCTGAGAAGTGACTCCAGGATGCCTTTGCAGAGACACAGGAGATTCTGAGGGGGAAGGCCACGAGATCCAGTCAGATGTTTAAAACTGTCAAGAAAACAAAGAAATGGTGAATGATGGTTACTGCTGTATTCCAGTAGGCCTGCTGAGGGGGGGTGAGGAGGGCCGATCTGAGAGCTGCCACTGTGCTCAGACCTCTGAGGGGGCAGGATTAGGTCCCAGGACACCCCTGTGGGCATGCTTTTCCCAGTGATCTTTAGGACACTGGCCCTAAACCTAGCACTAGACAAGGCAGCGAAATTAAAGGTGGTATGGGCTTTTCCATAGCTCCTCTTAGCCATGTCACAGAGGCTGCTATAAAGCACTGTCACAGCAACTTGCTTCTTTAGAGATGCAAGGGCTTGGGGACTCAGAGGGCTCAAGCTCTGTGTGGTCCTCCAACCTAGGACAGGCCCTTGACAAGTTTCCTGCCATCAAGTATCCCTCATGGTGCCAAGAACAGCCCTGGACATTTTACAGACCAGAGGTTATAGACCAATGAATGAATAGCCAAGCCCCAAAATGAGCCCATACAGTGTTTAAAAGAATATGAATTAGTTGCCAACCTTGAAAATAAGGGAGACTCTGGATACTAATCCAGACTTTAGGATTCTTTTTTAAATTTTTTATTTTTTTTTAAATTTTTTTGGTGGAAATTTATTAAAGAACAAGTACAGATTCCCACGTGGGGAGGGGGAAAGAGTCCCTTTATTATTTTTTAAAATATACTTGTATTGATTTCAGAGAGGAAAGGGGAGGGAGAGATAAATAGAAACATCAATGATGAGAGAGAATTATGGATCAGCTGCTTTCTGCATGCCCCACACTGGGGATCAAGCCTGCAGCCTGGGCATGTGCCCTGACTGGGAATCGAACCGTGACCTCCTGGTTCATAGGTTGATGCTCAATCACTGAGCCATGCTAACCAGGCAAGACTTTGGGATTCTTTTGAAAGCTGTAAGATGAAGCTGTATGGTGGTGATCCTCTTCAGGTGAGGCATGAGTTCACTAGGTCCCTACACAATCCACTTTATTCACATACATTACCTGCCCACCTGAATATGTGACCCCTGCCAGATGCCAAAGTACTATTCCAGGATCTCGGAGTCTGAAACTTAGCTCCTAGTCCTGGTTCTCCCACTTACTGAGGGACCTTGGGAAGGTGATTTAACTTCTGGAGCTCTAGTTTACTAATCTGTAAAATGGGGATTAACACCTGCCTCAAAGATTGTGTTTTTTTAAATGTAGAGAGAGAAACATTGATATGAGAAACACTGATTGCCTGCCTCCTGAACGCCCCCTACTGGGTATCAAGTCCACACCCCTAGCATGTGCCCTGACTGGGAATCGAACTGGCAACCTTTTGGTGCATGGGACAATGCTAAACCAACTGAGCCTCTATGGCTGGGCAAAGATTGTTTAAGTTATTAAATAAAGCATGTGGCCCTAACCAGTTTGGCTCAGTGGATAGAGCGTCGGCCTGCGGACTGAAGGGTCCCAGGTTCGATTCCAGTCAAGGGCATGTACCTTGGTTGCGGGCACATCCCCAGTAGGAGGTGTGCAGGAGGCAGCTGATTGATGTTTCTCTCTCATCAATGTTTCTATCTCTCTATCCCTCTCCCTTCCTCTCTGTAAAAAATCAATAAAGTATATTTTAAAAATAAATAAATAAATAAAGCATGTGAATTGCTTTTTAGCTGCCTAACTATAAAAATATAATTATCATAAGAGTGATTAGTGCATAAATGAGTTAAGTACTAAATTGGGGCAAGAACTATTTTTCTTCACAGTTGAATGCAAAGGCCTCCTAGTGCCCTGGCCATAAAACTTTGGTACTACAATACATACAACACTCACTATCTGCCAAGTGATATGCTTTACATGTATTTCCTCATTGTTCAACCACATGAAAGGTTCATATTAATTGCTCAGTCTCCTCATTTTGCTGCTGAGGAAACAAGCTTAGTTAAGAGGTTCAGTCCATGCCCAAGCAGGCAAGGAGCCTAGACTCACACCCAGGTGGTCTAACTTCATAGCCTGTGTGATCTGAACAAGCACACTTACCCTGTGCGCACAGTAAAGCTACTCTGTATGCTGGCTGCCCTCAATATAATTAAAGCCCAGGGGAAGCGGGTGTAATTTCCATTTTTAGGAATCTGAGCTCCTTCTGGGCTGGGCCTGTATGCACTGGTAAGAATAAACATAAATCTACCATCTAGGGATCACTGTCAACTCTGAATGGAACATGTCAACAAACCAAAGATTGTTTGGAAGAAGAAAAAGAAGGCGGCATGTCCTGAATATCTAAACAAGAACAACTGTGTCATCAGTTCATCAATGTTTACAATTCCTCCTCTTCAGAGGACTGCAGTCCTTTCAGTTAGGAAGGCATAAACAGTTGAAAAAAGATCCAGAGGACTTAGGCCAGGAAAGTGATGGAAAACAGCTTGAAGAAATTGTGGCTTAAAGCCTGAGAAACAGACGCTGAAGGAAAATATTTAAGTCTGTTTGAGGAGTGGAATTACACTATGATTAATTGTCCTACATTCCTAGAAAATCCACACGTGGATTTAACATGCCTCACTTGGGGCTTGCACTAGATATAGAGGACTCTGTACATTTTGACGTATAGAATTTAGCATCTAAGACCCAATAGACTAGGAGAGAGGTATCCCCTAGACACCCAGTTATGGAAAATGCCCTGCACCTCTGAAAGATGAAGCTCATGTTCTCCAGCCTCAAGGCACCTGGCTGATGTGGCACCCACCAGAGATCCTAGAGGCCTCCGGAAATACTCACACACTGGCACCACTTTCCTGCCAGATGCTAAATTCTTAACAGGACCCATGGCTGCTCCTGTCTCTGGAAGGAAACCAGGAAAGCCCTTACTTACATTCTTAAGGAACTCCTCAGCTACGATACGGGCACGGGCGTTGACCGACAGCTTCATCTCACTGATCTCTTTGTCGATCTCCTCCATGAAGTGGATCACAAAGTCCACCAACTTGTGTTTATACATCTGCTCTGTGTGGAAGTTGGTGATCAGAAAACTGATGTCATAACCCTAGGAAAGGAAGACAGCAGGAAGAGAAAAAAAGGAGATTAGCACCCCAGGGGGAACTTAGCTGGCCATGTCCTCTGGGTTCACTCAGTCACATGCTTCCAGCTGATTGCAATCTTCTCTCAAGCTACACCTTTCAGTCAGCAGCCCACCTGCTCTGGTGGGGTGTCTATGTTGGATCCAAGGAACTGAACCCAGTTGAGGATTTTGTGCATATCAGACGTCTCAGCAAGACTATCTGTGGCACAAATAGTAGCATTCAGAATGAGTCAAGGGAGAGTGAAGAGACTTGAAATTTTGTCATAGAAGAATCAAATAAAACAGGGGACACTTAGTCTGAAGAGATGCTGTGGGAGACAGATTGGATAGAGCCTTTAACTGTCAGATCGGTTGTGTGTGGAAGAGTAATTTTACTTATCCTGGGTGGCCTCAGAGGTTAGGGCTAGGACCAGAAGATTTTAGCTCAGAATGAGGACTAGCTTGTCCAACACGTCTAATGTATCTGGTGATGCTGCATGCAGCTCTGTGTGGGTGGTGTTGCTCAGTCATTGGGGACATTTTAAGTCAATATGACAGGGAGTCTGTGGAGAGGACTGAAGTACAAAGTCAGCAACAACTGACCCAGTCAATTGTATCCTTGAAAGACTATGAAATCAGCTAGCAGCAGAGCTTAGAAAGAATTTGACTCACTGTGTCCTTTTTGCTGCTACATTCTCAATTCAAGCAGTGGCTGGATGCCCTACAGTTAGAGAAGTAGCAATCCTGGTTCTAGAAACAATCCCATGCCAGTGACAGTGGACTTAGTGATAGAATCCTGGACATCATGAACATGTGAATCACAGTCTCACCTCCACTGGTTTCCTTCGAAGGATAAAGAAATTCTCTGCTCGCATCATCATAAAGCGCATGAACTTGTGGCATAAAATCTTCTCAATCTCATCAGCCTATTGAGAGCAAAGCAGAAAAGTTTCCCTAAAGCTGATACCATAAACTAACAGAAGCCTGTAGCCTGGGCTTCTGACCCAATTCCCCCAAGGCTCACTGAAGCCAGAGGGGTTTGGGACTGGGAGCACTCTGCCTGAACTTTGAATCATGGGACACTTGGTTGCCAATTGAAAGGAGGGTCTATAACAGGGGTCCTCAAACTTTTTAAACAGGGGGCCAGTTCACTGTCCCTCAGACCGTTGGAGGGCCGGACTATAGTTTAAAAAAAAACTATGAACAAATTCCTATGCACACTGCACATATCTTCTTTTGAAGTAAAAAAACAAAACGGGAACAAATACAATATTTGTATTTGCATGTGGCCCGCGGGCCGTAGTTTGAGGACCCCTGGTCTATAATATTAGATGTGCTCCAACAGGGCATTATCATGATCTCATCTTTGTCCATTCCAGAAGGGAATTTTGGCAAACCTGAGTGTTCTACCCACTTCTTCCAGAGTCCTCATCTATATTCAAAGATGCCTTTCTCTTTCTCATTTCACTAGTGCTACATTTCCCAGTCTGTGATATATTTCACCTGGCTTATCAGAGACTGAACATGAAACGATTCCCAGTTTCTCCCTGAACTTAAATATTTCTAAGAAGTAATTTTGCAGCTGGGTAATAGTATGCCCTGAACAGTCCGCAACACTTTATAATCTCCTTTTTTAACAGAGAGCAGACCCCAGAGGTAGGGCTTCCTGTAGGCAACAGAATCACTGTTTGTTTTCATTAGGTTTATTTTTTAGAGTTCCCTCCATCTGGCAAGTGATATTGTTCTTCCACTTATGACATAGCTTCTATTAAAGAAACTAAGTCAATTTAAAGAAACCTACTAAGTATACAGCTGTCAAGATGGTTCACAGATATGGCAAAAATTATGGGGGTGCTGGGAAGGTCAGACATTTGTAAAACATCTAAGGAAATATAATTGCACTTTGTTTTTTACCCTAAACCTTACTTTCAGAGTTTATGACTGGTACTGGTACTGTTACTATTTATTTTCCTGAACTGGACTTATTCTTCACTCCTTAGGAATGGTTCTGTGAGCTAATACTAACTGGCCCATGGCCTTGGCTGCTACATTTCCTGACTTCTAATCCAGGGCAAGGCCTAGGCCAGTGATGGGAACCTATGACACGCGTCTCATTTTTTTGGTTGATTTTTCTTTGTTAAATGGCATTTAAATATATAAAAATTTCTATATGTGACACGGCACCAGAGTTAAGTCAGGGTTTTTCAAAATGCTGACACGCCGAGCTCAAAAGGTTCGCCATCACTGGCCTAGGAGATAAGAGTTGCTTGCTCTTTATTCTACCGACCTGCTGAGTTTGGCAAATCATTTCCTGGGTATATAGTCAAGTTTCCATCCACCCAGATCTCAGTGGGGATCCCTGGCCTCGTGGAGAGGCAGGGGCTCCACAGTGAGCTCACCTGTTTCACAGCAATGCTGACCCGCACAGAGTTGATGGAGCCCTCAATCAGAACCTTTTCCTTCTCATTCCTGCTGATGGTCACAGGTTGTAACAGGAGCTCTTTGCTACTCCTGAAAACACAATGTCACAAAGGCTCTGTACTAGAGAGGAACAGAATGCTCAGGGAGACCCCACACAGGTCCTACAATCACTTCCTGAGACCAGAGTCCAAGGAACAGGAGACTCACAAGCAGGGCTGCTCCAAGATGGGGGCCAGTGAGTGTATTCTCAATGGAAAGAGCACAGGCTCTGGAGTCAGGGCAAAGAGGTTTTGAAATCCAGCCTCCTCTGTTATTTTTCCTGGGCAAGTTACCCTACTGGAATCTTAATTTTCTCATCTGTAAAATGACTGATTCCTATTTCACTGGCAAGGACTGAGAGAGATAAAGAGGGGTCAAGTGTCCAATAGCATGCCAGGAACATGTAGGAGGAGCTTTACAAATGACAGCTCTTACTTTAATATAGGCAAACCCACATACCATTTAAGGAATGAGAGAGGATGCCTTGGAGAAAAGGACAAACTTAGTCTGGCATCTTAATTATCAATCCCTATTGATTCATTCATTCAGCATTAAGACCCCTCTTAGCTCAGTTCCCATTTTCATGCCTCTGCATCCCTAGATCTATGTAATGGTAATCAACTGCAGTGGTAGTGTCTGTGAGCTGTTGTCACATTAAAGTGCCTATTAGAGCCTGGCTGGTGTGGGTCAGTGGTTGAGTGTTGTCCCATGAACCAGGTCACAGTTCAATTCTCGGTCAGGGCATATCCCTGGGTTTTGGGCTCGATCTCCAGTGTGGGGCGTGCAGGAGGCAGCCGATAAATGATTCTCTCTCATCATTAATATTTCTATCTCTCTCTCCCTCTCCCTTCTTCTCTGAAATCTATAAAAAAAAATTTTAAATGCCTATTAGAAACCATATGTGTTAAGTAACATAACATGGCACATGCTAACATCTTGTCAATTTTTTAAAATTTAAATCATATCAATATAGTGTGGTAACACCATGTCTCTCAGTTATACATATGTTCCAGATTAAACTTTAAAGGGTAAAAGAACAACTTGCTTACAAAACATAAACTAGATAAGAGAATATAACCCAAAATGCAGAACATTTGGAGTAGGAGATGAAAGAGTCCAAGTTGATTGGGAGAAAAAAAATCATCCTTGATGTTTAAATTAGAAAAGAATGGAGATAGCATCTCAGATAACTAAATTCTCCATCCTCTTAAACTACCCTTGGGTCCAATAATACCACAGGAGATACTTCCCAAACAGCTCTACTCTGAGAAGTCATACCTGTGTCAAGCAATCTTTACACCAGACTAACTTCTCTCCTGGGTTTTGTCCTGCTAACCCACTGACCCTGTTTTCTGAACTCCAAATGAGGAATCACTGTTCATCTGGCAGCAAGACAAAATATGTGAACTGTTGTTGTCCTGCCAACTCCAGAATGGAAGTTCATGGCACATTCTAGCCATCTCTGAGGCTGCACCCATCACCCCCACCATGACCTTTTTCTTCCCTACCTGACTTCAACCTCCGGTTTGTTGTGTCGTTCCACAACCTGGGAGGAGAAATTCTCCAGGCAGAGGGCAGCCTGCAATGTGGCCCGCACGGCACTCAGGTAGGGACGGAGAGTGGCAGTCTGTAGGAAAAACCCCAAGGGAGGATCAGAATCTGTCTCACAGACCCACTCGCCCCCTGCTTTGGCTACTCAGGAGCCAGAGAGTACTGAGCCGGGCTCTCAGACAGCAAAGTAAAGGTGCCTACCATTCTAATTTCCTGAGCAGTAGATCTCAACAGGGGACCATTTTGCCTGCCAGGGGCACTCAGCAATGTTGAGACATTATTCACTGGCACTACTTGGGATGGGGCGCTATTGGCACTGAGTAGATAAGAGGCCAGGCATACTATTGAACGTTCTACAATGCACAACAAAGAATTATTCAGGCCCATATAGTGCTGAGGTTGAGAAGCTCTGGTATAGAGGCATGCAGGTGAGTGACTGTCCTCAATTATCTTTTGAACCAACATATGGATGTCTACTATGTGCCAAGCACTGAGCTAGGTGCTGGAAATGTAAGATGATTAAGACTATCTCTACCCTTAAATAACTCAATGGGGAGGAAAGACCATGATATAAAGGATAACTGTGGCATAACTAGATTTATATTTATAGAAGAAATTGGCTTTGATTTGAAGATGGAAAAGGATTAGATTTTACAATGAGAAAAATAAGGGCATCCCCACTAGAAGGATCAGCTTCTAGCTACATTGGCTTCTCTTCATTTCCTTATATTGGTATTAGCCAAGTTGATTTCTCACCTCAGGGTTTCACACATGCTGAACTATCTGTCTGCAGGCTTTTCTAACCTCTCTTTACTTAAGTCATCCTTCAGATGTTGGTTTACTCAGAGGAGGGCTCTTCCTCAGAGAACTCTTTCTTGACTTGCCCTTCAAAGCATTTCTTAAAATTTACAGTAACACATTCCTCATACATCTTTAGTAAAGTGATCTCTCCTTCTCTAGACTGTAAGCCTCATGATCAATAAACCATGTCTATTTTATTCAAATCTACATACCCTACACCTTGCTCAGTACCTAACATACAAGGTGGGACAAAAGTAGGTTTACAGTGCGAGTATACAAAAGTCTGTTCTTGTATTATTATTTATTAATGTATTGTTTTCCACATGAACTATAAACCTGTTTTTTGCCCCACCCTGTATATAGTACCTTATTCATTTCCTGCACAATAAATGAATGAATGAAATAACTTAAGCAAAGTTAGGATAA
This sequence comes from Myotis lucifugus, assembly GCF_000147115.1. Classification (NCBI taxonomy): domain Eukaryota; kingdom Metazoa; phylum Chordata; class Mammalia; order Chiroptera; family Vespertilionidae; genus Myotis; species Myotis lucifugus. Next base: position 15,332,136 of record NW_005871056.1, read on the forward strand.
CACACAGGGCATTAAGAGTTCCAGAAGTAGTAATGAATACAATGTTGCTGTATATGGAAAGTATTTTAGAGTCAGTAAATGAGGCTGCAATGATAGCCTGGAGATTCATGGAGAATCTCAAATGCCAGGCTACTGAGTTTGGCTTTTCTTTTATGGTGGTAAGAAACTGCTGGGGAATTCTGAGAGGAAGTTACACAACTACATGGAGGCTCTGTGCAGAATGGATTGGAGAGGAAGTGAGACAGAAAGCAGAGAGGGTTATTCAAAGAGTGCTGATGAGAGCCTGGACGGGGCTGTGGAAGAGGACAAGCAGCGAGTAGCACAGGGATTAGATTGACAAAGATGTAAATAATTATGACATTAAATACCTCCCAACAAACTACGGTCCATCAGCACAATGAAATACTACTCAGCAGTAAAAATTTTAAATGACCAAACCCGTGATGCCTGCCCTTTCACCATTAAAATAGTCTCATATAATACCCCAATAAACTTGATTTTTTTTAAAAAATCGAGAGGTATGGCCAGTGTCAGGAACATAGGAGGACAAGCAATTTAGGAGAGAAGCGGAGTTTTGCTCTGGAGGCCTAATGTCAAGGTGTCTTCAAGATATCCAGGCAAACCTTTGAGAGAGTTGAGGAAGGCAGATTCAGGAGTCACCATGAAACACCAGGCCATGAAAGCCAGGAGACGAGATACTTATCACTTAACTTCCGGGAACATTTATCAAATGGGAGGATCTCCAGGGAGGAAGGGGTCGGCAGTACCAGGTCTTACACATTACATCCTGCAGTGAGGCTAACACAGTGAAGTTCTGACCAGGAAGGGGCTTGGGTGGACATCCTTCAGCACGGTAGGCGCAAGGCAGGGGCAAGGGAAAGAATGGGATACCGAGGTCTGGACGCTTCCCTCGGGAAGCTGTGGGGGTCAAGCAGGCAGGAGGGAGCAGAGCAGCGCATTTAGTGAAGCTCTTCTATTCTGGGGAAGTGGCCCTACTACACGCCTCAGCGCCTACAACTGGCTCAGGCCTACTATGTGCGGGGAGGCCCTACCACGAGTCTAGGAAGCGCCACTTCCGGCCCCCTCAAGCATCAGGAGTATTCTCCACCTGCCCGGGGGCCAAACCAGGGTGCCACCGGGCTGCTGCTCACCGGGGCGTCACCCGCTGGCCCCTTCCTCATTCGGCCCCTACCCCGCCCCCCTCCTCCCAGCCTCGTCGTGCCCCCAAACCCCCAGCATCCCTTGGCCCGGGCCTCTCCGCCGCAAAGCCGTATCCCCCCAAACCCACAGTGCTAAGGGAGAAGAGGGGGTGAAGCGGGGGGACGGGGAGGGTCCCCGGCCCGGCACTCTCACCATCGCGGGCGCTGGCTGGGCCGGGAAGCGGAAGTACGGAAGTGGCCCGGCCCGCGACGCCTGCCCTTTCACAGCGGCGCAGCCGCGGTCTCCGCCCAGACTTCCGGGCGGTACCATCGCTGCTCCGGGCGGGGGAAGGGAAGCCTCGGGACACTTGGTCCTTCGGAATTTTTCCCGCTGGTGCTGTCTTGCTTTTTTTAGACTCTTGAAGTTTCACACAGATACTCATGCTTCTTCCGTTCTCCATGAAGCTCTCGCTTTTGACTCTGACCTGCTTGGCTTCTTTTCCGCTTTCTTTCCCCATAGTTATGCAATGGTGCGGCCCGGCCGCAGGTTGGGCACCATATTTGGACTAAGCGAGGCGGAGGAGACCTTCGTTCCTTCCGGTTCTGCGCCCCCATCCTTTCTCCGGCCCCTCCTACCGCCGGCCCCAGGGGCTCGGCGGGACTAACCGTCAGACTGAAAACCCGGCCGCCGAGCCCCGCCCTCCAGCCCGGCTGATCCCTAGGGTAGACCCGAGGCGCACCCCTCATCCTGGCAGTGGGCTCGCGGGCGGCCAGCAAGTCCTCCCGCTGGCCACCGAGGGCTCGCCCTTCCGTGTCTCCGCCCCCGCGTCAACTGCAGGGCCCGCTCTCAGCCAGTTCCGGGTGGTTGATACACCAACCGGAACTCCCCGCCCCCTGTCGCGACCCGGTGGTCGTAGGTGGCTGGGGTGAGGAGGTGGAGGGGGCGGGGGCCGCGTTAGGGGGTCCCGAGAGGACGGGGACCCTGAAGGCGGGGTATTGGGGCGACCAAGGTGGGGGGCACCAGCCTTTAAGCAGTCCCACTTCTGTGCCAGTCACTGAACTGGGCTCTTGACGAGCATCATCTCTTAATCCTCAGAACATCCCGGGGAGGTAGGTACTGTTGTTATCCCCATTTTACAGATTCAGGCTTCTTAGAAGGAAACAGACCCAGACTTCTTTCGTCCCCATTTTACAGATGGAAAAACCGAGACTCAGGAAGGTTAAATAACATTATCAGTCACATAAATAGAGAATGGTAAAGCCTGGGTTTGGACCCTGGTATGTCTGGCTTACCAGCCACATTCTTAACCATTATCAGGGAGGGGCAATGTGGGGATGGGCGAGACAAGACGAGGCTGGGAGGCGAATGAACACATTGTAAGAATGGGATGCTTGGAACTCAGAGGCTTAGTTAGCAGAACCCAGGAGGAGTAGAACAAAAGGGAAGAGCATCGGGAAGACAGGGCATAGCACATCATGGTGGTGAGGCGCACAGATGCACAACCACCTGCATTCAAATTGCATTTTGGTAAGTTTGGGCATGTAACCCCCCTTACAGAGTCTCAGTTTCCTTATTTGTAAAATGGAGATCACATGGTTCCTGTTCAAGGGTTTGGAATTCAGTGAGAAGCTGGTAAAATGCCCTGTGCTTGGTGCACAGTAGGTGGTCTGTGAGTAGAAACTGTGCCATCAACCTGTCAAAAGGGTACTGAAGCCTGGTTTTCTCCTTGACGCTCGCACACGATGGAGAGAGCCCTTGGGCTTTTCTTGTGCCGTTCCATCTACCATCAATGGCCCTCTCCTCTCCAGCTCCCCAGGGTCCTGTATCCTAGGCCATGAGTGAACTGAAGGACTGCCCCTTGCAGTTCCATGACTTCAAGTCTGTGGACCACCTGAAAGTTTGTCCACGCTACACGGCAGTGCTGGCCCGCTCTGAGGACGATGGCATCGGCATCGAGGAGCTGGACACTCTGCAGCTGGAACTTGAGACCCTGCTTTCCTCTGCCAGTCGGCGCCTGCGAGTGTTGGAGGCTGAAACCCAGGTGATACCCTACAGAGGGGACATCACCAGGGATGGACTGTGACAAGTTATGGGTGGGTCATTCAGTTAGCCCCATCTGCTAAAGCCTGGGGCACAGGAGGTTGGAGGGGGAGGGAGAGACCCAAATTGGGCTTGTGTGATATGCAGGAACGTGGGTAATCCTCATAAATTGCAAAATTTTTAATTCAAGCATTTATTGACACACACACACACACACACACCCCACCATTATGTTGTGGGTACTATGCAAATCATTAGAGAGAGGTAATTAGGACAATTCTGGCTTTCAGGGAGTGTGCCAACTAAAAGGAGGGTGGGTGCAGACAAGTACCAGGTGATGTGTTATGGATAGGGGTACCGCTAGTACCCTTAACCATGGAATGAGGAAACCTGCTTTTGAATCTTGGCCTAAGCACTTGCTAGTGTTGCTGTTTTCAGCTATGTGACTTTGGGAAAGTTACATTCTATTTCTGAGCATCAGTTCTCTATTTGTAAACCGGGCTGAAAAATAGCACCTATCTCAGAGTTTTTGTGAGGATTAAGAGATTTTTATTTTTATTTTTTGGCAAAGGCTCAACCTAATGTTATAAGTGAAGGTTTGCTGGGAGGCTTACTTGTCTTCACCGAAAAGTTACCACCAGCATATTTTCCCAGAGCTAACATGTACTGGGGTTGTTTTTTTTTTGGCCTTTCTGCTAAGTACTACAGAAGTGCATCAGAGTACAGACGAATGAATGGAATGGTAAGTATATGAATAAAATCCTGAGAGAGGTACAGAAAAGTTTGAAGGATGAATAGGAGTTTACTAAATAAAAGGGGGATGGGGAAAGACCTTGGTGTCTCCTCAAGTTCTAGATCCTAGTTCTTTACTGGGAAAAGAGTTGTCCTGTGTCTTCCCTTCTCCCCCTCAGTGTCAGTCTCTGAATTGCAGATCCTCACTGACTGGCAGGATAAGAAAGGTGACCGACGATTCCTGAAGCTGGGTCGAGACCATGAGCTTGGGGCTCCCCCCAAACATGGGAAGCCCAAGAAGCAGAAACTGGAAGGGAAGGCAGGACATGGACCGGGCCCTGGCCCCGGGCGACCCAAATCCAAAAACCTTCAGCCCAAGATCCAGGAATATGAATTCACTGATGACCCAATTGATGTGCCACGGATCCCCAAGAATGATGCCCCCAACAGGTTCTGGGCCAGAGAACATAGCGGGGCATTGGGATTCGGGAAGTGGAGACTGTGGAGAAGCCCTGGGCTGAGGCTTGTGGGACAAGGGTGCCCACTGAGGATCTGTTTCTCCCTGCAGGTTCTGGGCTTCAGTGGAGCCCTACTGTGCTGACATCACTAATGAGGAGGTGCGCACGCTAGAGGAGCTGCTGAAACCCCCAGAAGATGAGGCTGAACATTACAAGGTAGAAACCCTGAGCCTCAACAGACAAGGTAGAAAACAAGAGGGTTCAGAGGTGCCTCAGCATTAAAGCTCCCAAAGCCATATATCATCTTCCTTTCCCTACCCTGCCCAGTCTCCTGTCTGCCCCATTATCCCACTCAGACATCCAGTCTCTCATCTTTCTCCTGCATTGCCTCCCTTCTATCCCACCCAGATGGTTACTATCAAATTCAGTGAGGCTTTCTCTTGTTTGCACGTCTCCATCCCCTCTGTTTTGGTTCAAGACTTCCATGAGCTTTCACCCAAACAGGTTCTTAATACTTCCTGCCTCCAAAGGGGCCTTTTTTCCTATAAAATGTAAAAGTTTATTTTTTGATGATGAAAATAAAACAGATTCCATTAAAGAAAGTGTAGAAAATAGAAGTGTTGGGGGAACTCTCCCATAGGTCCACTGTCATGCTCAGATGCGACACGACCCTGCTCCCAGTCTTCTGGCTCTCATTACCCACAGGATCGAGTCCAAGTGTCTCAGTCCTTGGTGGCACAGCCCCAGCGCCCCTCTCCAGTTTCCTTGGCCATGCTCCCTCTTCATTGCTGCATTCACCGGCCCCACCAAGCACCTTACCCTTACTCCTGACCCCCACAGGATCCTTACTGGGCTCTGGGCCTCTGCACTTGCTCTCCTCCTCTTGGCACACTGATTCACCGTTCAAACCCTGACCTCGTGTTACCTTCACCAAAACTCCTTTGCAGATTCCCCAGCAGAAAGTTGGTCTCTTTTGAGGGCTGCCACAGGACTTTGATCTACCTCTGTTACGTCACTTGTCTGAATTTTTTAAAAATGTATTTGAAAAAGTAATCCATATAGGCAGTAATAAATTCAAGCAATACAAAAGAGAATTCCTTCTCCTGACCCTAAAGTCTCTCCTACAGATCCCGCCCCTGGGAAAGCACTACTCCCAACGCTGGGCACAGGAGGACCTGCTGGAGGAGCAGAAGGACGGGGCCCGGGCAGCAGCTGTGGCTGACAAGAAGAAAGGCCTCATGGGGCCACTGACCGAACTGGACACTAAAGGTAGGCCCCTCACCTCGCTGCCTACCCCAGGCTAGGACTTGAGTTCCCAGAATTTCAGCCCAGTTACCCACCACTTCTCTGCCTGCTTCAGATGTGGATGCCCTGCTGAAAAAGTCTGAGGCCCAGCATGAGCAGCCTGAAGATGGATGCCCATTTGGTGCCCTGACACAGCGCCTCCTGCAGGCCTTGGTGGAGGTGAGCACCCCAACCCAAAACAGCAACCACATTTACTTTCTATTTTAATGTTTTCTTTCATTCTTTTTTTTTTTTTTAATCTCAGAGTGAGAGAGAGAGGGAAGGAGAGGAGAAGAGAGGGAGGGATGGAGAGGGAGAGAGAGAATCAATGTGAGAGAAATATCAACTGGTTGCCTCCCACACACACTCCAACTGGGGACCAAACTTGCAATCTGGGTATGTGCCCTAACCAGGAATCGAACCCACCACCTTCTGGTGTATGGGACGATGCACCAACCAACTGAGCAACACCAGCCAGGGCTTATTTCATTTTTACTGAAGTATATTATACATTTAGAAAAGTACATAGGTCTTAAATGTATAGCTTTGTAACTTTTCACAAATGAGCACTTGTATGATAAAACATTACCAGTATCCTAGAAGCCCTTCCCAGTCTCTAACCTCCCCAAAGGTAGCCACTACTTCACAGTTACTTGAGTGTTGGCTAAGGGCTGAGCCCTGTGCAAGTGACTTTCCACACACCCTCTCGTTGGAGGCAAGCACAGTGGTTAGCCTCATGCTACACACAAGAAGATTGAGGCTCAAAAAAAGGGAACTGTTTGCTTGAGGTCACATAGCTATTACATAGAAGCAGGACTCAAACTCCAGGTTCAGGAACCCTTTTCTTTATGCTCTCTGTCTGACCTTATGCACATCCCTTCACCTCACTGAGCCTTGGTTTCCTCTCTGGCCCAAACACAATAGTGTATTTCTCTCTCATGTAACAGTCTCAGGCACATGCTTCAGGTTGGCTGAGGGGAGGAGGGGGGTCTCTGCCCCACACCGTCAGACAAGGACACCAGCTGTGGTGACTTTGTCATCTTAAACATGCACTCTGCACAAGGTTACTCTGGGTGTGATTGGCAGTCGAAGCCCACAGAAAAAGAGCCAGGAGGGGTGTATGAAGGAAGACTAATGGGCTATGACTGGCTGTAGCTTTTGTCTCTCCTGATCACTTTCCACTGGAAAGAATTTGTCACATGACTACACCTGACTTCAAGGAAGGCTGGGAAGTATTGTGTATGTGGGCAGCAATAAACCCAGCCAGTGTGGCTCAGTGGTTGAGTGTCCACCTATGAACCAGGAGATCACAGTTCGATTCCCAGTCAGAGCACATGCCCATGTTGCAGACTCAGATCCCCAGTGTGGGGCATGCAGGAAGCAGCTGATCAATGATTCTCATCATTGATGTTTTTATTTCTCTTTTTCTCTGAAATCAATAAAAATATAATTTTCTAAAAAGAATGGCTTTTGGACAGCTAGCAGCCTCTGCCACAATATGCTTAGCACAGTGCCTGGTGCATTGCAAACATTTAACAAACCTTAGCTGCTGTCACTGTCATTGAGTGCTATCTTTGCTCTTCTGTGCTCCCCTCTATTGGAATCAGTACAAAAAAAAGGGATTTCTAAAATGATCAAAGCTTTTTAGAGGCTGGAAAGGTTTTCTGGGCTGGATGGGATCAGAAAAATAAAAGGATATTTTTGGTCTGTGAAGACTCTCCGTGTAGTCAGAGGGGAGCAGGAAAACAGAAATACTATAGCTCTTTCTCCTACTTCATTTATGTGGTCTTCTAGGAAAATATTATTTCCCCTATGGAGGACTCCCCTATTCCTGACATGTCTGGGAAAGAATCAGTGGCCGACGGGGCAAGCACCTCTCCTCGAAATCAGAACAAGCCTTTCAGGTAAGTGGCATCTTATCCACACCTCATAGTCTGGCTCCTGTTTCTGTTGACTTTTGTTCATCCTGACACGGGGAATTCTTAATTAATAGAGAGGCCGAGGGCAGTTTGAGAAAGCCCAATAAAAGTTTCAAATATGCATGCTGGCCCAGCATTTCTGCATGCACAGACTTAGTACAGGGTTGTTAATCAGAGCACTGTTCTTACTGCAAACAACCTAAATGTCCAACTGAAGGTTAGTGATTGGCTAAATTGTCATAACTCTATATGATAAAACAACTTGCAACTATTAATCATATAAGAGAAATATAATTAATTGACATGAAAAGATGTAAACAGTACAGTACTAAGTGGGGAAAAGGTCACTTGTAGCACAGTACAGACAGTGTGGTCCTTTTTTATTTAAGATATATTTAAATGTGTGTACATAGGGAAAAACATAAATGATCTATAATAAAAGACTGGAAATAATATATAACAAAATCTGGAATAGCCTGGCCGGTGTTGCTCAGTGGTTGAGTGTTGACCTATGAATTAGGAGGTCACCGGTTCGATTCCTGGTCAAGGCACATGTCTAGGTTGTGGGCTTAATCCCCAGTAGGGGGTATGCAGGAGGCAGCTGATCAGTGATTCTCTCTCATCACTGATGTTTCTATCTCTCCCTCCCTCCCTCTCCCTTCTTCTCTGAAGTCAACAAAAAAATACATTTTTAAAATCTGGAAAAAAAAAATATATATATATATATACATATATATATATGTATATATGGCACAGCAGTCTCCCCCTTGTCTGCAGTTTTGCTTTCCCCAGTTTTCTGTTCCAGATGTGCAGGAGGCAGCTGATCGATGTTTCTCTCTCATCGATGTTTCTAACTCTCTATCTCTCTCCCTTCCTCTCTGTAAAAAAATCAATAAAATATATATTTAAAAAAAAATACATTTTTAAAATCTGGAAAATATATATATATATATATATATATATATATATACACACACACACACACACACACACACACACACACACACATACATATATATATGTATATATGGCACAGCAGTCTCCCCCTTGTCTGCAGTTTTGCTTTCCCCAGTTTTCTGTTCCCTGTGGTCCAAAAATATTAAATGGAAAATTCCAGAAATAAACAATTTGTAAGTGTTAAATTTTTTGCTGTCCTGAGTAGCATGATGAAATCTCAGGCCATCTGCTCCATCCCACCTGGGATGTGAGTCATTCCTTTGTCCAGCATATCCACACTATGTCCTCTTATCTACCCATTAGTCACTTAGTAGCTATCTCAGTTATCATTTGGTTATCAGAGACCACATTCACATAACTTTTATTACAGTAAATTGTTATAATTGTTCTATTTTATTATTAGTTATTGTTAATCTCTTTATTTTAAATATATTTTTGTTGATTTCAGAGAGGAAGGGAGAGAGAGAGAGAGATAGAAACATCAATGATGAGGGAGAATCATTGATTGGCTGCCTCCTGCATGCTCCACACTGGGGATCAAGCCTGCAACCCGGGCATGTGCCCTGACCGGGAATCGAACCGTGACCTCCTGGTTCATAGGTCAATGCTCAACCACTGAACCACACTGGCTGGGCATGTTGTTAATTTCTTACTGTGCCTAATTTATAAACTAAACATTATCATAAGTATGTACATGTAGAAAAACAGTATATATAGGGTTCTCTACTATGCATGGTTTCAGGGAGCCACTGGGGGTCTTAGAACGTATTCCTCGCTGATGAGGAAGGAGTACTGTGTGTGTATAAAATAACATAACAAAATATATGTATATTATATGTAGCATCTTAACAGCAAAATAATGTTAATGTAACAAAATAATAATGTTTCTCTTTGGGTTTTTGACATTATAAAAATTAAAATTCCTTTTTTTTTGGGGGGGTGCAATGGATATATGTTACTTGTGTTTGAAACAAGACAAGATTTGCTTGTCTTTATATTTTTATATCTACATAGATAAAAAGGGGGTGCACAAAGAGAAGGAGGTGTTCACTAACCGTGGATACCTCCAAGGGGTCCCCCTTGTAAACTTGCCCTTGAGCTGAGGGCTGCCTTTCCCTGCAGCGTGCCACATACCAAATCCTTGGAGAGCCGCATCAAGGAGGAGCTGATCGCCCAGGGCCTGCTGGAGTCTGAGGACCGCCCTGCAGAGGACTCGGAGGATGAGGTCCTCGCCGAGCTGCGCAAACGGCAGGCCGAGCTGAAGGCACTCAGTGCCCACAACCGCACCAAGAAGCATGACCTGCTGAGGTGAGTGTGGATGGGATGCATGGGCCAGGGGTTGGCCAACAAGGCCTTGGCCACTGCTTGTCACCTTGTGGGGGCTTTACAACAGGCTTCCAAACCTGGCAGGGCCTCTAAATCACCTGAAGAGCCTTGAAAAAATTTTCAATATCAGGCACCAACCCACAAGTTATGTCTCAAATAGATTCTAATCCTGCAGACTAGGGCTCAGGCTTCTATGATTTATTCATTTACTTATAATTGTGGTGAAAAATATGTAATGTAAAATTGACTCTATACCCATTTGTAAGTGTACAGTTCAGTGGTGTTAACTATATTCACATTGTTGTGTGATTTTTATTTCAGAGAGAGAGAGAGAAAGAGAGAGAAACATCAAAGATGGGAGAGAATCATTGATAGGCTACCTCCTGCACACCGCCTACTAGAGATCAAGCCCTCAACCTGGGCATGTGCCTCCTCGTTCGATGCTCAACCACTGAGCCACAATGGCCAGGCGTGATTTGTTTTTTTAATCTTTTTATGCTTACTTTCTTTCTCCAATGTTTTTTTATGAAAAATTTCATACACACAGAAAATCTGGAAGAGTAGTACAATGAACACCAGTATACTCCCCACCTAGATTTATCAACTGTTAACATTTTGTTTGACATCTGTGATTACTATTGGCCCTTCACCTGAAATTACCCAGTTATTTAGGACCAGTTCTTTAAGGAATTGGTCACAATGTTATTCGTTGTATATTAACTCTCATCTTTTGCCCTGAATTGGTCACAACAAGGGTATAGGTGACATCTGGAAGGAGATGATGGTAGTGCTGCCCTTTTATTGGGGAGATAGAGGAAGCAGCTCAACTAAGTCTCCTTGCTTGTCACAGGCAGGTGCTAACTCTTCCTCACAAAGCCCCAACAGTGAGGGGCATACTCATTCCTTTGGCCAACTCTGCCTCTCTCAGATGTGCTGGAGCCAGCAAGAGAGGCAGAGCAAAGGACTCGGAGTCTCCAAGTGGATGCTTGGTAAAGATGTGCACCATTAAAAGGAGTGGTAGCTGCTGACAAGCTGCTAGGGTGTTTAAGGATAGGGGTTTATGTACAACCTCCTCTGACTATAGCACAGGGGCAGGTGGTATTTTCTCTGTTTACCAAATGAGGAAATAAAGGCCTAATGAAACGAGTGCCCTGCTGAAGGTCACACAGCCCATAAACAGTCAGATGTGACTTGAGCCCAAGGCTGAATCCAAAGCCTCTTTCTAGTTCCCTCTCTAGGGCAAGAAAAGAAAAATACAGATGAAAGAGATACAAGGGAGGGAGGGTGTGGGGAGAGAAAAGCAGAGATGTGCAGATACAGAAGGAATGGGCAGTGAAAGAACTAATTTGGGGCTATCAGAAAGCCAGAGTGCAGGCCTCAGCCCTGCCTTGGACCAGCTGCAGGACCTTAAGGCATCTCCTCCCTGAGCAGCAGCTCCCCTTCTGGAAAATTACCAGGTTGGAGTAGATCAGATCTCTAAGTAACATCCCCCTTAGGCTGCCTGGGTCCTTAGGTTGCTCTGGAATTTGGATGCTGGAGTAAAGCAGGTATTCTGCTGGCAACAGAACACCTTTAAAAGATTGTTTGAAGCCTGCCTGCCTTAATTCAGATCTCTTACTCACTAGCTGTAGGATGTTGGGACATTTATTAACCTTCTTGAGCCTCAGTTTCGTCACTGGTAAGATAGGAATAATTAATGGTTCCTACCTCACATTGTTGTTATGAGGATTAACTGAGCTAATAGTTTTGAAGAGCTTAAGCTAGTATCTATCTAGCACATGGCACCATGTAAGTATGGTTCAGGAACTCTGCTTTTTTGGTCTGAATAGTCCATAGGAGTGCCAGCCTGGGATGGTGGGTGGACTCAGTCTGGAAGAGGGAGAGGCCCCACTCTGGATGTGGGCTTCCCATGACACCTGGCTGGCTGGTCTCCACAGACTAGCAAAGGAGGAGGTGAGCCGGCAGGAGCTGAGGCAGCGAGTCCGGATGGCAGACAATGAGGTCATGGATGCCTTCCGCAAGATCATGGCTGCCCGGCAAAAGAAGCGGACCCCCACCAAGAAGGAGAAGGACCAGGCCTGGAAGACTCTGAAGGAGCGAGAGAGCATCCTAAAGCTACTAGATGGGTAGCCCTCACCCCCACCTCAGGCTGACTTCCCCTGGCTGGAGGAGGAAGGGGAGGGAGGCCCACTTCCTTCTTTGGGTGGCTGGAAGCCTCAGCCTGTGGCTGACTTGTCAAATGTCATATGGCAACAGTCTCTAGAGGACTGTGGCCTTTCCCTGAAGTCCTTTGGCCTAGCTCTGTACAGCCAGGACACAGGAGTCCCTGCTGAGCTGGCCTGGAGCCAAGTCTCTGCTTGGTCCCAGATGAGGGAGACATTTCTGGGCCTTCCTCTCCCTCCTCTTTACCATCCCCCAGCCCCCCACCCCCTACCTGTCTCTCCCTCAAGGACTTCTCCTTTGTGGTTTTGTAAAGTGCAAATTTAAGAATAAAGTGACTGCTGTGGTTTTTTTAAAAAGCATCCAGAATATGTGAATGTCTGTTATTGTGGGGTGGCAAAGGTTTAAGAGAGCATGCTTGGTGGGTCTTGCTCATGGGCCACTAGCCCATGAATGCATTCAGGAAGTACATTCTGAGGATACTTGTGGCTGCAACACGCCCAGCTCAAAGTGGATTAACAACAAGGAAATATGTTAGCTAGGGGCTTGATGGTCCTGAGGCAGAGTGGGTTCCAGGGTTGGCCAATCCAGCAGTTCAACAAGGTTCCAGTATCTCCACACTGTCCTCTCTGCTGTCAGCTTTCACCTAAAGTATGTTCCCCTCCAGCTGTTTAGTGGCAGCCAGTAGCAATGGACAGAGGCCAAATGCTTCCTCATTTACAGTCAGCACAATAGAGGGCAGGAAGGAGCTGGCTTCCAGGGCCTACCAAAAGAGCAAGAAGCCTTTCCAGACCATCCTATGTCTTGTCCAAATTAAGCTTCACATAACCCATTCCTGAACCAACCATTGTGGCAAGGGGTGATTAATGAGTTTAAACTAGTGAGTATCTGCTTTCCCTCTAAGCCCAAGACAATGGGAAGAGAGGGTGGAATCCATCAAAGATCTGAGTAGGAAAGGGAAATGGATGTTGGATAGGCCACCACAGCCTAGGCAGGAGGCTAAGCCTGGGGAATACAGATGAATAAATAGGCTCTTATCCCTGCCTCAAATTGTGAATATGCAGTTTACTATGGGAAGGTTAAGATCCACATGGGAGAGAAAGAGAGAAGATTCCCTGAAGAAATGAACTGAGCTATAAAGATAAAAATGGGAAGCCCTGACTGGTGTGGCTCAGTTGGGTGTCGTCCTATGCACAGAATGGTTGCTGATTTGATTTCCAGTCAGGGCACATGCCCAGGTTTTAGGCTCAGTCCCCGAAGGGGGCGTGCAGAAGGCATTCTTATATACTCAGCAGCTATGTACTGAAGCCGTTCCATGTGGCTCTTGCTGGACTGTCAAATTAGGGTGGACACATGACCCCAGCTTAGTCAATCATAGCACCCGATCCCTTTAGCCACAATGATTGGCCCAAAGAATGGGCATGGGACCCCAGCTGGGCCAATCAAAGGCCTCCCATAAGATTGCTCTATGGATGATGAGAGAAGAGGGTTTCTCTTCTTGTATTAAAAGCCATAGAATGTTAAGGTTGAACCACCTGGTCACTCACTTTCCTGTCACATGAAAGAACCTGCCTGAGAATAAAGCTAACTCAGAGGAGCAGAGCCAGGAGATGGAGGAGACAGGGTCTACATGATGTAGCTAGAGCCCTGGGTTCTCCATTGGATCCTCCAATTACATCAGCCCACAGATGCTTCCTTTAACTCAAGCTAGTTAGCTTTGGAGTTTTGTCATTTGTCGACTAAAAAAGACCTGACTAATAAAAGTGAGTTTGGGCAAAAAGGATGGAGTACAGTCCTAAGAGAGAAGACAGCAAGAGGCCCTGACTCCCACTAACTGCAAGGCCTACCAGCAGCTGCTGCAGTTTTTCAGTGACTCATTGTCCCCATGTTTATAGCCTTCTCAGAGAGAAAATGTTAGCTCTGTACCACACACTATTTTAAACTCATTAAACTACTGAATCTTCTCAACTACCCCATTTGGTAGGTACTAACAACATCCATTCTCAGATGAGGGAACTGAGTTTTAGGAGGTTACGTATCTTGCTTAGTTAAACAATTGGTAAGTGGTTGAGCCAAGATTCAAACTCAGTCCATCTGACTTGCAGACTTTATTACACAACTTGTTGGGGCCTCACTTCCCTACAAGGCTGTAGAGAATGTGAATGGTACTCCTAGGCTTGGGCAGTGACAATATGTGTAACCATGGCATCCCTGCTTGCAGACCCTCTGTTCTTAATTAACATCTCATTTCCATGCTCATTAGGCCAGATCATAAGAATGGTAGGCATCATTGGTAGAATTACAGGAACACTGACAGTTTTACAGAGGCGGTAGGATGGAACCTGAGGCCCCCAGATTAGGTAGAATTGTTAGAAGGGGAAAGTAGATATTATATAGTCATACACTGCATAATGATGTTTCAGCCAATAACATACTACATATATGACAGTTGTCCCATAAAAAGAACCCCCAAGAAAATTCACAGTGAAGGGTTTACCACAAGCTTTTGCAGACCTCAACAAGCTCCTTAAAAAGTTTGAAAACATGGACCCCAACACCAAAAGGTTTTCATTAACAGAGAGGAATGTTCATGGTGCCTTATCTGTTTACACGCAAATCTATGATTTAACACAAAAAAAGGGTGGGGGCGGGGGGGGGGGCGGGGAGGAAGGAAGAGAAAGAAAGGCCCTGGCCGGGTAAGTCAGTTGGTTAGAGCATTGTCCTGGTACACCAAGGTTGTGGGTTTGATCTCTGGTCAGGGTATTAACAAGAATCAACCAATGAATGCATAAATAAGTGGGACAACAAATGAATGTTTCTCTCTTCCTTCCTTTCTAAAATCAATAAATAAAAATTTAAAAAAATAAAAATCAGTAAGCCACCCTGAACATATTTCTTTATTTTTTTTAGAATTATGAGCCCTAGCTGGTTTGGCTCAGTGGATAGAGCACCGGCCTACTGACTGAGGGGTTCCAGGTTTGATTCTGGCCAAGGGCACATGCCTGGGGTTGCACATGCTCGATCCCCAGTAGGGGGCATGCAGGAGGCAGCCAATCAATGATTCTCAATAAAAATTTAAAAAAATAAAAATCAGTAAGCCACCCTGAACATATTTCTTTATTTTTTTTAGAATTATGAGCCCTAGCTGGTTTGGCTCAGTGGATAGAGCATCGCCCTGTGGACTGAGGGGTCCCGGGTTCGATTCCGGTCAAGGGCATGTACCTTGGTTGTGGGCACATCCCCAGTAGAGGGTGTGCAGGAGGCAGCTGATCAATGTTTCTCTCTCATCGATGTTTCTAACTCTCTATCCCTTCCTCTTTGAAATCAATAAAAATATTTTTTAAAGAATTATGAATTTATTAAGTCATCTGGAAAGCCAGATGGGCTGAGACCCAAAATGGCGCCAGCCACCCTGAACATATTTCTGAAAGGAGTGACACTTCTTCAAGAGCCTTCAGGAGGTATTCTGGAAGAAGACATTGTGATCATAGGAGATGACAACTCCATGCATATTATGGCCCCTGAAGACCTTCCAGTGGGACAAGATATTGATGATCCCGACTCTGTGTAGGCCTAGGCTAATGTGTCTCTTAGTGTCCTAGTTTGTTGTTGTTGTTAATCCTCACCTGAGGATATTTTTTCCATTGAATTTTTAGAGACAGTAGAAGGGGGCGAGGGAGAGAGGAGAGAGGGAGAGAGAGAGAGAGAGAGAGAG
Organism: Myotis lucifugus; assembly: GCF_000147115.1. NCBI lineage: Eukaryota > Metazoa > Chordata > Mammalia > Chiroptera > Vespertilionidae > Myotis > Myotis lucifugus. Next base: position 15,347,867 of record NW_005871056.1, read on the forward strand.
AGAGAGAGAGAGAGAGAAAAGAAGGAGGAGGAGGGGGGGAGGGGGAGAGGGAGGGGGAGGGGGAGGGGAGGGAAACATCAATGTGAGAGAGACATCTCAATTGGTCTCCTCCCACATACACCCCAACCAGGGCCTGGGATCCATACCCTTGACCAGAAACAAACCCTGCCAAGAAGGGAGAGATGGCTAGGACTTGGAATTTTGTGGAAACCTGGTCAGAGAGTAAATTCCTTATTTGGGGCTTAGGACTCAATGGAGAGAACCAAGCACAAATGAACCATGACTCATTTCTTTGTATATTAGCTCATCATTTCATCTCTTCACTCTCCTAGTTCATTTAGTCACTCCACATACTCACCTTCATTTTCACATTCATACTCTTGTTTCCTCACTCAGTGACCCTGTTGCTATGGCTGAGAGCTATGTAGGTGACTAAGGCTCCAGATACGGGAAGACATCTGGGCAGACAAAAACACAAGGCAATAATAGAAGAATGTACAAAGTCTGCAGGGTCATCAAAGGCATCAGGGAGGATGTGAAAAGGAAGGTGCTGGGGCAGCAGACATTCCAGACAAAAGAAACAGCAAGGCATAGAGATGTGAACAGCTGGCCTGCTTAGAGAGATGAAAACTTCAGTGTGGCTGGAGCCCTGGGTAGAGGGGGAGGGGAAGGATAAAAAATGAAGCTAGAAACCAGGTTGAGACCAGGCTGGAACAGGTTGTGAATGGCAGATTAAGAAGCATGGGCAGCGCCCTAACCGGTTTGGCTCAGTGGATAGAGTGTCGGCCTGTGGACTCAAGGGTCCCAGGTTGGATTCTGGTCAAGGGCATGTACCTTGGTTGTGGGCACATCCCCAGTAGGAGGTGTGCAGGAGGCAGCTGATTGATGTTTCTCTCTCATTGATGTTTCTAGTTCTCTATCCCTCTCCCTTCCTCTCTGTAAAAAATCAATAAAATATATTTTTTAAAAAAGAAGCATGGATATATATATATAGGAAGGGAGAGGGAGAGAGAAACATTGATGTGAGAGAGAAACATCCATGGGCTGCCTCTGGCATGCCCCCACTGGGAATTGAGCCTGAAACGCAACCTGGGCATGTGCCCTGACCAGGAATCAAACCAGTAACCTTTTGGTGCATGGGACAATGCTCAACCAACTGAGCCACACCGGCTAGGGCAAGAATCATTGGCTTTATTTTTGAGGTCAGTGTTTCTCAAAATGTGGTCACTGGACCAGTAGCATCAGCATCACCTGTGAACCTAGTAAACACAGATTCTCAGGTCTCATACCTAATGAATCAGAAATTCTGTGGCTCAGCCTTCTCTGTTTTTTGTATGCTTATTTTTTCTTTTCGTTTTTTCTTATTGGGGTGACACGGGTTAATAGGGTCACATAGGTTTCAGGTGTACATTTCTGTTACAAGATCTGCATCTTGCACTGTGTGCCCACCACTCAAAGTCATATCATCTTCTGTCACCATATATTAGGTCCCCTTTACCCCCCACCCTCCCACCCGCTTCTCTCTGGCAACCACCACACTGCTGTTTGTATCCACCAGTTTCAGTTTTATATCCCACATATGCATGAAATCATATGATTCTTAGCTTTTTCTGCCTGACTTATTTCACTTAGCGTAATATTCTCAGGGTCCATCCATGTTATTGCAAATGGCAGTATTTCGTATTTTCTTATGCCAGTCCTCTCTGTTTTCATATGTCCTCCATGTGATTCCTGATGCATATTAATGTTTGAGAATCACTTTTCTGGGTAGTAGGGAGCCAGGGGAGGTTTGTGAGCAGGGGAATGCCATAATAGCACTCTCAATCCGAAAGCACTTCTGATAGCAGCATGGAGGCTGGACTGACTAAAGGGATTGAAAGTGAAATTGGGGCAGACAGGAGTACAATTATGTGCAAAGAAATACACCTGAGACAGCGGATGTGGCAGAAACTGGTAGATGTCCTTCAAAATCTGATTTTTAGTTGGACATATGCCTCTGAAAAATTAAATATCCCAGCTTCCCTTGCACTTGGGTGTGATCATGTGACTAGGTTCTGACCAATAGGATGTAAGAAAAAGAGGTGTGTGTAACTATGAGATTATGTGCCCCAGGTGTGCCCTCCACGATCCCATTTGCCCCTGGCTGGCATGAAACATGGTGGGAAGCCATCTTGAAGTATGTGGTCAAAGACAAAACCCTAGAAACAGTGAAGCAACAAGAAGCCATGCCCGGCCAGCATGGCTCAGTGGTTGAGCACTGACCTATGAACCAGGAGGTCACAGTTTGATTCCGATGGCACAAGCCCGAGTTGCAGCTCAATCCCCAGTGTGGGGCATGTAGGAGGCAACCGATCAATGATTCTCTCATCATTGATGTTCTTTCTCTCTCACTCCCTTCCTCTCCAAAATCAATAAAAATATATTTTTAAGAAAGATAAGAAGCCAGGATCCCTCTTATCTTGTAGTCATCATCCCAGCCTGGAACTGCTTATGGCCTGATTGTTATCCACTTTCATTTTATTTAAGCCACAGTTATTTTGGGTGTCTGTTAGGGAAACCAAACCTATATTCTATCTGATACAGTGAGCATGTGGCAATGCCAAGCACACTTTTCAAACTATACCTACTTCCTTCCCTTCCTTTTTTCTTTCCCTTTCTTTTTTCTTCTTTTCTTCCACTCTCTCTCCCTCTCTCAAAGGAAGTTGAGAAAGCTTAAAATTAAGAATGTGTACAATAAATTTCATAAAATACCAATATGAAGTTAAGCCCATTGGGATTACTAAACATCAGGTTTAGCTCTAAGCTTCCTGGAAACCAAGCCAAAATGGAAATAGGATAAATCAGCCTCAGAATGTTTGATATCAAAGGAAAGGGCATCTCCCAGTTTTCCTGGCAAAAATTCCAATAATTTCTTGTGCTGGAGAAATTTCTCAACTGAAGTCATATATTGATAATATTCTCCATAAATTTGACAGCAAATAGAAATTGAGTTTCATGTGTGACTTCTTCTCACAACCTTTGGTGAAAACTCAGAGCATGTTGTTAAAACACAACTCTGGGAGAATGATTCTGCAAGGGACCAAGCTAGGATGGTTCTAAGCCCTTTCTGTGAATTCTCTCATTTGGTCCTCTCAACAACCCTATGTAAGAACAGGTAATACTATTACCCTTATTTTACAGATGAGGAAACTAGGATACAGGAAGGGGAAGGGACAGATCAGATAACTGGTGGTGAACCAGTTTTGTAAGCCAAGTCTTAGACTCTAGAAGCCCTATTCTTACTGTCCCTCTCTGGGCCTGCCAGCACTACCACATACAAAATTAAAGGTACAGTGGAACCTCATTTCTGAACAATTCGCTTTTCAGCCTGAAAACCTTTTCATGCTGATACCTGCATGATCAATCACATTTCTCTCAGGTGACAAACAAATGAGAGAATGCCCAAATATGAGTCAGCTTACTACTGTTAAAATCTCAGGATATTGTGCTATGAACATTTTCATGTTTTTCTGCTTTTGTTGCTGCTTATAATTATTGTTAAATTTTCATTTTTTACTGTACATTTCCTTTCCTTTTTGTTAAATTTTCATTTACATTTCATGTCCTTTTTGTTTTTAAAGTGTTTATAGATTAGACAGTACAATATACATGTACTGTATATAAGAAAGTTTAAAACAGGGAATCATTTGGGGGTCTGGAATGGATTAATCCAATTTACATTATTTCTTTTTTTTTTAGGGGGAGGAGAGGGGGAGGAGATCCCAATTTACATTATTTCTAATGGGAAAAAACAATTCGGTTTTCGAACAGCCTTCCGGAATGAATTAAGTTTGAGAAACAAGGTTCCACTGTACTATGGGTTGAGAATCAGAGAAAAACACAAGAATCATTGCTCTAAAATATGCCTGTATTAGCCAAGAGAGATCAGGGAGATCTGGTAAATATTGGAAGGATCTCTGAGTCTCTCAAGATGGGCTGCTCCTGACAGGGTAAGAAGTAGGAGTGGACACCTTGAAGGCAGAAGGAAAACTCCAAATTTGGAGCTTGACTACAACATGGGGGGCTTCAAAAATGGGAGAAGAAATAATATTACAAGCAGTTATCCTGGGATAGCTGATGTATAGAAAAGGAGAAGAGAATTCCTCTGACCCATTTCTTACTGAGCATCTACTATGCACCAGGAATGTCCTGGGAACACAAGTGACAGCAAAGGAACTAGCCTACTAGGTGAAAGGCACTTTCCAAGTTGTTTAATTTTCAAAATAGTGCTACAAAGTAGATATGTTTATCAGTATGATTTTGCCATGTGAAGAAACAGGCTCAGAACAGTGAAATGATTTACCCAAGATCCCACAGCAGGTATGGGGTGGAAGTGGAGTTTGAAACCAGGTCTGTTTGACTTCACATGTCTTTTAATGCGCCATCACTGTTTCAATAGAAGGAGAAAAAAGATGTGAGATGACATTCAAATCCATTCCATTTCTTTGTTGTTGTTTAAATATAATTTAAATAATTGAACACCAAATTGGTACACACCCCAAAAATATTTCTTTAAACATCTTGACGCAGATAGCTTTGTTCTAATTCAGAATTATTTTCTTGAAATTGATTCCCAGAAGAGGAATTCCTGGCTCAAAAAGGCCTGGACATTATTTAAGCCTTTAATGTATATTGCCAAATTGCTTTTTTGTTCCTTTTTATTTAATTTATTGAGGTGATACTGGTTAACACAATTACACAGGTTTCAGATGCACAATTCTACAACACACCATCTGTACACTATATTGTGTGTTCACCCCACCCCCGCCAAGTCAAGTCTCCATCCATCATCATTTATCCCCGGATACCCTCTTCCACCTTCTTCCTCCCCCTCTGCAATCACCACACTGTTGTCCGTGTCCATAAGTTTTTTCTCAATTTCTCCACCCTCCCCAACCAGCTCCCCCCAACCCCCCCCCATTAAATTTGCTTTATAAAATATTTTTAACAACTCATTTTCCCACTAGAAATGTAGAAGTATCCATTGCTCACAATAAAACCAGGCTTTAGTGTTACCAGTTTTTTGTGGTTTTTTTTTTTTAGTGTTACCAGTTTTGTTTTGTTTTTTAAATATATTTTATTGATTTTTTCACAGAGAGGAAGGAAGAGGGATAGAGAGCTAGAAACATCGATGAGAGAGAAACATACCCATTGTCTATAAAACATTTCCCAGTCTGAAATTTGCCTTTTACTGTTGGCTATGATTTGGGAGTAGGGTATGGGTTTTTTGGTTTGTTTCCAGCAACAGAAATTTAAAAAATGTTTTATCTTTTAAAAATATATACATACATTTGTATTGATTTCAGAGATGAAGGGAGGGAGGGAGGGAGAGAGAGAGAGAATGAATCATTAATCGGGTGCCTCCTACACACTCTGCAACCAGGGCATGTGCCCTGACTGGGATTCAAACTGTGACCTCTTGGTTCATAGGTCAACGCTCAACCACTGAACCACGCCAACCGGGCAAAAGAATATTTTAATGTTTTATAAACCTGTCCATCTTTCCCCTGTGATTTCTTCCATTTTCACTCCTCCAATGGCTTATTTTCTGTCAGGTTCAAGAATTAAGGGAGATAAATTCTTTGTCATCTTTTTAACAACAAAGGAGAGAAGAGGATTATTTCCTTTTTCCTTTCATAAATTTGACTTGCCTTGAGTCACTTTTTGTTTTAGTATCTTGAAATATGCTCGTTCTGAGGGTGGGGTCTGTAGGAAGTAATGTGTATGTGTATTTGCATCCCCAAAAGTACGAAATAATATGTACCACAAAATATTAACACTGGTTATTTCTGATTGATGTGAACAGAGCTGGGATGAATTTGTTATTCACACCTGCCCAGCACCCCTATTTCCTTTGGGCAAGATACCCCTCTTCATTCCTTGTGACTCTGGTGTGGCTGCCATGATAATACATTTGCCCAATATAGTATCTCACTCACTGGCAAGTTTTTGGGGCCAAGAGGTAGGCATGTCACTCCAGCAGAACCCATCAGAGTCCTCCCCTGAGTATACAGCTCTCCTTCTGCTGGGTTCAGTTAGAAAGCTGGGGCTGCCCCACACCATGTTTCCTGCCAGGTAGAGATCACTCTGCAGAAGAAAGGAAAACTGTGCAAAGAGACACTGAGACAAGGAGAGATGAGAGAAAGCAAATTCTATGACTACCATGTCTCCAGTTCCAGACTCTAAGACCTTAAAGCCTGGTGTTTTTCCTTCCATCTTGTCAGCTATTGTGAGCCATAGGGTCCTCTTTGATGAAACTGGCTTAGGTTGGGATTGTTACTTGGCAAGTGAAGGAATCTGATCAGTAGCAAAAATAGTCTTGTGTATGTTTTTAGTAGTTTATGTAATTTTCTTGAATGATCATATATTACTTGTATAGTATAAATATTTTTTTAAAAGAAAAAAAGACTGCCCTGGCTGGTGTGGCTCAGTTGGTTGAAGCATCGTACTGTACACCAAAAGGCAGTGGGTTCAATTCCCAGTCAGAGCACATACTCAGGTTGTGGGTTTGATCCCAGTTGGGGTGTGTATGGGAGGTAGCCAATCAATGTTTCTCTCTCACATTGTTAGCTCTCTCTCTAAAGTCAATTTTTAAATCTTTTTTTAAAAAGACAGAATGTCTTTGCTAGAAAAAGGAAAGCATAAGTGCCCTCAGATATGCTTAAAAGTAGACAAAATGTATAATAGAGCATAATAAGTATACAAGTCCTCAGAAGGTTAGAGGCCACCTTATCACCTTGGGAATGTTAAAGAGAAAACAGGAATTTGTGGTGAGACAACCTTAGCTCAGTGTGTATTTGGGGTGGGCATAGGGAGGGGAGATGAGGAGCTCAGTCCTGGGCATGGACTAGACCAGTGGTCGGGAAACTGCGGCTCGCGAGCCACATGCGGCTCTTTGGCCCCTTGAGTGTGGCCACGAAGTTTCAATTGCACTGTATGTGCGCGCCCGCACGTGGTATTTTGTGGAAGAGTCACACTCAAGGGGCTGCAGTTTGCCGACCACTGGACTAGACAGTCGGAGATACTGAGATTTGAGGGAGGGAAATTGCCCCTTAGCCTCTTGACCCTGGACAAAGCAGGTCCCTTCTCTGAGCTTCAGTTTACAGTTAAATATAGCTCTCATATTTTGAAACCCTACAGGCACTTCACATCCATTATCTTAGAATTCTCAGGAAAATTGAACAGTAATCAATATTCCCATATTCCAGATGAAGAAACTGAGGCTCAGAGAGGTAAAGTGAGACTCAGATTAGTCAATCTCTAAAGCCTTTTTAGAAATCTTAGCCATCTTTCTCTGTACATTGGGCATAATAGATTGACCACCCTCTGACACAGTCCTGAGAATAAAGAAGGAAAGCCAGTTGAAACTGAGTTGGGGTAAGCATTTTCTCCCCATCTCCAGCTGGACAATGCAGGAATTCAGGAACGGGGAGAGGCACTGGCACGTGATTAAGGTGAGTGGGGATCCAAAGCAATGTGCCTTCCCTGGCTGGTCACAGTCCAGCTCTACCCCCGCTTCCTGTGAGTTGCTCCCCCTTCCTCCCTCCGCACCAAATTTCTTCCCAAGGAAGGCCTTGCGCAAGAGGACCTCGGTCAGGTCCCTTGGCCGCCTGCCTGCCGCCCAGGAGCGGTTTCGTGCCCCCCTCCCCTCCAACCATCAGCCCCTGGCGCCTGCCCAGTCACGTGGCACTTTGGTTCTCTTTGGCTAGCCTCCTTCTGGATCCCGATTTAACTCCCTCTCCTCCCCCTTTCCTCCCTAGCCCCAGTCCCTCTGGGCACCACACCCAGGTGTAGGGAATTGGGGCATCAGCTCTGCCTCACTGAGGGACCTCGTGCTTTGTTTTTTCCATTTATAAATTGGGGTTCCACCCAACACTGTCTCGATTCTCTTCATTGCCTAATCTTTCCCTATTGCCCCACCCCCGCACCCTCAGTCAGTCTCCTGAGCCTTTGTGAGGGGCCTAATTCCCTTCTGGGCACCAGTGGAGGGGCGGGTTGGTAGAGAGGGGAGAGAAAACGGAGCCACTGAGTCCTAAGGGAGCTCCCAGACTGGTCTGAAACTCTATGAGGCGACAGGGTGAAACTGGCCAGCCTCTGGCATTAGATCTGGGTTTGAATTCGGCTTCGCCTCTGACCACCTGCTGATTTTGAACCCTTCATCTCTTTGGGCCTCCGTTGACCCCTCTGTGAAATGGGGGTCCTACCGGAGACGAAGGGCGGGCAGAGTCCAGCAGAGGATCTGCCTTGTATTAGGGATCCCCTCGGCTCCCCCCTCCCCGTGCCCCTTCCCCAGCCCCGGAGCTGAGTCTCGCTTCTTAGTCCCCTGTCCCTCCGCCGCAGGCTCCTCCTCCACTGACATCAGAGCCGCAGGCGGGCGGAGGGAGCCAGCTGAGCCCAAGCCGAGTCCCAGCGAGAGAACCGGCGGGCGGGCCAGGCGCTCAGCGACTGCGGACCTTGGCGGGAGCTCAGCGCCAGCCACCTTGGGCCTCGCAGCCAGCCCCGAGGCGGGGCATCTGCAGGTACTGGAGGGGAGGGCAGCGGGGGCGTCCCGCCTTCAACCCTGGGCGCCTAGGAGGGGCGGCCGAACCCTGCAGCCGCTGGATGCCCTCCCCCAAGGAGGAGAGGGGGTGTCGAGGCTGGCTGGACTCTCGATGGGCAGGGCTGGGTGGGCCTTTTCCCCACTACCTTTGCCCTAGGACCAGCAGGTACCAGGAGGGCCGGTGGGGAACTGAATGGATAATAGAGGAAGGTGGGGCGGAGTGTGTGTGTGTGTGAGTGTGTGTGTGTGTGTGAGTGTGTGATCAAGGAGCTAGGCTTGAATTTGTAAGGGACTGGGTATTTGGAGGTAGAGATGTGAGGGGCTGTGTTGGGGTGTGCTAATGTCTTAGCACAGGCATGTGGATCAGATGCAGAGTTGCAGTGTGTTGGTGTGTGTCCTTATGGGTGGGAATGTCTGGTAATCAGTGTTTCTGTTGCAGATATGTGTCCAGGTGTTGTGCATGCTGGTATCTCAAAAGGTAGTAAAAGTGGAGGGTGGGGTATATGATTGTGTGCTGAGGACGTTTGAAGGTAAGTGTGTAAGTTGTTGGGGTTCGGTTTCTAGTATTGGAGCTTAGAGTGTATTGGAACTGGAGAGTGAAGGATATGAGTGAATCTGGGATGTCGGGTATACAGGTGATGGGTGAGTGTGTTGTTTTCTTGGGTATCATCTGGTCTGGGTACATACAGATGTGTGTCAAGGTGTGAGAGGGATCTGTGGGAGGGATGTTTAGGCGTGAGGATGTCTGGGGGATCATGTGTTTGGATATATGTGCTGATGTCTGGGTGTGCATATATTATCAGGTGTCGGTATCTGGGTATGGAGTGTGCTGGATCTGTGGGCAGGTGTTTGGGTTTAGAGATGTGGGTGGGGCTTGCTGTGGTGTGTCTGGGTACAAGGACATGTTTGAAATGGTGAGGGTTGTATGTGCTAGCCTCCAGGTATGTTTTAAAACTTTGCCTCTAATAAATAAATAAATAAATAAATAATAAAACTCTGCCTCTAGAGCAGCAGCTCTCAACCTGTGGGTCACGACCCCTTTGGGGGTCGAACAACCCTTTCACAGGGGTCGTTTAAGACCATCGGAAAACACATATATAATTACATATTGTTTTTGTGATTAATCACTATGCTTTAATTATGTTCAATTTGTAACAATGAAAATACATCCTGCATATCATATATTTACATTACGATTCATAACAGTAGCAAAATTACAGTTATGAAGTAGCAACGAAAATAATTTTATGGTTGGGGGTCACCACAACATGAGGAACTGTATTAAAGGGTCGCGGCATTAGGAAGGTTGAGAACCACTGCTCTAGAGCTTACCATCAAGTCTCATTTTCTGAAGATGTGGCTGGCCAGGCCCTCCTGGGAAGGAGGTCCCATCAAAGGAGTGGGATCTCATACCAGAGACTGTAGTCAGGGCACCTTCCCCACATTCTCCGGCAAAGAGAAGGAAAGTGCCTTCCCTGAGGTTACAGCATGCTAGACTGTTTCAGCTTCTTCCTTTGTGGGCCTGGGATAGGACTGAGAGGTTATGTTGGCTGAATGGGCCCAGTCTGGCTGCATATTGGAAGGACCAGCTGAGGTCAGGCCTTCCTATCCAGGAAGGACCCCTCTAAGGCCTTTGCCCTCAGCAAACTTAGTTGGGCCCCAGCAGGGGTTCATTTGGGAAAGTGGACCTCTGTCTCCACATTCACCATCTGATAAATGGAGAAATAACTCCCATCCTCTCCTGCAGACAGGGTCTCAGCAGAATAAGGTATAGGCTGGATCAGGGTCAGGTGAAGTCAGGAGGGGACAGGCTGGGTGAGACCATTTCTCGAGCTGCTAAGACCCAGATAGGGAGTCAGGTGGGAAGGGGGAAATAGGAATCCTGGCGAGTTCCAGCTGTGGCTGCTGTTGCCATGGTAACTATGCAGAAGGAGCTATTTAAAACTGTGGCTGAGATATTGCTGAAAGCCCTGGCTGCCGGAAGCCTGATTTCCGAGAGGCTGAGTGGGGAGAAGGAGGAGGGAGAGGAGACACCCCAGCAATTCCAAGGGTGGGGCTGGGACATTGCTGGTTCTGGGGACAGGGGGTTCCTCCCGGGTTTTGTGCCGCTACAAGCTGTTCTGAGGCCTCTGCTGTCCTTTGGGAGGCCGGGGTCTCGTGGGGTGTTTGGATTTGGAGAGGGAGGAACTGGGAGGTGAGCTGAATAAATGAATGAATGAGTGAATGACTTTGTTGAATAAAGAATTTTGCTACCACCATGAAGGATTTTCGTCTAGGCATAAGGGTTTTCTAAATGAATAAATGACTGGTGAATGAATGAATGTTTGTTAAATGATTTTGTCATATAAATGAATCAAAGAATGAATAGATGCAGCCTGAAGGACAGAATGGGGCTCCCAGTACATAGAAGCCTGGCCTTATTGAGTCTTTTCCCTCCATTCCCCTTTCTAGGAGCCCTGGCTGTGGCCGGGGGGCAGTGGGCCATGCCGGGGGCAGTGGAAGGCCCCAACTGGAAGCAGGCGGAGAACATTAGGGACATTTACGACTTCCGTGATGTTCTGGGAACGTGAGTCTCAGGGCAGGAGAGAATGGGGGCTGTCCCTGAGCTGAGAGGTGGGGTTGGGAAGGTCTTCACTTTTGGCCTGGTTGGCTGGGAAGGCTGAGTCCAGGGTGGTGCTTCCTCTGGTCAGTTGATCACTACTTCCTGTTTCCTACAGCCCAGCCCTATGGCAGCCTTGCCATGGCTGATACTGGCTTTTCATTTCTGGCCGGCAGTGGATAGAACAGGAGCTTCTCTTCCCATAGCTCTGGGTTCCCATGGAGAGAAGGAAGTAGGGGAGAATGAAGGAGCCAGTTTATTCAACTTGCTGCCAAGGGCTGGGAGTTCTGGCCTATGTCTGGCAACTACAGCTGGGCATGGCTCTGTTCTCCGTGCTGGGAGTCCAGAAATAACTCAAACCTGGTCTCTGCCCTCAAGTTGTTCTCAAACATGTGAGGGAGACAGACACATGGGAAATGCCAACAGGGTGCATGCTGGGCTCCAATTAAAGAAGAGAATGAGGACTCTGTAGAGCCCAGAGAGAGCAGTGGCTTCTGCCTGGGGAAATACTTTCTGGAGAAGAGGGCATTAGAGCTGGGTATTGAAAGATAGGTAGGAGTGTACTTGTCCGAGAAAGAGAAAGACATTCCAAGCAGAAGGAATAGCAAGCAAAGGCTCGGAGGCATGTTTTGTGTGGAAAGGAGTAGAGTCCGGTGGAGCTTATCATCAGAGACTGGGAAAGAGTGGAAAAAGCTGGAGAAGAGAAGGGAACAGGTCATACATGGCTTTGAAAGCCAAACTATGGAGGCTGGACTTTATCCCACAGGCCACAGGAAGACATTTAAGACTTTTTGACAGATTTGCAATTCAAGATGGTCACTCTGACCACAGTATGGAGAGTTAGTTGGAGAGGAACAGGGCTGGAAACCACCAATGAGACTATCACAGTCACTAGTTACCTGATGATTGAGATTTCACCATGGGAGATGCTTTTATTTGACTTATGACCTATTATCCAAAACGTTGTAGAAAAAATACTCTAGTAAACCCTCCTAATCAGTGAACTCCAGTGCAACTGAGTTTGTTTCTTTCTAGGAGCCTGTTGTAAAGTATTGCTTCTCAAACTTCAGTGAACATACAAATCACTAAGCATCTTATTAAAATGCAGATTCTGATTTAGTAGGTCTGGGGTGGGAGCAGAATTTCTGCATTTATAAACAGTTTCCAGGTAATGGTATTTTAAGGTTCTAAAGGGTGTTAAATTAGCCATGACTCACATTGGCTTTAGCAGAAAAAGGAGTCAATCATGCACATAATAAAAAAGCCCAGGCATGGCTGGATCAAGGGGCTCACATTATGTTATCAGGAAATTGTCTTGGACTATTTCTCAGCTCTGATTTCCTTTGTGCTGGCTTCATTCTCAAGCAGGTTCTCCCCGAGTGGTGAGAAGATGACTACCATTATTCCCAGGCTTATATTCTACCAGCTTAGCAGGAAAGAGTACCACATTCTCAAAGTGCCAATAACCTGGCTTGCATCACATGACCCAATTACCGTGGCCAGGGCACAGACTACTCGGATTGGCACTAGAGGACAGATGAGTGATGGGGAGTCTCATCCCACCTCCTTGGTCCAGAGGTGGTCACAAAACCCATAGAAAATGGAGGAAAGACTGGAGGGAAACTGGGGTTCCAGGTTCCTGTCTCATGAATACCTTTCCCTGCAGTGGGGCCTTCTCAGAGGTAATACTGGCAGAAGACAAAAGGACTCAGAAGCTGGTGGCCATCAAATGCATCACCAAGAAGGCTCTGGAGGGCAAGGAGGGCAGCATGGAAAATGAGATTGCTGTGCTGCACAAGTGCGTGAGCCATAGCCTGTCCCTGCCCAGATTGACCCTTTCCATCTCCATCTAACTCCTGCTTTGGGCAAATTACTCATTTATAAAATGGGGTAATGATCTCCACTTGTCAAGGTTGTGGACAGCATAAGTGGTCCTTTATTTCAAGTGCCTGGCACAATAGCTAACATGATGGATGAGATTGAGATGTCCTTGCTTATTTACAGAGGTTTAATCTGTTCAATCAGGTCTAAAGGTCAACTCTATGCAGGGCTTGAACCCACGTATCTCAACTGGTGTTATCGCTAGACCTACCCCAAGTTCTCCAACATAAAAAGCCATTATTCAACAAGGTCAAATATGCCTGTGTGCTGACCTTCTGACTAAGTCAACAACACCTGGTCTATGAATTGCTCATGCTGATATGAAACTTGCTGCCTCACTAGAAAACTTAAAAGAATCTTCACTTCCAGTTTCTTCCCTGAGCTTTCCAACCACCCTGTGCAGGGACAAAATGATCATTTCTACTATTGGTGGTAGGGGTGAGGGAACAGGCCCAGAGAAGGCAAAGAACTTGTCGAAGGTCACACAGCAAGTCTTCCATCAAGCTCAATCACCATCACTGGTATATTTTTAAAGCATTTACTATGTGCCAGGCACTATGCCAAGCATCTTATTTACATTACCTGCATTATCTCGTGATCCTCACCCTAAGTCTTTGAAGGAAGTACTATCATTGGCTTCATATTATAGACTAGAGACCCCAGTGCACGAATTCATGCACAGGTGGGGTCCCTTGGCCTGGCCTGCGATCGGGGCCAATCAGGGCCTTCTCATCCAGTTAAGCATCTGCCCCCTGGTGGTCAGTGCGCATCATAACGACCAGTTGTTCAGTCGTAATGGTCACTTAGGCTTTTATATCTATAACTAGAGGCCTGGTGCATGAAATTTGTGCACGGGTGGGGTCCCTAGGATCAGGGGCCAGACAGGGTTGGGAGAGGAGGCGACAGTCGCCAGGCCGGGTGCGGAAGGAATGGATGCTGGACACCGACACCACCTTTGGTGCCCTGCCACCACACAGTTCCCCCCTCCTCCTTCCCTCACCGCCACACCACCACCAGGGCCTGCTGGCTGTGGGGAGGGACAGGGGGAGGGACCATGGGAGGTTGGCTGTGCGCCGCCACTCACCCCCAGTTCCTCGTCCCAGCCTGGGGCCTGACCAGGGGGAGGGACCACAGGAGGTTGGCCAGCCAAGGGGGAGGGACCATGGGAGGTTAGCCGGCCAAGGGAGGTTGGCTATGGGAGTGTACTGACCACCAGGGGACAGCTCCTGCATTAAGCGTCTTCCCCCTGGTGGTCAGTGTGCATCATAGCGACCAGTCATTCCAGTTGTTCGGTCATAAGGATCGCTTAGGCTTCTATATGTATAGATAATAAAAGCGTAATATACAAATCGACCAAACAGCGGAACGACCACCCAGATGACCTTTCAGACAAAGCCGGGGCTGCGAGGGCTGAGGCAGCCAGGACTGCGAAGGCCTACTCTTGCACGAATTTCGTGCTTCGGGTCTCTAGTATATAGATAAGAAACTGAAGCTCAGAGAGGTTACACTCAATTCAGTGAATGTTCCTGAGCACTTAATCTGCACCAGGTGCAGGAGGTACAGTGGTGAGCAAGATAAAGCCCCTGGTGTCGTGTAAACTGACAGACTTACCAACACAGAAAAATTTTTTAAATCGTGTGTTGATCAGCACTGTCAGGTGAAAAGACTTGTCCCCAAATAGCATGTAGTAGAGGCAGGTTTGGACCCAAGTCTGTCCAATGCCAGAGTCTAGTGTTTATCTCTATGCTCTCCTGCCTTCTAATACATTATAACCCATTGTGGTAAATCAGCTTTTCCCTTTGGGATCCAGATCCTCGGTTTATCCTACCCAGATTTCAGGAGGTGGTCCTTCAAGGTGAAGGTGGGAAGGTGGCTGAGCTGTCCTCAGCTCTGACCCATCTCATTTCTCTATTCAGGATCAAGCACCCCAACATTGTTGCCCTGGATGACATCTATGAGAGTGGGGGCCACCTCTATCTCATCATGCAGCTGTGAGTGGCCTCGACTCTAACCCTTCATCACACCTCTCTCTGCTGCCCCCTTCCTAGCCTCCCTGCTTCTCCTGCTCTCTTGGCCAGACTACCCTGTTCCCTGCTGCAGGGTGTCAGGAGGGGAGCTGTTTGACCGCATTGTGGAAAAAGGCTTTTACACAGAGCGGGACGCCAGCCGTCTTATATTCCAAGTGCTGGATGCTGTCAAATATCTGCACGACCTGGGCATTGTACACCGGGACCTCAAGGTGAGGTGTGAGGGTATGATGAGCTGGGGCACCCAGGAGTGGGGACTCTGCACACTCACTGTGAGACCTTGGGTAACTCTCACCCCTTTCCTGAACCTTGGCTTCCCATCTGCAAAATGGACCTTGTAAGCCCTAAACTGCCTCCTCCCATTCCAGTTCAGACACTCAAATGGACACAAAGGTGAACTCTACTGTCATTTTATCCAAATAATGGCTTGTGTCTTTTTCTTATAATAAAATTCCCACTTGCTCTTTGTAGAAAACTTGGATGGGAGAGCAAAACACAATGAAAAAAATCTAGAAACCCCCGAAATCCTAATTCTCAGAGATTATGAGGTTCACATTGGGTAGTACATCTCATTCCAGTCTAGAAGGCCAGATCTAGTTTGAATCCTGGCCCTGTTACTCCCTAACTGTAGGTTCTCAGGAAAGGCACTTTTCCTCTCAAGGCATCCGTTTCCTCATCTGTAAGGTGGGATTATTCAGACTGGCCTGATAGCGATGTGGTAAGGATGCAATGAAATCAAGCATTAGCACAAGATCTGGCAAACAGTAGGTGCTCAAATATTATTTCTTTAGGGCTTCACAGTAAATACCTGAGGTTTACAGGAAAATTCCCTCCCACATCTTCATGGTTCTTTTCCTTTCTAGAACGTTTAACCTCCTTGAGTTTCTTGTGCCTCCAACTAAGATAGTAGCTGTGAAGCCATAGGGGCTTTGGGGGGCCCATTGTTTCGCAGGGGGTGCTTGGCCATCTCTGACTGCCCCTTCCCCTCCCTCCTGTCCTCTAAGCCAGAGAATCTGCTGTACTACAACCTGGATGAAGACTCCAAGATCATGATCTCTGACTTTGGCCTCTCCAAGATGGAGGACCCTGGCAGTGTACTCTCCACGGCCTGCGGGACTCCGGGATACGTGGGTGCGGAGGGCCCTGGGCTGGGACCATGGGCAGGGGAGGAACCAGGAGCTGCAGGGCAGAGATTTGTCACCACCATGTCCTCTTCCCTCCATAGCCCCTGAGGTCCTGGCCCAGAAACCCTACAGCAAGGCAGTGGATTGCTGGTCCATTGGAGTAATTGCCTATATCCTGTGAGTGGGGTCTTGGCCATGGGGGTATATGGCTCCAGAGTTCTCTTCTCCCCTACTTTGCTCTCTTCCTCTCCTCTGCAATTTCTTCCTTCCTGACCTCCACATTTTTGTCTACCAATTAATGACTAATATTACTTCATTCAATAGATACTATGTTTCAGACATTGCACCAAGCACTGGGTGTTTAGCAGAGAACAAAACAGGCAAAGTGCCTGCCCTCAGGGAGCAGACACTCTAGTAGGGCAGAGAGACAAGTAAATAAACAAGTAAACAACAAGTAGCTAAATCCATAAAATGTCAGGTGGTAAAAAGTGCTATGAAGAAAAATGAAGCAGGGTAGGGAGAGGCGATGGATGCCATTTTAGATGAAAAGGTCAGGGAAGGCCTCTCTGAGGTGACATTTGAGTGGCATCCTGAATGAAGTGAGTGAGCCAGACACGAATAGCAAGTGTAAAGGCCCCGAGGAAGGAAAGATGGTGGCATGTTAAGGAATAGAAAGTAGAACTGGACGGGGTGAACAAGGCAGAGACGGGTAGACTCCCTCAGCCCCCTTTGTAAAAGGGGGAACTCCTTCCTGTGGGTCTTGCCTAACCCCTGGGACTGCCCCGAAGCTCCATCCAGGAGCCAGTGGGTACACTGAAAATGGAAAATGAGGATGAGTTTCTCCCTGCCCAGGCTCTGCGGTTACCCCCCCTTCTATGACGAGAATGATGCCAAACTCTTTGAACAGATTTTGAAGGCCGAGTACGAGTTTGACTCTCCTTACTGGGACGACATCTCTGACTCTGGTATTTGGGGCTTTGCCTTCTTCCCCTGGGCCCTGCCTCTGGTGCCTTCCTCATCTGCTTTGGGGTCTCCTCACTGCCTTCCTTAAGTCAGATGGGCCCCAGACTAAGAGCTGTCTTTGAGACAACCTCCCCAGGCTCTTCCCTCTGCCTGGCCCTGATCTGAGAAACCTGTAGGTATTCATTCATTCAGTCTTCAAACATAGTATTTTTGAAAATATCCCCCGCCCCCCCTCCACTGACATCCTAATGCCTAAAACACCACATAAATGTTTTCATCTGTTCTTTTGTGCCTCCTAGTAGGAGGCAAACCTGTGAAACCATTATCAATCATTTGCACATCAGTGTGAATACACTGAGTAGAATCTTCTAAGAACAAGTTTTTCTTAAGGGAAAAAGGAGAGAGCTGGAATGCTGGGGTGTGTGGAGGGCTTAGAGAAAGAGAACAGGTGGGGTGAGACGGTGCATGAACAAATCTGGCCACTCATCTTGCTTGGATACCAGGCCAGACCTGAGGGGGTGGGTTCTGTTTTGGTGGTGTCCACAGGCACTACCATGCTCTTTCTGTCTTTACTTTTGTCTTGGGGGTTCAGCCAAAGATTTCATCAGGCACTTGATGGAGAAGGATCCAGAGAAGAGGTTCACCTGTGAGCAGGCCTTGCAGCACCCATGGTGAGAGCTTCCATGAGCTGTGAACTGGGGTAGGGCCTGGGGCCCCAGGCCTGCCTCTGCCTTCACAGATAATCCTCCACACCCCCTTACCCTAGGATTGCAGGAGATACGGCTCTAGATAAGAATATTCACCAGTCAGTGAGTGAGCAGATCAAGAAGAACTTTGCCAAGAGCAAGTGGAAGGTGAGCCCACATTCCTAGTCCTGGGTCCCAGCCTCCCCAGGATTCCTCCCCACCCGCAACCATGCCTCAGCTTGCACAACACCTAGCACCAAGTCAGGTACACAGTAACTGCTCAGGATGCTTACCAAAGAACCTTTCATTCATTCAATGTTCCCTGCACCTACTCTATTCCAGTGAGGGTCCCTGACCTCCAAGTCTAGAGGGAGAACAGTATATAATTCTTAAGGGGACATCTAATCCAACCTACAGGGTCCTGGAAGGGCATAAAGGTGGAGATGGCCTTATAGACCTACAGCTGAGTAGGAATTAGCCAGGCATAGTAGAATAATGTCTAAGGCAGAGGGAACCAATGTACAAAGGGCCAAGAACAAGAGAAAGTGCAGACATTCAAGGAAGTGCCAGTGCTAAGCGTGGCTGTACTGGAAGGGCTTTGGGGGCAGTGAGGGCTTCTGGGATGTGGGGCCCAGGCTGGAGATGCAGGCCCAGGCTGCTTAGGGTCTCGAATGCCACAGTGGAACACTGACTTGATCCTAACGATGCTGAGGAGCCCTAGAAGGATTTTCAGCAGGAATTTGCCCTTTAGAAAGGGCTCTCAGGATGCAGAGAGAGGCACAGAGTGAAGGCTTGGAGACCCCTTAGGAGGATGTGGCAGAGAGGCAGGCCGGAGACAGTGAGGGCTGGACCTGAGCAGAGGCAACAGGAACAGAGAACAGTGATTGGTCCAGGAGTCAATTAGGAGGTGGGATTGACAAGAAGTGATGGTAGAATGGATATTGATGTGAGAGACGTCAGGGCTGGCCTGATACTTGTCTTAGGGGATTACTTTGGTTTTGGACATGGTGAATTTGAAGGTTTTATGGAGACATCTCAGGGGATATGTTAAATAACGATATATACACACCTGGGAAAGTTACTTAACCTCTCTGTGCCTCAGTTTCCGCCTTTGACAATGGTGACACTAGTAGTGCTCACCTCAAAGATTTCCGTGAAGATTAAATGAATTACTATGTAAAGTGTTTAGAACAATGCCTGAAATATGCTATATTGTGTTTGCTATTATGTAAATATAAAGTTACATATCTGTTTATATACTTTTTATATATGTGTGTATATGTATGTGTAAATACGTAATATGGCTGAATATAATTTAATAAAGGCTTGCAGATATTTCAGGTGGTTTTAGGGGATCAATCAATAACACCTGAAAATAACAGAACCACTGCAAGAATCCCACTGCCAGACCTGCCCCATGATCTCCCACTCTCTCAAAAGTCCCTTCTCCCCCTCTTCCCACAGCAAGCCTTCAATGCCACGGCTGTGGTGCGGCACATGAGGAAGCTACAGCTGGGCACCAGCCAGGAGGGGCAGGGACCGACGGCGAGCCACGGGGAGCTGCTGACACCAGCAGCTGGGGGTGAGGACCAGGACTCTGTGGAAGGGTATGGGTGGTCCATGAAGAGGCACCCAGGCTGGAGTGGAGGGTCTGCTTCTACAGCCAAGTATGTTCTCTCCCCATGTAGGGCCAGTGGCTGGCTGCTGCTGTCGAGACTGCTGTGTGGAGCCGGGCCCGGAAATGTCCCCCAGGCTGTCCCCCCAACTCTAGGTCTCTGGATCCAGGGTCAGGATCCCCTGTGTGTGAGAGATTGGGGGCAGACTGCTCCCCTTCTCTCCTTGAACTGGGGTTACCCTGTTCCACCCAACCCCACCCCACCCCACCCCTTTTCCTACCACTCCCCCACTGCATTTTCCATACAAATGTTTCTATTTTATTGTTCCTTCTTGTAATAAAGGGAAGAGGATAAAACCAAAGGTAGCTTTGTCTCCCCAGATAACGCCCCCACCTCACACTGTTATGCAAACTGCTTGGTTTGAGGGTGTCTGGCCCCTGAGGTAGTTGCATGGAGCCCCCTTCCCCACATGAGTCTGGATGGAGGAGAGTATGGGGAATGGAGGGAAAAGGTACTGGGAGAATCCCTTTGTCCTGTGCCCCCACCTAGACTTCGGGCCCTGTGGATCTCTTTCTGCGCTTTGCTGGTGGCTCTTGGTGGTGTTGGCGTAGGTCAGCACTGAACAGCACCTAGGGGCAGGGGGAAGAGTCTATGTGGGGACAGGGTACACTGGGTTTAGGCTGGTAGGCTGGTGGTAGTGTGGGGAGAAATGGAATTACTGGGGAGCAGGTCCAGGGCAACACAAATCCACTAGAGTCAGGACTGGGGATGGAGGGTAGAGAATCCTTTAGGGTCACCTAGGGCAGAGGCCGTAGAAGAGTCCCTGGGCCAGGGCTTGGGGAGAAGTCCTATGGGGTCTAGGCTGGAAGAGAGGAAGCCTAGGTATACTCACTGCTTGGGCCCAGCCAGCATAAGGTCCCCACAAGTTCCGGAAAAAGTTTCCTAAATCAGAGATAATGAGGCAAAACAAATTGGCCCTTCCCACTCCCCATCCACAGTGGTGGGGTATTAGGGAGAGAGGTGAGAAGTTTCTACCACCTCAGCCTACTGCCAGCCCTGGCATCTCCCTCTCTCCTTACCTAGTTCCTTGTTGGCCTGGGGGCTTGGACCCTTGCCTTGGGTTGTTGTGGGGTGCCAACTGTAGTCACGTTGGGCAATCTGCCACACGTGGACATCCACGGGCACGGCCTGGGGCTTGTCTAGGGCCATCAAGCAGATGCAGTCAGCCACCTTTGACAGAAAAAGAGGAGGAATGGCAGGATTCAGGCAGCATCCTGCTTCTAGCCCCAAAGCCAGCTATACTTCCTCCTCCACTCTGAGGTTATTATTATTCTATATTCTCAATCATTATATACCAACTATTAATAATTTTAAATACAGATGTGATGAGAGTGCTACTGCATGAATATCAATGTAGGCAAAGTTCTCATAACCTGGAAAGAAGCTGGTACTATATTCATTTTGCAGATAACTGAGGTTCTGCAAGGTAAAGTGACTTGGCTCAAGTTACATGGCTAGGAAGAAGCAGAACAAGACTTAATGTTAGAGTGAAGTTCAGAGTCCATTAAAAAAAAGTTCTTTAAACAAAACTGCAGAGAAGTTTACAGAAGAACACAATAAATGTCGGATTCACAATCCTCTTGTTGAAATTAAAGAAAAAATTTCATAAGTACAAATAATTCATAAGAAGAATAAAAGTAGAAATACCTTCCTATGTGTCTTCCCAAAGGCAACCACTATTAAGTTTCCTGTGATTCCTTCAGGAAATTACTGTGTATATATATAGCAGTGTATATGTCCACCTGAACAAATGGCCTTTCTACAAATGCATTCAGAGGGTAATGTCCTTTATACTCTTTTTGCATTTTCTCTAATAAAATATCTGCTTGTATCGTTTCTCCTTCCTGCTCTGCCTCCAGAAGCTGAGCCTGCACCCAGCTCTCAGGCCTGCCTTGTCTCCTGCTCTGTTACTCTCTACATGAGTGGTCTGAGGGTAGACCACTCACCTTGAGGCCTCACCTTGGTGCCCACTCCAGGCAGGGTGCAGAGGGCCTTGTGGGCCTCTTCGTAGGGGGCCTTACGCAGCTGCTGCAGCCAGGGCAACCCCCCCTGTTCTTCAAGGATGGCTCGGGCACTGGCATTCACATAGCGGGCACGGTACCCAAGGCCCAGCTTCCTGAGCTTAGCCTCCACCTCTGGCCCTGTAGGAGGGTGGGGAAAGGAGCAGGGTCAGGCATCCTCAAATCCTTTTATGTCCTCAGGCTAGTGTGAGCCCTCCACCGCACAGGAATGCTTTCCTAAGCACCCCTCTCCCACCTCACCACCCTCTGGGAGACCCTGGGATACTTGCATGTGCAAAGGACAGGGTTAAGGTCTGGGTTCTACCCCTGTACAAATGTTTTCTGAACACCTATTATGTGTCGGACACTGGAGCAGGGACTCAGAAGGGCTTGCTGCCCTGGAGGAACTCCCCAACTGAGTTTCTTAACCTTTCCAAAGGGCTGTTCACACCCATGATCTAAAATAATAGTCATAATAATAGCAAGAGCTTCTATGATCAAGTGCTGGTTATCAAATACGGACAAAGTGCTTTGGATACATTATCACACTCATTTTTCTCAAGGACCCTGATAATAGTACTGTATTTTTTCCTATTTTTTTAAAAAAATATTGAATTCAGAGAGGAAGGGAGAGGGAGAGAGAGATAGAAACATCAATGATAAGAGAGAATCATTGATCGGCTGCCTCCTGCATGACCCCTACTGGGGATCGAGCCCACAACCTGAGCATGTGCCCTGACCAGGAATCAAACCCTGACCTCCTGATTCATAGGTCAACACCCAACCACTGAGCAACACTGGCTGGGCTGTTTTTCCTATTTCACAGATGTTTTTCCTATTTCAAAACGATGACTTAAAAAAGGTTAAGTAACTTGAAGAAAGGACACGGTGGAGATGGGATCTGCACCTGGATCTGAAACACCAACTCCTGTGCTCTAAACCTGCTTCATGATTGCTTTATTCCCTCTCACCCTTCTAGATAGGAACTATTATCCCCATCCTACAAACAAGTTAAGAGAAGCGTGAAGAGGTGAATGAATTTCTTGAGTTCTTATGAATACTAAGCTGGAAGCTAAGGTACAAGACTGGGTTTCTAAGCACCAAAAACATTCTTTTTTTTTTTCCAGGCAGGCTGTCTCCTTACTATACATTCCCCAAGCACTTCCCCTAACTTGGTCCTCACTTCTGCCAATAGAGATACTTATCTCTGTAAAACTTGCCTCACAGGGCTGCTGTAAAGAATGTGTGTTCCTGAATACAAAATTGTTGGATTCACTGTAACTTGTTTCCTGATCCCATTTCTTTTACAGCTCACTTCTACCTCTGTGACTTTCTAAATAAACTTTCTCTTAAAAAAATAAAATAAAAAGCATATGCATTTAACCCCAACCTTTGAATTTTCTGTGTATTTCCCATAGGCCAAACAATGTACTAGGTGCAGTATGTGTATTCTTTTACTCAACTCTTGTGACAACTCTGATAAGTTATTATCACATTCCACAGATGAGGAAACAGAGGAGAGGCTAAATAAGTGCCAGAGTTGGGATTCAGACTAAGGCACTCTCTTTCCAGAACATGTGTGTAGAGGTTTCTCTCTATGGAGCACGCTGGTGCCTTTCCTCACCCACTTCTGCCAAGGTGCATTTTCCTTGCCTCTCTCTTTCTCCTAAGCTCCAAGGGTCCTTCTTTTGCCTCTGTAACTTGTTTCCTGATCCCATTTCTTTTACAGCTCACTTCTACCTCTGTGACTTTCTAAATAAACTTTCTCTTAAAAAAATAAAATAAAAAGCATATGCATTTAACCCCAACCTATTACACACTGCATATGGATGTTTTTCTGATGAGGCATTGAAACCATGGGGCAAAAAACAGAGTAGTGAGGTGCTGACATTTCAGGGACAGATAGGGAGGGTGAGGTATGTCTGGGGCTGATCGGACCAGGCAGGGTGATTCTGGATGAGGACAGTCTTTGGGAAGGCAAGAAGCTTTGAGATGGGAGATGGGACCAGGGGAGAACTGAACAGACTCTGAAAGCTGTTAGTGAGCATTGCGGCAGGCACCCACCTACTCACCAGCCAGGGCCTGCAGGCTGGGGAAGCCATGGTAGGTGACATCATCGAGCTGGATGAGCCGAGGTCCGAAGGCTTGGCAGAGCCGCTCCACCATGCCAGTGATGCGAGCAATGTTGTTGTTGGAGGAACAGATGAAGGAGAAAAGGCACTCGATGGGATCCTGTTGTAGGAGTCGAACACCTGAAGATCGGAAAGGCAGGGGGTAAGAGAAGCACCTGTTGTCAGGAGTGGCCTCCTCTCACCCTCAGATCCTAGGCATGTAGGCTCCCAGGGGAATGAGGGACAAAGTTGTTAGAGAAAGCAACATCATTCCTCATAGCATCTTTCGAGGTCTGGGTCATCATCCCATTCCACAAATAAGCCACAATGTAAGCACTATGAGGGTGGGGATTTGTGTCCACTTTGTTCACTGCTATATCCCCAGTCACATAGCAGATGCTCTGTAATATTTACAGAATGAATGATGTCCCCTGCCCTAGGTCACACAGCCAGAATTTGGCTCAATATCCTTGTCACTCCATGATGGTGATCAGCAGGACAATCATAACAGTAATAATAATTACTAGGTGTCAGGCACTATTCTAAACACTTTACATGTATTAGCTCATTTAATCCTCATAAAATCCTATGAGGTAGATATAATCCCCACTTTACAGATGGTGAAACTGAGTAACCTAACCAAACTACAATGACCCCAACCCAAACCCTGTCCCAGGCTCTGTACTCACCTTGGAATTTCTGAGCTACTTTTTGGAAGTGGGGGTCCTTGGAACTCCAATGGCGATACAATTGAGCCAGGCTGACATCCAGCTGGAAGTACTGGCGCAGGGCCTTTAGCTCTCCTGGTGTGGGCCTGCCAGCCTGGCCCTTTTCCCCTCGGTACACAGTGCAGTAGAGCTGCTCCTCGGTCTGGGTCAGTGTCCATACCTGGTCTGCCAGCACGCCACTCCAGTGCGCAGGGTTTTGCTCCTTCCACCTGAGACCCCAGGCACAGGGCCCTAGCACGCAGTTTCCCTTCTTGCAACCTTTGGGGCCCTCCCATCCTACAACCTTTCCATACATAAAACTGATTTGTCATTTGTAAAGTAAAAGTGCTTTATTTTACATCAGTTATATCATGTGATCCTCACAACACTGCACAGGCTTATTATGTCCAACTATTTTCCCACCCTTACAATCATCACCGGCTATTAAAAAAAAAAAAAAAGGTAACAGGCTCTCCACCCCTGCCTTAATTTCCTCTTTCATACATTGAGGTTTCTTCCATCACACCCAACTTTGCACTTCAGGCTAAGGTCACTCACCGGAAGGATTGTCCAGAAGCTAGAACCAAGTCCAGGCGCAGCTCAGAGCGTGGACAGGGGATGGAGGCCCAGAGGGCCGGGACGGAGGACAGAGTGCGATGCCCCATGCTAACCAGGCAAAAGGGAGCGGGCTAATATTTCTGTATCAGGCTCCGCCCACTCAGAACCAGCTCTACTCTCTACCAGCAGACCACGCCCACGAAGAGACCACGAACCAAAGGCCTCCCTCACCGAAGGCCTCGTCCAACTGCACGAAATCCTCGCCTCTCAATGTTTGTATAAGGTCCGCCCAGTTTCCTTCTACCACTCCTCGAAGGCCACGCCCCTTACCACCCGCCAAAGTCCCGCCCCCTCCACTCTGTCCCACCTTCTGCCCTAAACCTCCCGCCCCCCATGCCCCAGCGCGCTCACCACTGTACCCCGAAGCGGCCGTAGTTTGGGACGCGCGCGCAAGCGCACTCTTCCGGCCTTTCCTGAGAAGCCTCACCGGAAGTAGGGCGCAAGTCCGTTTTAGAGGTAGCCAATCCGCGGGGAAATACGAGGCACCAATGAGAACGGGCGTGGCGGCGCTGGGCGGGCCTTCCCGAGGCCTCTCAGCGGTTAGCGCGCGCTGGGCTCGGCGCTGGCCCTTTCCTCCGCATTAGGCGGGCCATCGTGTCCCCAGCGGCCGGGGCCCTCAGGCCCCCGGTCCTCACTGGCTGATGTCGTCAGGCTTGCCGGCCCGCACAACCAAATCCTATCCCCCGCCATCTTCAGAGCCTTTCTCCACCGCGCCTCTCTAGTCTGCTTTTCGCTTACCTAGGTCCTCCTCCGATGAGCTCCTCTTCACTGAGAATCGGACCCGGACCAGGACCCGAACACAGCGCCAGCCCACCGAGCCCTGTGGGGAGTCTCCACAGCGCCTGTCTCCCGAGGAAATGTCTCCGCGCCCGCCGGTGTTAGGCCTCCTCACAGACTTCACTCCGAGGCCTGACTCCAGATCGGCCTCCTGTCCCTGCCTCCGCTGCTCTCTCGTCGGGAGGACTTTCCTTCCGTCCTCCCCATCTCACACTGCCGCGTCCAATGCGGCTTGTGTCGGGGCTTCTCAGGGGCTGGGAAAGGCGACTCAAAGTTCAAGCGCCAGCGTGTGGCCGTGGGGCAGCCTGTCTGCCTAGCCCGGTTGTCGGGGCCGGCTGGCTGGCTGAGCCCAGGAAAGATGTAATTTCTTCCCTTCTGGAGAAAGTCACAAAAAACTAGACCTGTGCTTTTATCCGGCAACTTTTTTTTTTCCTTCTAGCATAGTGATTTTTGGTTATTGATGATTAGACCGCAGATTCCTGAAGGGCGAGATTTACCGCTGATTTCTTTGTGCCCCACCCCCATTACCTCGCAGGGAGTACCAACAACTTGGTGTCATCAGACACGCTGTTGTCGCACATCCACTCAGTAGCTCCAAAACCCTCCGCAACTGCTTCCTGTGACTGTCTCATCCATTGGCACACTAGCCCACAGGTGCCTAGCACTTGGAAGACATTCCTTCAAAAAATGTCTGAATCAGAAAAGGAGCCAGGGTTGGGAATGGATGAAGAACAGCAAGTCTATAGTCCCGCTCTGTCCCCAGTTAAGAAGGGGAAAGTCACAACTCTAGTGACTCTGAAACACTTGGACAATCCTACCGTTGAAGAACTTTAAACATCCGAAGTTCATGAAAGAACGCGCAGCTGACTCTTCCTTTAGCAGCTCCACGTGCTGGTTAAATTGCAGACAACAGACCCGAGTTCAGATGCTAGTGGGACAGCGTCATTCCCACTGGGAGGCGGATGCCCGTTCACCTTACCACCTGCACAGGCTCAGGCCACTAGGCAGTATGGCTTCTCCTGGCCTGTTTATGCAGGGTGCTAACCTTGGCCCACCGCCCTGCACTACACTGCTGTGAGGTCTCTGGAGCTTTCTGGCAACTTCCTAGTGAGAACTTAGGCAAGTTACTTAATTTTTCAAAATCTATGTCTTTGTGGAAATAACCACCCTATTATTAACCATTCCTATAGTTAATGCAAGGATTACATGAAACTGTATCTAAAGGAGCTAGCACGGGTACTGACACTCAGTAAGTGCATGAGAAATGAGAGCTGTCATATTATCTTTGCTGTTGTCTTACAAATGCAATATGCAGAGCAGCCAGCAACCACTTGGGCCCAATTATTTGCCATCCCTGGGGAACAGAAACTCCCTTTGCCCTGGCAGAAGGCAAGAACCAAGAATTCCAAACAATTTATTTTCTAAGAATCAATATATTTTCTTCTTTTGAAATAAATACAAACCAGTTTGAAAGGTGGGGGAATCTATGAGAAGGAGGGGAGAGGGGACAGGCCCCAGTCTTTTTAGTACCAAATGACTCTGGCGCGACCGGAAACGCAGTTACAAATGAGAATAATTTAAATTCTCCACTAATTACAGTATTTACAAAAGCAGGGGAGGGGGTCACCTAGTGCCCCTCTTCCAGGCTGGACAGACATCAATCCCACTGTTAGGCAGGGCGGATGCCCGTTCACCATATCACCTGCACAGGCCTCAGGCCACTAGGCAGTTATGGATTCTCCTGGCATGAGCAGGCAGAGGTGATGGGATGGCCTGTTTTATGCAGTGTCCTAACCTTGGCCCACCACCCTGCACTGCAATGCTGTGAGGTCTCTGGAGCTTTCTGGCCTGTGGGACCTCCCCTCTCTTTGCACAGAGCTACCATGGGCCCTTGGAGTGTTCTGTACAGTCCAGCTGCACTCAGGGCAGGAGGGACCTCCCCCACCCAGCTTCCCCTGAGACTGGCCCCAAGACCAGGAATGAGTCAGTGCAGAGGCCGGTGCCACTCCAGGACAGTGAGCAAAGGGGAGAGAGGTGGCAGGGCACCGTAGATTGGGCTGTGCTGGGCAGTATCAGTCACTATCACTGGTCTCGCTGCTCTGCTCGCCCTGGACCTTGCTGCGGTGTTGCAGAGCCCTATGGTAGGCAATCTGCACTGATTTGCGGATGTTAGACTTGCGGCCCTCTAGCATCTTCTCCTTGTCGAGGTCCTGGTTCACACCCAGAGGAACCAGCTTAGTCCTAGGCAGCCATTGCCTACAAGACGAAGTGAGGATCAATTAAGTCATCTCTGGGAGAGCAATAAGCACCAGCCTTCCTCACTCATTTAAAAACACCTCCTGAGAACGAGGCTCTGGTGGGCACTGGGGTTCTCTGCCCTCAAATAACTGTTCACAGGGATAGAAGAGCCCAGTCAACTGTCACACTGAGCGGTAACCACAAGGTATTTATGGGTGCAAAAAGGAGCCCTGACCTAACCTGAAATAGTACCCTGTCCCACAGGCTCCAGGCAGACTTTACTGGTATTAAAAATCCTCTGCATATAGTTAACAAAAAGATTACATTATGTAAACAAGACAGAAGAGGGATTCAGAGTCTGACTTTATGCCTGCTTTATCCTAATCTTGTCACCATGGAGGCAGAGGTGGGAAAACTAAGTATAGAAATCACCTCGATCTGGGTGGGGAGCCACTCCCATATTTGTCACAGTCACTGATGGTTCTTTGTTTTCTAGTCACAGCTGTTTGTCAGCTGTGCCCAATCAGTTTCTCAGACTTTTTCTTAAAGGCCTAAGTCCCTCCCCCACTGATTGGTGACAGCCCAGCCTGTCTGTTGCTGGAATTTCCTCGCAGTCTGCCCCCATTTCCAGGGTTGTATTTGTGGCTGTGAGTCACCACATGCTCCCCTCCTCCCTTACCAGGTTCGCTTGTTGTCAAAGAAGAGGACGAGGTAGAGATGCTCTCGGGCTTCCTGCGTCATCTGCTCCCCAAGTTTCAGCACCTCTAGTGGGGGCACAGGAATGGGAACCCCATGGTGGAACATACCTTCCCGGGGCATCTTTGGATCAATGATCTGAAGGAATAGTAAGACCTTGGTTTGGTTCAGTCCCCTCTTCCCCAAGGCTTACTCTACCTAAGAATTTGGAGACCCTTTGAAGTAGAGACATGGAAAGGTTATCAAGCTACTGCAATGCTGACCTTCTTCCTATGCTGTATTACTTCAGAGCCCAAGGGGTCATGGGAAGGAAAAGGGAAAGCTGGAGAAACTAATCAGGGACCTCTAACTCTCTACCTGCCAAGACCCTTGTACTCTGCAGCTCAGCAGAGAGTAGAAAAAGTCTACTATTGTAAGTCTGCATTCTGGGGTTGACAGGCAAGGGATATGACAAAAAAAAGGAGAAGCCTACCAGAGCTGGGTACGATGGATACCCTCGGCATTTGGCCCACACAAGGTCCAGAGCATCCAGCGGGGAGTCCTCATCCTCTGACAGCCAGCCAGCTCCCCGGCCCAGGCTCTTCCTTACCACTTCACAGGAATGGGAGAGAGGGGGCACATCAGCAGACAGGGGGCTGGTAAGGCCCGGACACTGGGGCCCCAGCATCCCTGGCCTTGGGCGAGGGTACTTACTGCTGTGGCCCACGCCGCGGCCAGTACCCACGGAGTAGGCCTCATTCTCAGTGCCTGAGGTATCTTCACTGCTGTCCTCTGGGAATGTGCCCCGAGAGAAGGAGGGCTTGCCCCTTCCTTGTTTTGAGGGTGTTGTGCTGTAGACAAAACAAAGGGAGCTCAGCTCAAAGAAGAGTGGAGAATGGCATGGTGGGTGTCCTTTCTTCTTTAAGCCCCCAGCGTCTAAGATTTTTGGAAAGCAGAAACTACTTAAAGATTTTCAAATCCAAATGCTCTCAGTGGCTTGGCAGTGATTTGACTGATGTGGGCTGGGTTTAGCAGTGGTGATGATGAATGTATACCCTGTCTAAAAGCAATACTGGCCAGATTTGCCACACCTAGTTTTTAAAAAGAACACAGAAACTGGGAATTTTATGTGGTACTTCTGAATTCATTTTTAAAAACACACCATGCTGGCCAAACAAAATATGTCTGTAGGCCAAATCCAGGCCACAAAGCAAGAGTTTATGCCCTCTGCTCTAAAACATCAGCTGAACCCTGTATGGTTCCCTCCATTCCATTATGGTGATACGCTCATCTATTTCATTTATTTTGCAGAGAACCTTGGATTTGAGCCATCTTAATCTAGGCTGAGATGGCTGCCACCCCACTTCCCATAGGGAAACCCAGAAGGGCATCCCAGAGGCAGGCCTTGATCTGGAGGGCAGGTACCTGGTCCGATCTGAGGCAGCACTGCTGCTGCTACTGCTGCTGGACTCAGAGTCTGAGCTGCTCCGGGGAAGGCTGCAGTCATTACGATATACCAAGAAACTCTTCTTGACTGGCTGGTTTCCACTGCTGAAGCCATTGGCTGGTAAGTCTTGGTTGGGGGGGAAGGGGAGGAGGGAAGGAATCGGTCAGGAAGATGTAGATCAGAGATGACATAGGGGTAAGAGGTACTTAAGAGCCTTGGCTTCCCTTTCTGTGCTGGAATATTCCTCCAACCTTGGCCAGCAGAGCTAGCTCTGGGTGGTGTCCACCACAGCTGGCCACAGCCCTGCCCCACCCCTTACACTTCCCTCAGCAGTTATAGACCTTAGGACACAAATGGCTTAAAGGGCAGGAGATCACCAAGGAGGATGAGAAGAGAAAAGGTGAAGTGATACAATGGAGGGGGGCTTGGATGGGAATCTAGCTGGATCAGTGTCTTTGGGTTTCAGTTTCCCAGTCTGTAAAATGAGGGGATTGAATTAAATGATTCCTAAGGGCCCTTCTAGCTCTGAGATATTATGGGAAAATGAAGGGATAGGTGGAAGTTATGTTGGGAAAGATGGTAGCTTTGCTCACTCTCTTGGGGTACTGGGTGGTGAGGCTCACCCATTGGGGGGTCTTCTGTGGATTTATCACTGTCGCTGTCTGAACTCGAACTGGGCCGGGGGCTCCTACCCCGCTTGCGCTGACGCAGGGAGCCCATGATGGGAAGCTGAGGGGGCCCCACAGGACTGCCTCCGTGGCTGGGGGTCATCTGGCTCTCCCGGTTTTTGGGGGGCCGGCCCGGCCTCTTGGGCGGTCCAGCTGTCTTCGGGTTCTTTTTGGAGAACAGAACTGAGGTTCTCCTGCCCACCTCATGTGCGGGGGTTGAGGACATGTTGGGACCCAGGCCTGGAGCAGAGAAAGAGAGAAGGAAAGTTGGTGAGGGGCCTGATGTGGGAAGGGCAGATGTCATCCAGGGTATGCCCTGGGTGTATAAGTCCAATACTCCAGCTATTGTTGGGGAGATGATTTGAGGGTCTTGGAATTGGGAACAGTGTCTCTTATACAAATAGCCAGAGATACAGCTAAGAGGCCCCTGATTGGGGAATGAGGGAGAAAGTACAGCTAGCTGTGCAGGAAAGACCTCTGCCTTGGGGATGGCAGGGGCTGAGTGTGTGCTGCAGAGTCAAAGTCTAATTTGCTTTGGGGTCCACCTTGTTATGGGGTTCAGACCTTTGCTTGTCTCCTGGCTGCTGCTCTCCTCAGCGGCACTGTCTGTCTGCCCATCCTTGTCACAGGCTGCTGGGTGAGGTGTCAGGCTGCCCCGGCTGGAAGGGCCATGGCGCTCAGGCCCATCCCTTCCAGTTTCCCGCTGGTGGGCAAGCTTCCGCCGAAGCGCTGTCATCTCTTTCTTGATCATCTTTGCACGCCGTGAGCGGCCCACACTCTGCTTGCTGGAATTCACTTCATCCAACCGTTCCAGCAACAACTTCAGCTGCTCTTCCACTGGCAGGTGCTTCTGGTTCTCCAACAGGACCAGCCGCTCCTCCTCTGCTGCTAGGAGTGGGGATAGGGGGAAAAGGTCAGATTCAGAGCAGCTCTTTGGCCCCCTTAAATCTGGACAGGCAGTAAGAAACCCACTCTTGCCCGGTCGGTGTCACTAGATGGTTGAATCAGGTGGTCACGGTTCCATTCCTGGTTAGGGCACATGCCTGGTTGCGGGCTCAGTCCCCAGTGTGAGGCGTGCAGGAGGCAGCCGATCAATGATTCTCTCATCATTGATGTTTCTCTCTCTACCTCTCCCTTTCTCTCTGAAATCAATATAAATATATTAATAAGAAGAAAAGAAAAGAGCCCTAGGCTTGACTCAGTGGATATTAGCCTACGGACTGGAGTCCCAGGTTAGACTTCAGCCAAGGGCACATGCCTGGGTTGCAGGCTCGATCCCCGGTGGGGGGCATGCAGGAGGCAGCCAATCAGTGTTTCTCATCATTGATATTTCTATCTCTCTCTCATTCTCCCTTCCTCTCTGAAATCAATAAAGAAATATATTTTAAAAAGAAAAGAAAAAAAAACCCTTCTCCCCTCAGCTGCTCACCAGGAACAGCCATAAAATAGCAGAACCAAGATGTGAACTGACAGGCATTGCTATCCATTCACCAGCCTGGCTTCCTGGGGATAGCTTGTCACTGCTCAGCCTAAGTGCTTCCCACCTACATTGCCTGCTCCCAGGAGGGGACTTTTGGAAAGCAGTTCATCCCTAGCATTGGCCTCTTATGTGTGTGTGACTCATCACCCACCATCTTCAGTGTGGTGTGGGGCCTCGTCTCCAGCCAGGTTGTGGGGGATATGCATGCCCGTCTCAAAGTCAATGCCCATTTTTTCTGCCTGGCGCCGGGCCTGGCGGAGCACAGCACCACCCTGCTCACGGAGCCGCACCGCTGCCCGGTAGAAGATGGTGTCCTTGGCGTTATACTTGAGGCAGTTGCTGACGATGAGGTTGAAGTCCTCCTCAAAATCATCAAAGTTCAGGTAGCGATAAGCCTCCAAGTTCTGCTTCATGGTGAAAAAATCCATGGGCTTTTTGATGTGGTCTAGGTAGTCAGGTACCTGGGAGAACAGGGTAGGTGTAGCTAAGTGGAGATATGCTTCTCATTCCCCCTGAACCCCTGCCCCTAATACTACCCCTTGAAATGCATCCAGTAACCTCCTCCCACCAGTTAGAGGTAGGCGTATAGCTCAGGGGAAAAGAGAGCTGGATTCAGTCTTGACTTTACCAGTCACAAGCTGTGTGATCTTGGCAAGTCTCTTAACCTCTCTGGACCTTCTTTTCCTGGCCTGGAAAAGTGATAAAATTACTGCCAAATCCACTTCCTACAGCCGTATGAGGCTTCAACAAGAAAATAGCTAGGGGAGTCCTCTGGAAGTAATACGAGCTTGCATTCCTATAGCTCTTTTTTGCTTATCATTAAGACTTATAAGGAGACTGCTGCCTTAGGCCTCTCATTTTATACCTTTTAGAAAGAAGAGTCTGCCAATCAGAACCTAGGGCTTCAGAGCTGGTTCTTTAGGTGCTGAGCCTTCTAAAGTCTCCGTTCTAGGGGTCAGCACCCAGAAAGAGTCTTCCTGCCCTGTGATTATTCATTTGGCAGACTCAGTCCCTGCCTCTGGGGAGTGCAGATTGCCTCCCATTCTGGGCACTTGTAGTATGAAAGGGACAAGACAGAGTCCAGGTGATGCATGTGGCTCCAGTTCATCCTGGAGCCCCAGAGCCACCAAGCCCCTCTCTTCAAGGTCCCCTCCTAGTCCCTGGCCCAGATCTGCAGCAGGGGTCCAACTGGGAGAGGAACAGAAAGAAGGTGGAGTGAGGGGAAGGGATTCTTACTTCGTCCAATTCGGTTACCTCAGACAGAGGGACCGGCTCGCTGAAGATGTTGCCTGTGTCCTTCTCTTGGAGCTGCTCCAAGGTTTTGCGAAGGAGGATGAGAAAAGGGGTCAGCTGCATCTCCATGGCAATCTGCTGGACCTTGATCTGACACACATAAAGGCCCAATCAGCCAGGCCCAGGCCAGTCCCTTGGTAGAGGTCTGAGAAGATGGTCAAAGCTGGTTTGGGAATTCGCCTTCCTTCCCACCCCCAACAGCTGGGTGTACTCACTCAGGTCTATGTTCTACAACGCCCCACCCAGTGAAACTCCCCAACTACTCTGGCCTTTCCCTTCCTTGATTTAACTTACAGCACTAGCTACCTGTATCACATAATTAAGAGTTCCATTCATTCTCTCCTCTGACATTCTGTTTCTGGTGAGCCCGAGAGCACACTGAGCATCAACCCTATTACTTGCTGGCTAGACAACACATGCTTTTCCTTCTCCCACATATGTTTTCTCCTCTGGAAAACAGAGCTGGCCCAGGAGCACTCACCGTCTCCCTTTTGAGTTTCTCCCGCTTGCGAATCAGCTCTACCAGCAGCCGAGCTCTCTCTAGGTCATGCCGGAGCCGCTGCCAGGACTTGAGCTGTTCTTTGAGGGCCCAGTTCTTATCCTCAGAATCTCTCTGTAGAAGCAAAAAGGGAGTCAGAAGATGATGAGGAAGTCAGAGGAAAGGGCAGAGGAGAGGATAGCCCAGAAAACTGGGGCTAAGGGCAGGTAAAGCCAAAGGAGGGGGCACAGGAACTTACTGGCAGGTGTGCCAGCTCAAGTGGGAGCTCCTCAACCTAGGTGTCCCCTGTGCCAATGCTTGGTATACACTTGTTGAGTAAATGAATAAACACATAGGAACAGTACCCTTCTACAAGTAGATAATTTGTAAGAATTTCTTCCTGGTTCTCCCTCCAGGAAGCATGCCCCTTCCATTCCCTTCCCCCTCTACTCCAGGAAGCATGCCCCTGCCATTCCCTTCCACGCCCCCTCTCAAGAAAAAAAATTTCTTCCTGAGCCTGGTTTGAAGGCTAGCTTAAAAAAGGGAACAGTCTAAGCTCTCAGACACTGGATGCTATAGTTACAAATCTTCTTATATATATTTATACACACACACACACACACACACATATACAAATCTTTTTTTTTTAATATATTTTATTGATTTTTTACAGAGAAGAAGGGAGAGGGATAGAGAGTTAGAAACATCGATGAGAGAGATAGATCAGCTGCCTCCTGCACCCCCACAGTGGGGATGTGCCCGCAACCAAGGTACATGCCCTTGACCGGAATCGAACCTGGGACCCTTCATTCCGCAGGCCGACACTCTATCCACTGAGCCAAACCGGTTCGGCAATATAGCTACAAATCTTGATCTTTACCCCCTGGTATTAGTTCCCAGAGCCCACAGGGAATATGACACAGTACCCCAACTTGGTCACAGTTCCTCTGAGACTGCAAATGTGTCTGCAGGCGGCGTAACAGCGGGACCCCGTTCCGTGACTGCCGCTTCAGTGTCCAGTAGCTGTGCAGCCTCTGCATGAACTGGCTCTTCCTCTGGATTGTTAGGCGGTTGGTAATTTTACTGAGCCTAGGAAGCAGGATAACAAATTTTCTTATGTAAAACAAGGGTGTCTAGCTAGTCTACTGTCAAAAAGTTTGTGACATCAGGCTTAAGGCAAAGAGCAAACAGTGCCATCAATGGCACCTCAGCAGACAGGAAGCCAAACTCCCAGCACTAATCCAGATCCCTAACCCTGCCCGTTCCCCAGGGGGTCAGGGAGTTTGGCTCCTAAGATTGCTCTATTTGACCCTGGGATACCCAGCTCACACTGAGCGTTACAAGGTACAATATAGAAATTGACTAGGTAAAGTAAGAGTTAAAAATAACTGATCACAGCCCTCATTTGGATTCACAGTGGCAGTAATTACTTTGTGACTCCTTAAGCATTTCCTTCCCCCCTTTTCATTCCAGTTCTCCTTTCAGAGTCAGACTATTTCTTCTTCTGTGGCTGGTAGCTATTACATTCTCTTTCTTCCTAACTTAAACCACACCATCAAAGTGAAGGGCAGTTTAAAATATATGTTAGGTCTGCCAGATAAAACTGGGAAGTTTCTGGCTCCTAATATAAGAGTCAGGTGACTTGTTATAGCGAATCTCTTTTGGATTTTTTTTTAAACTTCTACATAGCTCCTGATAGGAAGAAGATAACCCAACCCTGTCACTTCACTCAGGGGGCTATCAGTCTCCAGGAGGGTTTGTTCTTCCCACCCTGTCCACTGCTCCCCACATACCTGTGTGGTGGAATGCAGGGCACTGAAACCACAGGTGCTGCTGCCCTCTTCTCTGCCAGGATCTTTCGTGCCTTTTTCATCTTGATCCGGGACTTGGCCTTGGCCTTCTTGACCTTCTCTGAACTCCAACTCTTACCCTCATCCTCCTCCTCATCCTCCTCCTCCTCACCCTCACTGTGGGACAGGGCAGGCAGCCGGCGAGCCGAACCTGGGGGTGTATGGATGTCACAGTAGGCTGTTTTGCGGACGCTGAAGGAGGTGCCGTTGGCACCTGTCTCCCGCACAGGCTCCATCTTCATGTAAAGGCCGGCCTGCTGGGCACATGTCACGTGGAAGGCTGTGTAGCAGTTGGCTTTGTGGCACTGAATGCAGGCCCCTGAGCCCCGCTGTTTGCAAATGTAGCAGGTGAGCTTCCAGCGAGCTGGCGGGATGTGCTCGATGCTGTCGATTGGCTCCAGGAAGACTGTGTTGGCAAAGCAGACCTCAGGGATCCACAGGGCACACACCACATGGGCCCAGCGCCCATCATCTGTCTGCTTAAAGGCACCACCCTTATTGGGGCACAGGGCACAGTCCACAGCACGTGAGGGTGATTGGAGACAGCGGCGGCACAGCCACTGGCCCTCAGGGATATAGGGGACGCCATAGCACTCCTGGTGCACAGCCAGGTTGCACATGTCACAAAAGAGAATGACATTGCTGTTCTGGCATTCACCATCATTGCAGATACAGCACACAGCATCCTCATCCACTAGTGCATTGGGGTCGCCTTTATTGTGGCTCTCAAAGTAGGACTCCTTCTCCAGCCGGTCCATTAAGTACTCAAAGATCTCCTGCGGGATGGGACTCACACCCTCCGTCTTCCGTCGTTCGTTCATGATATCCAGCCAGATGTAGTCCTCTTCATCCATGTCATACTCTACCTCCTCATCCAGCTCCTCTGCTGACTTCTCAATGTACCTGCAGTGCACACAGGCAGCTCAGCATCATATGGTTGAGTTTTTCCTCCCTTAAAGACAGTGTGTTACATTTGCCAAATATTTACTCTAGGCCAGGCCTGTACCTTCACATATGTTGTCTCATACCATCCTTACCTTAACCCCAAGCACTATAGGTCCTGTAATCATTCCTGTTTTGCAGAAAAGGAAGCATAGTTTTGAGGTTACTGCACCTGCCCTAGCTCTCTTGTGAGAAAGTGGTAAAGCTGGGAAGTGGCATTAGGCCTGCCAACTCCAAACCTCATGTCCTACCTGCTACACAGCCTCCCTTGGGGTGCAGAGGCTCAACCAGATTCCTAAAGGGAGGAAAAATGGGGCAGATAGGACCCATCTGGATGATAGTACAAAGAGTCAGTGGAAGGAAGTTCCTCAGGTGTCACTTGCAAATTATATGTAAGTTGTTTTAGCACCAGCTGGCAGTGTCCTGAATGGAGCTGCTGTGGGTCTTGTCAGCTGTTGCCAGCACCAGCTCAGGGCTCCCTCAAACTATAGGTCTGTCTTTGTTCTCTGGATAGCATTGCGAGATAACAATCAGAATAGTTAAGATATACTGTGAGCCAGGTATTGTGCTAAATTACCACATTTATTTTCACCACAGCCATAAGGTCAATGTTCTTATTGCCCTTATTTTGCAGATGAGGAAATTCAAGTTTTGAGAAGTTAATTAATTGCCCAACACAGAAAGGTCACACAACCAGGAAGTGGCAAAGCTAGGATTCAGACTCCACCCTGGGGCACTCACTGGGCTCCCCACACCCTTACCATGCTCTGGATCACCTGGACTCTAGTATTGTAAAGCGATAGGGAGCTACAATAGAATGAATGGGGCTTTGGCTTCTAACAAACCTTAATTTAAATCCTGGCTCTGAAAAAAATAAAAATAAAAATCTGGCTCTGCTACTTTGTGACCTTCAGGGCATCACTGCTCTTTTCTGAACCTGTTTTATTGATGATAGAATTAAGATAATAATATTTACTCCCAAAGATGCTGTCAGGATTAAATGGAATTACAAAATTAAATGGGCTAAATCAAGTGGCACACAGCAAGCTGCACCTCTTCTCTCCACAAGGGAAATGGGGCTCTGGTGCTAGAGCAGGCCAGGCAAACATAGGCTCTGGAGCCATGCTTTATTTTATTTTTAAAAATATATTTTTATTGATTTCAGGGAGGAAGAGAGAAGGGGGGGGAGAGAGAGAGGGAGAGAGGGAGGGAGAGAGGGAGGGAGAGAGAGGGAGAGAGGGAGGGAGGGACGAGGAGGGGGGGG
>NW_005871056.1:15386048-15395306 GCF_000147115.1 Myotis lucifugus
CGGGAGAGAGAGGGAGATAGCGAGGGAGGGAGGGAGGGAGGGGGAGAGAGAGAGAGAGAGAGAGAGAGAGAGAGAGAGAGAGAGAGAGATATTAACATCAATGATGAGAGAAGAGCCGAAACCGGTTTGGCTCAGTGGATAGAGCGTCGGCCTGCGAACTGAAAGGTCCCAGGTTCGATTCCGGTCAAGGGCATGTACCTGGGTTGCATGTACCTGGGTTGCAGGCACATCCCAGGTAGGAGATGTGCAGGAGGCAGCTGATCGATGTCTCTCTCATCGATGTTTCTAACTCTCTATCTCTCTCCCTTCCTCTCTGTAAAAAATCAATAAAATATATAAAAAAAAAAAAATGATGAGAGAAGAAGCATTGATCAGCTGCCTCCTGCATAACCCCCACTGGGGATCAATCTGGGCATGTGCCCTGACCAGGAATCAAACTGTGACCTCCTGGTTCATAGGTCAACACTCAACCACCGAGCCATGCCAGCCGGGCTGGAGCCATCTTTATATGATAGCAGGCAAGTGAGCTAGCCTCCCTGGGCCTAGGTTTCTTCATCTTAAAGTGGTGATGTTAATATGGACTTATTTCATATAGCTATTGTAAGCATTGAGTTAGTACAAGTAAAGTACTTAGGAACAGTACCTGGCATGCAGTAAGTACTCAATAAATGTTAGGTTTATCATTAGCTTTTGTATAACCCTGACCAAGCACCTTGCTTCGATTATAGCTGTTTATATGTGTTGAACTTCTCCATAGGATAGAGGCAAGAACCATGTTTGATTTACCACACAGAAACAGGTTCCCAGTGTTGTTTATTTGAAAGGTATTTTGGGGGTGGAAGGGAAGAGAGAGACTTAAATGCTATGTCTATAGGAAGCAACTTATTCCTTAGCCCTTTACCTCTTCCCAAAGGTGACTACAATGCCCTCATCCTTGAAAAAGGGTGTGGCTCAGAGACAGTGTGAACCGTATGGCCCCTTCCAGACCTTGAAAACAGCTCCAAAACTTTTCTCTGTCAAGACATTACCTGATGGTGCATAACACACTTCCACAGTGCACCCAGATTACAGGCTACATACAGCACAGATAAGGTAGGTTGCATATCATGTAGAATTCCTGGCTCACCAGCTGACACTCCACCCTCCCACTCCCCCTCAAGAAAGCACTCAGATGCAAGCAAGAGGAAGTGGTGTTATTAGATTCTCAATTCTTCCCAAATTTACATGGAAAGCAAATAATTTCCCAAACTAGGGCCATTTTGCTAACAACAGTAATAAATTACATGCAACATACCTCCAACTGATAGAGAACAGACCTGATCCCCAGGAGGAAAAAATGAATCTGCCCTGGAGAACAGACCTGATCCCCAGGAGGTAAGAGTGGAAGGAGGAAGAAAAGGAGCAGAATGAGCTGGGCTAAGCTGCCTATCAGAGCAAAGAGCGCCATTAGGAGGGAGGGCAGGCCCTGAGGGGCCTCTGTGTTGGGGATGGACATGACAGTCTAACAGAAAAAAGATAGGAGATAGTGGAAAGTCAGAAGGAGGTGAAGCTGGGCTGGATAGAAAGGAAGGAGACTGGCTAACACAAGAACAGGCGAGAGAAAAAAGTGACACACTGAGCCAAATTACTTGGGTTCCCACAGATTTGCCTTTTATGACATTAGTATATCATCATATGGATGGCACTTTTGGTAAAAACTTTTCATATAAAAACCTTTATAAGTCCTTCTCAGAGATCAGGCCTTCTGATTAGTTGACACCAAAGATTACTCCTTAACTAACTCATCAGAATGCCTTTTTTTGCCTTGGATGCCTACTCTCAGAGGTAACTTTTACACTTGGTTTTTGTACCGTCCTTCAGCTAGGCTTTCTGTATATAATTTTATGACCACATTGCCCCACCCCTTCATTTTTACCCCATGTTCAAGGAATTTAGCCTATGCCTGAGACTTTATTAAGAGCCACTGTGAAAATAAAAGAGAGCCACTGTGACAAACTTTTGGAAGGAAGTGGGGTACCAAGCCATTGGAGGATTACAAAATATAGTTGATGGAAACACTGCTTAGGCGTGCTAAAGGATAGGCATGCTAAATAACAGAACAATGGGAAAATGCTAAATAACAGAACAATGGGAAAATTACCCCTGCAGATTTACAAATTGCTTCTAGGACCTTATGAAATCAGTGTCCCAGTCTTTTACCTTTAAGCCAGCAGAGGAATGTTAAACCAGCTCTACAGATGGGGTCACTAGAATACCAGAGTCAGATGCCTTTCCCAAAGTCACACAGTGAGGGAATGGAGAGGCTCAGGAACCAGAGAAGGGATCCTCTGATACAGTGGAAATAGTGCAGCTTTGGCGTCAAAAGAACCTGGGTTTGAATACTGGTTCAGCTACCTACTGGCCTTTGACTTTTGGTAAGTCTAGCCCCCTTTCTGTAGTTTCCTCATCTGTGGAATGAGAACAATACCTACCTAAGTGGGTTATGAGAATAACATGAAGGAGTAGTTATAGTAAGTGCCACCATCATTAGCTGGGGTACTGTTCCTCTTACTGCCCTAAGAGTGTGCTCCTGCTATCTTTTATCCCTGCTATTCTCCTATCTGCTGCCTGTCACTGCTCTCTGGCTCCTGAGCCCTGCTTCACCAGTGTTCCAGAGTTAGGAGGCAGAGGTGGCCTTACCGGTAATAGGAAGTTGGCCGGGGTGGGGCATCAGGGGTGTCCTGCTCCAGCTCCCGGTATACAACCTCTGGCAACTTGGGAGTGGTGCTGGCAGAAGCATTATGGTGGTGGTGATGGTTGGAATCCTTGCGCTTCTCCTTGTTCTTATGCTTGCCTGACTTGGGAGTCACAGCCGGCGTCTCAGTGTTCTCTTTGTTGCTGCCATTCTCAGGGGCCTCCTCGGGGGCCTCATCATCCTCTGACACCACATCTAGGTTGTCAAAGATGCTGATGCGATGGACGCGGCCGTGCAGGTCTACCTCCACCATGCGCTGGGCCTGTGCATAGCTCATCACCTCACGGCTGGGTGACTGTGATACCTCTGAGGGGCTGGGTGACTGCTTGTTGGCTGGGCGTGACTGGCGCCCCTTCTTCTTGTGCTTACGGAGAGGAGTCTGCTGCGGGGGTGGTGGGTTGTCGTGGTCATAATGGTACAAGTGGTACTCAATACCACTGTAACTCTTGTAGACCTTGCGGCAAGTCTCCACGGGGCACTCATATGGTGGCTTAGTTGCCCGCAAGTTGTGGCAGAAAGTCTTCACGTCAAAGTCCACCCCCATGCTGTCACATCTAGAATTTACAGATAAGTTAGCATAGGCCTGGGGAAGAGTTTATGACCACTCCCTCCACTCCCTCCAGCCCTTCCTCTCTTCAAGGATCCTGGCCAGCCCACCTCTACAGCATATGCAAATACCATCTTCTCCACATCATGGCCACAGTATGGGCCTCATCACCTCTTGCCTGGTTATTCTGCCCTATGCCTCAACTCTTCTAGCCTAATATTGCATAATGTGGCCAGAGTGATGTTTTTACCAAGTAGCAACAGTCATTTCAATCTATGATTAAAAGCTTTCTGATGCTCCCTACTTACTTCAGGATAATATCCAAATTCCCTATGTTGACATTCAAGTGCTCCTTTCATTGTCTGGCCCTAGTCCTCCTTTCCAGACTCTTCTTTTCACCAGTTGCAGCTGTGTTTCTGTCTATCCAAGGCAACTTGCCATTTCCTGAAAGTTATAACCTCTCCTTCCTGCAAGACGATCTCTATTGGAATGCCTTCCATCCTTTCTGATTGGTGAGCTCCTACTCATTCTTCAAAACCCAGATTAAATGTCACTTCTGTTAAGTCTTTGTCTCTCCTATGGGGAACTCTGCTTTCATAGCATTCCATTTTCACCTCTTTGTCTCCTCCCACTAGACTGGGAGCTATGCACTGCAGACACCAGAGCCTACCCACCTTTATATCCCCAGTACTTGGAATGCAGTGGACATTCAGTTTTTGGCAAATGAATGAATAACTTGTTGAATGAACAGAGGAATGAGGGATCAGCAGATTTGGAGCTGAGAGAGATGGATGAAGGCTAGTGTTAGCCCATGTAGTAGCTTGAATGGGTAGCAATGATTTAGTCCTGGTATCCAGCAGAATCACTGGATTATAGAACGAATTAGTTCATTTCTGAAGTCTTTAGAGGAAGTCTATGTCCTGGCCCTGGCAGCTGTACCAAGTCCTAAGGGTACAAACAGGAACAAGACAATCCAGGCACACTCAACTCCATGCTGGTCCTCAGGGCCCTCCCATTCTCCTCTTGTGTTCCTGGGTGAATGGAGACAGCAGATGGCACCAGCCCCCAGGAAGCCCAGCTTAGTCAGAGACTGCCCCAGTTTCTCCAGGCTTAGTTGAGTTTAACAATTCAGCTAGGGGCTTGGCACCATTCCAGGCAGTGCCACCCTGAGCTTCCTGACAAACAAGGACCCCTCTAGGCCTCTATTCTCCTGCAGCTTAACCAAGCAAGTGGGCTGCTTCAGCCTCTCTTTGTCAAAGCATCCAAGTTCCACGTCAGAAAACTATTAGTTAAACTCCAGCTCCCTTCTACTTCCTACCTGCTTCTGTGTCTTTAAACACAGACCAATTAGAAGCACAAATAAGCTCTCCTCTTTCAATGATGGGTCCCTGGTGAACACTGCAGCTCTGCTGCCCTGGCTCCCCAGCTTCCGAAGTAGCACAGAGACCCGGGCTGATGTCCCGCTGGGAGTCAGTGGCAGAGGCACAGGGGAGGGAGCCAAAAACTTAGATCTGAAAGGCTGTGGGCCCAGGGGGGTGGCGGCGTAACTCAGGGGGCTAGAGGAAGTTGGGGGCGGGAGCCGAAGGGATCAGGCCCAGCCCAGGCGGTGCCCGCAGCCCTCCCCGGATGAGGCGAGGTTTCTCTTTTGTCGAAGTGTAACAAGTTAAACAAGGCTCCCCTCCTGAAGTTGACCCTGGTAGCCACGAAGGATACACTGTTGCCCGGGATTCCTGCTGGGAGCGAAGGCACTGTCAGTTCTCCCGCCTGGAGGGGGCTGGGGCGGCCCGAGCGGCACCTGGGCAGGACTGCTCGGTGCGCGCCCCACAAAAGTACTCAACTCCTTCCCCGCTAGCCACTCTCGCCCTGGTCCCAGGCCCGCACTCACCGGCCACCTCGAGTCCGGGCTCATCGCCGGGGCCGCCCGCCGGGGCTCCGACCCCACTTGGCGGGGAAAGACGGGCCGGGGAGGGAGAGCCCCAATTCCGGAGACTTCAGACCTCGCCACCCCGGCCCCTTGCCGTCCCACGCTCTGGCCCCGGCTCCCCGGGATTCCCGCGCTGACCCCCGCCGCTCCCGGTTCCGCCGGAGCCCCGGTGTCTCAACTCTGTCGGCTGTCTCCTGTTTCGAGAGCCCCTAAATTGCCCGGTCTCGGGACCCGGCGCCGCTGGAACAATGGAGGCTCTCGGAGGCAGCGCGGGGACGGCGGCAGCAGAGACGGTGGCGGCAAAGGCAGGGACAGCGGCGGCGGCAGCAGCGGCGGCGACGGCGTCTGCGCAGGGTAAACGTAGTGCCGCGGCGCTGCCGAACTGCACTTTCGCCACAAATCTCCCCCCGCCAACCGAGGCTCCAGAGACCATGCTCTGGAACTCGTAAGGGCCCCCTGAACATCCCACAGGGCTTCTCTAGCACCTCCATCTTAGAGTTGAGTTTAGTCGCGGTACCCAGGATCCGGAGTGGTGGGGCCATGTGTGGCGAATCTGCGGCCCCGAACGTTGAGCGCGGGGCTGGACTGGAGGAGCCCGCCCTTCTCCCTTCCCCCTCAGTCTCCTCCCTCCCTTGTCCCTCCCCGACGCTGGCGCCGCGGCTGCGGTGGAGTCCTGGCCTTGGTCTCCCAGGAAGGCGGCGAGGCGGGGCCAGAGCCATGGGGCGGGGCGGGGGGGGCAGGGCAAAGAGCAAGAGGGAGCAAGAGGGACGTGGGCTTGACCCGGATTTATGGTAGGGGCGGGGCTGGAGGAGAATAAACCAGCCTGTGGGGCGGGGCTTTAGAGGGGGCGGGCTTTAGAGGGGCGGGGTCACATGTAAAATACCTCCTGGCTAGGAGAATAGGGACTGAACCGGGGCAAAGAGTGAGGCTAAACCGGAGTGGGGGCCTCAGGAAACTAAGGGCGGGGCTTTGGATGGGTGTGGAAGGTGGAGCTGGGATTGGAAGAAAGGATAGAACGAAGCGAGGCTTCAAGGAAGGGGCGGGACTTGGGAAAGGTAAAGGGGCGGAACTAGACGGAAAAGGCGGTACCGAGTTAGGAATAACGGGGCGTGGCTGAAGGAAAGGGAAGGAGCTTGGGAAAGGTAATGGAGCAAGACTGGAGGCAAGGTGTGGATCCGAAAGAAGGGACCGGATTTGGGGAGGTGCAGAGGGCTGTTGGAGCGTGAAAGGGCTTGTCTACGGTAAAATGGGATTCGGATACCT
Source organism: Myotis lucifugus (assembly GCF_000147115.1). Taxonomy (NCBI): domain Eukaryota; kingdom Metazoa; phylum Chordata; class Mammalia; order Chiroptera; family Vespertilionidae; genus Myotis; species Myotis lucifugus. Next base: position 15,392,517 of record NW_005871056.1, read on the forward strand.
GGAACCCTGTAGTTTGGCGGAGAAATGTATCAGGGCTACGGTTTGCCGGTGGGAGATGATCTCAGAACTGGGCTCTGCCAGGATAACTCGGTTGGAGCATCGTTCAGATGCACCTGGGTTGCTGGCTCTGTCCAGGTCAGGGCACGTGCAGGAATCAACCAATGAATGCATAGGTATGTGGGACAACAGGTCAATGTTTCTCTCATCAATAAATTTTATTTTTTATATTTATTTTAGAGAGGGAGAGATAGAAACATCAATGATGAAAGAGAATCATTGATTGGCTGCCTCCTGCATGCCCCCCACCCGGGATGGAGCCCCCAACCCAGGCATGTGCCCTTGACCGGAATTGAACCCAGGACCCTTCAGTCTGCAGGCCGACACTCTAGCCACTGAGCCAAACCGGCCAGGGCTCATCAATAAATTTTAAAAACACAGACAGCTGGTTTTAATGTGGCTAGGCCACTTAGTAGCTACATGAACTAGGGCAAGTTGTTAAATTCTTCCTACCTCAAATTTCTTGTAAAACGCAGCTCCAAAGCTTTATTGATAGTTCTTGGGGGCTTTGGAGAACTTTGGTGCTAGGGAGAGTCCATTTATTAAACATGCTTATCACTAAGCCTCCAGTTTTGCCATCAAAGAGGAGTATGAAAGAGTCTTTCAGGGTTTTGGGCAAAGCCCAAAGATCTGAAACTTCTATTTTATGTTATTGCAAACCTGCATTGACCACTATAATGTATGTTTTGTATACAGTGTTTTCAAAAAACACACAACATCTTTAATAAAATCGACACTCAAGGAAGATGTTGCTGGTTAAGATCTTGGGATCTGGAGTTAAACTGAAGAGTTCTCTTCAATAAGCAACTTAGTCACTCTGAACCTCAGTTTCCTCATTTGTTAAATGGAGAGAAAATATAGTCCTACCTCACAGGATTGTTGTGAGGATTAAATAGATGATGCTTATAAGTCACCTAGTATAGTGTATGATATGTAATGAATACTCAAAATATTAACTTTTTATTATCCTCATTCAGAAAACTCAGACTGAATGGATGAAAACAGAGTTAATATAGTCATTTTAATATATTTTATTGATTTTTTACAGAGAGGAAGGGAGAGGGATAGAGAGTTAGAAACACCGATGAGAGAGAAACATCCATCAGCTGCCTCCTGCACACCCCCCACTGGGGATGTGCCCGCAGCTAAGGCACATGCCCTTGGCCAGAATCGAACCCAGGACTCCTCAGTCCGAAGGCCGACGCTCTATCCACTGAGCCAAACCAGTCAGGGCAATATAGTCATTTTAAAGCTGACCCCTTTTGTCCTAGTCAGTCACTCAGTGATTAGAGCGACGGTCGGAGTACTGAAGGGTCCTGGGTTCTAGTCTGATCAAGAGCAGGTACCTAGGTTGCAGGCTCAATCCCTGGCCCTGGTTTGGAGTGTGTGTGGGAGGCAACCAGTCAGTGTATCTCTTTTACATCGATGTTTTTCTCTGTCTCTCCCCCTCCCTTCCACTCTAAAAATTAATAGAAAAAATATCCTTGGGTGAGGATTAACAAAACAAACAAACAAACAAAAAATTCTGATCTCTTTTGAATTCAGGAACCCCTTTAAGCGTCTGATGAGCCCTAGCCGGTTTTGCTCAGTGGATAGAGTGTCAGCCTGCGAACTGAAGGGTCCCAGGTTTGATTCAGGCCAAGGACACATGCCTCAGTTGTGGGCTCCATCCCCAGTAGGGGCCGTGCAGGAGACAGCCAATCAGTGATCCTCTCTCATCGCTGATGTTTCTCTCTCTCTCTCCCTCTCCCTTCCTCTCTTAAAAATCAATAAAGACATTATGCTAAGTGAAATAAGCCAGTCAATGAAAGAAAAATACCACATGATCTCACTCGTTTATGGATAATAAAGACCATTATAAACTGATGAACAAAAATAGATACAGAGGCAGAGCAGCATCGAACAGACTGTTAAACTACAGCAGGAAGGCCGGGGAGGGTTTAGGGGAGGGGGGTAAGAGATCAACCAAAGGACTTGTATGCATGCATATAAGCATAACCAATGGACACAAGACACTGGGGTGGGGGGGTGGGGGAGGCCGGGGGAAGGTCAAGGGGAAGAAAAAAAGGGGAGATATATGTACTACTCTTTGTAATATTTTAAGCAATAAAACAAAATTTTAAAAAATCAATAAAAAAATATTTTTTTTTAAATAGTCTGACGAACGCTATGGCCTGTCTCCTCTGTCAGCAAAAACATACACACAGTTTTACTTATCACTTCTGAAAGTGTTTCAAGAATGTCTGATGAAATGATTGGATGATTGTGTATTAGGATGCGAATAAACCCTAGCTGAAGCAATCTTTGTTCCCTCCTTTTGGTGTGGTGCCAAGGCCCTGGGTCCCCTAGTCTCCCTCCCCAAGACCCATGAGACAGAGGTAGAGTAATTATTATTATCAGCTTTATTATTGGCATGAAGGCAGGGAGGTGGTGACAGTGCAAGGCCCTTCTGTGGGTGAGGGAGTGGAGGACTTGACCAGCCAGCACTGATCCTCCAAGCTGGCCTCCCAATGGGTTCCAGGGCTCCAGGTGCCTCTGGCTTTCAGCAGAAGCAGAGGGTGGGCAGGTGGGCAGATTGCAGGCATTGGATAAGTAGGCTCCTTAGGGCTGCTCTGGGGCTGGGGTCGGACTGGGGTTGGGAGGGGGTGGGGGGCGAGGCTGGATGTCCCTGGTGCGCATATAGGACAGCAGCTGCTCCGGGATCTCCGCCAGCACATCCTTGGCTAGTCGGGC